>NC_083880.1:56715828-57340828 GCF_032452875.1 Bos javanicus | reverse complement strand
TTTCTTTTTCATCTTCTTTTTTTATGATTTTTTTTAATGTGGCTCATTTTAAAAGTCTTTATTGAATTTGCTACAGTATTATTTGTTTTATGTTTTGTTCTTTTGGCCAAGAGGCATGTGAGATCTTAGTCCCCCATCCAGGGACGGAATCCATACTCCCTTCATTGGGAGGCAAAGTCTTAACCACTGGACCACCAGGGAAGTTCCTAAACCTATTTCTGAGACTCTCCCTTAATGATCTGCTAAGTCACTTCAATCGTGTCCGACTCTGTGCGACCCCATAGAGGCAGCCCACCAGGCTCCGCCATCCCTGGGATTCTCCAGGCAAGAACACTGGAGTGGGTTGCCATTTCCTTCTCCAATGCATGAAAGTGAAAAGCGAAAGTGAAGTCTCTCAGTCGTGTCCGACTCTTCGAGACCCCATGGACTGCAGCCTATCAGGCTCCTCCGTCCATGGGATTCTCCAGGCAAGAGTACTGGAGTGGGGTGCCACTGCCTTCTCCACCTTAATGATCTAATCACTCCCAAAGGCCCCACCTTCTAATCCCATTACCTTAGGGTTTAGGTTTCACCATAAGAATTTTTTTGGGGGGGGACACATTCAGAGCCTAACATTTTCATTCCCATTGCACTGCAAGAAATAGGCACAGAGACATAGAGGAACTGGCCTCATTTAGTAAGTCCTGGTGCCAGGACCGAAGTTTCAATCTGTGCACTTACCTGCATTATACCCCATGTAAAGTGCTTACCACGGTCTCTGGTATTCAGCCAGCGCCCAATACAGGTTAGCTCTTATAGCTATTATTATTAATAGCTCTCAGGACTGGAAGGTTTGTGGCTGATGATCTCGCGCTATGCTTTCCAACACCATCTCTGAGCCCCATGTGGCTACCAAGCCATTGAAATGTAGTTGATGCAAACTGAAATGTGGTTTAAGTATAAAAATATACATCACAGCAAAGATTTTATACACACACACACACAATCTTGATAACTTAAAAACAGTTCAGATATAGTGGCTTAAGTATATTATTAAAATTAATTTCACATTCAAAATTTCACTTGAAAATTTATTTACTAGAAAATCTGAAGTTATACTCGAGGTTTGCCTGGAATTTCTATTGCTCAGTGTGTGCCTAGGGCCTGAAAGGTAAGCACGAAGCCCAGAGCTTACATGGGAAGAAGCACGACGCCCTCTGAGATTATGAGTCTGGGTGCTGGGCAGAAAAACTGGAGGCAGCTTCGGTGCAAGAGACCTCAGGAATCCTCACAATTGCCAGTACAAGCACACAGGGCCTCCCCCAAGCAGACAGTAAGGGCTGCAGAGGAAGGAGGCTGCACAAGCCCTTTCTGTGTCCAGTAGAATTTGGCCATGTACTGCCGCCATCAGAGACTGAGGGGCCCAAGAAGGCCACCATGTTGCCAGCCTTCTTCAAGCAGAAGAGGTGCCTTCCGGCCTCAGCGGAAGTCCCGCCCTTCCTCGTGGAGTGAGGCACCTTGAGGTATTCTCAACGCGCGTGGCAGCATCTGCATCCTCATGTGGATTGTTCTGGAAACCCTGATTTTCCTAGGGCACTTGCAGTTTTCAGCGAAAGGGTTACCTCAGAACTTACCTGCTAGTCTAATAGTTTCTCCTCCTCTTCCAGGCTAGAGATGAAGGGAGGGTGGCGCACTCCCATCACTTGCAGTAGACTCCTTTTGAAACATCTCCGCCTGGCTCTGCCCCAGGAGTGCCTTCCAAGTCTATCTCTCCAAAACTGATTGCAGAAGCTGTTCCCTGTAAGTTGCCTCTTTGGTGTGCTGGCCCAAGTAAATTCCCCCACTGCTCCTCTCACCAAAGCCTAGGCATGATCTTGGAGTCTCTAGCTCCTTCCATCTGCTCTTCCAACCAATTAGCAAGCTCTGAGCACTCTACCTTTTAGATATATGTGGAACCTCTCCAGCAGTGGCCTCCCATCCTGGTGGGAGTCACCTGGATGACTGGGAGGACATGGAAGTGTCTTCAGGGGTTTTCCCATTCAAATTTGCCTTGCATGCCTCCATCCATCCTTGCACTCCAGCCGGGGGTACTTTCTAAAGGGTTTGATGATGTCACATGACATTATTTCCCTAAGATACTTGCCCCTTCAGGCGGCTGGCTGGCAGGACTTTGATCAACAGACTTGTCATTGACTCATCAGTCTTCTTGCTCATGCTTCTTCCTTTCCCTCTTTACAGTTCAGGCATCTAAGACTTCTTGCTTTTCTGTCCCAAGTTCAACTTCTACCAATACTCATTCTGTGCCCCACCCCACACCTCCACTTCAAGCAAGCTTGCTCTATGTTCAGGTCTCATTTAACTATCTTTTGCTCATCCCACCAACTTTGCATCCTGCTTTATAGGCTGATGTTGAGCGTGGCCTGCTCCTGACCCCCATGTGTGTCTGCAGAACTGGTAAAGTCTCAAGGACATAGCAATTGCCCTTAAGTATCTATTACATAAGTGAGTGGATTCAAGATAGCTGACTACTTCCAGAGGGCAGCGAATACTCAGGTCCAAAAGTCTTTAAAGCTAAAGCTAGGGGGCGACAGAGGATGAGATGGTTGGAGGGCATCATCGACTCAATGGAGATGAGTTTGAGCAAACACTGGGAGATAATGAAGGGCAAGAAAGCCTGGAGTGCTGCAGTCTGTGGGGTCACAAAGAGTCTGAGACAGCTTAGTGACTGAGCAACAACAACAACAACAACATATGGCTGCTCAGGCTGGCCTGATTTCTAACTTTATAAAAAGATAAAACTGCCAAGGTCAAGGGCATTAGCCCACTAAAATCCAGACTCCTTTCTTGGGTAGCTGATGAAATGTTCATCTCTTCAATCCCCAGGGTCCTTACTTGCTCCCTATTGCTTATGTTTTTGAGGGTGGCCAGGCTAAGAATGTGTCAATAGAGGTGTTGCTGGGGAGAAATTGGGGAGAAATGGTTGCTGCTTAGCTATGGAGCATGAACTAACTTCAAAATTGTTAACTACTTAATACTTTTTATCAGCTTATGCTTTTCAAGTATTGTTCCCAAATTAAATTTGAGTCATTTTCAGAACCCGAAATATCCTTCTGAATTATTGGATGTGGCTGGGAATTGTGTTCTCAAGGAGCCCCTTGTAAATTTCCATGAGCTCTGTTATCCTAAGTCACATGAAAGCAGTAATCCATCAGAGTTACCCCATGTGCATGAAGAAGGTCTGTCTAGAATCTAATTTTATCTCTAACTCTATAAACAGCCAAGTGGCACCATTTATTATTTTACATAAATCAATCCTGAGACCAAATTCTCCTTTAAAATGTGTCCTTCCATCTTTTCCAATACTGCTTAAAAAGTCTCCATAGCTTGAAATAGTTCTGTGGCTTCTGCATTCAGGGAAGGGGAAGGGGCAGGAGGAAGGACAGAAATTAGGGTCTTGAGAGGCAAGCGATGACCCCTCATCAGCAAAACTGTCAGACAAGACTTTGACCCCATGAGCCAGGACACCTGGATGTAAAGCAAAGCATCAAGTCACTGGCCAGCCTATTCTCAACTTGACCAGATGCCTTTTTCTATTCTCTTTGAAAATATCTTTTGGAAAATAGGAAATTGTAGGTCCACATTAGTCACCATTAGGAAAGCTTGTACAGGAATTTGCTCTCTAGTGACTTGACTTGGAGAGTGGCCGGTATCCATGGGTCGTTAATAAACGTTAGTGAGAGATCAAGGCCTTGATGAAGATTGATGCTAAATGGGCCATATGCTTCCTGTGGCTCTAATGGAAATAACGTTGCATTTAGCATAATGTTAATATGGAAAATCCACTTCCTTCTCCCAGCCATATTTTTACTAATATAATATTGTAATATGATTTCTCTTGTTTATCCCGTTATTTTTTATAGTTAAAATTTTAATTTGGTGTTTAAATGTAATTTGAGGACTGCCTAGAGCTCTCCAGAGGCAAGGTGATATCAATTCTATGCAACGGGATAATTGTAATTTTCATATCGTGTTGGATGGCGACTAAGGATGCAGGCTACCTCATGACTGGGTATCTGTAAGCTCCTTCCGTCAACTTCAAAAGGGCCATCCTGGGCAAATGAGAAACCGATAAAAATAAATGGTTCTCTCCTTCCAAATTCAGTTACCAGAGTGGAAAATCGACTTGTTATCTTTTCTTGCCATACTTTATAGGATGAAATTCTAGTCTTTAAAAAATATTTAGGAGTAAATAGCCTGGTTTCTTCTTTCTGTTCAGCTAGGGGCTGAATTTCTGGGCAGGTAAGTCAACTGTAAAGCTTAATCCTTTTCCTGTCTGATTTTGGATGCTCTGCTTGGGGACAGATTATATTCTTGTTGTTCTCACTTGTTTGTCATTCTCAGTCCAGTGAATTCTCCTCCAACTTCCATCTAGGGTTAATTTACATTCCCGGTGTTGGGCGTCCTTGGATGAGATCAGAAATGGAAAGCAATTTTTAGAACTTTGTGTTCATATGGTTTTAAATGTTTGCTTGTTGGATGTTGTTGGCTTCGGTTCAGTTGTAAGCTGATACTGGTTTTGGAAATGAAAAAAAGAAATCTCAGGGAAAAGTCAGCAACATAAAAACCAATTATTCCATGAGCATTAACTGAGTGCCTCATTTGTACCAGGCTCTTATCCTGGCAATAACTTTACAGAGAGGAGTAACACAAGACCTCTGCCTGCAAGGGAGGGGAGTTCATCTGTCTATCTATCTATCATTTATCCACGCTCAGAGACACACACAGTGGAATATTACTGAACCATAATAGGAAGGAAATCCCATCGTTTTTTACAACATGAAAGTAACTTTAGGGCATTATTTGTCTGTCTGTCTATCTATCTGTCTAGCCACACATAGTGTAATATTACTCAGTCATAAAAAAGTAAAGTCTATTGTTTGTTACAACATGAATGTAACCTTAGGGCATGATGCTAAATTAGATAAATCAGACAAAGACAAATACTGTATGATTTCACTTAAATACACAATATAAAAAAAGTCAAACTTGTAGACACAAAGAGTAGATTGTTGGTTGCTGGGAGCTCAGGGTGGGAGAAGTGGAGAGATAGGGGATATAAGCGTCTAGTTATAAGATGAATGAATTCTGGGTCTCTAATGTAGAGCACGGTAGCTGCAGTTGACAAGATTGTATTGTAAGCTTGAAAGTTACTAAGAGAGGAGACCTTAAATGTTCTCACCACACACATTAAAAAGTAACTATGTTCAGTGATAGATCTGTTAACTCATCTTATTGTGGAAATTATTTTATAATATCAGATTGTCATATTATACAATTTAAACTTACACAATTTTTTTTTTAATTTATTGAAGTATAGTTGATTTACAACATCATGTTAATTTCTGCTGTAAAGCAAAGTGACTCAGCTATGCAGATACACATATATATACACATATATGCATTCTTTTTCATATTCTTTTCCATTATGGTTTATTACAGGGTATTGAATATAGTGCCCTGTGCTATACAGTAGGATCTTGTTTATCCATTCTATATATAATAGTTTGCCTCTGCTAATCCCAAACTTCCAATGCTTCCCTTCCCCACCTACTTTGGAAAGGCATACATTTCTATATCAATTGTATCTCAAAAAAGCTGGAAAACTCTCTCCAGGGAAATGCTTCCAGGAGAGTTCATGTTTGCTTTTAGGATGAAAATGAAAAACTCTAGATGTTAGACACTTTTTGAGTAGCAGGTGATTGAACTCCCATAACTTCTATGGCTCTAGAACTTGAGAGTTTTAAAAAGTAATTTAGAGGCCTTCCCTGGTGGCTCAGTGGTAAACAATCCATCTGCCAATGCAGAAGACATGGCTTCGATCTCTGGTCCGGGAGGATCCCACATGCCACGGAGCAACTTGGCTCATGGGCCACGACTATTGAGTTTGTGCTCTAGAGCCTGGAAGCCAAAACTAATGAGTGCACGAGCTGTGACTACTAAAGCCCATGCATCCTAGAACCCTTGCTCTACAAGAGAAGCCATTGCAATGAGAAGCCGGTGCATGGTAACTAGAGAGCAGCCCCAGCTTGTTGCAACTAGAGACAAAGCCCACACAGCAATGAAGACCCAGCATCAGTTCAGTTCAGTTCAGTCGCTCAGTCGTGTCCGACTCTTTGTGACCCCATGAATCACAGCATGCCAGGCCTCCCTGTCCAGCACCAACTCCCGGAGTTCACTCAGACTCATGTCCATCGAGTCAGTGATGCCATCCAGCCATCTCATCCTCTGTCGTCCCCTTCTCCTCCTGCCCCCAATCCCTCCCAGCATCAGAGTCTTTTCCAACGAGTCAACTCTTCGCATGAGGTGGCCAAAGTACTGGAGTTTCAGCTTTAGTATCATTCCTTCCAAAGAAATCCCAGGACTGATCTCCTTCAGAATGGACTGGTTGGATCTCCTTGCAGTCCAAGGGACTCTCAAGAGTCTTCTCCAACACCACAGTTCAAAAGCATCAATTCTTTGGCACTCAGCCTTCTTCACAGTCCAACTCTCACATCCATACATGACCACAGGAAAAACCATAGCCTTGACTAGACGGACCTTTGTTGGCAAAGTAATGACTCTGCTTTTGAATATGCTATCTAGGTTGGTCATAACTTTCCTTCCAAGGAGTAAGTGTCTTTTAATTTCATAGCTGCAGTCACCATCTGCAGTGATTTTGGAGCCCCAAAAATAAATTCTGACACTGATTCCACTGTTTCCCCATCTATTTCCCATGAAGTGATGGGACCAGATGCCATGATCTTCGTTTTCTGAATGTTGAGCTTTAAGCCAACTTTTTCACTCTCCTCTTTTACTTTCATCAAGAGGCTTTTTAGTTCCTCTTCACTTTCTGCCATAAGGGTGGTGTCATCTGCATATCTGAGTTTATTGATATTTCTCCCGGCAATCTTGATTCCAGCTTGTGTTTCTTCCAGTCCAGCGTTTCTCATGATGTACTCTGCATATAAGTTAAATAAGCAGGATGACAATATACAGCATGCTGCTGCTGCTGCTAAGTCGCTTCAGTCGTGTCTGACTCTGTGTGACCCCATAGACGGCAGCCCACCAGACTCCCCTGTCCCTGGGATTCTCCAGGCAAGAACACTGGAGTGGGTTGCCATTTCCTTCTCCAATACAGCATAGCCAAAAATGAATAAAACAAAATGGAATAATGTATTAAAAAACAGTAATCTTAAAAAAATAATTTAGAGTCAAACAAGGTCAATTTTGTTTGAGCTTCTCAAAAGTTCAGAGCCAGCAGGGCAGCGATAAGGAAAGGCAGAATCAGAAAGGTGAAGGGGTCAGCTTGAGGTCAGATTGCTAGTAAGTCACAGAGCTGCTGCTTCTCCACCAGGAGTGGACATCTGGCAAGGTTGGGGGACATTTCTGGCTGTCAGACTCTGGGGGGGATTCCCCTTGGTATCTAGTGGGTGGAGGCCAGGGATGTTGCTAAACATCCTACAGTGCAGAGGGACCGCCCCCCACCCCCCACCCCCGCAACGGCAACAGATGTCAATGTAGCCAAGGTTGTGAAACTGCTTCTAGATCCTTCCTGCTCCAGTCCTGTGCCTTTCCAATACTTTCTGGCATCACCCTCCTAAGTTCTGCAACAAGTTCTCCATTCCATCTTGTTGAAAAGGGAGAACAAGCTGTCAATCACACCCTCTGAAAAGTGCCAATGGCTGGGAATGGAACCCTTTTGATGTTCTCTTTGGCTTATAAATAATCCTTCCCTTTATTACAATGTTCTGTCAGATAATGTTTAACTTGGTCCTAATTGAGAGTGTTATATTTGTATGTGTTTTCTTCAGGAGCCTATTCTAATAAAATAAAAACGGTGGTGGAGCTGACTGGGTCAAGCAGGAGGCTGTGCTGCCAGTGCCTGGGAAGGTGTTTAGAGGATGGATGTTTCATCATCTCTCCCCAGCTCCTTGCTGCCCATTCCCAGGCACTTTCTCATGTGGGAAGCAGTGGCATCTTCTGTTGTCCTTTGCTAGAGCATCCTGGCTCTGGCCACCCCCGTGGCCCTTTTTCTAAACAAGCCTCCTGACTTAACCTTGCCGTACCAATGTGGTCAAGGGGAGGGTGATTTGGCCCAAATTCTGGGCTACCAAGCTGTAGGCTTGATGCAGAGATTTAATTTTTGGAGAGCTGAGGATTCTAAATTGGTGGATGAGACTTCCTTTGTGGGCCAGTGGTTAAGAATTTGCCTTCTAATGCAGGGGACATGGCTTTGATCTCTGGTCAGAGAGCTAAGATCCCACATACCACAGAGTAACTAAGACTGAGTACCACAACTAGAGAGAAGTCTTCTCAACAAAGATCTCACGTGCCACAACTGAGACCCAGTGCAGCCAAAAAAATTAAAAAGAATTAAACTGGTGGGTGGACATGGGTTCTTGGACTTCATGGAATGGGTGGTATTTCATGATTAGTAAAGTGTTTTCAGCTTTTCTCTGGCCTTGAAATCTCTCTGGGTCTTATCAGAAACCTGCTACAGTTTCCTTGGATTTATTGTAGGCTTAGCCTTTTGTTTGTTTTCTTTTCAGTTATTGTTATTTCCCTGGAGTTTTGAGGCTTTGAGGGCAAAGATAAGGGTGCTGAGCATCAGCTGGGAAACCTCAGAGACAGGGACATTGTATCTCATGTCTGGGGCGGATTTGCTGTGACCTGAAATGGCCACTCCCAGGTCTACCAGCTCAATCCTCACTGTCTCTATTTAAAGTCAGCCTCTTTTTATCTATAAGTCAAGAAGACGCTCCAAGTGGATTAATGGATAAAGAAGATGTGACGCTTACTCTTTAGAAGGCAAGTTATGACCAACCTAGATAACATATTCAAAAGCAGAGACATTACTTTGCCAACAAAGGTCCGTCTAGTCAAGGCTGTGGTTTTTCCTGTGGTCATGTATGGATGTGAGAGTTGACTGTGAAGAAGGCTGAGCGCCGAAGAATTGATGCTTTTGAAGTGCGGTGTTGGAGAAGACTCTTGAGAGTCCCTTGGACTGCAAGGAGATCCAACCAGTCCGTCCTAAAGGAGATCAGCCCTGGGATTTCTTTGGAAGGAATGATGCTAAAGCTGAAACTCCAGTACTTTGGCCACCTCATGCGAAGAGTTGACTCGTTGGAAAAGACTCTGATGCTGGGAGGGATTGGGGGCAGGAGGAGAAGGGGATGACAGAGGATGAGATGGCTGGATGGCATCACTGACTCGATGGACGTGAGTCTGAGTGAACTCCGGGAGTTGTTGATGGACAGGGAGGCCTGGCATGCTGTGATTCATGGGGTCGCAAAGAGTCGGACACGACTGAGCGACTGATCTGATCTGATCTGATATGTATGTGAGTGGAATATTACTCAGCTGTAAAAAGAAATATAATTGGGTGATTTGTAGTGATGTGGATGGACCTAGAGTCTGTCATACAGAGTGAAGCAAGTCAGAAAGAGAAAAACAAATATCATATGTTAACGCCTATACAACGAATCTAGAGAAATAGTGTGGATGAACTTATTTGCAGGGAAGGAATAGAGATGCAGACATAGAGAACCAACTCGTGGACACAGAGGGGGAAGAAAAGGGTGGGACAAATTGAGAGAGTAGAATTGACATATATACACTACCATATGTGAAACAGATGGCTAGCGGGAAGCTGCTGTATGACACAGGGAGCTCAACCTCGTGCTCTCTGATAACCTGGAAGGATGGGATGGAGGTGGGGTGGAGGGAGGGTATGTATGTTTATGTATAGCTGATCATTCGTGGTACAGAAAGAACTAACACAACACTGTAAAGCAATCATCTTCCAATAAAAAAAAAAAAGAAGATGCTCAGCGATAACGTCTTAGGATACAAGGTGTTCCCCCATCCCTTATTCTGTAGAAGAGAATGCTCTCCTGGAGTCCACACACTAGATCCTAATGCATCCACATCTCTCAGCACCATAACCCAATATAGCCTCCCAAATACTGATTAACCCCTATTCTGCCCTTAATGCGCATCAATAGGGTCAAAACCACAGTGAGTAAGTGTGGGGCCTGGGTTCTTGTCTTTCCCACGCTGAGGACAGCCTGCCTGTGGGCATTCAGCACGGCAGCCCTTCTCCCAGAGAGGCTGGACGTCCTTCCTGTGTTAGTCTTCTGTGCTCTGTAGCAGATTACCACACATCTGGTGGCTTGACATGACATACGCATTTCTTCTCTCACAGTTTCTGTGAGTCAGGAGTCCAGGCACGGCTCAGCTGAGTCTCTGTCCAGGGTCTCCCCTGGCTGTCATCAAGGCATCAGTTGACCTACATTTCCATCTTGGGGGCCGAGGTCTTCTCACATGCTTACCTGGTGGCTGGCAAATTCCGAATCTATTTCCTTGTGGTGCTAGAATGCTGGGCCCCAGCTTCTTGCCAGCTGTTGGATGGGGGCTACTTTCAGGCTCTAGGGGAGCTGACAGCTCCCAGCTGTTAGGGCTGAATTCTGTTCTCCAAAGATGTTGAAATCTCAATGCTCTAGTACCTGGGAACGGGACCTTGTTTTGGAAACAGAGTTGTTGCCGATGATCAGGTTCAGATAAGGTCAGAGGGGGGCCCTAATCCAATATAATTGACTGTGTCCTTTTGAAAAGGGGAACTTGGGACACAGAGACAGCCATACACAAACATCTATTGTTTAAACCACCCAGTGTGAGGAATTAGCAGCCCTGGAAAACTTTTACACCTGCCATTTGAGCATCTACCACATGGTTGCTAATTCCATCAAGCGCATAAGGGGAATCTTTCTCTCCAGTTGGCCAGGAGGGAGTCCTACAAAATGTAACCCAATCTGGGGACTGACCTCCTGCCACCTTGGTCATATTCCATGGGTTAGAAACAAGTTGCAGCTCCCGAGGGGAGAGGGTTACACAAAGATGGGGCTACCAGCAGGGGTCCTCACGGATGGAGGACCAGGTCAAGCTTTCACATAACTGCAGCCAAATGTAGCCTCGCTGTCTTCAGTCAGACATGGGGGGGGGCAGAGCCTTCCTAAAAGTTAGTTCAAAACCAACTTTTCACTTCACTGGTGAAATAAGGGGGAAAAAATAGGTTCAAGGTTGTGGGTTTTTCCATTAAGCTAGACTTATTCAATTTAAAGAGAGAACCTCATTTTTCAGTATGAACTGCCCTCAACCTCCACTTTAGGAAATAACAATGACAATCGAGTGGATGAGGCATTTTGGCGGAGGGATGAGGGATCTGTATTTGGCAAAATAAAAGTTGGAAACTCTATATCATTTCCTATAAATAAGGAAAGTGAAAGAAGGGAAAGTAGTAGTTCAGTCGTGTTCGACTCTTTGCCACCGCATGGACTATATAGCCCACCAGGCTCCTCTGTCCACGGGATTCTCCAGGCAAGAATACTGGAGTGGGTCGCCATTTCCTTCTCCAGGGGATCTTCCCAACCCAGGGATGGATCCCAGGTCTCCTGCATTTCAGGCAGATTCTTTACTGGCTGAGGCACCAGGGGAACCAACTTATAAATTTTTCAAGTGTGAGAGTCCCCGGACCAGTGCAGGAGGCTTTCCTCTGAACAGGCAGTGCAGCAGAGCCCGTTGCCTCCAGGGCGGTAGAGCCCGCCTTCTGATATGTTGGCTGCTCTTTGGAAGGACTCGTCTCCTGAGGACAGATGGGCTGCTGGTTGTCTCCATTCCCAGAGCCCCACCCTCGACAGGGCCAGCTTGCTGGAAGGCGCAGACCTGGAAACACCCTGCAGAACTGCCTTTACAGAACAGGATTTAACATCACACTCTGAGCTTTTATCCACCATCGATAGGAGAAATGGCCATTTTCTGAAAAACTGTTTTCAAAAATGCCAGCCATGAATTTGTTCTCTGCCCTTTATTCACAACCCCTGGGAGAAAGGTTGCTTTACAGTTAGGGCTTGGAAAAAGCTTGCTTTTCTTGGCAAACTTGCATATATTTTTTCTTCTTTAGACAATAAGAGCTCTGTGACCATTAGAATTTTTTTTCTAATTGTTTCTCTTTTTGCCTTGGTTTCCAGGAAGCTTAGAGAAAGCTGTTGTGTTTAGCTGGTCTGGTTTTCCACAATGAGGTTGTACTTGACCTGCTGCCCTCACCCTCCACCTTCTTTTAGGCTTGTCTTCAAAGTTTTATGGGTTGATGGTATCTGAGGCTGTCATCATAAGTCAACCCAAGTCTTTGGGGGAAGTATATGGATATAAATAGATGTCACGTTTCTCAGGGCTGCTGTAAGGATTAATGAGGTTGTGTGCCTGAGAATGTTCCATAAACAGTGGCTATGGAAACACACACATACACCTCTCTCTCTCTCTCTCACACACACACACACATACCCACACACATGCACACGCACACACACATATACTTCGGTATCCAGTTCAATTAAACGGGGGTTTGAAAAGTAGTAGCAGAAGTCTTGTGAGTTTCAAACACAGGAAGTACTAGATTTTCATCATTCTTAACAAAAATTTATTTTATTGAAGTATAGTTGATTTGCAATGTTGGGTTACTTTCTGCTGTACAGCAGAGTGATTCAGTTATATGTACATACATATATGCTTTTCCACATTCTTTCCCATTATGTTTTATCACAGGATATTGAACATAGCTCCTTATGCTATACAGGAGGACCTCGTTGTTTATCCATTCTATGTATCAGTATAATAGTTTGCATCTGCTAATCCCAAACTCCCATCCACCCCTCATCACTTTTAAAACATCATGTATTTATTTATTTAAAATGGTTTTGGCTGCACTGATCTCTGTTGACGTGTGCAGGCTTCCTCTAGTTGCCAAGAGCAGGGCATGCTCTCTAGTTGTGGTGATCAGGCTTCTCCATGCAGGCGCTTCTCTTGTGGAGCACAGGCCCTAGGGCACGCAGACTCAGTAGTTGTGGCCCAGGGGCTTAGCTACCTCAAGGCATGCGGATTTTCCCAGAGCAGGGATCGAACTTGTGACCCCTGTATTGGCAAGTGGATTCCTAGCCACTGAACCACCAGGGAAGCCACACTTTTAATTTGTGATTCTCAATAGGCCTTTCTATCCATGTGGATACATCTTTTCCTCTCTGGATAGACATCAAGCTGTTCTGCTGTCCCCATGACTTAGTTGCCTTCTTTTCTAGGCTTGGTTCCCTGAGATAAGGATTCGGGGGTAAGGAGCTTATGCGAGAGGCAAAGGAATTACTGCTGGGGAGGGGGCCTGTCAGTGGTGAATTCCACCCTCCCACATGTTCTGTCACATCCTAACCCCAGTTCCTGTGAATGTGACCTTATTTCCAAGTTAATTAATTTAATTGAGCTATAATTAAGCTAAAGGTCTCTTTTTAAAAAATATTTATTTATTTTAATTGGAGGATAATTACTTTACAATATTGTGATGGTCTTTGCCATACATCAATATAAATCGGCCACAGGTATACATCTGGCCCTCCATCCTGAACCCCTCCCACATCCGTCCCCACCCTAACCCTCCGGATTCTTATAGAGCACCGGTTTTGGGTGCCCTGCGTCATACATCAAACTTGCACTGGTTACCTGTTTTACATATGGTAATGTATGTGTTTCAATGTTATTCTCTCAAACCATCCCACCCTCTGCTTCTCCCTAAGCCGAGGAAAGATCTTGAGGTGACATCATTGTGGGTTTAGGCTGGGCTTCAATCCAGTGACTGATGTCTTTATAAGAGACATAAGAGGGAGATTCGATACTCAGAGTTGCAGACAAGAGGCCATGGGATGATGGAGGCAGAGACTGGAGGGATGTGGCCACAAGTCAGGGAAGGTCTGGGGCCCCCCAAAGATGGAAGAAGCCAGGATGGACTCTGAGATAATAAATTTCTATTGTTGAAGCTTGTCCTGGATCCAAATTTAATTGGAAATAGCAAAATGTGCTCAGTCGCTCAGTCTGACTCTTTGTGGCCCCAAGGACTTTGCGGCCCCAAGGCCCCACCAGTCCCCTGTCCATGGAATTTCCCAAGCAAGAATACTGGAGTAGTTGTCACTTTCTACTCCAGGCGATCTTTCTGACCCAGGGATTGAACCTGTGTCTCTTGTGTCTCCTGCATTGGCAGATGGATCTTTACCACTAGGGCCACCTGGGAAGCCCAAAAATAGGAAAATAAGATTCTAATTCTATTATTCCTTTTTCACTCAGTAACTAAAATTCTTCTACAGAGAACCTTCCACCATCAACCTTTGGAGAAATACAGTATAAATGCTTATTTCTTTTTCTTTGTTTATAATTTTTCAGACTAGGCTGGTACCATATCAGTCTTTAAGAGTGACTACCCTTATGGCAGAAAGTGAAGAGGAACTAAAAAGCCTCTTGATGAAAGTGAAAGAGGAGAGTGAAAAAGTTGGCTTAAAGCTCAACATTCAGAAAATGAAGCTCATGGCATCTGGTCCCATCACTTCATGGGAAATAGGTGGGGAAACAGTGGAAACAGTGTCAGACTTTATTTTTGGGGGCTCCAGAATCACTGCAGATGGTGACTGCAGCCATGAAATTAAAAGACGCTTACTCCTTGGAAGGAAAGTTATGACCAACTTAGATAACATATTCAAAAGCAGAGACATTACTTTGCCAACAAAGGTCCATCTAGTCAAGGCTATGGTTTTTCCAGTGGTCATGTATGGATGTGAGAGTTGGACTGTGAAGAAAGCTGAGCACCAAAGAATTGATGCTTTTGAACTGTAGTGTTGGAGAAGACTCTTGAGAGTCCCTTGGACTGCAAGGAGATCCAACCAGTCCATTCTAAAGGAGATCAGTCCTGGGTGTTCATTGGAAGGACTGATGCTAAAGGTGAAACTCCAGTACTTTGGCCACCTCATGCAAAGAGTTGACTCACTGGAAAAGACCCTGATGCTAGGAGGGATTAGGGGCAGGAGGAGAAGGGGATGACAGAGGATGAGATGGCTGAGTTTGGACATGAGTTTGAGTGGACTCCAGGAGTTGGTGACGGACAGAGAGGCCTGGCGTGCTGCAATTCATGGGGTCACAAAGAGTCGGATACAACTGAGCAATTGAACTGAACTGAACTGAATGAATTCTGTGGAAACTTCTTAAACTGTGGAAAAATCTTAAAGAGATGGGAATACCAGACCACCTGACCTGCCTCCTGAGAAATCTGTATGCAGGTCAAAAAGCAACAGTTAGAACTGGACATGAAACAATGGACTGGTTCCAAATTGGGAAAGGAGTATGCCAAGACTGTATATTGTCACTCTGCTTATTTAACTTACATGCAGAGTACATCATGCGAAATGCTAGGCTGGATGAAGCACAAGCTGGAATCAAGATTGTTGGGAGAAATATCAACAACCCCAGGTATGCAGATGACACCACTCTTATGGCAGAAAGTGAAGAGGAACTAAACAGCCTCTTGATGAAGGTGAAAGAGGAGAGTGAAAAAGTTGGCTTAAAACTCAACATTCAAAACACTAAGATCATGGCATCCGGTCCTATCACTCCATGGCAAATAGATGGGGAAACAATGGAAACAGTGACAGACTTTATTTTTTTGGGCTCCAAAATCACTGTGGATGGTGACTGTAGCCATAAAATTAAAAGATTCTTCCTCCTTAGAAGAAAAGCTATGACCAACCTAGACAGCATATTAAAAAGCGGAGACATTACTTTGCCAACAAAGGTCTGCCTAGTCAAAGCTATAGTTTTTCCAGGAGTCATGTATGGATGTGAGAGTTGGACGATAAAGAAAGCTGAGTGCCAAAGAATTGATGCTTTTGAACTATGGTGTTGGAGAAGACTCTTGAGAGTCCCTTGAAATGCAAGGAGATCAAACCACTCAATCTTAAAGGAACTCAGTCCTGAATATTCATTGGAAGGACTGATGCTGAAGCTCCAATACTTTGGCCACCTGATACAAAGAGTTGACTCATTGGAAAAGACACTGATGCTTGGAAGGATTGAGGGCAGGAGGAGAAGGGGAGGACAGAGGATGAGATAGTTGGATGGCATCACCGACTCGATGGACAAGAGTTTGAGCAAGCTCCAGGGGATGGTGGAAAACAGGGAAGCTTGGTGTGTTGCAGTCCATGGGGTCACAAAGAGTTGGATAGACTGAGTGACTGAACTGAACCAGTTTCTAATTTTTTTAAGTATCACTTTGACCTTATTGATTTATTTCAATCAGCTGCAATTGTTACTCTTTTTGTTGCTCAAGCTGGTCCATCTTTGGCTAGTGGAAGGAAGCCCAGTGTTATCCTGTTTTCTTTTGACAGGATCCTATCGGTCTTTGATAGTTTTCTTGCTTTCCTGCCGAACAGAATCTCCTGTGTTTAGCTTGTATATTTCCTGCCCTAGACATGGAACTGGCCATTTCTCTGAGAGGCCTTCGGTTCTTTATAGTAGAAAATGTTAATTTGAGATCACAATCTAGATCCTTGGGGTGCTCAGTGCCACTGGTTTAATAATTATTTCCAGTGGACACAATTAAGAACTATGTAAGCTGTTTTTTGAGGAGAAAATAACTTACTAGTTCATACTGATGTTTTCTGATTCATATTTTAAGATGATAGAGTTCTACATCTTTGGGTGTTATATGTATATCTCTTTACCTTTAAACTTAAAATTTTAGTTCCCCATGATATTTTCATAATTGCTCTTTGCTTTGCTTTAACCTGCATTATTCATACCCACTCCAGTGTTCTTGCCTGGAGAATCCCAGGGACGGGGAGCCTGGTGGGCTGCCATCTATGGGTCGCACAGAGTCGGACACGACTGAAGTGACTTAGCAGCAGCAGCATTATTCATGTAATAGTTTCAAAATAGCAATACCAATATCTTTACTGAAAACAAGACTTTTAAATATGAGTTAAGATTTATTTACAATTCATTTTATCCTGGATAGACATTATTAGGGACAGACAATCCAGATACTGTGTTTTAAAATCATTTAAATAATTCCTTTTGTGTGTCTGGTTGGGGACCAATTTGATATTCACTCAGATTCATTTATTTCAGCTCATTGTCAGTTTTTAGGGGTTGATCTTTTAGCTTTACTTTTAATTATGTAAAATATGTACAAGGTTCCAAGATCAGTTCTGTAAAATAAAATGTTTTCTCACAAATCTCATTACCAGTCCTGTCTCCTTCACCCGTGTCCCTTTCTTACCATCTAGCTACCCATGGGAAGAAGTTTTGGTTTCTTTTCATTCTTTCTTTTGTTCTTTATGAAAATATTAAACATATACATATATATTCTCCTCTTTTCTACACAAAAAGTAGAAAACTATTACTGCTATTTTGCACCTTGGTTTTTTTTTTTTTTTTTTTTTAGCACTTAACAATATAAGCTGAAAGTCGCTCCATATAAATATGTAAAGGTTTTCATTATTTTAAAAATAGTTGCATAGTGCTGTACCGTTTGGATTTACCAGAAGTTATTCAGCCATGTCCCCTAATTGATGGATGATGTTTGGTTTTTCTCAGTCTTTTGCTTTTACTAATTAAAATTTTTTACATTAAAAATCGTTGCGCCTCATGCAAAAAAATGCACTTTTTTTTTAACCATTTAACTTATGGTTAAAGTGAAGGATGCCAGTGGAAGAACTATTCCAGTTTTTACCATTAAAATGTCACTATTTGGACAAATCTGAGAGGTGAGCAGAGTGGCTACTCAGTTCTGAGAGGCAAGGCAGGGTGGTGGCCTAAAGCTCGTGCTGAGAACCACGAAAGCCTGAGCTCAGAGGACCCAGAAGTGAGGCCTTGGGCAGGTGGCCGGACTTTTCTGAGCCCCAAGCCCAGCAAATGTAAAATGGAGCATGATGGTACTGGACCCCCCTAGGTATGTTGTGTTTTCTGTCTAGATTAAATGAGACATCCCACATATAGCCTTTTATTTTTTTAAATTATTTTTTAGTTTGGCTGCGCCAGGTCTTAGCTGTGGCGCATGGAATCTTCCATCTTCATTGTGGTGTGTAGGTCCTTTAGCCGCAGTGTGTGGGATCTAGTTCCCTGACCAGGGATCAAACCCTGGGCCCCCTGCATCAGAAGTATGGAAAGTGGAAGTAAAGTGTTAGGCACTCAGCCACATCTGACTCTGCCCACCCCGTGGGATTCTCCAGGTGAGAATACTGGAGTGGGCTGCCATTCCCTTCTCCAGGGGATCTTCCTTACTCTGGGGTCGAACCTGGGTCTCCTGCATTGCAGGCAGATTCTTTACTGTCTGAGCCACCACTGGGAGTGTGGAGTCTTAGCCAACAGACCACCAGTGAAGTCCCCCCACATATAGCCTTTATCACACAGTAAGTGCTTGGCAAATTTACATATTATTATTATTGTTATCACCAGCTTTTTAAAATATTCTAAAAATGTTTTATCATAAGACTAGGAAGCCCTGGATGAACAGCAGGCTGTCCTAAAGCAGGCAAAGGGCAGGTATATCCGCCACGCAGTTACGATCAACACCTCACCCTGCTCCACTGACCCAAAGGGTCCAGGTAAGGGAGTCATAGGAGATCAACGTTCCCTGCAGAGGATTTATTCCTCCTGCTCTTGCTTTGGAAGTAGGAACACCATCGACATTGTCTTTATTCTGTAGGAACACGTCTAAATAAAGATTGACCTTGCTCTGCAATTTCTTGGCTCTCCAAAGTGACCAGTCACCTCCAGTCCCCACCTCACCCCCCTTTTTGCTGAACAGTGAGAGCCAAAACCCCAAGTTAATGAGGGCAGGCATCTGTCCCCAGACCGCTTCCAGGCCAGGCCACACTCATTCAGACCCTCCATGGAGCCATTTCACCCACAGCCGTGACCTCAATGCAGCCTGGGAACTCTGGCTCAGGAACGTGTAACTTTCCAAGAAAAAAGCTGGTCCCTGCCAAGAAATAGCATGGAGCCGTCCCCTCAGCTGACCTCCATGAGTGCTGGCACAAAGGCGCGCCATTGGGAGGTGCTGGCTCTGCCGTAGGAAATGTGTTTCTACTGGTTCTTGGGATGCTGCAAAATGCCTCTAGGGGTTTCAGCTGGGCTTCTGGCTTTTTCAAGGTCACCACAAAATCAAAGGCCACTGCCTAGGGCCAAAGTGCTGTCCTAGGCCCAATGTGGAGACAGCAAAGCAACACAGTGGCTTCATTTGCACAAAGCAGTGGTCCTACAGCTGAATCCTCCATGCCCAGCAACCCCCCCAAATGATTAGTCCAAGCCAGGCCCTGCCAGAGATGGGATGACCATGGATGTGTGACTCGTCCTGGCAGTAGGGGAGTCTAGGAAATATCCCCGTGGGAAAAAGCTCATCTAGAATGGAGGTCGCCATCTTGCTCTCACCCAAGGCTGAAGCTGACACCTGAGGAGGCCAGGAGCAAAGCCAATCACGTGCTGAGCCCAGAGTTCACCCACCTCTGGACTTCCTATTGGGCAAGAAATACATCCTCTTATGTTTTAACCTGTGCCCAGCTCTTCTGTCACTTAAAGCTGGGGATGAGCAACATTCACTGAGGTCTACTCCCAGGATGAGGAGTCAAGAGTAGGACCAAATGGGGCTCCTTGGCCTCTGGGATTCAGACAAGCATGTGGGTGATTACCATATAGCCGCCATGCTAGGGAGAAGTGTGCTTTCAGGGCTCTAAGAGGAGCAGCTAACTTGGCTTGGGGAGATCACAGAAGGAGGTGATCTCCTGGAGAAGGGGGTGGCTCAGCTGAACCCTGTGGACCCAAGTCCCTAAGCGATGGCCTCCATCCCTGTGCCTGGTGGGATGGTGTCCCTTCCAACTGCAAGTCCTGCCCTGAACCTTGGACTTTGACCTTATTTGGAAATAGGGTTGTTAACAGATGTCATGAATTAAGATGGGGTCACACTGGAGTAGGGTAGCCCTAAATTCAATGTGACTGGTATCCTTGAAAGAAGAGGAGTGTGCATGCTCAGTCATTCAGTTTTGTCCGACTATTTGTGGCCCCATGGGCTGTAGCCCATCAGGCTCTGCCATCCATGGAGTTTTCCCAGCAAGAATACTGGAGTAGTTTGCCGTTTCCTTCTCCAGGGGATCTTCCCCATTCAGGGATCGAATCCGTGTCTCCTGCATCTCCTGCTTTGTGGATGGAGTCTTTATAGCTGAGTCACTGGGGAAGAGGAGACAGAGTTAAAGACACAAAGGGAAGAGGCCACATGACAACAGGCAGAGACTGACATTCTGCAGCCACAAGCTAAGGGCACTAGGGATTGGCAGCAACCTCCAGAAGGTGGAAGAGAAGCATGGAGCAGCTTGATTCTGGGCCTCTGGCCCCCAGAATTGTGATAGAATGAATCTGCTGTTTCAAGCTCCCCAGTTTATGGTGCTTGTTATGGCAGCCCTAGTGAAATAATACAACTGGGGGTTCCTGTGTATGGTCCCTACTTCCCCTGCTCGGCGCCCTCGTTGGATCTCAGTGGGAGGCGACAGCTATTGTTGCAGGATGCTGATGTTGTTGATGACAAGGAAGAGCCTCAAAAATGGGCTATGTTGGGACTTTCCTGGCAGTCCAGTGGTTAAGATTCTACCCTTGCACTGCAGGGGCATAGATTTCATCTCTGGTTGGCAAACTATGATCCTGCATGCTACATGGCATGGACAAAAAATAAAATAAATAAATAAAAAGCTGGGCTATATTGACTCAAATCAGGGTTCATCTATTTGGGTTTTTTGACTTGGCCACATCTTCGTTACTCTGACAATATTTCTAATTTATTAGATTAGGCCCCTCCCACTCCCTACTGCACGTGTGCACACACACACACATATGTGCATGTGCAGATGCACACACAATTTTGCTTCTAATACTCTGAGCAACAGTATCCAACTAGTGGCCAGAATAATCCTGAGATAGCAAAACCCCGGGGAAAAGCCAAGAAGACCACAGAGCGATGAAAAGTAATGATTTCTTAATCAACTGGCTTCAACAAAACACTGCAAGCCCGTCATGCAAATAACTGGAAGGTTGGTTCCATGTGAGTTAATCTGGAAAAAAGATAGTTTCTGGGTCAGAAATTGATGCCATGGAGCATGGGGATTGGAGTTGAGGTCCCAGCAAGGTGTTTTGGCAGCTAGGGTATGTCTATTTCTCCAAACACCCTGTCCTTGTCTCATTGTCTTGCTGATTCCCGAAGCATAACTTTGACTTTGCAGAGTTCTCCTTGGTGGGGCTCTGGCAGAAGGGGTTCTAACAAATGCAGTTCGGTGGTTCAAAGGAGCTCCATTTCCTGGGTTCACTTTCCTGTCCTGACTTCTCAGACTCCTGGAATGGCCCAAGAGGTTACTAAGACAGCTGTTTTCAGGTGCTAATGAGGCCCCCAAAGACAGGAAGTGATGCTGAATTCCAGTCCTGGGTGGGATTCAAGGGGAGCAGGTAGATGAACAGGTGTCTGCAGTGCCTGTGGATATGTTTTGGCCAAGGGCCATAATTCTACCCTTGAAAGTTTGGGTGGGCCAGTTTGTGTTACCTTAAAGACCTAGGGATTTTTTGTAACCATGGAAACAAAAATCTAGGCATTAAGAAGCCAGGGAGAAAAGCTGCTAGCGTTGCCTTGACAACAGATAAAAGCCCGAGTCTTTGTTGTTAGGAGTAGAGATAATGCACCTTCAATCTTTTAAATTCATTTCCTTGTGGGAAGAAACTCAAGTGGGCTTGAGTACCTTCCCAAAGCAGCTGATACTTGGAAGCCTTGATTGGGGAGGGGGTGTCTTTCCGAGGCTGAATCTGCTGAGGGGCGGAGTGTCCTGTTCTGCCTTCCGGTGGCTGAGATGTTCCTGAGAGTCTGTACAAAGGGCTATATCCTCATGCCCCAAGGAGGGCCTGATTTCTTCACTCTGTGGGTCATCAAAGTGCGTGACCTCTGTTCATGTGCTCTTTCCTGTTTCCAAGCTTACTTTGAGCAATGTGGCTTCTTACAGGGAGCAGAGATCTTATTGTTATTGGGACAGATACTCAGATACCCTTTCCTCTTTCCAAATTCCCACTGCTCGGTGTTTGTAAGAACGGGTACAAAATGTCCAGATGGATTACTTCTGGTGAACCAAGCTCCCAGCTTTTATCACCCAGCAAAAATCACCCTTGAGCCTGCAGATAAGTGCCCATAAATAGTCAATAGCTCTGGGCCACATGGAGACTTAATTACCGTGTGCCACCAAGAGATTGTTTTTCTTCCTTAATAACCTCAGAGGATATTGGACCTCGATGTGGTGTGAAACTTTGAGTTGATGCCCAGATGAAATCTGCATGAAGAGAGTCCTTGAGCCAACTTCAAGGGACCGGTGAGAGGCTTCATGTTCTAACTGGAAGAACAATGACGTTGCATCTTCTGGATGCTAAGTGCCAGTTCTCTGCGTGGGGGAAGACAGCACCAATACATGAAAGGAAAATTGGAGGAAAAGCTTTTTGAAAACCATTATACTGACATGTGTGGGATTTTGGACCCCTGTTCCGTCTAAAGGACACTGAGTAAAAGGAGAAAGAAGCTCACACCAACATGTTTATGACATGGCTAATGAGAAGGACAGGTGGAGAGGGTCCCCATCTGTCCCTCCCCAGACCCCAGCCTTGTCTCCAGAAGGGATGCCTTTCAACAGTTAATTTTTTTTTAACCTTTTATTTTATATTGGAATATAGCTGATTAACAATGTGGTGAAAATTTCAGGTGGACAGCAAAGGGAGTTCAGTTCAGTTCAGTTCAGTTCAGTTGCTCAGTCATTTCCGACTCTTTGCGACCCCATGAATCGCAGCACGCCAGGCCTCCCTGTCCATCACCAACTCCTGGAGTTCACTCAAACTCACGTCCATCGAGCTGGTGATGCCATCCAGCCATCTCATCCTCTGTCGTCCCCTTCTCCTCCTGCTCCCAATCCCTCCCAGCATCAGAGTCTTTTCCAATGAGTCAACTCTTCGCATGAGGTGGCCAAAGTACTGGAGTTTCAGCTTTAGCATCATTCCTTCCAAAGAAATCCCAGGGCTGATCTCCTTTAGGACGGACTGGTTGGATCTCCTTGCAGTCCAAGGGACTCTCAAGAGTCTTCTCCAGCACCACAGATCAAAAGCATCAATTCTTCAGCGCTCAGCTTTCTTCAGAGTCCAACTCTCACATCCATACATGACCACTGGAAAAACCATAGCCTTGACTAGATGGACCTTTGTTGGCAAAGTAATGTCTCTGCTTTTGAATATGCTGTCTAGGTTGGTCATAACTTTCCTTCCAAGGAGTGACTGTCTTTTAATTTCATGGCTGCAATCACCATCTGCAGTGATTTTGGAGACCCCAAAAATAAAATCTGACACTGTTTCCACTGTTTCCCCATCTATTTCCCATGAAGTGATGGGACCAGATGACATGATCTTCGTTTTCTGAATGTTGAGCTTTAAGCCAACTTTTTCACTCTTCTCTTTCACTTTCATCAAGACCGTACACATACACGTATCCATTCTCTGCCAGACTTCCCTCCCATCCAGGCTGCCCCATAACATTGAGCAGAGTTCCCTGTGCTGTAAAGCAGGTCCATTTTAAATATAGCAGTATGTACATGTCAGTCCCAAACTCCCTAACTATTCCATCCCCTCATCCCTCCCACTGGCAACCATAAGTTTGTTCTCTAAGTCTGTGAGTCTGTGTCTGTTTTGTAAATAAGTTCATTTTCAATAATAATTTTAATTGAATGTGTTGATATATTGAGAATAATGTGTGGAGAAATAAAGAGAAGATGAGAAAGGACAGAACTTTTTATATATCAGTGGTTTGTTTTTTAGCTCCAGCCTACCCTAGGACTTTTTCTCCATAACCTGAGAAGCTGGGTACCCACTCTGATACTTCCAGAAAACTCAACATGAAGAATTCTGGATTATCCAGATTTATCAATTCAAGGACTACTTGTTACAATACTAAAGGAGTCTTTTAAAGTAGATTTCATTTATTCAATGGCTACAGCCAACCTACTCCTATGCTGGGGATATGGCCAGGGTCAATGCAGGAAGTTAAATATGCTTGTCTCAACTGTGCTACAGCGATTTAATGGACAAATGTGGAGATTTCACAAATGTATTATAAAATATGAAATATATCTGAATCACAAAACAAACACACAAAAACACACAAAGCCCATGGGGCTGAAAAGATTTAAACCAAGTTAAAAGCAATTATTTACCTAAATTTACAAAACCATGTTCCCTGACCCACCAGGTGACCAAGCCTCATACTTTTTTTTCACCAGTCTAATTTTCTCATATTAAATTTTGACAAAATGAGGCATTGTTGTTGAAATCAGAACATTTATAAATGAGAAAATGATCAGAAAGCATTAAAAACACAGGAGAGAAATCAATTTTGACATATTGCTCTTTTGTTGACTTTGTAGCCGTTGGACTTGCGTCTGAGCTGAGTACCTTTCATAAAAAGCTGCTTTATTAATAAAGATTAGACCGGATCTCTCTTATTATGTCTCTGGTAAGAGGTGAAGCCATGCAAGGGTTATTTCGGGTGACAATTTCCACCCTGAGTGAGACAACACACGTTAATCGTCACTGCCCTGGGGATGCATTGTGCAAGTACCCTTAAAAAATAATAAAGAGAAAGTATCCAGAAAGTTCCATCCATCATCTCTTGTCTTCAACTTCTTCCTTTCACAGGCTGTCATGACTTCATCTGGTGATATTCTTCCTGGCTTCCGTTTAAAACATCCACCTTTGAGAAAAAATAGGCTTTCAACTGGGGATAAGGGAATTGATTACGCGGTGACATGGTGCTCCTGACATTTTCAGGAGTGGGAGGAAAGCGGGAATTTTAAAGTGGATGAATCACCGGGGAATAAGAGCAGGGGAAGAACAGCTGGAGAGGGGACCTCACAGCGGAGGGCACGGCACATCCCGAATGCTCACAGCGCTGTTCTGCGTTTTGAAGGCCAAATGGTGGAGGAGAACTTATTTTACTGACTCATAAAGAACAAACGGGGAGGGGGTGATGGGGCACAGACAGGAGAGGTGGCAGATCCCGGAAGCAGGTTAACCCTCTCCTTGCTGCTGAGGGGGGATGCTGGGAAGGAGTCTCCTGGGCTTCTGTCTCAATCCTTCTCGGCTCTTCCCTGTCAGGCACATAGAAGAGTTTTCACGTTTCCAGGGGAAAAACACCAAGTCACCCAAGGAGTTCTGATGCATGAAAAATTTCTTTTTACAATCTTTTGTTCATTAGTTTCTTTTCTAAGCACCCACCAGTGCCTGGGACCACTAGGTCCCAGGCATCATAGATTTCAAGATTTCTGGGGTGTGGTGAGCAAATCAACCAGAACTTGGGAGGACCTTGTTTTTGGCCAGAGTGACACAGAGAGAGATGAGGCTGCAGATGCCATCTGTAACTCTAACGAGAGAGATGAGGCTGCAGATGCCATCTGTAACCCTAACCCGGACATACCTGAATCTATCTGCTTGAGATCCACCTCTCTGATTTGATAAACTCCTTTGAGAAATAAGACGATCTTGGTTGGACTTCTGTCACTTAGCACCCAAGGGACATTGGGGAACAGGAAGCTAACATTTGCTAGGTGGTGGCAGCTCTGGGCATGCAGCAAGCACTCATTAGAGGGTGGGATTCACCATCATTTAGGGCAGATGGTCAACCCCATGTATGCCATGACTCTCCATTCTGTGGTATTGCATCCTTCATCAGCCACTAGAGAAAGGCAGCTACTCCTGCTTTCCTAGTCTAAGATAAGGCCTGCTATTTCTAGAGCTGGTTTTTAAGAATAGTTTTGATAAGAGTTCTGAAACCTGCCCCAGGTTCACAGGTGGAAGATATTTCACATGATAAGAATTCAGTCCATTTAAAGAGCAGACTGTTGACCCAGGGTGGATTCCTGGTTCTTGGCTGTGATGGTTGGACTGTTGGGTGAGACCTGCCATAGTCATCTGTTAATTTCAGCTGTGCAGCATTCATGCCCCCCCCCCTTTTTTTTTTCTGGTGACAGCATCTCTCTTTTCTACTGGGAACCTACTGCATTCTCAGTGCATGTGGATCAAGTGGCCTGATTCACAAGCATGGAGGGAGGTGATGCCACAGCTAGAATCTGAATGGTTGTGAGAATTAGAGAATCCAGAGCTCTTTCTAGAAGGAGCCAGGGAGATGAGAATTCTGAAGGTTCCATTTCCTTTGTACTAAATGATGACTTCTTGGCTATTGAAACTTGGTTTACATGTAATTGGTGCCTGAATCTTTCCACAAGAAATATGGAGATTTGTGGCAGATTATTTGCTAAAATGGCCACATTTCTCTACCTCTTCTCTGGTCATCTCTCTCTCTTGACCCAGGAGCCTGCTTCCCTCTTGTGAAAAAGTCAGGGCTTGCTGAAGGATGGGAGACTCTGGAGAAGACAGCTGGATTGTTCTAGTTGAGGACATCCTCTTCCACTCTATGGTCTGATGACCCCCAGGTATGTAAGTGAGTTCAGTCAAGGTGAACCGGGCTGTATGTTCCCACCTGGAACTAACAACACATGCACGAGTGAGCCTGGCTGAGACCAGAAGAACGACCCAGCTGACTTTTAGAGCAATCATAAATGTAGTGTTTATGTAGCAATCATAGATGTAATGTTTTAAACCACTAAGTTTTGGGATTATTTGTTACACAGCAAAAGCTGACTGTTACAGACATCATTAGTTAAGCTTGTTAGGTACTACATTTGTTGCTGTGCCTAAAAATTTGTCAAAACATACTTTATTTTCACAAGTCTCATGAAGCTTTGGGAGGTCACTGACTTTGAAAACTGCAAAGTATTCCTGTTGCTATGGATACCCCCATTGAGACAGGAGAGTGCAAAGAGAGAAACCTAGGGTTGCCTTGACAACAGATTTGAATATTCATGTCTGGAAAGCACAAGACTATCAAAAATAGGAAGACTCAGGAGGAGGGGGGCGACATTAGTCTGGAAATGCTCACCTCTTTCAACACTTTGCCTCCATGGAGTCTCAGGCCGTTAGAAGCAAGCATTGCCTGAATTGGGGGCTAAAAAGGGAGCAGCAGGAAGCTTCTCTTTCCATGGCCCATGCCTACAGTGGGAGGAAATTGCACAGCCAGCGAGTGGCGCGAGGCATAGAAATACTAAGTGCTGCCTTGAAGAGTTTGTAGTTCGCTCTCAACCAAGTTTCATTCTAAGAATGAGAGCGGGCCTAGGCTGGGAGGGGTCTTGGAGTATCTGGTCCCTTCCTCCTTGTCTCCTGCAGAGAGGGAAACTGAGGTCCAGAGGGCGCTTGGGCTACTTGAGGTCCCCGTGACATTAGGACTTTGGTCTAATGGAGTGGCCAAGTGCTCCGGCTGTGGAATCAGCCAGCCCTGGGTATATGTCCTGGTGCTGTTGAGTAGTGTGTGATGTTTCAGCAGCTTCCTGACCTCATAGAGTTGCTCTGTGAGATGGAAGCTGTAATAATAATGACTTCAGACATGGTGGGAACGCTGTGAGCTATTGCACAAAAGGCACTTAGCCCAGCAAGCTGGGTCTGACCCAGCAATGCTGACTATTATTTTTACTATTATCTTGTCACTCTGCCTCTGCTCTTCAGTATCATGGAAGTCATCCTGGGGAGGCCCTACTGGATCCAGAATCTTCTCTTGGAGACTTGATGGTGTCTTTTAAGATGCCCACTGTCATTTTCTGTATCTTCCAGTTGGAGGTCACAGCTTATAATTTTCAAAATAGCCATGTCTTTCATTTCCTCTCATAGCAGCCTAGCCAGCCACGCAGGAGGGGGTCACAGTGCTTCAGTTTTTTCACTTTGTCAAGGAGGAAATTGTGCAAAGTCCCTTGGAAATTTCCATCTGCCCTGGGGGTTGAAGCCCTGTTCCCCAGACTGTATCTCCTCTTCCCCACCTCCTGGCCCAGAGGCAGCTGTCCCTGAAGAGTCGTGCATCCACACAGATGGGCCCAGACATGGGGTTTAACACAGCGAGAGGAAGGAAGTTTGGGACATCTGTTTATTCAAGAAAATCACCAGCCGTGCATGGACATCTTATGCATAGCAAATAATTGTTGGGCAAATATCACTTGCATATTCAGAGGCGACTTTCAGACCTGAACATCCAGTCCCACTGAAATGACGTGAGCTAAGAACTTTTGTAAGGGTGGGGTGGGAGAGGGGAGGGTTTCTGTGCGTGGTGTGGTGTGATGATGGAGAAGAGGGGTCCACAGTGGTCCAAGATGTTATCTGGGAAGGATGGTTTTGTGGAGCAAATTAGCAGCTCCAGCAAGAAGGAAGCAGGGTAAAGGGCAGTGGGCTTCAGTGGCAGGGTCCACACAGTGGAGGGGAGAGGGCCACCCGTCCATTCTGAGGGGGCTGGTGGGCTTCCCGAAGCTGCCCGAGTCAGCAAGTAGCAGCAGGGTCTTGTTTTCCCATGGACATCTCTGCTCTGGGTCTCTTCCTTACGGGACAACCTCTGGGTTCTGCCCAAGCTGCTTTTTCACAGAACAGACCCAGATTAAGAAATTGCAAAGTATCTTTGAAGTGGGGGCCATTTGAAAGGATAGTGAAGTTTCGACTTCTAACTAGCTTGGCACATGAGAGGAGGCAGCACAGACCTTCCTTCTGCCTGGAGCGCCTGTGTCCATATTCCTTCTGATGGTCAATGGTGTTGGTTCAGGTGCGTGGAGCGAGGACCAGGGGAGGGAAGGCCTGTGATGCCAAATAATCCGTGTTGGTGGCAATGTCGGCTGATCAGCCAACAGCTCAGGAAAAATAAACTTTCTTCCTATGGCTGTTTCTTTTCATAAGGTTCTGAGCGGGAGACAGACACAGGGCTGTCTGTGTGTGTCCTGTAAAGTGAGCCCCCAGGGTTGTGGCTCAGGCCCCATTGGCAAAGAAGAATGGTCACTGTGTTGGTGGCCTCGCCTGGCCTTGGGTTAGGATGGGCGGGCTGGAAGCACAGCTGGCTACGCATCCCGGTTTTGAATAAGATTGTCACCTCTCTTGTCCCTCGGCAACACGCCACGCAGGGTTTGTTTTTGTGTTCCCGACTCGCCATCTGTCTCTGGGTTAGTGATTCAAGCTCTGTGATCATTCAGACTTCACAGTTGTGATTAGCGGTTGATCTGACTTTTATTGACCCTAAACCCTCAGATGGGCTTCCCCAGTGGCTAAGCGGTAAAGAACCCGCCTGCCAATGCAGGAGACACAGGTTCGATCCCTGGGTTGGGAAGATGCCCTGGAGGAGGGTATGGCAACCCACTCCAGTACTCTTGCCTGGAGAATCCCATTGACAGAGGAGCCTGGTGAACCACAGTCCATGGGGTTGCAAAGAGTTGGACATGACTGAAGTGACTTAGCATGCACATAAGCAAACCCTCTCTGATGGGGAGGACCAATGTGTTGAAGTGAGCACAGCCATGTTGTCAGAGACCTTGGTGTGTACAGCATGCCTGGAGGGTCTCCTCTCACGGGCTTCCCATCTGGGCTGGGAGGAGGTGACACAAAGCAACACTGAGCTTAGGATCAGAAGACAGGGCTCAGCTCAAGCCACCTCCCTGTGATGCTGAGTTTCCTCCGCAGAAAGGCGTGGCCCCTTGGCAAGGCCCAGCCTAGGATGCAGCGGCTGTTGCTGCAACAGGTGTTGTTGGCCAGCTCACCTCATCCTTGGTGGTGGAAACTATCCGGTGTGGGTGCCCACCCTCCAAATCAGGAATGTGTTCAGGGGTAACAATCCCATCCCCACTCTGGGGTTGAATTCTGATTAGGGCCACTCAGCTTCGACAAGCCCATTGCTCTGACCAGCGCTAGCTTCAGGGAGCAAGTGTCTTGGGTCTGGCTAATGAGGCACCAAAGCTATCCATCAGGGCCCCTGGGAAGGGTTTATCGAAAAACGAGGGTCCAGTCTCTTGTATTTGGCCGGATGCTGTTGGGACTGGATATAACTCCTGGGATGGCTTTGGCCATCTTGTGACCGTGATAGCCTGAAGACAAAGCTTGCACTACAGGGCTGCAAGACCAGAGGGAGAGAAAGGAAGGACTCAGGCCCTTGATAGGGGCTCTGAGTTTGCCAACCCTAGTCCTGCCCTGCTGTGGGGGTCTCTTGTAAACTGAGATAAAAGCAAGTCCTTCTCCTTTCAGCTGGTCTGGTGTGCCGGCTGCTGTTACTTGCAGATCAGCGCATCCTCAGTGCCCTGTTCTTCTGAAAGTGGTCCCCGATTAGCAGCATTGGTGGAATCTCAACTCTGCCCCCAGATCCTACTCTTCATGGAGATTCACAGGTGATTCATGTCCACCTAAGCTTGAGAAGCCCTGCCCTAAAGGCTGTACTTTTGGAACAAGTCCTCCTGAGGAGAACACTGGTTTTGACAGTGATGGCCTCAGGTTCTCCGCAAGACACGTAACAGGTGTTAGGGCTACAGTTTCTGACAAGTGCATCTCAGATATGCCAACAAGCTGTGGAAAAGCACAGGAAGGTGCAGAGGCCTTGACCGGTGCCTCAAAGGAACATACGAGAGAATGGTTGATGAGTTTCTGCCTCCCCAACTGTTTTCCATCGACCTGCATTTGGGTACAGCACTAATTTTCATCTAAAGCCATGAGGGCAGTAAAATCTCAGTAATTCAGGCCTCACCAATTTGGAAGTGATAATTTAAACTGGGGCCAGGCAGGCTGGACTGAGAGCAAGATTGAGAGCAAACTCTTGTTGGGACTTCGGCTTCCTAAGTGGAGGTGATAAGATGCTTCCAATTACACACGAACCTCGGTGTGTTCAAATTTAGGAGGAACTGTACTTGAAAATCAATCCATCAATAAATGTTTATTGAGTGTCCCTATGGACATGTTCCTGGCCGGCAGAGCACGCTTGGTGAGAAATTACTTTTAATCATTATCCACGCTGGAAAGTAATGGATTTCTTTAGCTAACGCAATTTCTTAAACAGTCTGTGTTCCCATCAGTGGCCAGTTCTTCCATGTGTGTGTATCCGGCTTGCTCCTCACTCTCCTGAGTTGTCAGTTCCCCTCTTCCCAAGCTGTTTATCACTCAATGTTATTTCTGTCATCTGGAAATAAAAGGACTAATCTCCATCCACATTCTCCATCACCATCACCCTATTTCTCTGTTCCCCTTGACCTGAAATCTTTTCAAAGAGTTGACCATTGCCCCCATCTCTACCCGCCCTCCGTTTTCCTTCAAGCCTGAGCAGGTGGTCACCTGACTCGTCTCCTTCCACCCCACACATAGTTGAGGGGTGGTGAACACCAGGTTGTCTGGGGACTTGGGCTCCCCCCACTTAGTGACTAAGACAGGCCCTGTGGATGTGCCCTGGGACTGCAGATGTGCTCAACTCCTCCCAACGTACAAGAGCAAGGAGTGTTCTCAGGACTTTCCTGGTGGTCCAGTGGTTAAGAATCTGCCTTGCGATGCAGGAGACATGGATTCAATCCCTGGCTAGGGAGCTAAGATCCCACATGGTGGCAGGCAGGTCAGCCTACATGCCACAAGGACAGAGCTCGTGTGCCTCAACTAGAGAAGCCCACACACCACAATAAAGATCCCACTTGCTGAAACTAAGACCCAATGCAGCCAAAAGTAGGTAAAGAAATATTTCTTTTTTTTAAAAAAAAGCAAGGTATTTTCTCTCCCAGAGCTTGACAGTGACCTTGGAAGCCACTGGAGAGTGGATTAATCCAAATCTGAGCCCCAGAAGTGGTAAAATGTCACTAATTCACCCTGGGTAATTTGAGTGTTTAAGAGGTACTGTTAATGGTCCTTAGACGAAAGGTCAGGACCTTTCCCAGGTGTCCGCCTTTAGGACTCAGGACCCAGAATCCAGGTGGAACTCCTGTCTCTGCACTTACCAGCCCCGTTACATTGGCTGTCACTCAGGTGCTGTTCCCTCCCTGAAAGGGGAGTCCTGGTTACCTCCCAGGTTTCTGGGAGGCCCAGGAGAGCTGAGTGTGAAGCGTGGGGTGCACAGGAGGTTCTCAGCCTCCATTTGGGAAGCTTGTGGGAGGGTGAGTGGGATGCAGTGATGCTGTGTTTCTGCCCACCTGCCAGCATCTCTGGCTTCCCCACCCACATCCCAGGTTCCCAGTGGCTGACACCCAGTCCCCAGGTACTTAAGGTTCGCCTCCAGCCAGAGTCTCAAGTTCCGTGGGGGACAGGAACCACAGGCCTAATAATGGTAGTGATTCTTTCTTACCATCTGCTCCTGCATGAAGCCCAGGCCCTGGTGTGGACACTGTGCTCAGCCATCTTGTGCATCTGTTCCTGGGATCACCCGATGTGATCTGGATGGAAGCAGAGATGGAGTTCCTTGCTCGCTGATGCTCAGCCGGCCAGATTGGTTCCAGAAGCCTGGCTTTCATTGGGTTTCCTGACCCACCCTGAACGATGCCCCAGGGGTGATCCTCACCTCCTCGTCCTGCACTTTCCAGACCCATGCGTGTGAGGGGTCTTTCTGGGGCCCTTGGGGAGAGCAGGGGCCCTGCTTCCTGGTGCATGTGGCAACCTGTGCGTGTGTGTGTGTTGGGGGCTGGACTCGGGGGGCAGTAGCGGAAGGTCTGAGGCAGCAGGTGCAGGCGGCTATGGGTGTGCCGGGATGAGTGGGTAGGGCAGCCTTACAGGGTCCTGGCTCGGGAAGGTGTGGGGCCAATTCACCTCCCACCCAGATATGGCCACAGCCTGATTCTTTGTGCCTTACTGAATTCGCTCCCTTCTTCAAATGGAACCTGTTTTTAATTGTACTTTTTCTGATTATAAAAATGACACATGATCCTTGCAAAGAATTCAACACTAAAGTCTCTCCAGTTCTTCCCCCAGAGGATAACACCGCGGCCCTGTCATCTGGAGGGTCTGACTGCACACGGCACTCACACACCCCACTGCAGGAGCAATTTTGCACAAATGTGATTGTCATCGTGCCCTGCTCTGAAACTTGCTATTTTCTCACTCAGTACTCTAATAGCAGTGTCTTTCTTTCTCAGCCAGATCATGTAGCGCAATACCAGCATTCTACATGACTGCGTCACATTGCAGTGTGTGCATGTCCTGTGATGAAGCTGGTCAAGCCTTTTATTGTTGGGGCTTTAACTTTTAAAAAAAAATTTATTGGAATACAGTTGATTTACAATGTTGGTTTCAGGTGTACAGCATAGTGATTCAGTTATAGATATACATATATTCATTCTTTTTCAGATTATTTTCCTCTATAGGGTATTATAGAATATTGAGTAGAGTTCCTCTGTGCTATACAGTAGGTCCTTGTTGGTTATCTGTTTTATATACAGTACTGTGTGTATGTTAATCCCAAGCTCCTAATTTATCCGTCCCTGCCATGTTTCCCCTTTGGTAACCATAATTTTTTTTTTTGAAATCTGGGAGTCTGTTTCTGTTTTGTAAATAAGTTCATTTATATCATTTAAAAAATCAGATTCCACATATGAGTGATATCATATGATATTTATCTTTGTCTGGCTTACTTCACTTAGTATGATCAACTCTAGGTCCATCCAAGTTACTGCAAATGGCACTGGGGTTTTAACTTTTTTCAGGGGGCATTTTCTGGCTTCAACAAACCACGTGGTACAAACACATTGTGAGTTTGTCTGATCACAACGTTGGGAAAAAAGTTCTGAGATGACTGATCGCTGTGCCAACAGTGCCAGGTTGGACTCCAAAAGGGTGACCGATTTCCGTGCCTATCAGCGGGGCAGGGGGAAGCCTGTCTCCCGTGCCCTCTGCACCCCAAGTGTCAGCAACATTTTACTTTGTTGCGATCTCACGCTCACATGCTTATCTCTTGGTGGTCCTAGAGGTGAAGCATCTTATCATGTTCTTCTTGTGCATTTGCGTGCCTTCTGGAAACACCTTTCTCCATTCTGGGTTCTTTATTTGTAAACTGCTAAATTGCTAAATTGGTGAATTGACCCAAATCCTCGGCAAACTCTCAACTTTATCTCAAGCGGGCTTTGACTGGAGGAAGGAGAGCCAGTGAGGGGTGAAAGGCTGCTTCTGCAGCCACACAGGCCCCAGCGAGCCAGGCAAGACCCTGCCGGGCTGGGGTTCGGCTTCGCCTAGGGTCCCAGGACCTGACAGGGTCCCCTTGTGCTACTGACCGCAGCTGGAAGCTTCTCAACTGATCTGTTAGGGCCTATTCAACCTTAGGTCCTGCATGACTTCCGTGGGGCTGCCTTGGGCTATTGCTCTGCTTGTTTTTCCAGTAGGAAAACACACCTCACCTGTCAAACTCTCCTCCAAAGTCAATTTTCTAGGTGATTTAAAGTGATGCAGGCTAATGCAGATCTGCACACAGGCACCTCCGTGCAGAACCAGACAGCCCTCCCCGTGGGCGGCCCAGTGGCCCCGTGTGTGGCTCCATTTGACAGCTGCCAAGTGGGAAGAGGGAACCCAAACATCCATGCCCAGTTATGAACGCAGGGCTGGGCACGCGGCAGGCAGGGACCACGGCTGGCTGAACTGGGGAGGAGTAAGCATGGGTCAGCCTCCAGGATGGGAAGGGGACCCACAAAAGCATCTCTCTTCCATCTTTCATTCTAAAGTTTGGAAAGCAGGATTCAGAGAGGGAGGGATATTGATGGCAGAGGCTGGCGCTGGCTGGAGACCTCACACCTTCCTCCTTCAGGTCCTACTGAGCATCCATTCTGCTGATTCTAAGCTTCCAGAGATTAGAGTATCATTGCCATGAAGCTGGGGTCACTGAGGACAGCAGAGAGGATGGTATTCTGATGTGGGGACAAGGTGAAGCCCAGACTCTTTCCTGGTGCCTGAGGGATGTCTTGGGTATTACCTTCATGCTGGCTTCCTAGGGCTTAGGAGGCCACCCCAGACCCCTCTCACATGGACAGTGATGCCTGGAATCTTACTGAACAGTGGACAGAGGGTAGTGGCAGCAGCAGCCAGTAGATCCCCAACTGCAGTCCCCCACAGGCCTTGAAGTGGCAGGACCCAGGCCAGAAAGTCTGCTTCTATCCATGAGATAGGATTTACTCCTGTGGTTCACCTACCTTGCTTTGATCACTTACAATGATCCTCGGGTTTCCCTGGGGGCTCAGTGGTAAAGAATCCTACTGCTAACATGAGTTTGATCCCTGAGTTGGAAAGATTCCCCTGGAGAAGGAAATGGCAACCCACTCCAGTAAAATTGCCTGGGAAATCCCATGGGCAGAGGAAACTGGTGGGCTAGAGTCCGTGGGGTTGCAAAGAGTCGGACACGACTTAACAACTGAACAACAGCAACGTTCTGATTTTGATTCTTGCGCTGACCACTTTGCAGGGACTGTGTGCATCTTGCTCACCCAGCACCAAGGACAGTGGCTGGCATCTTGAAGAGGCCAGATGATCGGTGAATACATGGACGATCTCTGTTGGACTTTCGGTCTGCTTTTCTCTCTTCTGGCCTTTAAACAAATGGAAGTTGTGGCTTTTCTGCTTGAGCAGCCTGCTTGTGGAAGCTGAGCAGCGGGACCCTGGCTTCCCTGCCATCTGGGAAAGATGAGAGGAAACCATCAGCTGCACTGTAGACCGTGGCTGGAAGGCTTGTGGTCATCATTATCTCAACCCAAGACCCACTTGACTCACTGCAAACTCTCTGTGGGACTCCAAGGCTCCCAGTTTCTTTTTGCTCATCTGTACAGTGGGGGTGGGCTGGGGACATCGGCATTCCTGCCTCCCAGAGCTCGAAGCCACATAGCTTGCGGTGTCATTTCAGCTTTGTCTCCGAGCAGCTGTAGAACCTTGGGAAAATCATTTCATATCTTTGTGCCTCAGTTTCCTCTCTTGCAAAAGGGGCTAAAATAGTTTCTGTCTCTTTGAAAAGATATATGCATCTAGTGTTCATAGCAGCGTTATTTACAATTGCCAAGATAAGGAAGCAACCTAAGACTGTATCAATAGAGGAATGGATAAAGAAGATGTGGTGTATATATACACCACACACATATATATGTGGTATATATATGTATGGCGTATATATAGAGAGTATATATATGGTGTATGTATACACACACACACACACACACACACACACACACACACAATGGGATACTAGTCAGCCAGTAAAAAGAATGAAATGTTGCCATTTTGATGTTTGAGCAAATAAGCAGGGGTCTGGAATCTTGGCCGGGGTGGGGATGTCTCTTTTGAGTCCTGCTTTCCACAATCGTCCTGAAAGTAAGCAGTGGGGCAGGCTTCAAGCTCTGGTCTGTGACCCCGGAACCCATGCTGCCTTCCTCCACCCAGCTTGTCCCCATCCTCTTGAGTTCATGTTTAGGCCTCTGACTATCCTTTGCGGTAGATCCTGTAGCTCCCTCTGGATAGAAGTCCCCAAACTCCCTCCTCCTCTAGACTTCCGTCCTAGTAGGTGTTTGGCTCATTCTAGGATGAAATGTTGGAATCCAGCCATGTGCTTTTCTGCCCCAGCAGACTCCACACTCCTGGAGGGCGTTGTGGCACAGCCTGTGGGTTGCCCGATATCATGTTTCCTTTGTATCTCAGGGTAACTGATTCCCTGGTTTTTATAAGAACACCTGGTCACCCAGAATAAAAATAAGACATTTCATCTTCTCTTGCAGCTAGATCTGGCCCTATGGCTAAATTCTGGCCGAAGAGCTGTGAAGAGAATGAGATATATACTTTCTAAGTCAAGCCCTTACAGGGAAGGAGTGTGCCTGCCTCTCATCCCTTTGTCCGTCTAGAAAGGAGACGGTGTGCCATCTTGGGTCACTTGGGCAGGACATAAGCTAGGAAAGCATACCAACCAATTAGAAGAAGCCCAGCTCTCTGATCTGTCACCCATGTTTGCATTGCCAGTGTTGGAACTGTTATACAGCAGAAAAATAAACATTCATTTTGCTTAAGCCATTGTTATTTTTTATTGGGCTTCTCTTGTGGCTCAGCTGGTAAAGAATCCACCTGCAATGAGGGAGACCTGGGTTCGATCCCTGGGTTGGGAAGATCCTCTGGAGAAAGGAAAGGCTACCCACTCCAGTATTCTGGCCTGGAGAATTCCATAGACTGTATAGTCTATGGGGTTGCAAAGAGTCGGACCCGACTTTCACTTAACTATTGTTATTTTTGTTCTCTATTACAAAAGTTGGATGGCTTCACCAACTCAGTGAACATGAGCTTGAGCAAACTCCAGGAGATAGTGAAGGACAGGGAAGCCTGGTGTGCTGCAGTCTATGGGGCTGCAAAGAGTCGGACACGACTTAGCAACTGAACAACAAAAGTAAAAACTTTTATCCCAAGACAGCCATTTCCAGGTTGTTGACATGTCATATATGCTAATATGCCTGAGATGTGCTCTATAAACCCTTTTTTTTGGGGAGTGAATCAATGAAGCATAGCTGTCCGTATCAAAACACTTGCATTTCCATGACATTTTTCTATTTTGTGTGATAAATCCCTCTTCATTTCTGTCCACTGGTGAGGTTGGGATGAAGAGGTGGGGCAGTGATATTACCTGATGTCTCTAGGTCCCCAGAAGTGTTCAACCCCAAACTCAGTCTTTTCAGGTTCTCTTGGTGGCTCAGACTTTATGGGGATATGAAAGCTGGGGTCCTGGTCCGCACTCCATCCCCCAGAAGTTTCTGTTAGCTCCTCAGCAGTTAAGTGGGGTTAGGGCAAAAGGGTGCTTGTGTTGAGTGGAAGTTGTGAAGAAACAGCCCACCTGCAGTTTTCAATCCTTGATTTTGACAGCATCACCAACACAGCCATATCCTGGCAGAGTCTCCGGGTGAGGGGAGCAACATCCACAGAGGATTTACAGCAGCCCAGTGCTGGGTGGAGGATCAGAAAGTTCCTGTAGGTTCTTTTAGGGACAGCTTGTTATTCTAAAACAGAGTCCCTCTGACCTGTGTGGAACCCCAAGCCCTTCATTTTAATGCCTGCATCATCTCTGTGCCCTTGAAGAGCCAGGCCCCTCACTTCCTCAGTAACACCCTCTGGCCTTCACCCATTGGTCACCTGCTTCCAGACATGCATTAATTTCCAATTCCCAGGCGCCAGGTGTCAATTGTGTTATCAGTGACTCAGTAGATTTAGTTGCAGGATTAATGCCAAGACACGGTAAAGTATTTAAGGACATATTCCATGTATTAGTTTAAAACGGTGATTAACACTGGTTTTGGAGCATTTTGAAAGATTGATTAAATGACTGAAAACCACCTTCTGGCTTTGCCATGTTGTTCAACAAAAGCGTTTGTGGAAATTAGGTGTAATTCAACCACCTCATTATGCAATTAGTTGCTTAATTCTGTCTACAGGCATTCAGGGTCATAGTTAGGATGAAATGGTGGTTTCTAGAGCATGGCTGGGCTTTAGAACAGGTCTCTGTGCTTTTTAGGGTGCTGTGTCCTTCTGCCCCCTGTCCCTCCATCCCCACTGGTCCAGTCTCCCTGGCCTCCCCCTGTCCCCCCAGTCACCATGCTTCTCTGTAGCCCACTGCTTCGGTGCTGGCTCCTCTGCCTGCCTGTGTGGTCACCATTTCTGCTGTTCACCATGTCATTTTAGTTTTTCTCAGAAGCACGTGGTAGACGGCACTCCTCTCCCTACCCCTGGAAGCTAGATGGCCCTAGTAACTTGCTTTCACATCATAGACAGAGAAACGTGTCGTTTCTGGGCAGAAGGTCGCACAACCTGCATGAAATTTACCCCCATCCTTTCTGTTTGCCATGACAACTAGAGATCTTCCAGACAGCATTTTCTCCATCAACCTTGGGTCTTGAAGTGAAAAAGATACATTGCAGCCTACAGGCTTATGGACACCAAGCGTAAATTGGAAACAAATCTTTATTTCTTACAACACAGAAACTTGGAAGTTGTTTTTTTCTGAGCATAACCTAACTTCTCTTGCAGATAGTAGGGGCAATTTCCCCAGATTTTCCTTTGGCTAATGACTTTTTATTTTTGAGACTCTTCTCAAATATCTTATCCTCAGAATATTTTGCTTTGTCTGTCTCCTCCCAGCCAATTGTGATTGTAAGTCTTTTCTTGGTTTTCTTCAGAATACGTACAGCCACCTGACATTATTTCAGTTGTCGCCTTACTGCGTTCCATTATTTGGAAGTTGTGGGGTTTCCTTAGTAGCTCAGTGGTAAAGAATCCCCCTGCCAATGCAGGAGATGCGGGTTTGATCCCTGGTCCAGGAAGAGCCCCTGGAGAAGGAAATGTCAACCCACTCCAGTATTCTTGCCTGGGAAATCCCATGGACAGTGGAGCCTGGTGGGCTATAGTCCATGGCGTATTAAAGAGTTGGATATGACTTAGCAACTGAGCAGCAACAATTTAGAAGATAGATATTTTTTCACATGATCATACAGGTAAAATCAGAATATATCTTATAGTCCATGCTGTGTTATGTAGGTCCTGACATTTTTGAATTGACCATGTGTGTGAACATCAAAATAACCATCATCCAAATCTGAAGTTCCCTTCTGCAGCGGACACATGTAACTAATATGCAACTGACCAGGGTCAGCATGCTACAAGAAGATCGTGGATTGGAGGGGAAGCTTCTGTAACCCTTATGCATGTCATGGTTGTAGGGATGGAGTGGAGAACTTGAGCAAATCGTAGACATTTAGCAACAATCCTGAAATGGGAACCAAAGCAGGAAAACCATATACGATTCTAAAGTCTGCTTTGAAGAGTCCAACACTTGGGACTTTAAATCCTTTGATGGATTCTTTAAAGAAATGCCACATCATCAGGGTTATGGATGAATGCATGGAGGATGGGAGGCCATGGAAAAAACCCAGACACTGATGACACAAAAGTCAGACTCTGTGTAAAGAAGTTCGAGGACTAATGACAATTTGTTTCACTTGTATTTTCATTTTTATGTATGCACAATAGTAATATGTGATAAAAAATATTTGTCTAAAGAAGTCTCAAAGAACCCTTTCAATAAGTAAAATTAAATGTTCTAAGTGATAAGAAAGCATTTGTATCATGGTTTAACTGGCAGTGTATTTTTCTTTAACAGTGGAACAAAAAATAACGGTGCCTATTGCAATTGTGTGTCTTAAGAGTTGATGAAATATGGTATTTCTGGCTGGGGCTGCTCTTATCTAATGACATCTGCTGTGTCACTCAATTCCATTTCAGTGGAGTTTAAGCAAGGCCTCTGGCCATTTAGAAAATGGGCTCGCTTGGCCTCAGAGGCACTTTGATTTTAAATTTTACCACCTCAGAACCACAGAAGGGCTCGGGTTTTGCTTTGGATGTCCACTGGATGCCTAAGGCTTGGATGCCCACAGGTTCTGCCCCGGGATGGGACTGGGACCCTAACCCCTAGAAGAAATTCATCCATTCCTAGACCTTGGGTGTGTCTTATGTCACTATCACAAGTTTTCTACTGAATTCATGAATCACCTGTACTATCACTGAATTAATACTTTTCCCTTTGGAAACCTTTTTTCAATAATTACAAAAAGAGTAGAGAGAGCTTCTTCACCCTCTTTCATTGGTAATATCATAATAACTATAGTACAATATCAGAAGTGGGAAGCTGACAATACAATTTATTAAGGTGCAGACCTTAGTCAGGTTTCACCAGTTTTTGCATGTATTCATTTGTATGTGCAAATACAGTCTATGCAATTTTATCACACGTGGCCACTGTCAAGATACAGAACTGTCACCTCCTGGTTTATAGTCTATGGGAAACTAAATAGAATTTGTATCCTGCTGTTGTATGAAAACTGCATAAATCTTATGTTGAATTGGTTCATAGTGCTTTTCAGGCCAACTATATCCTTCTACTTTTCTATTGATTCTATTAATTTTTGAGAGTATGATATTGAAACTCCAGCTAAAAATCTTAATTCATCTACTTAAAAAATAATTGTAACATATAGTGGAACTATATGGAACTCTATTCTATATTTTCCAGGTCTTATGTAAATGTGTTATCATACTTTCATAATTTAAAAAAGAAAGAAGGAAAAAAGATATAAAACTGTCAGTTACTATGACCCCTTCGTGGTCTCACTCCACCCTCCATCCCTATGCCCCGGCCCACTAATCTGTTCTCCCATCTCTATAATTTTGTCATGTTAAGTTGAATCACACAGGATGTACAACTATTTTTTTTCCACTTAGCATAATGCCCTTGACATTCATCCAAGTTGTTGAGTGTATCAACAGTCTTTTTTTCTTTATTGCTTAATTATATTCCATGGTGTAGACACACCACAGTTTATCTACCTGTTGAAGGATATTTGGGTTGTTTCCAGTTATTGGCTATTACAAAGAAAATATCTATAAACATACATGGATGGATTTGTATGTGAAAATAAAATTTCATTTTTCTGGGCAAAATGCCCTAAAGTGCAATTGCTGAGTTGTCTAAATAAGTGCATGTTTGACTCAGAGAAGGGACCTATGGTTGCTGGGCTTGGGGGAGGATGGGGGAGGCAATAGTTAGGGAGTTTGGGATCGACATGTCCACACTCTATATTTAAAACTGATAGCCCACAAGGACCTACCATGTAGCACAGGGACCTCTGCTCAATGTTATGTGGCAGCCTGGACGGGAGGGGAGTTTGGGGGAGAATGGATACACATATATGTATGGCTGAGTCCTTTTGCTGCTCACCTGAAACTATCACAACGCTGTTCATCGGTTATACTCCAACACAAAATAAGTTAAAAAATAAGTGCACGTGTAATTTCGTAAGACACTGCCAAATCGTTTTTCAGAGTGACTGACCCATTTTTCACACAAACCAGCCACTGGTGGGTGATGCGGTTTATTCACATCTGGGTCAGCATCGGTACTGTGTTTTTTATTTCATCTTAGCCACTCTGACAGGTGCACAGTGATGTCTCATCATGGTTTTAGTTCACATCCCTTGTGGGAGATCCATTGAGCATCTTCTCAAATACATCCTGGCCGTCTGGCTGTCTTTTGATGGAATATCTGTTCATGTCTGTTGCCCATTTTCTAATTGGATTATTTTTTTCTGTTATTTTTGAGAATTCTTTATATATTCCAAATACTAGTCTTTCGCCAGATACATGGCTTGCAAATATTTTCTTCTTCTTCTTCTTTTTAAAATAGAGACTTCACTTTGTGAGGAGCAGTTTTATGTTCACATCAAAACTGCAGAAGTCGGGAGAGTTCCCATATGCCCCCTACCCACCCACTCTGGGTCAATATCCCCCATCAGACGGTGCTTTTGTCACAACTGAGGCACCTACGCTGACATATCACTGCAACCCAAAGACTCTAGCTTTCCTTAGTGTTCATTCTTGCTGCTGTATTTCCTTGAATTTGGAAAAATATACAAAGACGTGTGCCCATCATTAAAGTAGGCTTCCTTATCACACATGCCCTGAGAACACTCTGTGCTCTGCTATTCCTCCCTCCCTCTACCCCTTCAGCTGTTTGCTATCGCTTGGATTTTTTTTTTTTTAACTGTCTCTGTAGTTTTGCCTTTTCCAGAATATCATCTAAGTTTTCTTCAGTGCTATTTTCTAAGAGTTTGATAGTTTTGCATTTTGCATTTAGGTCTATGATCCACTTTGAGTTAATTTTTGTGAAGAGTCTAAGGTTTGTGTCTAGATTCATTTTTCTGGCATGTGGATGTCCAGTTGTTCCAGTACCAGCTGTTCAATAAAGCTGTTTTTCATGTTCTTAATAGCATCTTTTGCAGAGGAAAAGATTTAGTTTTAATGATGTCTAATTTCATTGGCTTTTTTCCTTTACAGATTGTGATTTTGGTGTCGTGTCTAAGAACTCTTTGCCTTGACCTTAGGTCCCAAAACTTTTCTTTCATTTTTTTTTCTCAAAAAGTTTTATAGTTTTATATCTTACATTTAAATCTACAATCCATTTTTGAGTTGCTTTTTGTATAAATTGTGGGTTTAACATAGATTTTTTTTTTTTTTTTTGCCAAGACATCCAATTGCTCCAACATCATTTGTTGAAAAGATTATCCTTCCTCGATTAAATTGCTTTTGTGCTTTTGTCAACATCAGTGAAGCATATTTGTGTGGCTCTATTTCTGGTTCTTTGTACAGTTTTATTGATCTTCATGTTTATCTCCATCAATACTGTACTGTCTTGATTACTGTAGCTATAGAGTAAACCTTAAAATTTGATAATGTGATTGCTCCAACTTTATTCTTCTTTTTCAAAATCACTTTAGGTCTTCTAGTTTGTTTGGATTTCCATATAAGTCTCAGAATATAATTTTTATTTAAATTGGCTATTAAGATGCATTTAAAAGGGATATACACAAGTTGGATCTGTTATTTTTATCAAAATAAAAATATAACTAGTACAATTTTGAAAAAATCATCTGGGACTTCCCTGGTGGTGCAGTGGATGAGAACCCACCTGCCAATGTAGGGGACAAGGGTTCGATCCCATGTCTGGGAAGATTCACATGACATGGGGCACCTAAGTCGTGTGCCGCAGCTACTGAAGCCTGCACGCCTGGAGTCTGCACTCTGTGATGAGAGAAAGCCGCCAGAACAAGGAGCCTTCACACCACACCAAAGGGAAGCCCCCGCTGGATGCAACCAGAGAAAGCCGTTGCTCAGCAACAAAAACCCAGTGCAACCAAAACCAAATACATAAAAATCAGCTGAAGACCATGTGACATGATCTCAGAAGCCACTCGATTGGCCCAGACGGTTCCCTCCTGGCACCGTGTATTGGGAAAGGGGCTCTCTGTGGAATGCCGGTGGTGCTCCCTGGGAAAACACACAAGACCCTGCTCCCTCGTCTGGGGCTGGCTCAGTGGTGGCTGACCTCACAGTCATCTGTAGGATGGCTTGAAGCCTAGGAATTGGCCCAGAAGGTAGGCTCTGTCCAACTGTGAAGTCTTTTCTGAACCAAGTGAGGCCACTGGATACTCCCTGGGCAAGTGGGAGTGTCGGGTGAAGGGGGCTGCCGGTGGGAACAGGGTGGCAGCCATGGGGGAGAGGACATAGGAGGGAGCGAGACACTCAGAAAGCAGCAGCCACTCCTGTGAAGAGCAGCTGGTTCCCCAGTGGGACACGCCTGAGCGGGGAGCCCTGGACCTCCTCTGGCACGTCCTCACAGGGAAGGCGGCAGAGCTAGACCACCAGGCACACTGTAAAATCCATTACTCAGAACTGCACTAGGTTCTGTTTTTTTTTTTTTTTTTTCCCCCTAGCATTTTATTTTGTATTGGAGTATAGCCAATTAACAATGTGATAATTTCAGGTGGACAGCAAAGGGATTCAGCCATACATATCCATATCCATTCTCCCCCAAACTCCCCTCCCATCCAGGCTGCCACATGACATTGAGCAGAGTTCCCTGTGCCATGTGGTAGGTCTTTATTGGTTATCCATTTCAAATATACCCAGTGTGTACATGTCCATCTCAAACTACCTAACCATGCACCCCATGTAAACAGAAGCAGAGATTAGCTTTTGTTTATCCATCACCATTTTGCTCCTAGTGCCAAAGTGCTGGCACGGGGAAGTTCTCAGATACACGGCCATTGCCTGTTCTGGTTAGAGAATGGGTAAGTGGTGAGGGTGGAGAAGGACATGGCAGTCCACTCTGGTATTTTTGCCTGGAAAACCCCATGGATGGAGGATCCTGGCGGGCTACAGTCTATGGGTCAGACACAACTGAGCGACTAACACACACTCAGTGGTTGGGGAGGCACTGGGCTGTCAAGACTTGCAGGTGGCCTTGCTCTGCTTTGGCTCCTGGAGGAAGCTGATGTAACTGGTGCTTGTGGGTCCCATTCTGTGTCCACACCAGAAAGCTGGCTGGTTGTTTTTCCCTTGAAAAAATAGGCCTGACCAGTCCTGACCCTCACTCCAGTCACAGCAGGACAGCCCCTAACTGCCTCTCCCGGGCTCCCACCTGTACTTCTTCATCATCCAGGAAAATCTGTTTCCAGGGCCAAGATCCCGGGTCCTGCCCTCGGGGTCCTACCAGAGTTGGGGTGCAGAGTGAGAAATGGGCAGTTTTCTTCCTCAAGGTTGGGCAGTCACCTGGAATACACATCTGAGCTTGAATTTCACTTTCCTTTTGTCCTCCAATAATTTGCTGTGTGCTGGGGCTTGCGTGGCAAGCCTGGCCCAAGATTTCTTTGAAAGAAAACCCCCGACCAGGCCAGATGCATTAGTGTTGTCAGCACAACCGTTACCCTCCTTCAGAGAAAGGTCAACAAATAATTTCAGCTTTGTTTAAAGCTTCTTTAATGGATTCTGTAAAATGCTCTAATTACCAATGATTATTCATCGAAGTGCTTGCGAGCTTTTTAAAGCTTTTCTGCACCCATTTCACTTTGTTCACATGGAGTTCAAGTTCTCTGGTGTACTTAAGCAAGAGGAGGCATTTCATTTCTTTTTCTTATTTATTTATTTATTTTAATCATGTGATTTGGAGTGTTTTCAGGGCCAGCAGGCTTTCTCTCTTCTTGGTCTGAAGCAGAAAGCTCTTACACGACTTCCCATCTGTTTCCATTTTGCCCCCCAATCAGAGATGAAATGCCACCTAAATGATAAGGAAGTCTCTTTCTTGCCAAATGTAACATAACTGCCTTCTGCTTTACTCAGAATCCTTGTGTGCATGGTCTCGCTTGAGCCCCACCAAGGGGGCTGAAGGACTCACCCGGACTGGGTCCGTCACTTCTGCTGGGCTGTTGACCTTCAGGATGGATCATTCTCTGTCTCGGGCCGCCCTGTCCATCTTCATGGGCATTCGACAGTATCCCCAGCCTCTACCCACCGGACGCCAGTAGCCCTGTCCCTAGTTGTGGCAACCAGAAATGTCCTCAGATAGTCTCAAATGCCCACGAGGGCAAGATCACGCTTGGTTGAGGAGTTTTCACATGAAGAGGCCAACGCCCAGTGCCCAACGCCCCATCGACAGTGAGCTGTAGAGCTAGAGTCTGTCGGCACTGATGGGCCCAGCAGCCCCCAAATCCAGTAGGGCGCACCGTCTTTTCCTCCCCTACTTCTGTTCGACTCCCTCCATCATGGTCCCTTCTGACCTGAGCTTCTCTATGCAGCAGGTCTCTCTCTTGGAGTTTCTATGTTTCACGCTTCTTCTATTCTGGTTCCCTAAGTCTCACACTGTCCAGGATCAGATGTGCCACCTGATCCTTAGAGTGTCCATCAAGGGTCTGAACAGGGTGCCAGAAAGCTCCCCCAGGGAGTCTGTCCCCCAACCCCACCTCTGCAACCCTGCCAGTTTGGGTCAGCTCTGACCTCAGGCAACCCCCATCCCTGGGCTGCAAAAGTGAGGTGGAGACCCACTGGAAGGGAGAGAAGCTGCACTGACTCAGCTCCACACAGCCCTGAGGAAATTGTCCACTTCCCTCATGTTCCTTGTCCAGCTGGAAGCACAGTCTCCAGTTCATGGTAACTAGCCAGAGCACCCGTGTTAGTAACAAGCTTAGAGTGTTCTGAGATGGTGACCTCTGACCTGCCTGGTTCCCAGGATCTCACTTTACCTGTCCTCTCTTGGCTGAAAGGGTTGATTTGGGGTCAGGCCTCCACTGGGGGTGGGGTACATGAATGTGTGTACAAAGTGTGCATACATATGAGTGTGTTGTCATGGGTGGTGGTGGTATTTGGGGAGAGGGGATTCTTTCATCTAAGGTCTACATGTTTTGGAAATATTGGATTAGACAAAATTACACAGGATTCTTTATTGAAGGACTTCTCAGTCTTTACTTGCCAACATGCTCTGCGACTATCTTAGAGTGATATGGGATGCAATAGTTTCCAAGGTAATTTGTCCACAGGATTTTTTTTTTTTTCCCTTTTCATGGAGTATCTTATGCCACCATTCACAGAGTATTCCTTGAGAAGGCATTCACTGGATATGAAAGTGCACCTCTCTCCCGTTCGTCAGCCAGTTCCAAGGTAGCTTTGCAACCAGGAGGGATCCAGGTGGCCAAATATGGATGTACAAACCCTCCTTGGGTGTGATGGGTCTCAGTGGCTGGAATCAGGGCAAGACCCCAGAAAAGAGAAAATCCTTCCCAAATGTCTGGGCATGCCCACTGCCTGGGGGTTGGTCTGTATGACCTGACCTTCCCGTCCAGCTCAGTGGCCCTAAGGGTAAATCGTGTGGCCAGAAGACATGGGGTGATGGGGTGCGGGGAGCCTAGAGAGAAAGAAACCCACCCTTGCCCACCTTCTCCGAAACTCCAGAAGAGAGGTGCAAGGGAGAGTGTGTGGGGGGAAGAAAAACAGAAGATTCCATTTGTACCGGATGGCTTTGTTTTTTAATCTGTTTGCAAATGTTCAGTGTAATGGTTTGAAACCCAGCCGTGTAGCTGCCGCCGCCCACACACAGAGCTGCAGTAGCACTGAGCATCGGCAGGCAAGCCGTATCTCCAGCATCGGCCATTACACCCGAACCCACACCAGGGCAGGCTGCACCCCTACCCCCCGGGTCCCTCCACCACCCCCCCACCACCCTGCACCCCTGACACCCACCATCCTCCACACACACAATTAAAAAAATTTTTCCAGCACTCGGTTTCCTCTAGAGAAGGCAGAAAGAGAAGCAAAGGCAGACATGGGACGAGGAGGGAGGAAACTCGTGCCTCATCGGAGCCACCAGTTTTCCGGAGAGCGCGGCAGCCCCCACCTGCCTGTGGACTGACCACTTCAAGGTGAGAGAGGTCTTTGTGATTTCTTTGTGCACCTGGAGGTCTGGGAGGCAAGGCCAGATGAAGGGAGCTTAATCACTGAGCCTTGTCTGTCACCTCCTGAGTGATTCTATCAGGCAAGCATGATGGATGCTCTCTTCCAAGCACACGCAGTTTTCTGTGACACAAGCCCCCACTCAGGTCCCCGTGAGTGCCTTGGAGTCAGGGGGCTTCTCAGGCCCCCTCCTCCACCTCTCAGCACAGCCTCCTGAGCCGAGACGTGGACTAAGGGCTGACCCTGCCTTTGGCTTGACCTGTTGATTTCCGACTGAGGCCACTGACCTTCCTCCTTGGAGTGAGCGCTGACCCCAAAGTGGGTCCCTACAGAGTGGTTCTCCATCTATGGGACTTTGGGAAACCTGTCTGCCCAGTGGCCCCAAGCCCGGTAATCAGAAGCAATCAGACCCAGCTGTCCAGCTAATCTCTATGAAATAGGCTTCCTTCCCAGTAGAAATCAACAAAGTTTAAAATAGAACGGACTGTAATCGGAAATGAAGCTATAGAGTTGTGTGTGTGTGAGGCAACACAGCAACATCCGTATGGAAAATATTAAGGACAAATTACATAGCTCACCGCCATGGGAGCCAGGAAAAGAAATGATTTCCTTGCTTATTAAGCATGTTTGTGGGTCGAAGGGGAACCGAGTGGGGACATCTCCTCTGGACACTTTCAACCTCTGGACCAGAAGGAGAGGGATTAGAGAAGAACGACAAAGATGGAGGGAAAGGAAAAAGGCCACAATGTAACGTACTTGGAGAAGAGAAGCAGAGAAAAAAAGCTCCAAATTCTGTGCAGTGAGGGATGAATCAGTTGGCATAGGTTTATTTTTAGTCTCTAAGATCTGCTGTTACAGTTTGCCTGGCATTAATTAATGTCATAGGCGTGTTTCAGATTCTGAAGGTCCTGAGCGTGTCATTCAAACCGGGAGGTGTCGACCCTCATGTCTGGGCGCTCTCGGGCCTCGGGGTCTGGTCTCCTGCACAAACACGAGTCCAGAATGTTGCGCTCTCTGACCTTGCCCTCTCCGGGTGTATCCGTTCATCTCCTGGCTCCAACCCGTGGAGGTCTGGCCACTGGCCAAGGGAGAATTGCAATTGTTATGCTTTGTTTTTCAAAAAGGAAAGGCTGTACGGAGTCGAAATTGGGGGGAAAAGATGTTGGATCATGGCTTGGAAAAAAAAATGGCTTTAGAGGCATCTCTACCACTACAGAGAAGGACGGGGCTCCCTAATCTCCACACGGGGTGAATATTGACGAAGTGTGTTTTGTAAACAGAGAATCGCTCCCAAGGTAGTTAGGACGAAGCGTAATATTTTAGCAGGAACTCATCATGGGACTTGGAAGTGGTCAGATGTTGGCTGAAATCTCACCTGAGGCTACTTACCCTGAAAACGCCTGTTCATATTTTGGAGCCCAGGCTGTATTGAAAGAGCAGTTTAGATGCCGGAGCTGTCCTGAGCAGGGTGCCTCGCTCTCTGAGGTGAAAACAGGATAACAGCTGGCATGAGGAAGAGGCAAGCGTGAGAAACAAGGCCGAGCAGTAGTGGAACCATTGAGACAACTGTCTTTGTACATTTGCAACAATTATTAGGTCAGTAAGAAAGTGTGAATGCATCCCAGCCCCTGATTCGAGAGGACATCTCTTGTCCTCTCTTAAATTAATTCAAATATCCCCCCACGACCCTACAGTCAGACTCAGTCATTGACGACTAGGTGTTCAGAGCCGCCTATGTATGGTCTTCATTTAGCTCCTGAGTCTTTCATGGTTGGTCCATCTGAGACAGGGGAGTGGACAACCCCACCCAGGAACATTCCAGAGCAGTGGTTGACCTCTCTATCAAGTGAAGAAATACAAAGAGTGTGGCTGATCTCTGATGGCCACTGGGCAGGTTCAGTGCTCGGGTCCTCAAGAGAGATTAGCATCACTGAATTTGAGCAGTTCTTAAGAAGGAGGGTCAGGACCACCGAGAGGGTGTGAGTAGGCAGGGAACTGACTTGGGTGTTTTGTCGAGATTGGGTTCTGTCCTTCAACCCAGGCAGCGGACTCAAGGATCCCTAGTCCATGCATGTGAGCTGTGTGTGTCTGGGTGAGTCATTCCTTCCTGACCACACCAAGCTCCTTGAACATGGCCCATCACATCCTCTACCAAAGCTTCTTCAGCAACCACAGTTGGATTTTTCTGGGCCGGGAACACCTAGCTAGCAGGTGGTGATGAGTGGGGATCCAGTGGATGGGTAACGGGAATTCCGTTCTAATGGGAACCTCTGGTTCCTTCCAGGTTTGCCATGTGTGTGGCCACTGATGTACGAGATGGGTGCCCACCTGGGCACATCAGACAGGGCAGATGACAGACCTTCAGGCTCTTGTCACCTGCTTGAGACCTGACCAGAGGATGCCCTTAGAAAATGAAGTGAAAGCTTCCCCCGGTGCTGAAAACCTGGAGTCTTTAGCAGCTTTGTAATTTGTTTAAGTGCAGAGAGGTCTGATATGCCAGGCCAGTTGAAGGGATAAGTCCAAAACTATGATCAGAGAAGGTGACTGCTGCTGCTGACTCTGACTGCCCAGTGTTATGCCCGGGAAGGAGATGCTTTGCCTGCATCTCTTTTTCTAGTCCTTGTAATGCCTGGAAGGCTGCAGCCATCCCATCACCTTCTGATGGAGGAGGAAACGGAGCCTTATGTATGTTATTTTTTGCATTGCCTTCCATAGTAGATCCACCGATCTTACCATAAAATAACTCTTTCCCCTAAAAAAGGCTTGATGAAGGATTTTCCTCTCCCTCACTCCTGGGCGAGGCACCTGTTTACCTGTGGTGTCTGCAGGCAGAGTCCTGCCCATTCTGGAAGTACAGGGGCCCCACTGGAAGAGCCAGAGCTCAGCCCACTGGAGGGAGGCCTGTGGGGCCGGAGGGGTGGCCTCCCTGCAGGTGAAGGGCAAAGGTCCCCAGCCCCGTTCCTTGCCTGCTGAGTTCCCACCCCCAGCAAAGGTCTGCAGCTAGGCGACTGTCACCTATGGTCCTGGGAAGGGCCAGTTGTCTGCAGTGCAATGCGGAAGCTCAACGGGGTGCAGCGTGCAGGTGGGCGTCCCACGTGAGGGGCGGGGTTCTCCAGGGCCCCTAGCTCCCAAGCAGCCCCATCTACAGGTCCTCCCTGGCCCCCTCCTCCTCTGTGACCGCTGTGGGCCTCACATCCTGGGGGGGTCCCTAGAAACAGGGCCTGTTGATGCAAACACACGTGTCTCTCGCCACAGGAAACGTGGGCTCACGTCCACAGTGATAACCACCGCGCTCCTCCCAGACACAGAAGAGGAACAGCTTTTCGATGTTTAACTAAATTAGGAAACATGTGTTCTCCCTGCCCCTGTGTCTCCTTCTGGCAGTTCTCAGTTGACCTTAGGTGGAGCCTCTGCTCTCGCTTTCTATCCTACAGTGGGAAGCTGGACAGTTAGGCAGTAAAGCCCTGTTCCTCTGGTCTTAGCTAAAAGCTGGGAGAAAACATGGTTTTAGTGATACTAGAAACCAGTGGATCTGGGGTCCTAGGTAGGGCTGTCCGAGAGAATACAGGGTGCCCAGCTGGACTTCAGGGACGCTGTGAATTCTCTTATAGTATAAGGATTGCACAGGATATACTAGCTTGTTCTTTGTTGTTTCTTCTAGACTCAAATTTAACTAGGCATCCTGTATTTTTAAATTTTTTTATTTTAAAAACATTTATTTTTATGTATTTATTTGGCTGTACCAGTTCTCAGTTGCAGTACGTGGGATATTCAGTCTTGGCTGTGGCATGCAAACTCTTAGTTGTGGCATATGGGATCCAGTTTCCCAACCAGGGATTGAACCTAGGTTCCCTGCATTGGGAAAACGGAGTCTTAGCCACTGGACCACCAGGAAACTCACCCTTCTGCATTTTTTTTTCTTTTCCCTTAAAAAAAATAATTTTATTTATTAAAATTTATTTTATTTTTTTGGCTGTGCTGAGTCTTTGTTGCTGTGCAAGCTTCTCTCTAGTTGCAGCGAGTACGGACTACTCTCTGACTGCAGTTTTCTTAGGTTCCTCGTGCAGTGGCTTCTCTTGTTGCCAAGCACAGGCTCTAGGCAGCAGCAGCTTCAACAGTTGCAGCATGTGGGCTCTGTAGTTGTGGCTCCCGGGCTCTGGAGCACAGGCTCAGCAGTTGTGGCACTCAGACTCCGTTGCTTCTTGGCATGCGGGATTGTCCTGGACTAGGGATTGAACCCAGGTCTCCTGCCGTGGCAGGTGGATTCTCATCCACTGAGCCCACCAGGAAAGCCCCCCATCATGCATTTTTTTTCTTTTTTTAAAATTTTCCCATCATGCATTTTTAAAAATTGATGTATAGTTTATTTACCATATTAGTTTCAAGTGTGCAGCACAGTGATTCATTTAAAGGTATATATATGCCCACATACATATATGTTTTTTCAGTGCATTCCGCATTTTTATATATTTGCTACAAGTAGTAGTAGTAGTATGGGCTTCCCTGATAGCTCAGTTGGTAATGAATCTGCCTGCAATGCAGGAGACCCCGGTTTGATTCCTGGGTCGGGAAGGTCCCCTGGAGAAGGAAAAGGCTACCCACTCCAGTATTCTGGCCTGGAGAATTCCATGGACTGTGTTGTCCACGGGGTCGCAAAGAGTCGGGCAAAACTGAGTGACTTTCACTCACTCACTCACTCAGTAGTAGTATCTGTAGTACGGGGTATGCCCATGCAAACTTGAAAAACTTGCTCTGGGAGGAGCTGGGGTCAAGTTCTCCATCAGATTAGCTCCCTGGGCCCTGAGGAGAATAAAGTTGCCTATGTGCTGTAGTGGGTACCTGGCTCCGGGCACACAGTAACATTTTATATGCAGGGTGGTCTCCTTGGGTCTTTCCCGGGGAGGCATGATGAAATTCGCTGTCCCGGGGAGCAGCCAAGACCCAGGGATGCTGGCCTGACTTTCCAGGTGCTCAGATTCCGCCTCCCTGCCTAGGACTTTCTGACAGTGGGTGGGTAAGCAGAGCAAGCGCCTAGGAAAACCAAGCTTTGGAGGAGCAGTAATAACAGGTTAGCTTGGAAACGCTCTATGCAGAGATGGGAAGGCTGTATCAACACATGCAAATTATATGCAAATACACTTGGCCGCCTGGCAGTGTGTACCTGTGGGAGGCCATGAGCTCATCCCACATGCACCCCACTACTGTCCTGGGTCTCTGGCTATGGCAGGTGTACTGGGCTGAGCGCCACTGGGACCTGGTGAGGTCCACGTTCCTGGAGCATGTTTGGCCTGGGGCAGGAGGTGTGTGTGTGTGTGTGTGTGTGTGAACAAGCACACACACATGTTCTCTGGTGTAGCTGAGGATGCGAGGGGGCTGGTGTGGAGGTGGATGCATGAGGCAGGGGGAACACACTGATGTGTGCGTGACTTGCCATTGTGATCTGTGCACACCCAGCCAGAAACACAGCTCCTGTCTCTCAGGATAAGCCCTCCTCAGGATCTCTCTCCAGAGAGGAAGAGGCAGTCCCTCTTTCTGGTCATCCTCCTGCCAAGATGCCCAGAATGGGTGCTGTTGATGAGAATAATTGCAGCTGTAATGTTCCCACTGGCTTCCACCATGGCTTCCCAGGTGGTTCAGTGGTAAAGAATCTGCCTGCCAATGCAGGATATGCAACAGACGCGGTTCAATCCCCAGGTTGGGACAATACTCTGGAGAAGGGAATAGTAACCCACTGCAGTACTCTTGCCTGAAAAATTCCATGGACAGAGGAGCCTGACGGGCTGCAATCTATGAGGTCGCAAAGAGTTGGACATGACTGAGCACACACACACAAAAATGCTCCCATTAACACTGACTGGGGTTAGAGATCCACCCGCCTTTTGGGGAGCACCATGAACTTAATTAATCCAAGTGCCTGGGGTTATTATCGTCCCTGCCAGACAGAGCAGTCTGTGAAGGCTTTGAAAGACAAAGGAACTTGTCCACAACTAGTGAGAACGGAGCCCAGGTTCAACCTTAGGTGCCCTAAGACCCCTGCTCTGAGATTTTGGGAGCTTGGTAGAGCCCTGTCCACTGAGGATTGATACCTGAATCTTGGGCACAGACTTTTTGGAGAGAGTGAATTCTCATGGGAAAGTCTTCATGGAGATTTGCAAGTTTTAAGTGAGATGGTTTGGGATTTGTGCTTTTAGAGTTAACAGGGTTGGCCCCAAATGTTGGTGCCAACTGCACCCCCATATGTTAAGAGATGTTCCCCAAGAGAGTAACTGAGCCCAGAGACTGATGATGGAGGGGTGGGCTGCCCCAGCCCCTCTGTCTTGTCTGCTGAAGAAAGGAGCTCAGGTTAATGGCTAAGCATGGTGACATGAGCTTCTTCTCAGGCTCCCCAGAAGACCCCAGATCTGAGTTAGGTCTGAAGGTCTGGAGCAAGGCAATGAGATGCAGACGGAAGGACGGACACAGAACAAGTCATGGGGCCCCCACGCCAGCAGGAGCTGAAAGGCCATGGTGGGCTGGGATGCAAACAGGAAGTGGGGTTTGGGACGGAGCCGCAGAGGTGTGCAGAGGCCAGCACCCTGGCGACAATGCAGGTGGCAGAGACTACTTCAGGGAGCTGTGACTAGAGTGAGGATGTTGGACTGAATTTTGTTTGAAAATCAGCCCTCTGGTCATGGGAGGAGTGTGATGTTTACAGGGGGCCTGGGGGTGAAGGGAGATCACTGGACCTTTGCTGCTGGTGGGCACACAATCCATTCCCATCCTGCTCAACTGCCTTCTCCACCCACAGCCCAGCAGGCTGAGCGGCCCCTGCAGACCGTGTTCCTGAGTTCACCGCTCTTGGCTCCCTCTCCTTCCCGCCTACAGAGAACACGTGCACTGGCTCCCAGCCCGCACTGCCCTGAGTTCTTCCCCTCGGGGCCAAACTCGGCACAACTGGACCCCACGAGAACAGGAAGAAGTCAATGCAATATTAAGCATGCCTGAGCCCTGCTGCCTGACTTTTGAGAAGGTCAGGGCCTGATTTGTGTTTGGCTCCCACTTCCCTGGGCTGGGCTTCCCATGGAGCAGAAGTCATGGTGGGAGGAACCGATTGCCTCACCGAGCGGTCTTGCTCCCAGGCCCACTGGGTGAAGTGCTTCATGGTGCAGGATGCTGCCCCCAGAAGCCTGGGTCTCCCAGCTGCCCAGACTTGATCGGGAGACTGGACAAACACACCTGATGGTCCTAGCCACCCCTGCCCCCACCAAGTACACCCGAGGAAGGACAAGTCAGAGGTTGAGCATCCCTGCCATGATAAGCTCTGGAGAACAGGAAGGTCCTAGAGGGAAAAGGACCTGGTAGGAAGTTGCTTTGGCCAGCCCAGCCTTGGAGAGGGAGTTACTGCCCCACTGTTTCGTGCCAGGGGGAACTCTTTCTTTGAAAAAGCTACAAACAACCTTTGCTCTCCCAGCACAGCTGGGAAGTCGGTCTGACAGTTGCTTACCAAGTACCTGTGTGGAGCTGGCTACATGTGTGTGTGCTAAGTCACTTCAGTTGTGTTCCACTCTTTGCAACTACATGGACCATAGCCTGCCAGGCTCCTCTGTCCATGGAATTCTCCAGGCAAGAATAGTGGAGTGGGTTGCCATGCCCTCCTACAGAGAATCTTTCTGACCTAGGGGTCGAACCCATGTCTCTTACATCTCTTGCATTGGCAGGCGGATTCTTTATCACTAGTGCCAGCTGGGAAGCCCCGTGGAGCTGGGCTAAGAAAGTTAAAATTTGTCACCATCTTCAAGGAGTGCAACTGGTGACAGAAGCTGATGGGTAAACCAATCATTGCAACATGCTGTTTGAAGTGCATGGGGAAGGATGTGCAAGCTACAGGAGCTCCCTGAGAGAGGACAAGTTCCCAGGGTGCCTGGACAATTGGGTCACACCTCACAGAGGATGCAACATCTAGCCAGGCTGGATCACTTTTTCCTGCTCCAGGGAGAGGAATCGTGAGTCCAGAACATAGTCACACACATGGATCGAGCCTGTAGAATGAGTATGTAACACCTTTGGAACAGGAACTCATGTGGTCCAGTCTCAAAGCAGCTTTACAAATAGGGGCTTGTAGGAGACAGCAGGTGATTTATCTGATAGGCAAACAGCAAGGTCCTTTGCTTGAGTTCCTTCAGTGCTGGGGAGGAGTCTCATGATCCACAGCAAAACTTGAAACATTTCTTCTTCCTTTTTCATCCACGTTCCCTCCTCCAATGTCCCTCTTCTCCAAACTCCAATGAAAAGCTCGTTCCTCTGTCCTGACCCTCTTTCTCTCAACAGATTTCCCAGCCTCCCTGCCATGTCTTAATGTTACTGTTAGTCGCTCAGTCATGTCCCACTCTTTGCGACCCTGTGGACTGCAACCCGCCAGGCTTCTCTGTTCGTGGAATCCTCCAGGCAAAAATACTGTAGTGGGGCTTCAGTATTGCCGTTCCCTTCTCCCGGGGATCTTCCCAACCCAGGGATCAAGCCTGGGTCTCCTGCGCTGCAGGCAGATTCTTTACCATCTGAGCCACCTGTGGCCTCAAAAGCTCTACACCCCTTGTCCTCTGCTTGGACTTTGGCCTCATCTTGTAGCATCTTCCTCTTTGCTATTGTTATGCATATCCATCAGCCTTCTGCTGGTTTTAAGTTGCCAAGTGGGTGCTCACCCTAGGACCTTTGCACATCAAACTCCCTCCATTTGGAACAACTCACCCTCAGATTTCCCCTTGGCTGAATCATCCTTGCATTTCAGCTGTCCTCATCATGTGTCACAGCACTCCATTCTTTTTTTTTTTATTCATCACTTATCTCTATCTGAAATGACTTCACTCACTTATGTGTTTTCTTCTATATGATTGTCTCCTACTCCAAAAGGTGAGCCCACAAGTGCAGGGGACTTATCTTATTCTCCCCTGATCCTTTGACCTAGAACAGAAACTTGGAACCTGTTTGGTGTTCAAGAAATAGTTGGTGAATGTGTGAGTAGCTGTGGAATGCAATTTCCCAGGAGTGGTTCTATTTTCTTCTTCATGGCTTTTTTGGGTTGGTATCTGCCTGTTTGGTTTTTGTCCTTATTTTTCCTCAAGCATCTTGAACATGTATCACAGAAAAGACGAAGAGCAGTTTGTTATTGTCCAGTTCAGTCACTCAGTCATGTTCGACTCTGTAACCCCATAGAGTGGAGCGTGCCAGGCTTCCCTGTCCTCCACTATCTCCTAGAATTTGCTCAGGTTCATGTCCATTAAGTCGGTGATGCTGTCTAACCATCTCATGCTCTGCTGCCCTCTTCTCTTTTTTGCCTTCAATCTTACCCAGCATCAGGTTCTTTTCCAATGAGTCAGTTCTTAGCATCAGGTGGCCAAAGTATTGGAGCTTCAGTTTCAGCATCAGTCCTTCCAGTGAAGAACAGTTCAGTGATGGCAAAACCTTCTCTGGGCAGTGGGAGGTGACAGGGCAGACTGGACAAAGCACAGCTTCTCCTGGACAGGAAAACAAGCCAATCCACTGACTCAATGGACATGAGTTTGAGTGAAGGACAAGGAAACTGGGTGTGCTGCAGTCCACGGTATCGCAAAGAGCTGGACACAACTTAGTGACTGAACAATAACAACACGGAAGGGACACACCCAGAGGATGGGATGGTGGGAAAGAAAGCCAGAACACGAGCTCAGAGGCCACCGAGAGAACAAAATCCCTGGGGTCTCCTAGGCCAGGACTTGGACTTGAGGAGCAGTCATCATTCGGTTTCATGAGGACAAAGGGATACTTGGCTTGGAGAAGTAGCTGGCAGAGGCTGATATACAAATCTTGGTTTTAATCTGTTTATTGAAATGTTTAAACATATCATTTTTGTAAATACATCTGAAAGACACTGATTAATCCATCTCCCAAGGGGTGGGTGGGGTGGGGGTCTTAGCCCCACCATTTTGTTCCCCATCTGGATCAGTGAACTCTTCCTCTTAAAAAAAAAGAACAAGAAAACAAACTCATTACATAAGAAACTTTTGACAGGGGGTGGAAGAGGGGAACCAGTTTTTCTTTTTATTGCTGAAACGTGGGGCTTTTTCTTTCTGGTCTAAAAAATTAATCTACAGAAACAGTGGGTGACACTGACAAAAATCACTTCAGATGCTGGGAATGATTTCATTTTTACACTTGATGATTAAAAATCAGATCAGCCAAGTGCTCAAGAGCTCCAGCATGCCTTCCTAAATAGGGGTACTATGGGTAGGGAACGAAATGCAATTGCCTTCGCCTGGCTTTTGGTCTGTCACTCAGGCACTTCTGTTCTCTCTAGCTCTGGGAAAGCAGAGTCAGGGTGACCGTCTAGGAAAATGAACTGCTCAGGCAATTACGGCAGGAGCATCAACAACAAGGCAGTAATGGGCTCCGGAGGCTCTGAATCTTTCCCTGGATGTAGTACGATCATAGCCTGATGTGAGCCAGGAAGCTGGAGTGATGGGAGCTGTTCCGGAAAAGGGAGGGGGCATTTGTTTGCTGACCAGGGGTGGAGGAGGACAGTTTTGGGGAAACTGTCTTGAGAGTCAGAAGGACATTGTCCTGATGAACCTGTGCCCCCCGCCCACCAAACCACAGCCAGGGGCGTCTTCCTGCTTCCTCGTTCAACCCTCCCCTGAATGGGTCTGGACCAGAGAAACCAACCCAAACCCAGCCCATTCCCGATATCAGAAGAGTCTAAAGGGCTGGCACATTGTCTGACGTGACATTTCCCAAGATTGGTATCTAGACCTGGGGTACTGTATTTTTTTTTTTAATTTCTTAACTTCTGTAAATTTAGGTGGAACCATTAAACACTATTATTATTTTTTTAATTGGAGGATAATTACTTCCCAATGTCGTGTTGGTTTCTGCTGAACAACAATGTGAATCAGCTATGTGCTTGCATGCTAAGTTACTTCAGTCGTGTCCGACTCTTTGTGACCCCATGGACTGTAGTCTGCCAGGCTCCTCTGTCCATGGGATTCTCCAAGCAAGAAAATTGGAATGGGTTGCCATTCCCTTCTCCAGGGGATCTTCCTCATCCAGGGATTGAACCTGTGTTTCTTACGTCTCTGTCTCCTGCATTGGCAGAAGGGTTCCTTACCACAAGCGCCACATTGGAAGCCCTGAATCAGCTATACATATATACATTTGTGTCTATGCTATATACATGTACAGATGTATCCCCTCCTTCTTGGGCTTCCCTCCCCTATGCCCCTCCCCTCGCACCCCACCCCTGTAGGTCCTCACAGAGCCCTGCGCTGAGCCCCCTGTGCTGACAGCAGCTTCCCACTGGCTCTGGTTTACACGTGGTCGTGTATGCATCTCAATGTTTCTCTCACAGTTCGTCCCGGCCTCTTCAGGAGAAGGTGTGTCTGCAAGTCATCTGCATCTCTATTAAACATTTGAAGATAAACTTTATATCTTGGAGTCATGTTCCATTTACAGGAAAGTTGCAAAGTTAGCCCTTTGTCCCGCTGTGAGCATCTGACATGCACACAGGGCTGCACAATGACAGAGATGTAGTATGTTGACGCACGACTGTAACTGAATTCCAGATGTTATCTAGACTTTCAGTCTTCCCTGGATGCTGGCTTTCTATTCTAGGATCCAGACGAGGGTCAAGTGGTGTCTTCTGACATATCTTTTTAAAAAGTGACTACCTAGGGAATTATTTTAATGGATATTACAGAAGTATATCATGACCACATCAACTGTGATTACAGTTTGTAAACAATTAAATGACAAAAAAACATGTCAGTTTGAAGAAATATGTTAGAAGTATAAATGAAAATGACGCTCAGCTTGGGGATGAGGATCCGGCATGGAGTGGTCTGGCTCCTTTTCATCACCACCGCCCTCCCCCCGACTGAAAGGGAGGGCATGGTGTACAGTCCCCCAGAAATCTGGTTGTAGAATCCTGACTGTGGAACTGGCCCAAGGGAGCCTCCAGGCCAGCAGCTCTTCCACGATCCAACAGCGCCTCCTTCCTCAGCAGGAGGAAGGCAGGAGGTGGAGGTGGAGGTGGGGGAGCGGGAGACCCTCTGGTGGGAATAAAGTTTCCATCTCAATTATTCTGCTGACCCTTGACTTCCATTATCATGGATAATCAAAAACCGGCTGGATGCGGCATGTTTTAAATAAAAACATGGTTGAAGTGGCCCAGAGGACACTCAGGCAGTTAATTACACGACCACTCCTGCAACTGCTCTTCAGGGGAGTGCTCTTTTCCATCTGCACAGAAATGAGAACAACGGCCGTGGGGATGCGTCCCAGCCCTGTGGAGGGCTCCCCTTAAGAGGAGCTCTACAGGTGAACCTCATTTCTCACTACACGGGGACTGTGGTTACAAACCTCTTTTGACAAGGAGAATGTTAAGGGAAATGGAATCCAGAGAGGAAAGAGGCTTAAATGAAAACCCGATTGCATGTTCCCAAGAGCGTGTGTGTGTGCCCCTGCCTCCCGCTTGAAGCCCGCTGTGAACACTCTGCAGTTGATAAGCTTGGAGACTTGGAGGTTTTTCCATCCCGGCAGGTCCCACCTGGCTGGTAGGTCTCTACGGGCCCCCATGCAAGGTCTGGGTTTGGCTCAAGGCTGGAGAAATCTGATGGGGTTTGTCTCTGGGTAGATAGTGTCCTCGGGCTGATCCTGTGCAGGCCATCAGGTGACAAAGAGGGAAGCCCAAACAATTACTTAGGACACCCGGGGAAGACAACCTGAGAGGGACAAGAAATGTGAGGGTCCATCTCAGGAGAGTCGAAGGAGAAGGGTGGCTGTCTGTCCTGACTGGTCTTGCATAGTCTCTTCACAAGTTGTCCTGCTGCTGCACAACAGTGAAAACAAGCAAATGACAAACAGACACATCCACTCATTTCCTTTCGTTTAACACATGCCCTGGGGACTATGATCTGCTCTGGACCCAGTTCAAGGCTTTGCAGAGGCCCCTGGAGGTAGGGGAGAGAAGGGCTGGCAGCAGGATGTGGAGAGAGGACCACATCTGGAGGCGTCTTGCAGTCACTTCAGATTTGACTCATCCGAAGCCTCGAGATCTTCTTAGCGCCCTGCTTGCTGGTGAGGCTGAGCCAGGTCCCCGGGCCCCAGATTTCCTGCACAGACTCATCCTTCTGCTGAGTCTTGGGGGAGAGCTGCTCTCAGAGCTGCAAGAAGGGGGCCAGGTGCAGCCACCCTGGGGATTTGTGCCATGTGGCTGCATCTCTGGGGGCCAGGGAAGATTCTGGGCACTGAATCCCAAAGGCAGGGGGTGATTAGGCTCCCCCTGGCCCCACTTCTGGACAGAAATTCATTGAACCCCAGAGGCACGGGGTCATTAGACTCCCCCCGTCCCCACTTCTGGAAGGGAACGTGTGTCAAGGGGCACAGGGGCCATGCAGCATTGCTCCTCATGTAAGTTCCTCTTCCCATCCAGTCTTCCTGGACCTGCAGGACATCTGCGTCCTGTCCTGGTTTTGCTGTCTTTTAGCTGCACCTGAGAGCTGTTCTTTAGAGAACTGTCATGACAGACTGCAATTTTGCCAAACGAGCCTTACTCTTGGCAAGGGAGTGATATATCTTTTTTGTTTGTTTCCTTGAGGGAGGAAAAAAAAAAAAAAAAGGCCCAAGAAAGCAAGTTCACAATAATTCGGAAATGATTTTTCTTTTTCTTTGGTGACTGGTGTCACATGCTTACTGGGTTAGTTATCTGGTTCCCAATCTGGACAGATGAATTATGTGACAGTACTTAGAAAAATTGGAAGGGGAGGGATTGTTTATTATCTTGAGATATAATTCACATACCATAATGTTTCCGTTCTAAAGTCTATGATTTAGTGGTTTTTAGTGTATTCACAAAATTGTGCACTTATCTCTATGATTGAATTCCAGAACATTCCACCCCCCTATCCCAAATAACTTCTGCACGTAGCAGCCGTCACTCCCTTCCCTAGCCCCAGCCCTAAGGAGCTATAACTCTACTGTCTGTCTCTGCAGATTTGCCTTTTCTGGACATTTCATATACATGGAACCAGACGACATGTCGTCTTTGGCGTCTGGTTTCTGCCGCTCAGCATAGCTCTGGGGTCCACTCAGTGTAGCTCTGGGTCCACTCAGCATAGTTAGGGGTCCACTCAGCATAGCTCTGGGTCCACTCAGCATAGTTCTGGGGTCCACTCAGCGTAGTTCTGGGGTCCACTCAGCATAGTTAGGGGTCCACTCAGCATAGCTCTGGGTCCACTCAGCATAGTTCTGGGGTCCACTCAGCGTAGTTCTGGGGTCCACTCAGCGTAGCTCTGGGTCCACTCAGCGTAGTTCTGGGGTCCACTCAGCGTAGTTCTGGGGTCCAGTCAGAGTAGCTCTGGGGTCCACTCAGCATAGTTAGGGGTCCACTCAGCATAGCTCTGGATCCACTCAGCATAGTTCTGGGGTCCAGTCAGAGTAGTTCTGGGGTCCAGTCAGAGTAGCTCTGGGGTCCACTCAGCATAGTTAGGGGTCCACTCAGTGTAGCTCTGGGTCCACTCAGCATAGTTCTGGGGTCCACTCAGCATAGCTGTGGTTCCATTCAGTGTAGTTGGGGGTCCACTGACATTGTTCCAGGGTCAGGATTTCATTCTTCTGTTGCCTCATGTCTCCATGGCATAGATATGTGAGATTTTTAATCTAATCATCCATTGATATGTTTATTTTCAATTAACTCCAAAGTCATGATTTTTTAAGTTACTTTTGTACAGGGAAACTTTCCCATTAAGCTATCTTCATGAAGTATATTCACACTGTAACTTAGGAGGAAAGAGAAAATCAAAGCCCTTTCCGGATGTAGAGACAGATTCTTTTCTGAGGGCTTCCTTGGTTATGGGGGACTGTCTACCTACCGCCTTCTCAGTCCTTTCTGCATCCTCCCCCATGGCTCTCTACTTCTGGGAGTTTTGCCTTACTCCAGGGGCAGGCCCAGCTCTTCAGCTCTTCCAGTCTTCTCCTCTCTCTTCCTTGCATCCACAGCTGTCCCATGGCCCTCCCTCTCCCTGTCGGGGACAGCCAGACACTCACAAACCTTTGACCTTCGTGCATTTCCAAGCCTCCCCAGCTTGCCTCTTGCTGCTACACCTGCCCAGAAAATTCTTTAGCATCCTGCAACACCCAGCTCATCTATTTTATCCAGGAAGTTCCCCAAACTGTCTTTCCCTGGGCTTCCGTGATGCTTTATTTCTGTGTCATGGTCAGGGGGTGGTTCTATGATATTTAACAATGGGAAAACTGTTAATACCAATAAACTGGATTGGATGCTGGTGGCAGTGCTGGGATCTGGGATGCTGGAGGGTCCTGGGGAGGGGAAGGGACATTGGAGCTGTGCTCATGCTACACCACTGAGACATTGCTCCCGGCTTTCCCAGTTTTACCTGCATACTACCTGTGACCACTTGCACACCTGGTGGCTCACATAGCTGGGGAGGTGCCTGAGCGTTGATGCTAGAGGTATAGGGAGTGGAATCCATATGAATCTTCAGGATGTGGTTCTTCCAAAGACCAGCTCACTCACCCAAGTAAAATTCCTCCCCAAGCCCAATCTAGCTCAGTGTGAGGCTTAGATACATGACCAGCTGGAGGTTGACATGCAGAGAGTCTTAATCACTGGACCACCAGGGAAGCCCTGAGACTCTTTTTTGTTTTTTTTAACCATACCAATAGCTGCAATTAAAAAAAATTGAAGTTGATTTATAATGTTGTGTTTCAGGTACACAGCAAAGTGATTTAACTTTACATATATGTACATGTATATATGTATTCTTTTTAAAGTTCTTTTCCATTTTTGATTATTAAAGATACTGAATATCTTTAATATCTTCAGTTCCCTGTGCTATAGGTCCTTGTTATTTATTTTCTATATAGCGGTGCATGCGTGCTCAGTCTCTGAGTCACATCTGACTCTTTTAGACCCCATGGACTGTAACCCACTAGGTTCCTCTGTTCATGGGATTTTCCCGGCAAGACTACTGGATTGGATTGCCATTTCCTCCTCCAGGGGATCTTCTCCACACAGGGATCAAACCTGTCTCCTGTGGCTCCTGCATTGGCAGGAGAATTCTTTACTACTGAGCTATGTGGGAAACCCATATATAGTGCTGTGTATCTGTTAATTCCAAACTTCTAATTTATCCCTCCCCACCCATTCCCCTTTAGTAACCATAAGTTTGTTTTCTATGTGACTTAGAGATTCATTTTGCCTCTCAACTTCCACCACTGAGAATAATTATTATTTATGTACTGAACTTGTACATACTGTATTCTTACATATTTATGGATTGTATTTATTATACTTTTCAATGCTCCATCACTCCTGTGTTTTCTCCTTACAAAGTAAGAGAGAGCAGGGCAAGGACTAGAGTGGGGAGTCAGAGAAAACTCCACCATGGATGCAGAATTTAGGGGTGCCCCAAACTGAAGTCATCAAGATAATGTTTTCATGCGATGTATTGAAAATAAAAATTAATGGTACAGCAGAAACCAACACAATATTGTAAAGCAATTATCCTCCAGTTTAAAAAGTAAATTAAAAAATTAATGCAAGTGATTCCAAATTGAGCAAAGTACCAGTACTTTAAATAAAGACAGCATCACAGAGATCCTTGTCAGGCCTTCTTCACTTGCAGTGGAAATACCCTACCTGGGCCCTGAGAACCTGCAGTATTATGTGGGGAGGTTCTTGGACGCTTCTTCCAACCCCACCTCCAGGAAGACAACGACGCTGGCTCTACTTCTTACCAGCCTTCACAGGACAAACACGTCTCTGATATGCTGGGTGCCACACCTCCATTTCCCAGCAGCAGGCTCGGTAGATGCGCTGTTAGATCAATAGTCACAATTACTGAAGGCCTCAGCAGAGGCTGTATTTTTTTTCTCTCCCTCTCTGCATCTCTCTCTTCCTGTTTTTTAAAGGTTGTTACTGTGACATTAAGTGATGTATAGAAAAGAATTGACTTCCTATTTCTGAGCCAGACCAAGTTTCATCTCTGCATGTGTCTCCTCCAGGTTGTTCAAAACGGTGCTTTTCTCAGTTAAGCCCAGTGTTGACTCAAAGGCCAAGCCACAGGAGGTCATCCTCTTTTACTTTGTTTTCTAATACACCAAGAGGGTGCCTCTGCCCTCGGAGATGCTGCCTGTAGAGTGGGCACCATTTCAGCAAAGAGGGTAGGAGGCAGGCTGGGCCAGCGCCTCTCTGCTCTGAGTTCTTTTCTGGGGCCACGGATGTCTCCCCAGCTTCAGGCCAGGTCATTCGTGTTTGAGTTGGAGCACCACTGGCCGCAGGTACCTCTCTCTCCATCAAGGTATGTAACATACTTCACGAGGTAAGCCTATAGATAATGCTAGTTTTTTAAAAAACAAACTCTTTTTTTTTCCTCACCCTGTACTCTTAATGATGTATTTATCTTCAAGCATACAGTTAAAAAGAAAATGCTGCATAAAACTGGGCTTGACCCAGTTCAGTAATTGTCCTGTGTGCTTACCATCACTGTTCTTTTTGTCAAAATATTTACTGCAAATCATAATGGCTGTCAGAAACCGAGTCTGCAATCCGTGTTCTCCTGAACATAGAAAAACCTATAAGGAAATTTGTTGCTGTTGCTTGGTAAGCAGTTCTTTTTTTTTTTTTTTTTTTTAGTGATGGATCTAATTAAACTGAAGGTGTGAATTGGTTAGGAACATTAGTTCTATTAGCCCAAGAGTCAGAAAAAAAAACATACAGTATAATCTAAATATCAAGGTATTTGAGAGTCATACTATTTATAGCAGCTCTACTGAGCAACCACCCAAGGGGAGCATTTTTCAGTGAGATTTACAAGGGACCCTGGACCTGGGACCATGTATTTATACATATATTTGGGTTCCCAGCGTCCAAAATAGCTAAGAGCTGGAGGGTCTGTCAGATAAGCCCTGGAGCCCATGTCCTGAGAGGTGGCATGCCTCTCTGCTCCCGTCGCAAATCTTCCTGTAAGAACGAGAGCCAAGATGTTATCTGCCGGAATGCAAGGGGAGACAGGATGCAACTTAGAAAAACGATAACGTCGGGAGACTGGGAAAAGCAGAATCGACGTCAGGGCCAATTTAAAATAATGTGCCTTTTAACTAATTCTGGTACCCAACTAAGGGCAAGCTTTTAGGATCACAAGACTGATACCCATCAGAGCAAGCGTTTGGGTTCTGCACAGGCTTGGGGACTGTGGGAAGATTCAGAGAAGCCAAGAGATGAAGGTTTGCTCCCTCGGTTTTACTTTGACCAGAAAGACAGGGGAGGGGGAACCCCCCAAAACTTAAATAATCACTGCCTAGTTGCCAAGGGGAAATGAGGCCACCAGGAGAGCCAAGTGGGTACCAGCCAGAGGCCCTTCTCGTGGCAGAAACCACAAGCGTGTATGCAGAGAACCAAGACTGTAGAAGGGGGTGGGGAGGTCTGTGTCAGATTAACACAGAGAAAAACACCCAGTGCAGAGTGCTCACCACCATACACATCTGCCAGTTGTCCGATCCTCTGAACAAGTGGGCATAAGCCCTGACCTTCAGAGAAGGAAAACATGGCAAGGAGAGTTGAGGCAACTTTTTCAAAGCCATAAGAGGTTGGGAATTCCCTGGCGGACCAGTGGCTCGGACTCGTCACTTTCACGGCAGTGGCCCGGGTTCAATCCCTGGTTGGGGAACTAAGATCCCACAGGCCGTGTGGCATGGCCAATGATGCCTTGTATGTGCATGCATGTGTGCTCAGTCATGTCTGACCCTTTGTGACCCCATGGACTGTATCTGCCAGGCTCCTCTGTACTGGAGTGGGTTGCCATTTCCTCCTCTAGGGGATTTTCCTGACCCAGGGATTGAACCTGAGTCTCCCACACTGGCACATGAATTCTTTACTGCTCAGCCACTGGGGAAGCCAGTGATGCCCTACAGTGCTTTAAAAAATAGTTTACAAAATCATAGAGCTTGAAGGGAGCTGAGTAAAGGGTCAAAGACAGGTATGGTCTTTGAGGTCTGGGAGTTCTGTCCTTCTGGGTGTGGCTGAGCAAAGATGACCAAGTTTCTCTGAATGGTCACAGTCAGGAATCTCTACAGAGTCTGTCAGGGTAGCCTTTCCTCTGCTCTGACTTGCAATGAAGTGAGAAGTTTCTGAGGGTCTTCACTGATATCATATTATCATTATAATCATTTGCACTCATATAATGGGGGAGCCTTGCCATTTATGGCAGTGATGTAAAAATGTCCTCTGAATATAAGGGCACCTGAGGACAAGTGAATTGACCTAGAGAAAATGATGCAGAGGAAAATGATATGCACCAAGTCAGTGTTTCTCCAAGGGCAGCCTTATGGCACCCAGGCCGAGGGATATGGTTTTAGGTCTCTAGATGCTGCAGTAAATAACATGGGCTCACATGCTATGAAGGTCACTTCCTGTTTCAGTGCTCTTTCTTTCTGTTTATTTACTATTTATTATTTTTATAAATTAGGCTTTTTGTTTTGAGATAATTGTAGGTTCCCATGCAGTTCCCATGCAGGGCTTCCCTGGCAGCTCAGATAGTAAAGAATCTGCCTGCACTGCAAGAGATCTGTGTTTGATCCCTGGGTCATGAAGATCCCCTGGAGAAGGGAATGGCAACCCACTCCAGTATTCTTGCCTGGAGAATTCCATGGACAGGGGAGCCTGGCGGGCTACAGTCCATGGGGTTCCAAAGAGTTGGACATAACTGAGCAACTAACACTTTCACTTTCTTTATTTCATGCTGTTGTAAGAAATAATCCAGAGAGATCCCATGTACCTTTTAGCCAGTTTCCCTACATGGTAACATCTTTCAAATCACAACCTGCATGTTGATTTAGTCAAGATACAGCCTGTTTCATCACCACAGGGATATCTCGTGGCCACACCCACTTCCCCCTCTCAACTCCTGGTAACCTTTCATCTGTTTTCCAGCTCCATAATCTGTCATTTCAAGACTATTATACAAGTGAAAAAAAAAAAAAAAGAACTTCCATAAGAGGTAGCCATTCTACTCCTGGGTATATATTGAGAGAAACAAAAACATTAATTCTAGAAGATTGATGTACCCCAACTTTCATAGCAGCATTTTTTTTTTACAATTGCCAAGGTATGGAAGCAACCTAAGTGTCCACCAAGAGATGAATAAATAAAGAAAATGTGGTATATACACACAATGGAATATTAGTCATAAAAGAAGGAAATGATGCCATTTGCAGTAACATGGATGGACTTAGAGATGATCATAAACCATAAAGTGAAGTCAGAGAAAGACAAATTAACTGAAGTCAAAGAAAGACAAATACTGTTTAATATCATTTACATGTGGAATCTAAAATACAACAAACCAGTGAATATAACAACAGAAAAGCAGACTCACAGATATAGGGACAAACTAGTGGTTTACCAGTGAGGAAAGGGAAGGGGGACGCGGCAACACACATCTAGGAGATTAAGATGTGCTAACTCTCAGCGGTAAAATAAGCTATGAGGGTATACAGTACAACAAGGAGACTATAACCAATACTTTATAATAATGGAATGGAGTGTAACCTTTAAAAATTGTGAATCACTGTATTATACACCTGTAATTTATATAAGATTATACAGCAACTACACATCCATTTTAAAATGGAAAAAATAAGAATAAAATAGGAAAAAAAAAGAAGAATGTCGTATAAATGAAATTACAGTGTCTGGCCTTGGGGTGTGGCTTTTTTCACACAGCATAATGCTCTGGAGATTCATCAGTATTGTTCCATGTAATAGTTCACTCCTTTTGATTGCTGAGTAATAAGGACATGGCTGGACCACAGCTAATTTAAATGTTCGTCTGTTGAAGGACATCAGGGCTGAGTTCAATTATCAGCTATTTACACATAAAGCTGCCATGACCATTTGTGCACAGTCTCCTGTGTGAATCTAAGTTTCCATTTCTTTGGAATAAAAGGCCAGGAAGGTAATCCCTGGGTTAAATGGTAGTGGCAGGTTAATTTTTGTTTTCAAGACGCTGCCGAAGTTGTGTCCAGAATGGCCTTATCACTTCGTATTCACATCAGCCATTCATGTCGTATTTCCACATTCTCGCCTGCACTAGGTGTTATCACTGTTTTTCATTTCCGCATCCTGATGGGTGTGCAGTGATATTTCGCTGTGGTTTTCATTTGCATTTCTCTGATGGCCAGTGGTGCTGAACATCTTTTCATGTGCTTGTTTCCATCTGTATATCTTTGGCGATGTGTCTTTCTTCATGTCTTTTGCTCACTTTTTGATTGGATGGTTGCTGAATTTTTTAAATTTAATTTTTATTGTATATTGGCATATAGTTTGAATTTTTTTTTAACTTAAATTTTTTTTTTATGTTAGGTTTTCATTCTCTAGGTTTAATTCCCTGGTCTAATATATGGCTTACAAATACTGTCTCCTGGACTATAGCTGATGTTTTATATCCTCTTCAAAGCAGGGGTTCTCAGAGAGGAGATATTCTTAATTTTGATGGGATTCAATTTATACATTTTCCCTCTATGGCTCATGCTCTTGGTGTCAAGTCTGGAAACTCTTTCCTATGCCCTGGATCCTAAAGAGTTTTCTCTTGTTTTTTTATTCTAGAGTTTATCGTTTTATAGTTTCCATTTAAGCTTGGTTCACATTTAGAGTTAATGTTAATATAAGTAAGGTCTGAGGTGTAGTTGAGGTTATTTTTTATCTCTGGATGTCGGTTACTCCAGCACTGTTTATTGCAAAGATTACCCTCCCCTCACCAAATTGCTTGAACTTATGTTAAAAATCTGCTGGGCCTACTTGTGCAAGTCTATTTCTTTTTTTTTTTTAATTCTGTTCAATTTGATCTATGTTTCTGTACCTCTACCAGTATGGCACTGTCTTCTTTACTGTAGTGCTGTAATAAGTTTTAAAATTTATTGAAAATTTAAACTGATTCCTCCCATTTTATTATCCTTCTTCCAAAACTGAGTTACCCTAGTTCCTCTACCTTTCTCAGTAAATTTTCAAATAATCTTGTTTATGCCCACAAAAAAAAGCTTATGGGGATTTTGATAGGAATTGAAGTAAGTCTCTCTATCACTCTGGGGAAATCTGACATCTTTACACCTCTCCTATGGCTAGTCTTCCAAACCATGAACACAATCTATCTCTTTATTTCTTTAGATTTTCTTTGAGTTTTTCATCAGTGTTTTGTAGTGTTCAGCATATAGGTCCTGGTTATGCTTTGTTAATTTTACATCTAAGTGTTTCAGTTTTTTGAGTGCTTGTAAATGGCATTGCATTTTAAATTTGGGTTTCCGATTGTTCATTGCTAGTATACAGAAGTGGGATTGATTTTTGAGTGTTGATCTTGTAGACCATGACTTTGCTGAACTTGTTAGTTCTAGAAAGCTTTTTTCCTTTTCTCTCTCTCTCTTTTTTTCTGATTTCTTGGGATTTTCTACATAGATGATCGTGTCATCTGCAAATATAGAACGTTTCATTTCCTCCTTTCTTGTCTCTGTATCTTTTATTGTCTTTCTTGCTGTGTGGCACTGGCCAGAATTTCTACATCTCTGTTACATAAAAGTGCTGAGTGATCTGTGTATAATCCTGTTTCTAATGTTTAGGAGGAAGTATTCAGTTTTCCATCATTAAGGATAACATCTTTAGATGCACTTCATCAAGCTGAGACGCTTTCCCTCTATTTATATTTTCTGAGAAAGTTTATCATGAATAGGTGCTGACTCTTGTCAAAAGCTTTTTCTCCAGCAATTGATATACATGTGATTTCCCCCCTTCTTTCCTCTATAAATATGATAGATTACACAGATGCAGGCCTCGGGCCCTGGGTCGTGGGGTGTGTAATTCTTTCTACATTGCAGAATCTAGTTGCTGATACTTTATGAAGGATTTTACATCTACATTCATGAAGGGATAGTGCTCTGTAGGTTTTGTGTTGCTTTGTTTTTGGACTATCTTTGTCTGATTTTGGTGTCAGGGTAATACCTAGCTTCATGAAATTAATGGGGAAATGCCCCCTCCTCTTTTGTTTCCCGAAAGAAGTTGTATAGAATTTGTATTAATTTTTATGTAAATTCTAGGTAGAATTCTTCAGCAATACTATCAGGATCTTAAGACTTCTCCTTGGGCTGTTTTAAAATTACAAATTTGGGGGACTTCTCTGGCGGTCCAGTGGTTAAGACTTTGCCTTCTAATGCAGGGGGTGTGGGTTTGATCCCTGGTTGGGGAGCTAACATCCCACATGCCTTGCATCCAAAAATCCAAAACAAAGAACAGAAGAAATACTGTAATAAATTCAATGAAGATTTTAAAAAGATAATAAAATTACAAATTTGGTCTGCTTAATAAATACAATGCTAATCAAATTATCTGTTTTATATTTGGTGAATTTTTGCTAACTTGTGCCTTTCGAGGAATTGATCCATCTCATTCACGTTATCACATGCATGTGGATGGAGTTATTCATGGTAACCCTTGTGCTGTCCTTTGGATACTGCAAGTCTGTCATGATATTCTGTTTCATTCCTGATGTTAGGAATTTGTGTCTTCTGTCCTTTTTCCTTTCTAAATCTTTGTAGAGATTCTAAGTAGGATTTATTTATTTAATTTTTAAAAAATTTATTTTATTGAAGTATAGTTGATTTACAATGCTGTGTTAATTTCTGCTGTATAGCAAAGTGATTCAGTTATACATATATACATTTATTTTCAAGTTATTGTCCATTATGGTTTATTACAGGATATTGAATATAGTACTTTGTGCTATATAGTAGGATCTGGTTTTTATCCATTCTATATGTAATAATTTTCATAAAGATCAATTTATTGATATTATTAAAGAACAAGCTTTATTTTTCATTGACTTGATTAGTTTTCTGTTGTAGTTCAGTCATTTTGTTTCCTTTTCTTCATTATTTCCTTCCTTCTGCTTATTTTGGGTTTCCTTTACTAGGTTATGGGTGTAGGAGCTTGGTTATTGATTTGAGATTCTGTCTTTTCTTGAATAAGCATTTAACACTATAAATGGCCTCTCAGCACAGCCTTAGCTGTGTCCCATAAATTCTGAGATGTTATATTTCCAGCTTCATTCATTCGCTGTGTTTTGGGCTTCCCTTGACACCTCCTTTTTGACTTGTGGGTTATTTAGTAGTTTGTGCTTTAGTTTCCAAGTGTTTGGAGATTTTCCTGTTGTTGTTCAGTTGCTGAGTGTGTCCAACTCCTTGCAGTCCCAGGCGCTGCAGCACATTAGGCTTCTGGGTCCTTCACTATCAGAGTTTGCTCAAATTCATGTCCACTGAGTTGGTCATACTATCTAACTATCTCATCCCCTGGCACCCTCTTCTACTTTTACTTTGAACCTTTCCCAACATCAGGGTCTTTTCCAATGAGTTGGCTCTTCGCATTAGGTGGGCAAAGTATGGGAGCTTCAGCTTCAGCATCAGTTCTTCCAATGAATATTCAGGGTTGATTTCCTTTAGGATTGACTGGTTTGATCTCCTTGCAGTCCAAGGGACTCTCAAGAGTCTTCTCCAGCACCACAATTCGAAGGCATCAATTTTTCAGTGCTCAGCCTTCTTTATGGTCTGACTCTCACATCTGTATATGACTACTGGAAAAACCATAGCTTTGATTATAGAGTAATAGTACAGGGTTCTTTCTGAAGGGCACTTAGGCTTCCCTTCAATCAGAGGCCTCTGGCTCTGTGAACTGACTAAGGTCTGAAGAGCGGACGAAGGGGCATGATTCTCTCTGGTGACTCAAGTCAGGTTACTAGTGACCACACAACCACACATAGAGTTTCTTGTTATCCAGACCAAGCCACATCCTAGGGGCTGACCTCCTATTTTACCCCTAGTGGCGCCCTGGTCAGTCAGCTACCACGGAAGATCTCTAGGACCCAAGGAACTCTGACTCCTGGCCCCTCCCCACGGCCCTGGCTGAATATGCCCACTTTCTCATGGACAGTTAAGTGCTCCCGCTTGGCCTCTGCTCTCCTGGGATTCCCAGTGAAATCGGGGAGCCCATCTCAAGGCTGACACCCCCTAGACATACCTGACCTCAAAAGAGAGCAACCACAGAGGTTTTCAGGGATGTGAGTGCAATGCCCTAAAGAGGAGAGGGCCTTTGGGTCTTCTAGAAAATTGTGGTTGGGGAGTGGGTAGGTAGGTCTGAACGTGGCACACGGTATACCCAGGCCAGCCTTCTTAGTTACCTGAGCTGCTGAATTCTTGCCTCCACATCAGACCACAGGAGTTCTGGCATCTCAGTCTCATGAAATCTAGGTCACCACTAGATTTCTAGTGGTGGGTCCAGGTTTCTGTTAACCAACCAAGGAAGCTGCAAAACCACAGCCAGCCATTCAATGAATACATTAAGTTGAGAACTTCTAATAAGCACCCCATCAATGAACGTGGCCCAATCACTGATGTTCTTTGTACCCCTTCTGTTATAACACTCTTAGGATCCACTCCCACACATGGATTCCCAGGTTTCTGCTGATATGTGTTATCAAGGATCTACAGCTATTTTGGTATATAAGCTATTTCCTCCTGGGTAAAGCTCAGGGGTATCATGGACTCAATGGACATGAGTCTGAGCAAACTCTGGGAGATAGTGAAGGACAGGGAATCCAGTGTGCTGCAGTCCATGGGGTCACAGAGAGTTGGACAAGTCTTACAACAATAATATACAATAAAAAACAATAAGATAACAATAAACAACAATAACTTAGCCTGTACCTGTTCCCTGAGTCATGCTGACATGCAGCTCTAGTTACTGACAAAAGGGTGGGGGGCTGTGGTGGGCTCTGAGAAGAGAGAACATCCCCATTCGAGGCGTCTATTAATGCCTCAAGGGAGCATACCCTGGGGTTTTCAAGCTGAGGAAGACTGGTCTTCTTGGACCTTGGAGGAAAAGCTACTGCTACTGGTCAGAGAGGTTCAGAGTGACTTGGAGTCAATATTGTCAGTTTCTCCAGGTCCAATCAGATGGCCTTATTCCAAGTTTCAGGATCTCATTCTTACCTGATTACTGACCTAATTTTCACCCTAGACACTTGGTGAGACTGTGAATCCAACTGCCATTTAAATGCACAACTTGCACCATTAAATTTTGTGTTTGATCTTCTGTCATGTCAGCCCTGAAATAAATTCTTTCAGGGCTGTTGTGGAAGCTGTCTGAGTCTCAGATCATGACTTGAGGTGGGAGTTAATAGACCTGGGTTTATAGTTTTCTAAGTGCTCAATGGCAGTCAGAAAAGTCCATCTCATACCACGTTCCTGATTGTCATCATCACTGATGTGTGGCTGGTATTCCCAAGGCACGTGCCCCCATTGGCACTTTATCATGAGCAACCAAGGGTAATAGCTTGATTAACTGTGATGACACTGCTTGTCATGGGTTGCAAGCATCCCGTTTCTCATAGGCAAGGATCTAACATCACACTTAAGTTCAAGGGCATGATCCCATCTTTAGGGATCTGTCCCTTGGGGCCCCTTCCAGTACTGATTCTGTAGTATGTGTATCTAATCAGAAGATAGACATCACATAGTTGGTTACACTGGGGAAGTTTAGGATAAGGATGATTAACTAAAATAAAAGAGTAACTATAAGACATAAGAGGGCTTCCCAGGTGGTGCTAGTGGTTAAGAACCTGCCTTGTCAGTGCAGGAGACATAAGAGAGGTGGGTTTGATCCCTGGGTCAGGAAGATGCCCTGGAGGAGGGCATGGCAACCCACTCCAGTATTCTTGCCTGGTGATACCCATGGACAGAAGAGCCTGGAGGGCTACAGTCCACAGGGTTGCAAAGAGTCAGACACAGCTGAAGTGACTTAGCACGCACGTATGCACAAGACTTAAGAACATTGTTTATAGTCCCTAGGATTGCAAGAGATTGTCCACTAAAGGGCAGATTTTGGATGGAGTTCAGACTTCATTGAAGAAGTTGTGACTTAGTCACCCAACAGCAGAGATGTTGGCTAGTTTAGCCCGACTGGAGCTGGTCTGGAATTGCTGAGCACATAATAGGTAACCCTCTGGAGTGTGGGTAGGAAGCAGGCAATGACAAAAGAGATGAGGGTGTGCATTGGGAATATGGACGCTAGTGGGGACAGAGGCAGTCAGAGCTCATGGGCTGTGTGGAGGGAAGTCAGGCTTGCAGAGGGACTGGCCAGTGTGTGTGGACCCCTGGCCACAGACAGCTGTGCTTTGCCTGCATGGGTACCCAGTTTCACTGTCAGGAAGGCTGCAGCCACATCCTCTCCAGCCCGAGCTTCTATGGTTGCAGAGAGATGGCATCTGTGGCCTGTGGTTCAGGCAGGCTCTGTCGGATATCCTCGTATTGATTATGTGGTCGCTGTTAGTATTGCGTTATAGATTCATAACTCATCATAGTCTATTAATGTCACTGCTTTACCAGCTGAAGTGAAATGTAGAAACTACCTCCTCTACCTTCTCCCATCTATAATTGTCTTAAATATTTCTTCTAAATACATTAGTGTTTTCTGTTTCAGACATCATTTGGAAAATTCAAATGGAAATATTGAATTTATCTATATTTTTTCTCTTTCCAGTGTTCTTTCTCCTTCTTGAAGTTCCAAGTGTCCTTGTTTTAGTAGTAGTAATATTATTTTTACAAGAATGGATCACACCATTAATTTATGATGACTTCTTATTTTATGCTATTTTATTTGAAAATTTGTTTGCCACACCACATGCCTTGTGGGATCTTTGTTCCCTGACCAGGTATTGAACTTGGCAGTGAGAGTGTGGAGTCCTTACCACTGTATCACCAGGGAACTCCCCCTCCCTTTATTATTTCCTTTCTATGTAGAGAACTTCCTTTAGCCATTCGTGCTGATGATAAATTCTCTGTGTTTTATTTGAGAATGCCTTCATTTCCCCTTCCTTCTAGAAGGGTCTTTTTGCTGGATATAGAATTTGTGGTTGACAGTTCTTTTCTTTAGGCCCTTGAAAAATGTTGTGCTACTTCCTTCTGACCTCAAGTTTCAGACGGGCTGAAATGCCAGACGGGCTGGCATTAGGATTTGTTTTTCCCCATAGGAAAGTTGTCATTTCTCTTTTACAGCTTTGAGGAAATTTTTCTTTATCTTAAGATTTCAGCAGTTTGGCTGTGATGTGTTTTGGTGAGGATTTCTTTGGTTTATCCTGTTTGAGATTCACTAGTGTCCTGATTCCATGGGTTTATACGTCTTTTGTCAAACTGAAGTTTTCAGCCGTATTTCGATGAGTATTGTTTTTCTCCCAGTCCTCTTTCTCGTCTCCTTCCAGAACTCAGATGATATGAACGTTATAGCTTTTGTTAATCTGATAGGTCCCTGAGGCTCTGTTCATTTTTTATTTTTCAGCCTATTTTCTCTCTGTTGTTCAGACTGGGAAACCTCTATCGTTCTATCTTCAAGTTCACGGCTTCTTTTTTTCCCTCCCTTCTGTTCTGCTGTTGAGCGCACCCACTGAATTTTAAAATTTGGGGTTATAGTATTTTTCAGTTCTAAAATGTCCATTTGGTTGTCCTTTTACTTTTGATTTCCTTCCTGAGACTGTTTTTATTTGTTTCAATGCTATTTGTAAGTATTCATGGAGACATTTTTTCATGATGGGCCCTCTAAAATCTTTGTCAGATAATTCCAACACCTCTTGCATCTTGGTATTGGCATTTATGAATTATCTTTCATTACTCAGTTTGACATCTCCCTGATATGAAAAGTGATTTTGATTGAAATTTAGTCACTCGGGTACTACATTATGAGAGTCTGGATGGATTAAACCTTCTGTTTTTACTGGCTTCCTTTGATGCTGCTCTGGAGAAGGAAATGGCAACCCACTCCAGTGTTCTTGCCTAGAGAATCCCAGGAACGGAGGAGCCTGGTGGGCTGCCGTCTTTGGGGTTGCACAGAGTCAGACACAACTGAAGCGACTTAGCAGCAGCAGCAGTTTGATGATGCTCAGCAGGGGGAGAAAACAGAGAGAAGTACAGATTGCCCACTTGGTTTCTGTTGACCCCAAGGATGAGCTCCTCATTACTGCTTCATGGGGTGGTCATTCTGGCTCCCCACTCAGTTATCATGGGTGTCTCCCTGGAAAATTGGATGCCATGTTTTGGCTCCTCACATGGCTTCCACTGACCCCATGGGTATGAATGGCCTTATTGCTACTGAGTGGTGGTGAACATGCTGGTTCTCTTTTGGGTAATGGTATAGTCCTCCTTTGTTTTCCCCTCCAGTTATTATAAGCATTTATTTGTTGGTTGTTTTTGTTTTAACTGATAGCAGACGTGGCATGATGACCTATGCCTCATACATCTTGGCCAGTGACAATAAATGTCTTTTCACATGTCTTTAAAAACTTAATTGCTTTGATTTTTAATTTTAAAAATTAATAGATAATTTTAAAAGAGTGGTTTAGATTTATAAATGGGCTTCCTTGGTGGCTCAATGGTAAAGAATCCACCTGAAATGCAGGAGCTGTAAGAGACACAGGTTCAATCCCTGGGTTGGGAAGGAAATGGCAACCCATCCAGTGGGTTCTTGCCTGGAAAATTCCATGGACAGGGGAGCCTGGTGGGCTACAGTCCATGGGATCACAGAGAGTCGAACATGAGCACACATGCACCCATAATGACATGTACCCAGTGCTACAGTATTATGCCGGACAGTTTTATTACCCTCAAAATCTTCTGTGCCCCATGTATTCATCCCTTCCTCCGCCCCATCCCCTGGAAACCACAGATCTTCTTACTGTTTTCATAACTTTGCCTTTTCCAGAATTTTATATAGTTGGGATCATACAGTCCAACTATATAGCCTTTTCAGATCGGCTTCTTTTGATTAAAAATATTCATTTATGTGTCTTCATGTTTTTTCATGATTTGATAGCTCCAGTCTTTTGTCATTAAAATTAAATTTTAATTAAAATAATTTCTTTTTAATGTTGAATAACATTCCACTGTCTGGATGCACCATGATTGACTTATTCACCCACCTACTGAAGGGCATCCTGGTTGCTTCTAAGATTTAGAATATTATGGCTTATTTAGAATATTTAGAAAATTATGAATAGAATCAATTGTTGCTTTAAACATGTTTGCAGGCTTTTGAATGAAAATAAGCTTTTGGCTAATTGGGTAATGATATAGTGAAGAAAGTGAAAGTGTCAGTCACTCGGTTGCATTCAACTCTGTTACCCGTGGATTGTAGTCCGACAGACTCCTCTGTCCATGGGATTTCCCAGACAAGCACACTGGAGTGTGTAGCCATTCCCTTTTTCAGGGGATCCTTTCAACCCAGGGATCCAACCTGGGTCTCCCACATTGCAGGCAGATTCTTTACTATCATAGCCACCAGGGAAGCCCAGTGATATAGCATCACCTTTCTTTTTACTTTTTAGAAGTTGTAAAATATGCATAACAAAAAACTGATTATCTCAACCATTTTAAAGTGCAGTTCTGTGCTGCTGAGTACATTCACATTCTTATGCACATAGTTCCCTGTTAAAGTAATGCTAGCCCAGGTGCCCAGGGATTGGGGGAAGCAAGTGGTTACCCCACACAGCACAGCAGGTGACAGGCACGCAGGATGGACTGACGTTTGGGAAACTTGCAACTAGAATGACAGTCTTGGTACCCACGTTCTTTCTGGAAGTTCCATCTGCTGAAAGTTCCATCTTCATAGTCTTGTCTCTCAGGCCCAGAAGGTGAGTTTTTAAAACCTATTTGCAGCATGCCCACTTTGTCTTTTTGCCCAGGCCCCCTTGTGGGTTGCTCTGAAGAAAGGGGCCTTTGGAAATAGTCACTTTCCTCAGGTTCCTCCCACCTTTCTGTTCATCTCCCCGTGGGGCCACACACAAGCTTAGAGGAACATAGCTTCGGTGAGTGGGAAGCCCACACGTGACAGATGGAGGAAGCGAGGAGTCCGAGAAGCTCTCTGCAGGGTGGACCCTCAGGAGGGCGACGGGGCGGGGGCAGTGCTTGGCAGTGGGTCTAGCTGAGCAGGTGGTCCTCCTAGAGCCTTCCTGGGGCACCTGCTTGATGGCGATAGGATGGCTTCCCACCCCCTTGGTTCAGAGTGAGAATCATCAGCGCAGCCCTTTGTGGTTTTCCTGGGAAAAGTGCCATGTTCCCCCTCCCCAACCTCCGGAAGGTGCTGGTGGGCTTGCTACCTTCCTGGCAGCGATCAGCTGCTACTAAAAGGTGTCAATTTTGCTGTGATCACGCAACAGGCTGCAGAGAGCAAAATAATCATCGTGGCAGGTGTGTCAGAGATGTAGCGCTCTTTTTCTGGAATTTCTATTTTGAAGCCCCACTCCTCCCACCTCAAGGCAGTCAGTTCTGGACTTCTTTTCTCTCTCCCCTGATGATGGGCTTATTTCAGGAGACAGGTGGTGCTCAGCCCCCAGCTCCGCTCACAAGCCAGCCCCCCCTCGCTGAGTCAACCCTTCTCCTGCATTGCCCTGGGTCTGACCCACTTTCCGGGTCACTCCCAACCCCCTCTTGGGTACTATGGGAGTCGTCCTGGGCTGTAGCCCTCTGGGCTGTAGGGTTCTGGGCATGGAACCTTGGGGGCTTCTTCCATCCCTCCCACTGGACTTGTCTCTGCAGCTATTGCTATTGTGGGTCTCATCACCTCCCTCTGGCTTTCCTCCTTCCCACTTCCTCCCAACCCAAGGATGGTCCTCATCAGAGTCCCCTTAGGGTTTAGGCTTTGGAATTTATAAGTCTGTCCTCTGTTTCTGCCATAATAACTCCATTGGAAGCCCTGGCCATTCATCCTTCTCTGCATTTACCACTTAGGAACAAATTGCAGGCAGTCTTGCTGGGCGTGAGATTTTCTGGGGCTACAGAGCCCACTGGGTGTGTCCCCTTGGCCAGCTGGCCATGCCAGCCATTGCGCCTTCAGCCCCCAGGGGGTAACATGTTTATATGATCTCTTGTTCCCCAACCTGGTTAGGTGAGCTCTAGGTGCCCTCACTGAGGACTTGCTTGACGATACACTCTCTCTTTTTTTTTTTTTTTAATATTTTTTATTGTGGTAAAAGTCACATAATATAAAACATACTATTTTACTATTTTAACATATTTTACTGTATAGTTCAGTGGCACTAAGTGCATTCACATTGTCATGCAACTCTCACCATCATCCAACTCCTGAATTTTTCACCTTCCCAAACTGAAACTCTGTCCCCATTAAAGACTAACTACCCCTCCCCGCTTGCCTCCTCTCCACCCTCCCCAGCCTGAGGCATCTATCAGTGTACAGTCTAACTCTGTGAATTTGACTATTCTAAGTACCCCGTATAAGTGGAATCAAACAGTGTCTGCATCTAATGTATATTGGAATGTATTTTAAGGTTAACTTAATCTATGGATGACACACTCCTTAAAGCTTCCTTCACCCTGCTTTCCCACTCCCCTGTCAGTATTACTTGAAATCACCTCCTAAACCGAATCCTTATCATGCATGGCCTTCTTTCTTGGGAACTGCACCTGAGACAGCCTCCCTTCCCGGAGGCTCTGAAGGGAGTTGGCTGCGCTGACTGATGGGGAAGAGACAAGGGGTAGGAGGGAAGGTGGGGAGGGGAGGATTCGCTCATTAATAGTTCAAAATATTATGGCGTATCACTGGAAACTCAGATGAACCAAGCACTTCCTCCCTGCCTGATGCCACCCTCGATGTTTTCATACACGTCATTCATCTGATCCTCCCAGTAGCTGTGCCCGAGTGACCTGGGAGCCAGGTGAGCAGAGACAGGAAGGCGGGCCTGATGGTTCTCCTGGGAAGCACCTGGAAATTTCTCAGCTAGTAGGAAGGACACGGCACCTTCAAGGAAGCCTCATCTTCTCTTCACGGCAGTGCTTAGGAATTCTAGTAGCTCCTACCCATCCCTGGGGATTTCTGTCTTTAAGTCTTTCCTTAAAAAATTACAAGGTCTCAAGTCTGTGAGATCTACAATGCAGACAGGTTTATGAGGAACAGAGAATGGGAACGACAGTCTTGGGACGAAAAAGAGAAAAATGATTAATTGTAGCATTTGCCAATTTCTGTGGTATAAATACTTCCACTGAAGCCAATCCCAAGCTATGACTGTGACATGTAGCTATTAAGTTGTGTCCAATTCTTGTGATCCCATGAACTGTAGCCCTCCAGGCTCTTCTCTCCATAGGATTTCCCAGGCAAGAATACTGGAGTGGCTTGCTACTTCCTTCTCCAGAGTATCTTTCCCCTGTGTTGTTGCCACCTTTTGGCTCTTTTGAATTGTGGCTATCAACATTTATGATTTATTTATTTGAATACCTATTTTTAATTCTTTTGGGTATATACGAAGACGTGGAACTTCTGGGTCAGGTAGTAGTTCTGTGTTTAACTTTTTGAAGAGTTGCCAAGCTGTTTTCCACAGTGGTTGCATCATTTTACATTCTCACTAGGGCTAAAATTTTTCCACATCCTCAGCAACATGTTACTTTCATTATTATTATAACAATGTGCTAGTTGACATGAAGTCATATCTCATTGTGATTTTGATTTACATTTTCTAATGACTAGTGATATTGAACATCTTAACATGTGTTTTTGGCCATTTGTGTAACTTCTGGGAAATAGATGGGAAGACAGTGGAAACAGTGTCAGACTTTATTTTTGGGGGCTCCAAAATCACTGCAGATGGTGACTGCAGCCATGAAATTAAAAGACGCTTACTCCTTGGAAGGAAAGTTATGACCAACCTAGATAGCATATTCAAAAGCAGAGACATTACTTTGTCAACAAAGGTCCATCTAGTCAAGGCTATGGTTTTTCCAGTGGTCACGTATGGATGTGAGAGTTGGACTGTGAAGAAAGCTGAACACCGAAGAATTGATGCTTTTGAACTGTGGTGTTGGAGAAGACTCTTGAGAGTCCCTTGGACTGCAAGGAGATCCAACCAGTCCATCCTAAAGGAGATCAGTCCTGGGTGTTCATTGGAAGGACTGATGCTGAAGCTGAAACTCCAACACTTTGGCTACCTCATGCGAAGAGTTGACTCATTGGAAAAGACTCTGATGCTGGGAGGGATTGGGAGCAGGAGGAGAAGGGGACGACAGAGGATGAGATGGCTGGATGGCATCACCGACCCGATGGACATGAGTTTGGGTAAACTCCAGGAGTTGGTGATGGACAGGGTGGCCTGGTGTGCTGCAATTCATGGGGTTGCAAAGAGTCAGACACGACTGAGCAACTGAACTGAACTGATATCTTCTTTGGAGAAATGTCTGTTCAAACCCTTTGCTCATTCTTTATCTGAGTTGTCTGTCTTTTTGTTATTGAATTATAAGAGTTCTTTATATATTCTGGATTTATCCTGCATATGATTTGCAAATATTTTCTCCCATTCTGTGAGTTTTCTTTTCACTTTCTTGATAGTGTCCTTTGATGTACAAAAGCTTTTAATTTTGAAAGAATTCAATTTATCCTTTTATTTTAATTGCTTGTACTTTTTGTGTCATAACTAAGAGCCCATTGTCAAATCCAAGGTCATGAAGATTTATTCTGATGTTTTCTTCTAACAGTTTCATAGTTTTAGTTTTTACATTTAGGCTTTAGATCAATTTCAAGTCAATTTTTGTATGTAGCCTGAGGTAGGGATTCAATTTCATTCTCTTGCATGTGAATATCCAGTTGTAGTAACTTTGCTTTTAACATGCTTTATTGAATTGCAGATTTATATAATTTAACTTTTAATTGTGGGCACATTTGGACTTCCCTGGTGGCTCAGATGGTAAAGAATCTGCCTGCAAGCAGGAGACTTAGGTTTGATCCCTGGGTCGGGAAGATCCCCTGGAGAAGGAAATGGCTACCCACTCCAATATTCTCACCTGAAGAATTCTATGGACAGAGGAGCCTGGTGCGCTATAATCCATGGGATAGCAAAGAGTCAGACATGACTGAGCATGCACACACACACAAATAATGCATAATTTTCTAGTGTAAGCAAGACCAATGCAAGAATTGAGACATAGATACATGCTAAAGAATTATGAATTGTTTCTCTGAAATTCAAATTTAACTGGGAGTTTTGTATTTTCATTTGTTCAGTCTAGTAAGCATCCCTTCAGATCAGTTTTCTTCCCTGTTGTCCTTATCCAACAGCAGAAACTCAGCACTCCAGAGTGGAAGATGCTGATTCTCTGCCCACTCTACAGATCTAAAAACCGAGGCCCAAATGAAGAAAGGGACTTGCCCCAAGGCATGGGGTCACTGTGGACTTTGAGGCCCTTAATGAGCTGCACGACTTTCTTTTGTCACGAAGTCAGCACATGTTCTGAGTGTCCCCTCTGCACGGGGCACTGTGCTGGGTAGGGGGATGTCACTGACAAGCCCACCACATACCTGTGTGCAGGGCAAGAATCAAGAGTTCTCTTTGGAAAATTAAATAAAAGACAGGATTCAGACACACCTGGGTCTGAACCCTGCTCTATCATGTTTCAGCTTCACGACAAGTCACTTCCACTTGCTGAGCTTCAGTTTCCCCCCTGTTTTTTACAAGAGCATAAGGGCATTTTTTTGCAGGGGGAGGGGGGAATTGTTGTGGCTTCAGTAGAGGTGATGAAATGCTCAGTGGGGGCAGGCAAGTGTGTACTGTACAGTGAGAGAAGAGAGGTACCCACAGTAAAGTCCGGTTGTTGCTCACAGGTTTCCCAGCACCCCAGGCCACCCAGATGATGTGGGATGGATGTGCCAGAACTCGCCTGTCCTACCTCGCCTGCCAGGGACCAGCCGGCACCTGCTTCTGGCCCCCCAGGGGCCCCGGGTGGGCAGGCATCGCCTCACTTGACCCTGGGCCCCGTCATCCTGTCTCGGGAGCAGGGCCTGGCCCCCACCGTGTTCCTGAAGGCCCTGCCCATCCCACTGTACCACACAGTGCCTCCGGGAGGGCTCCAGCCACGTGCTCCCCTCGTGACAGGCAGTCTGGACGGGGGCAGCCTGCCCTTCGTTCTCGGCCCCCTGCTGCAGCCTGAAGGGCTTGGTTCCACCCAAGCAGGGAAGCCGGTGGCCCCGGGGCTCACGGTGAACATCGTGGGTGCTCTGCCCATCCTGTCACCGGGCCTGGGGCCCGCTCTGGGCAGCCCAGGCAAGGTGCGCAACGCTGGCAGGTACCTGTGCCCACACTGCGGCCGGGACTGCCTGAAGCCCAGCGTTCTGGAGAAGCACATTCGGTCCCACACAGGGGAGCGGCCCTTCCCCTGCGCCACCTGCGGCATTGCCTTTAAGACCCAGAGCAACTTATATAAGCACAGACGGACCCAGACACACCTCAACAACTCCAGACTCTCTTCGGAGTCTGACGGTGGAGGGAGCAGCCTCCTAGAGGAAGGTGAAAAGGCGGCTGAGCCCACGGGGGCCGACCGGGCGCTATCACAAAGACCCCTTTCTCCCGGCACCCACGCCGCTGGGCACTGCCCAGTGCCCACCGTGCATGTGTCCCTGGTTGCCAAGAACCTGGATCGGAAGTTGGACGCTGTTCCCTGTCGGGGGTCCACATTTGATATCAAGGAGGCCCCTGTAGACTCTGCTCCCGGGCTCCCGCTGGCCAGCCCGCAGTCGAGGTGGAAGCTGCCAGAGCCTCGGTCCCCGACGGCCAGTAGGCCGAGCTCAGCGCTGCAGCAACAGCAGGTGGAGAAGCCTGGAGACTCCAAGCCCTCGGAGGGCCGGCTGCGGAAGTGCGAGAGCACCGACTCGGGCTACCTGTCCCGTTCGGACAGCGCGGAGCAGCCGCCGGCCGCCGGCAGCCCCCTGCACAGCCTGTCGGAGCACAGCGCCGAGTCTGAGGGCGAGGGCGGCCCCGGGCCCGGGCGCGCGGAGCGGGTGGCTGGTCTGGAGCTGGAGAAGAGGCGGCTGGAGGAACGCATCGCCAGGCTCATCTCGCACAACCAGGCCGTGGTGGACGACCCCCAGCTGGCACACGTGCGGCCCCGCAAGACGGTCCTGTCCAAGCAGGGTAGCATTGACCTGCCCATGCCTTATACCTACAAGGACTCCTTCCACTTCGATCTGCGGCCGCCGGGACCCGGGAGGCTGCCGGCTGCCCTGCGTGCCGCGCGCTCCACCTGCACGCCCCCGGACAGGGCACGCCCCCTCTTCTTCCACTCGGTCCCCACGCAGCTCTCCACTGGCACCGATTGCGTGCCAGTCACCAGGAGCAACTCACTGCCCTTCGTCGAGGGCACCGGGACGTGGCCGGAGCCGCCGGAACCCCGGGACTCCTGGCCCCGGAGGCAGAAACCTCTGAGCCCCAGGCCCACCCCCGCCCGCCCAGCTGATGCCCCCGGCGGGCACCCTCGGGCTCTAGTCAGACAGGCGGCGGTGGAGGACCTGCCGTGCCCCCTGACCGCAGATGCCCTGGCCCCGGTGGAGGACCCAGAGGGAAAGAGACCAGCTGCTGAGGAGGGGTCTGCCAGCAAGGGCCAGGCAGCTGCTAAGAAACGCGGCCAGAGGAAACTGAAGATGTTCTCACAGGAGAAGTGGCAAGTGTATGGGAAGGACACGTTCAAGAGCATCTACCAGAGAGCAAAAGCCAGTCACCGTGGAGGCAGGAAGGCTACCGAGGTGACAGTGGGCGGTGGGGCAGCGCTGGAGCGTCCTCTCCAGCAAGAGGCCTCCGGTGGTGGGGACACTGTTGTGGGGGCCAAGCCAGGGCCGTGGGCAAGTCCACCAGTCCTGGCAGGCCTCTTGGTGACTGAGCCCCATAAGCAGAGGGAGACAGTGGCCGGAACAGGAGGCCCTGACCAGCTGGGCTCTAACAGGGCCGTCTCACCCCCAACCCTCAGCAGTGGAGAAGCCCTCTGTTTGGACAGCAAGAGCCCTCTGCTTCCTCCACATGAGGGCCCGGAGCTGGAGTGTCAGCAGTTCCCAGCATCTGGTCCCCCCAAAGGGGGTGACCTAGAGGCTCCCAGGCCAGACTCCAAGCTGGAAGGTGGCACCTGCGGTGGTGAGGGCACCAAGGAAACCTGTCAGCAGGCCCATGTGGTCCCGAGAGGGCCTGGTGGGAGCTCAGGAGAGCCCAAGGCCCTGGAGGACAAGCTCCCCTCAGAGAGGAAGAAGCTGAAGGTGGAGGAGCTAAGCTGCCAGGAGCTCCTGGGAGCAGGAGGAGAGATTCCTGGTGGCCCCATGCAGACTGCCTCACCACCACCTCAGAACCAGGACACTGACCCTGGGGAAAAGCCAGGGGGGCTGCCTGGAAGTGGCAACTCCACAGAGAGTGTCATATCTGGGGCCCTGAGGTGGGAGGGTCCTCAAGACACGGAGCCTCCACCACGTCCCCCTGGGTGTCCCTCCCAACTGGCCTCCCACCCTCCGGCTCCTCACACCCTCACTGACTCGGTGGACATGGTCTTTCCTCCCCAGTACCTCCTCAGGTTTCCCCAGAGAGACACCCGCCCCCTGTCACCTCTCCCCCAGAAGCTGGACCAAGGCCAGGACTCTATCTGCAAGAGAAGGGGGCCTGAGGTACAGACATCCTTTGCCGAGTCAGGGCAGGGGGCCCTCCTGCCTCCCTGTCCTATCTCAGGCCAGGCCCCAGCTGGAGAAGACAGCTGCTGGAAATACCCCAGCTGGTCCAGGTCATGTGACCAGAGAAAGGGGCTACAGAGAGAGGAGAGGGGCGGCTTGAATGCTGGTATACCAATAGCCAGGGCCCTCAAGGGGTCAGCCTCCTTCTTGCCTGCCTCAATGTGTGAATCCTGGAGGAGTGGGACCCATGACACCCAAGAAATCTCCAGGAGCAACACTGTGGCGAGGGCCGGGCCCTCTGGGGGTGTCCTCAATTCCTGGGAACCCACTGGAGAGCTGGGGGCACCTTCTGAGAGTGCTACTCAAGCCCCTTCTTCAGGGTCTCTAGCCTGCTGCTCCCACCAGGCTGGCTCCTCTCTCTCGGCCAGCATGGCCCCCCACTGGCCTGAGTTGGCCTTGCGCACCAATGCAGAACCTGCCAGGAGCTGCGGGGTCCAGGGCTCTTTTCCATCGCTGAGGGCCGAGCCCCGGCTCACGTGGTGTTGCCTGAGCCGCAGCCTCCCCCTGCCAATGGAGCAGAAGGAGAAGGATGCTTCTGTGTACCTGGGCTTACATTTGCCTGGAGGTGGCCTCCAGGGTGAGGGTCCGGACGCCTGGCTGGTGAGCAAAACAGTGTCTGGAGCATGGACCAGGATACGCCCTGGAGATGGAGGGCAGATGCAGATGTCGAAGGTAATACCAGCTTTGCCCCAGGGCCCTGGGAGCTGAGGGAGGAAGTTTGGCAGGCAGGACTTGTGATAATGGAGAGAAAGTGTGAGGCCGTCTGATATAGCTTCTGCTGTCCTGTAGAATGTCTTCTCAGCCCACTTCCAAGGGAGTGAATAGAGGCCCCAAGAGTAAAATAAAATGAAAGAAAATCATGAAAAAAAGAAGTTTCAAAGGAAAGTATAACTGTACCTACCACTCTGGGTGAGATCTTTTTCATAACGGGACATAAACTTTGACTAGGAGCTTCCTGGTAGCAGAGGCAAAAAGTAAAAATGAAATGCTGCTCAGGGGAGCTCCCTGGGTAGTCAACAATTATAAATCAGAAACCCTTACTGAGAGACAGACACCAGGAAAAAACTCTTCAAAAGAGAGCGTTATCATTCCAGGGATTCCAGAAAAATAGTTGCTATAATCAGATTCGACTGATTCCTGAGTTTCCTGGGAGCAGTGGCAGAAAGGTTAAGGAGCTGAGTGCTCTAGAGGGTTGATTAATCCTTGGTGATTAAAAAGGCTTAGAGTCCCACCATTAGAGGGACCCCATGCACCTGGATTGTATCATCAAGGATCCTGTCCCACCCTGGGATGTCTTGGGCCAGCGTGACTGAAGAGGGTCCTGTAGCCTCTGTTCTAATTTAATCGTGTGGAACAACAGGGCCTGGGTCCCTGTAAGCAGAGCTTACAGGCTGCTCTCCCTGGTAGTACTGTCTTCATCCCAAGAGTGGTGGATTAGGAAAGATTGTGTTGGGCCTGAGAAAGGCGGAATCTAAAACCCAAGTTAGCCTCCTTCCTCCAAAAGGCAATCAGTTACTGGGAGTGGATTTTGCTGAAGGAGGGCAAGGAGACAGCCATGGTATCACCAAAGGGTAGGGCTTTCCTCTGTGGATCCAGCCCAGGCAGGTTCCAGAAGATTCTGCCCAGGAATGCACAGACCAGTTAGCAAGGCAGTATTTTGATGCCTGATTTCTCCGGGCAGGCGTCCTGTCTGCAGTGGGAGACCCCTCTGTGTTGTTCCCACCACAAGGGCTGTGAGCAATATGACGCCAGTATCACTGGTATTTTCAGCTCTCTGACCCAACAGCCCGAGGGATGCTGTCCCGGGACCGGGTGTCTGAGCCAGAGTGGAAGAAACGACGGTCTCGTAGAAGAGCGAAGATGCCTCGTGGGAGCAGCAGGTGCAAACATCTGAGCACCCACTCTAAAAGGTAGGGCGTGTGGCCTCCTCTGTCACTTCCCCATGTGACGCTGTAACTGCAAACTGCAATTTCAATAAACCTGCAAAGAAAACTTCACCAGGGATTCAAAAGGCATCTCTGTGCCCAGAGAGAAAGAGAGAGAGAGCGAGAAAGAGAAACAGAGAGAGAGAGTCCTGTTTAGGAACTGGGGTCTAGAGTTTCATGGTTGTAAGACTCAAATGTTTCCCCATCAGTCTACTAGCTCTGTGTTTTTCAATGGTGCCCTTTTTAAGGCCAGGCATCCAGCAAATATTTGAAACAACTGAGTGGAAAACACATCCATCCAGTGTAAGTCCTGAAGAGAGAGCGTGTTAATTATTTACAGGTTTTATTGCTTTTTTAATTATGCAAGTGATGCATGTCCTTTGCAGAAAAATTAGAAAATGCACATGAACAAGGAGAAGATAATAAAATATCTTAGTGATCTCACCATTCAGAGACAATCACATTGAGGTGTGTGCCCTTCTAGACTTTTCTCTGTGATCTGAGTGCATATGTAAACTCCCAACTGCAAATGAGGCGGGGGGTAGGGGCAGGTGGATTTTAACACTCCTCTTTTAGCATGTCATTCTGATTGTCCTGCCCCTTTGCTCAAAACCCTTCACATTGCCCACTGTGTGCAAGTTACAAACCAAATTCTTTAATCAGCACCACGACTCAGCTGCTAAACAGCAACGCTGCCCTGCACCCGCGGCAAGGTTTTTCTGTCCCGTTTTCCCACGGTTGTTCCCTTCCCCCTCAGTGTGACTTGTGGTCCCAGTCCTCATCCATTCTCCATTTGACACTCTGAACCCAGATCCCTGAGGCTCTCTTGCACCTCCACACCACACCTCGCCCCCTCAACGATGTCTCCTTCCAGGAATGCTTGGCCTTCTCCTCCTCTTGTAGGTGTTTGATCCAGACCTAGGTGCTCATCAGGAGGCCACGCAAATCCCTAATGCTTGCCTACAACTACTCAGAGTCTCCGTGGCTGGAGATGACAAACCCTCTTTTGAGTCCCCTGCCCTTGTTTTACATGTCTGCCAGGACCACGTTTCCAGAGCTGGCGTCACTGAGGGTTTACTGTGTGCCAGGCTCCCCATTTTTCTCACGAGGACACTGTGACACCCAGAGGGATTGGGCAGCCTCCGCAGGGACCCAGATCTGAACCAGCAAGCCTTCTTCCAGTGCTTGTGTGTGGAACGGCAGCTTGCCCTGGTGTTCCCAGCCCATAACAGACAGGAAAGTCGCATAGGGTTTTCTGTAGATTTTTTGTGATGCTGTGTCAAATTCAGTGGGTCCGAGTGCTATCCAAGAGTCTGTATTTTTTTTTAATTTTTATTTATTTATTTTTGCTAATTCTATTTTAAATTTTTTAAATTGATTTTTTCTTTGTTTTTAATTGAAGGATAATTACAATGCTAATTCTATTAAAATTTTTAAATTATGAAAATGTAACACATTTACAGGAGACTTGGAAAATGCAGAGCAAAGTTACATATAGTTTCATGATATATTATTTTTTTAAGTAGATAAAATTTTTAGTTCGATTTTCAATACCAAACTCTCAAAAATTAATAGAGTAAATATACAGAGAAGTAGAAAGATAGAGTAGACCTGAAAAGCATTATGAACCAATTCAACATAATTGAGATCTATACAATTTTCATACAACAGTAGCATACAAATTCTATTCAAGTTCCTATAGACTGTAAAGTAGGGGACACTGGAACATATCCAGGGACATAAGACCAGATACAAAAATTTCATGATCTAAAAGTATTGAAATCATATAGAGTCTGTTCTCATCACTGTTAAATTATGTTAGTGATCAATATCAAAACATATTTTGGGATAGGCTACCCACTCCAGTATTCTGGCCTGGAGAAATCTATAGACTGTATAGTCCATGGGGTCGCAAAGAGTCGGACACGACTGAGTGATTTCACTTCACTTTCACATATTTTCAAGTGCAATATGACATTTATTGAGAGAGATCTTTGGAGAGTCTGTACTTCTAACATGCTCCTCAGTGATGCTGAGGATGCTGGTCCAGAGAGTGGGCTTGGAGAGCAATGCTACATCACCTTGACCACAGCCCAGGAGCACTGGTGTGTGGCTTTGCTCCCACATATCAAGCTACACACTACACTACATCTAAGTGACAATAATCACATAAATCTCCAGACCTCAGTCAGGGTCCCAGGAGATGTGAGGAGGGCCACAAGGCTGGGGGTGCCTCGTTTATAGCTTTCTGTTCCCAACACTTGAACTAGACTGGTTGAACACACGTTCATCACGATCACGTCCGCAAAGTCTCTCTAGCCATGGAAGGTAACATATGCACAGGTTCTGGGGATTAGGATAGGGCCATCTCTGCAGGGGTGAGTGGGTATTAATCTGCCTACCACACGCTCTGTCTCCATCTATCCCCTAGATGTGAATGACTATATTATAGGATGTGTGTATCCATTTATATATCCATCTACCCACTCACATATGTATGTATGTTTGCATATCTATATCTACCTATCTATCAATATCTATCCATCCATATACCTACCTACCTTGTCTATCTATCTATTGATATCCGTCTGTCCATCCATTCATCCGTCTACCTTGTCTATCTATTTATCTATCTATCCATCCATCCACCTATCTATGCTGTCTATCTATCTATCAACCTGTGTGTTCTCTCCTTAAGAAAGAAGCCCATTTTTAAATTTATGCCCCCATTTTCACTCCATTTGTCTTTGATATTCTACAGGAAATGAAATACTGTGGCAGAGATTCCCCTATGGGTCTCAGCTCACAGAGTATTGTGAAACTCATGTATCAGCATATTCTCTCTCTGTCTCTCTTTGCTGTGCTGCATGGTTTGCGGGATGCACTGGAGAAGGAAATGGCAACCCACTCCAGTATTCTTGCCTGGAGAATCCCAGGGACGGGGGAGCCTGGTGGGCTGCTGTCTGTGGGGTCGCACAGAGTTGTATACGACTGAAGCGACTTAGCAGCAGCAACAGCATCTCCCCAACCAGAGATTGAACCTGGGCCCTTGGCAGTGAGTGTGGAGTCCTCACCACTGGACTGCCAAGGAATTCCCATCTTTTTCTCTTTTTTTTGAAAAAATAAAAATAAAGAAAAATACAGAAAAGTTTAGAAAATCTATAACAGATTCATGAGTGCTGATCCAGAATTAACAGATGTTAACATTTTATCATATTTGCTTCAGAGCCTTAAAAAAATAAAACAAATAAAATATTACTTTATGTAGTATTTAAATATTACATAAAATAAAGGAAATAGAACAAAAAGATAATTATGTAGCTTTATATGTTTGGTGCTATTTCCATCCATGTGTTCATACCTTATAATCAATGTATCCACTAATATATAAATTGTTTAGTATCTTTAAAATATATGTGTATATTAATATATATATCACATTGAATTTATCATCTTGCAGTTTGATGTTTAAACTCCATATTGTGTTTTTGAAGATATAGCCATGTTGATACATTCAGATAAAACTCCTTCATCTTAATTGCTATAGAGTATTCTATCCCGTGAGAGTTACACATTGCATTTTCCATTCCCCTACTTATGGACATTTAAATTGTTTTCAGTTTTTTGTGTATGTGTTAACTTTGCCATGAACATGCTTATGTGTGCCTCCTTAAACACAATGTGAGAGGCTTTCTAAGAAATATACCTTAAAGTGGAATTACTGGGTTATAAGATAATCACACTTTCAACTTGACAATGTGAGAGTTTGCACGCTCCCATATTCTTACTAATGTTTGTCAGGAGCAGACTTTTCATGTTTTGCCGACCCAGAATGTGTAGGATTGTGTATATATCCTAGAATTGCATATATCCTTTGCCTGTCATACATAACTACAGGTACTTCCCAAGTCTGTTATCTGATGTTTAAGCCCATGCATTTCTATTTACCCACGAAATTGTAAACATCCTGCCTCTTCATTGCCTTTGGCATGTCAAGTCTTTATTCTGGGATTATTTTCTTCTGTCTGAAGCATATTCCTGGGAACTTCCTTTAGAGAAGAAAAATTTCACTTTTTATGAGTCTGAAAATGCATTTATTTCATCCTTGTTGTTGAAAAATATTTTTGCTGTGTCTCCAGTCTTAATTTCACTGTTATTTCCTCCTAATCCATCAAAGCTCCTACTGCATCATCATTTAGTTTCCGTTTTATGGAGAGAAGTCAGCGATTCATCTGCTCATCTGTCTTTTGAAGGTCTTTTTTCTCTGGCTACTTTTAAAGATCTTCTTTAATCTTTGGTGTTTCATACTTTTACTTTGATGTCTCCAGATGCACGTCACTTTAAATTATCCCATTAGGAATCCCCTGGGCTTCTGGTATTTGTTTCCTTGTTTGACATTGCGTGTATGCAGCCTCAGTCGTGTCCAACTCTTCTGTCTGGGGGGGTTTCCCAGGCAAGAATACTGGAGTAGGTTGCCATGTCCTCCTCCAGGGGATCTTCCTGACCCAGAGACTGAACCCGCATCTCTTGTGTCTCCTGCATTAGCAGGCAGATTATTTACCAGCTGAGTCACCAGGGAAGCCAGTAAGCTGAGGTTTTGGGAACTTCGTGGTGGGTTTCTCCAGTAATTTGTTTTGCTTCTGCTAGGTACCTGGGAGCACCCATTGACAACTACTTTAAAGAAAATTCTTACTTGTAGTTTTTTCCATGTTCCAGGGTAATGTGAATTCAGATTGCAAACCCATGAGAAGATAGACTCAGTGTTATAAAATTAACAGGAGAGACTTTTGCCCTCTTTACTCAGTGATAAGATTGGAATTAAAAAAAAGTTCTCTGGGCTGGTGTTGGGGGTAGGGTGTATTATTCTGAATTCACCGAGATATTGAGGATATAACCTCTGAGGTCTCAGCTTTACGCAGGACAAGAGGTTGGGCCTTCTGGCCACCTCTCACACAGGGTAGATTCTGGGTTTGAATTCTGCGCCCCACACTGCCCCACCAGCCCATGAACACGGAACAACAGGCTCCTGTGGTTTGGCAAATGCCCTCAAAATGAAAACATTCTCACTTTTTTAGGTTTCTATTTTCACTTGGGTTTTGACTTTTAAATATATCTTACCTTCTAATCAGAACACCAGTACATTTAAATATAAGTAGTAAACATTTTCATATTTTAATCTGCATTTTTAGTTGGTTTCAGTATCAGGGTAAATAGGAAGGTAGGCAATCAGAGTAGCTAGCCCACTGTTCTGTGGAAATGGGCTTCTTATTTTTTAACCTTGTTTATGCTTCTCTGGCTTCCGTGGTAGCTCAGGCAGTGAAGAATCTGCTTGCAGTGCAGGAGACACAGGCAACACCGGTTTGATCCCTGGGTCGGGAAGATCTCCTGGAGGAGGGCGTGGCAACCCACTCCAGTACTCTTGCCTGGAGAATTCCATGGACAGAGGAGCCTGACAGGCTACAGTCTGTGGGGTCGCAGAGTTAGAAACGACTGAGTGACTAACACTTAACACTTGGACTTCTCTGATCATCAAGAAGTTGCATATTTTGATGTAGTCAGATGGAGCTCCCTTTTCCTTCATGGTTATGATTTTCTGATCTTGTCTAAGAAATTTTTCCTTACTGTCAGTCTCCCGGGGTCACAGATACAAAATGATAGTCTCATGTTCTTTCTCTATCTGTATTAACATAAAAGAAGGGTTTATTTTTATATTTATGTAGAAAACAACGGACCTTGGGTCAAATTTAGCTCTTGACTTGTTTCTTTATACCCTTGTGAGGAAGGTATGGTTTCTACATTTAGAAAAATGCATATAGGCATATATGTATATATACACATATATTTGCATAAAAATATATAAATGTATACATATATGAGCTTCCTTTGTGGCTCAGACGGTAAAGAGTCTGCCTGCAATGTGGGAGACCCAGGTTCAACCCCTGGGTTGGGAAGATCCCCTGGAGAAGGAAGTGGCAACGCACTCCAGTACTCTTGCTTGGAAAATCCCGTGGATGGTGGAGCCTGGCAGGCTAAAGTCCACGGGGTTGCAAAGAGTCAGACACGACTGAGCAACTTCACTTTCACTTTCATATACATATATATAAATATGTATTTATGTATGTGTTAAGTTGCTTCAATCGTGTCAACTCTTTGTGACCCCATGGGGGGCCCAGGAAGTTCCTTTGTCCATGGAATTTTCCAGGCAAAAATACTGGAATGGTTTGCCATGCCCTCCTCCAGTGGGTCTTCCTGACCCAGGGATTGAACCTGCATTGGCAAGGAGACTCTTTACCACTAATGCCACCTGGGAAGCCCATAAATATATGTGTGTGTAGTATATATACACACATAAAAATATGTGGTAGAGACTTTATATGGCTTGTAAAGTCTAAAATATTTATTATCTGGACCTTTACATAAAAGGCTTATAGACCCCTGGTCTAATCCACTTTTTTCACTTTTTTGCTGTATTTTAACTTCCTGTGTATACTTGGAATTTATTTCAGGGCCCTCTATTCTGTTTCACTCATCTCTCTGCTACCATCTCCAAATATGTAATGAAAATGGGTGTTTTCATTAATGAAAGTACAGGAGTTAAGGGAGAGGGATTAGAAAAGACAGGATCTGTCTTCAGAGTGGAAATGGGAAAATGTAAAAAGTTCATACTTGGACACCTAATTGCCCTGATGTTAACTAGTAGAGGTATAGAGATTCTGAGCGTCCACAGAAAATGTCTCAGCCGTGCCCAGAGCAGGCACTGGACCATGGAATTGGATTTTATTGATTAATTTGTAACTGTGTACAGTGCTATCTGAAGCATGAAATGCTCAGAGACTGGTTCTAGGAAGCTCCTGACAAATGAACAATGAATTGTGAAGCCCTGAGTGAATTGGGATGAACAAGGAGGAGATTGGAGGTTATGTGGGCAAAGGGCGCTTTGTAAACCCTAAAATGCCCGTTAATCACGGAAGCGGAGAACACAGGAGAAAACATTGAGGGCAGAATTCTCCTAATTGATGGTGTTTTTCCTTGTAAAGCGGAAGTCCGTGTGTCTGCTCACTTAGTCATGACATACTCTCCTCATTCAATGAGATAACTCTGAGGTGAGCTGTAGGCAGGGAACTAGTGCTGAGGCTCTGTCATGCTCTCCACGGCACCAGAGCCCTGATTCCAGGTCCTGTGTGGTAAGGGCGCTGAGGATCTGCTATGCCTTCCCACCGTTTCTGTTTGCTTTATTACTCCTTGTAGGATTAAGGGAGGGTCACGCGGCAGACACGTATTCCTTTTCTGGGATCAGCACATATCAAACCTGCAAGTCTGCCACTTGGGATCTGCCTTCCAAGACTTGCCTGATAGAAAGGGCGGTGGGAGTGGGGGTCAGGGTGGGGTTGGAGCAGGCAGGGTATTCAGTGGCTTTCCACCAGCATCGAGATACATGACAGCCCTACCTGGCCTGCTTTTGTGAGCCTCCCAGTGGACTCCAGAAAAGCTGATGTCCATTGCACTCGTGGCCTTGGTCCCCTGGTCATCAGGGCCCCAGCTGATGCTGACCCAGAGCAAGAAGGCTTCTTTCTGATTGGTCTTTCACGAGGTCTATCAATGAAGATACTGTGCTAATCTTACATAAGTTATGTTGGCTCTTAAAGGAAGACCTACAGAGAGAGACCAAGAGAGCAGAGGATGTGTCAGGTATGAGTTGGATTTAAAATCTGGCCCTTAAATAGCCGACTCAATGACATGAGTTTGAGCAAAAGGACAGGGAAGCCTGGAGTGCTGCAGTCCATGGGGTCACAGAGTCCGGACACGGCTAAAGCAACTTAGCATGCACATGCATATTTGAGGAGGTTTGGTAAATGCACCTGAGTGCCGCTGGGGGAAATAGGTGGGCAGGATTCAGAGGAGGAGGAGCAGGGATGACCCTGGACTCTTGCATCTGAGGTTGGGCTCCCCAGAAGCAGGGCCTGAGATGGGGATGTTGGTACAAGTGGTTCACCTAGGGAGGGTTCTCAGGAGGCTCGTGAGGGGTGAGGGAAGCAGGCCAGGCGAGGGAAGAACTCAGAAGAGATGTGGGGTTGGATGTCCAGTCGTGCTTGACCCCACAGGAGCTCTAGAGTGTGACATGTGTCACAGAGATTGTCCTGCTCTGAAGCAAAAAGACTGGGGTCTCACACCCGGTGACAATGGCTCAGGGCCCTTCCTGGGGGTGTGCACACTCTTCCAGGCCTTCCAGGCAAGTCGGTTCCCACTGGCCAAGGGCCACCCTCTTGAGAAGGTGGTAAGAGTGCATTCCTGGCAGCTGGCACCCCAACAGCTGACATGGGCGAGTAGCCAAGGTGGAGGCAGTAGCTGAGGCACTCGTGGTACCTGCTGGAGCATGAGGGGCCTCGCAGGACAGTGATGGTGAGCTTGCAGTCCTGCCCCATCCTGGCTGTGCATCCCAGGGGGATGCTGCTCTAGGAGGGGCACTCGAACAATGTTCTGGAGAACCCAGGAGAGAAAGAAATTGAGCTTTCCCACGATTAAACAAAATTTGCTTTGAAGATAATGCCAAAGTCCACTTGGGCTCCCCGCCAGGGCCAAAAGGGTCTAGATTCCACTGCAGTGAGACCCGAGTCCAGAGGCTGCAGCTCTCCTGGCAGTCTCCTAGTTATTTCCATCAAATGCAGTTCTTCGCTTTTGTCCGTTTTCCAAAAGCAGACCTCCCTGCAGTTCAAACTGTGTCATTCTTAACATCTGTGAGCTCGTGTCAATTACCCGCTAACTGGAGACAAAGGTGACCCACGGCACACAGGTGAGGAAGGTTCCCGCATCCCCGCACCATCCTTCCTGCCTTTGTCTCTGTACTTAGAAGTCACTCTCCCCCAGGCCTGCAGCAGCACTGGCTGGTCTGACTGGTTTATGATTAGCAGAACAGCAGCCCTGTGGCTCTTCACCTGGGCCAGATCATACTTTCAGGATCCTGAGGTCTTGACAAACAGGGACGGGCTGCTTCAAAGAACCAGGCAGGCACCCATGGGGAGTGACAGCTCCTGCCCAGGGCCAGGGAGGCAGGAGTGCTTGCAAGTGGAGCCTCTTCCAAACACGAATAAGATGAAGAAAAAGTCACTTTGTCCTTGTTGCTGCCGTGAAAATCAGCGCCCAGGAGGATACGGCACTCTGCAGATCTTATTTAAAATTCTGCCAATGGCCCTGGTGATGAGGGGACTGCGGCTGGATGTTGGCAACAGCTCAGACAAGTGAGAAAGAAAAATCGCCAAGCAGGTTGCCTTACCTTCCTCTGCAACCAGGTGGTTCTTAGCATCATGGTGGGAACAGAATTCTTGTAAACTGAGCCTTGGGAAGGGAGACCTTGTAGCTTGACCAGGCAGCTAGAAGTGGTGCAGATTTCTTTTCAATGGGCTGACCACCAATAATGGTCAAAATGGTGCAGGAACCTGAGTCAAGAGTCCGGTAGCAACTGGCTACATACAGGGTTGAGAGTCAGGGTACATGACAGGTGTTTGGTCTGTCTTTCAGTTCCTTCACCTGCCATTAGGGGGTGCTAGACTAGCTTGCTGGTCTGCTTTTGGCTGCACATTCCTTACTGGTAAAACATTTTTAGCCTGCACCCAAGAAATGCATGGAGAAGGAAATGGCAACCACTCCAGTATTCTTGCCTGGAGAATCCAGGGACAGAGGAGCCTGGTGGGCTGCTGTCTATGGGGTCGCACAGAGTCGGACACTACTGAAGTGACTTAACAGTAGTAGCAGCAAGAATGCATAACTGTTTATTTACCAGAGAAGGAAATGGCAATCCGTCCAGCACTCTTGCCTGGAAAATCCCATAGACGGAGGAGCCTGATAGGCTACAGTCCATGGGGTCGCAAAGAGTCAGACACAACTGAGCAACTTCACTTTCACTTTCATACATATGTTCTACTCCCCTAAAGTATTATGTACATTATAAAGGGCATGCAACAATAGATATAAGAAACTCCAGGTGAAAATAACTGTAAACAGAAGCTCAGTATTTAAAAAAAATTGTTGAAGTAGTGTTGATTTATAGTGGTGTGTTAATTGCTGCTGCACAGCAAATTGAATCAGTTTATATACATAGGCCTTTGCAGCTCAGCAATAAAAATTTGCCTGCGATGCAGGAGATGTGGGTTCAATATGTGCATGGGGAAGATCCTCTGGAGAAAGAGATGGCAAAACCCACACTAGTATTCTTGTCTGGGAAATCCCATGAACAGAGGAGCCTGGCAGGCTAAGTCCATGGGGTGGCAAAAGGAGTTGGGCACGACTTAGCAACTAAACAACAACTGTATACACTGTTTGTTATATTCTTCTCCAGTATGGTTTATCACAGGATACTGAATATAGCTCCTCGCGCTCTTCAGTCCCACCTTGTTGTTTATCCATCCTACCTGTAATCGTTTGCATCTGCCAATTCCACACTCCCACACCCACCCTAACTCTTGGCAACCGCAAATCTCTTCTCTCTGTCTGTGAATCTGTTTCATAGATAAGTTTCCATTTGTGTCATATTTTAGATTCTACATGTAAGTGATATCACATGGTATTTGTCTTTCTCTTTATGGCTTACTTTACTTAGTATGATATTTCCTAGGTTCATCTATGTCCCTGCAATGGCATTCTTTTATTCTTTTTTTACAGCTGAGTAGTATTCCATTTGGAGAAGGAAATGGCAACCCACTCCAGTGTTCTTGCCTGGAGAATCCCATGGATGGAGAAGCAGTCCATGGGGTCGCACAGAATCGGACACGACTGAAGCGACTTAGCAGCAGCAGTATTCCATTATATATATAAACCCACACCACATCTTTTTTTATCCCCTTAATCTGTTGATAGATATTGAGGTTGTTTCCATGTCTCGAGTATTGTGAATAATGCTGCTAAGAACAGAGAGGTGCATGTATCTCTTCAAATTATGGTTTCATCTGGATATATGCCTAGGAATGGGATTGCTGGATCTTATAGTAGCTCTATTTTTAGTTTTTTTTTTTATGGAATCTCCACACTGTTTTCTATAGTGGCTGCACCAATATACATTTCCACCAACAGTGCAGGAGGGTTCCCTTTTCTCCACATCCTCTCCAGCATTTGTTATTTGTAGACTTTTTAATCAGGGCTGTTCTGACTTGTGTGAGGTGGTACTTCATTGCAGTTTTGATTTGCTTTTCTCTAATAGTTAGCAATGTTGAGAAGCTCAGTATTTTCTTTCTCTGCCTTTGTTACACACCTCCCCCTCCCCTGGGATGTGAAGGCTCTGTTTTGGAGGTTAGACCTGATGACCTGGAAGGGCTTCTCTATGTGGAATGTCTGTGCTGCCCAGTTTTTTCAGTGGAGACCCTTTGGACCCAACCAGTCCAATAATGGTAGCTACTAGTCACTTGTTGGAGAAGGCAGTGGCACCCCACTCCAGTACTCTTACCTGGGAAATCCCATGGACGGAGGAGCCTGGTGGGCTGCAGTCCATGGGGTCGCTAAGAGTCGGATACGACTGAGCGACTTCACTTTCGCTTTTCACTTTCATGCATTGGAGAAGGAAATGGCAACCCACTCCAGTGTTCTTGCCTGGAGAATCCCAGGGACGGCGGAGCCTGGTGGGCTGCAGTCTATGGGGTCACACAGAGTCGGACACAACTGAAGCGACTTAGCAGCAGCAGCAGCAGCAGCAGTCACTTGTGGCTCTTTAAACCCATTAAAATGAAATTGACCAGAAAGCTCAGTTCCTCAGACATATGAACTACATTTCAGTCACTACAGAGATGCCTATGGTTAGTGGCTACCATGTTGGTCAATGCAGAGTATAGAAGGCTTTCATTACTGTATAAAGTTCCACTGGACAGCCTGTCACATAAGTAGTCATGGTCTTATAATTCAGTGTTTAATTACAGCAACTGACCTTGAGTAAGCCCTGCTGTGTGCTAGGTGGTGTGGGAAGCATTTTCCAGGTGCTGTCTCGTTTCATGCTCACAAGAGCCCCCTGAGTTGTGCCCTGTGGTCATTCTCACATCCTGGCAGGAGAATGAGGACTGGAAGGAAGAGGGGTTCCCGAGAGCTGACGAGCTGCCTGGACCTCATGCCCTTTGTGTTCTCCCAGACTCCACATGGGGACCTGGACTTTTCTCTCTGGGCATCCCGTTTGGAATTTCCATGCCCACGAACTCCAGGGCACAGGCTTTCCACGGTGTTCATGCCGCCTGTGCTTCTTGTTCCCCAGGTACAGAGGGAATTTCTTGCAGAGCCGTGTCCAGCTGAGAGTCACTAGACTACGGAAACCACACTGGGTTCTGAGAAAAGATGGCCACCCACCCCGAGCCAAGGGGCCGGACCCATGCAGGACCCAAGGGCAGGCTTCTTCAGAGATGGCAGGTAAGACTTGTTCTCCTTGGAGATGGATCCAAACTGGGCACCTGGGAACATGCTGCTGGGAACGTGAAATGCTGCTGGGAATGTGAAATGAGCAAAGGCAACTGTCCTTGCTGTCTGAAGCCTGACATCCAGCAAGGGTATTGATGGCTTATGGGGTGATGACAGAAGTGTTACCTCTGTGGGGCGGTCAAGACCCTAAACTGGGTGGGGATATTGGGAATCGAATATTGAGATGCAACAAACATCCTTGAGTATGGAGGGCCTGAGTCAGAACTCTGGGTGCCTCCACCTTCCCCCCATCTTCTTCTCTGAAGAAGCTCACTGGCCTCTTCCTGCAGGGCCACTGTGAGGCTAAATAGGTCAATGGATGGGCTTTCGAGTGAACGTGAAATAAAAGTAGCAGGAGGAGTTGTAATGAGACAGCGGCTGGGAACATTGCTTCCATGGGGCTTACAAAAGGGGCTCTTCGTGATGCTCGGAAGTAAACAAAGGATGAACTAATGGAGACTGCTTCCTGGAAATGGGCTATTTTAAGTTGCAATCACTGGGCAAATCAATTAACTTCTCTGGACTGCAGTTTCCCCTCCTTCCTCCCTCCACTGGGCATTCGTGAGCCCAGCCTTAGCCTTGTGGACAGTGTTTTGATGGAGTCAGACCAAGACCTTGTGTGAGAAGATGGTGGGGTCCCATATGGCCAGTGGTGACTGAATTAACTGTCTTTTGTGGCTGATTGTTGTCCATTTGGCTCAAGGGCTGACCCTGGGTTCTGCCTGCTGGTGGGGACAGTTGGTTAGGGTCCCCTCCTCTCAGTCTCTGCGAAGCCCCACCACCCCCTCAGGAAGATAGTGCTTCCCTGCTGCCCCTTGAGCCCTCGCCACCCCCTCTCCTTGCAATCCCCGTGCCCTCTCTTAGGCAAGGATGAGGACTCGTTTTTTTCCCTTAATGAGAGTTTAAGTCAAAGTAGGTATTTGCTCCAATGGATGACCAGTTGTAGAAGGAAAAGCACTGTCTTCTGATGGAACATCAAGGGTTAAGACTTTGGTGGGCAGCAGGCTAGACAAAAACGCAATCAGGGGACCGGGCTTTGCCCTTTCTTCATTTTCTGTGACTCCTCACGTTGAACTCCATTACTTGCCTCCTGCTCAAGGAGATACAGTCCAGGAACCTGCCCATTAGGGTGTGCTTGGGTGATACCACTCCCAAGAAAGCCCAAAAGAACCCACCAGAATTCTACCAGTTGCCCCAAATGGCAGTGCTTTCCCACCAGCTCTTTTCCCAGCACCATAGAGAGCTGAATCAAGCTGATCCTGGAAACTCACATCAGCTACCATGTTTCTATTCCTAAGCTCCATGCAGAACTGAAAAGGAGAAGAAGACAGTGCCTGCCCTTGATAAATGAGGTACAGGGTAAAGACAGACAGACAGACAGGCTCTCTGTCCATCCTTTGCTTCAATCATGTGGGGAGTGACCCTGGAAGTCAGCGAGCTCCCTCCTGGGAACCTTCTATCTGTAGAGAGGACGCTGATAGAGGTCTTACCCCCACAGTGGCTCAGGGTGAGGGTCGAGCAAGGTCGTGTACAGCAAGGAACTTTCAGACTCTAAAGTAGATGAGAAATGTTGATTCTTAGCTCTGGAGCATAATAAGTGTACGTGTGTAAGGTCTGCGGCTTCCCAGGTGGCTTGGTGGTAAAGAATCCACCTGCCAATGCAGGAGACACGGGTACAATCCCTGGGTGAGGGAAGATCCCCTGGAGGAGGAAATGGCAACCCATTCCGGTATTCCTGCCTGGAAATCCCATGGGCAGAGGAGCCTGGCGGGCTATAGTCCATGGGGTCGCAGAGAGTTGGACACGACTGAAGGACTGAGCACGCACACATGTGTAAGGTCCGGCATATGCTGAGTGCCGAGAGCATGTGGGGTGCGTGGCACTCAGTGTCCCTGTTGTTTAGTGAAGGATGAGGTCAGTGTTTCAGGGAGGAGCCCAAGGGGGAGATTTCTCAGCAGAGATATGGCTTCTTCTGGATGTTCAGACGTAGGGGGAATAGAACAGATGCTCTCTGGATTGGTAAATTGCTTTGGGCTGTGGAAGAAATTGCCACAAACGCGGTGGTTTGAAATAACAACAATGTATTATCTCTCAGTTCTGGATGCCAGAAGCTACCAATCTCTCTAGAGCCTCCAGGAGGGGATCCTACCCAGCCTCCCAGTTTCTGGGGGCTCCAGGTATCCTTGGCTTGTGATTGCACCTCTCCAGTCTCTGCTTTCATCTGCACACAGCTTCTCTCCTGTGTTTCTGTGGGTCAAATGTTCTCCTGTCTTTCTCTTATAAGGACGCTTGCCATTGGACTAAGGGCTCACCCTAAATCCAGGATGATCTTACCTTGAGATTCATAATTTAATTTCATGTGCAAAGATGTTTTCCCAAGTAAGGTCACAGTCACAGGTTCTGTGGGTTTAGGACTTGGATATATATGTTTTGGAGGGATAGGCACAATTCAATCACGAACCACCTCAACAATTTTCCCCCGGTCTGAGAACCAATAGAAGGGACCTCAAAATGTGTTTCTAAGTGGAAAAGACAGTGGCATGCATGGACACTCATCGTCTGTGCTCTCCTCGTGTGCAAATGGCTCTGGCAGAAAGTTCTCTATAAACCTAAATCAATATGTATTCGTTAAAACAGGATCATGCAGCCCACCTCCCAGTAGGACATATTCACACGTGCAGGCATGTGGTCCAAGTGAGCTTCAATCCTGAGACCGGTGTGCTGGGTCAGGGGGCCCCCTTAGCTTCTCTTTGGGAGAAAGACCTGCTGGCAGTCTGGATGAGGGCAGGCAGGGCTCCACATGTGGTTGAAATGCAGTCACCACCTGTCGGTCCAGCCCTTTGCTCTGCCTGGGGAACTGTCAGCCCAAAGCAGGGAGCTCGTCTCTCCTCCCAAGAGGGTGGGGGCATCTTCCATACGTCCTCCAATGGAGGCGGTCGCTTCTTCCTAAGATGCGCGTGTACCCCCTGTGCTCATGGTGACCCAGGGGCCTCAGTACTAGTGGAGAGACCAGCTGGAAAGTCTCTGATCTTTCATGGTCCTCCTCATCCTGTCTTCCCTTCAAAAGCTTCTCTCGACCTCAGGGACCAGCCCTGCTACTCCGTATTGAGAACATCACACTCAGTAGCTTTCTGATCTCAACACCAGCCTGTTCTACCAAAATCCAGGGAATGGGGGATAAAACCAGCCCCAAACAGAAAAGAAAAATCAGAAACAAAATCTAAATGTGGAGCTAAGATTGGGAGGCCATACGCAGTGCAAAGCCCACTGGGAACGTAGTCCCCTTCCACCCCCACCCCCATGTAGGTAATAATGTTGCAGCAGCAGAGCAAGTGGTAATAACAGATGACTGTGCTTTCGTGTTTGTTGTTGGAACAGTTAGTTGAGCCAGAGGTCTGGGTCACAGGTGCCCATTTTCAAAGGGCTTCCTCTCCCATGATTACGAAGCACATGGAATGTGTCCATTAAGGGCAGTGGGAGTCTGTGGGGTGTGGCCCCAGGGAATATTAATCACCCCTCATTCCTGATTGAAGTGTCAAAGATGGAGCAGGGATGTTGGGTCGGATAAACCAGCAAGCATGGGGTGAATGGGCCATTATGGACACCATTGCGTTGGAGGTGGGGTAGAATGCGTTAAAATAAACACCCCCTGGGAATCAAAGGAGCTCAGAGAGCTTACTGCCACCACCACCCAAAGCCAATATTTCACAGCAGAGTGACAGACACTCTGAAAGTGTTGGGTGTCTGAAGACGGAGTGCCATTAATAACTTCAAAGGAAGCTAGAGATAGGCCTTGGTCACCCACGATTTACAAACAACTTTCTTGTCTTCTTTGACCTGGCAGGTCCTGGTTAGAGAGATCCGAGCTGGCTTCTTGGTGAGAGAGCTGACCCCACTGTGTTTGTGTGTGTGTGTGTGTGCGTGTACGTGCAAGTGTGCGTACACACAACTTTGTGAGTGCGTGCGAATGTGTGTATTTTTGAGGCGGGAGGACCTGGTTTCCTCAGCATGACAATGATAGGGTGATTTGTTTGGGGTGACCTGAGGGGCTATAACGTGGCAGAATTTGAAACCCAGAAATGAAATGGAGAGTAATCTTTTGATGGGGGTGCGGGATGGAATTTCCCAATTCAAATCTGGGAAAACCTTTGGCTCACATCCTTGAAGGTCAGCTAAATCAGCAAAACATTTTCAAAGAAGTGGCCAGGAATATTTGTGTCCAGGAGCTGAAATAAGATGTTGTTATGGATTCTTTCTCCCTTTTATTTTTGGAGAATCTTCCTGTCAATAATTTATGAAGATGAGAGAGAGGATGTTTTTGAAAAATATTTTTTAAAAGGATGCTTAATTTCCCTCTTTCAACTATTCCAATAACTTGGGACTAATCATTCGAATTAACAGATGGCTTGGCAGTGAAGTCTTCTGCAAGCAGAAGGCCAGAGGAGTTATGAAGGATGGAGACCTAATTTATAAGATTTTATGATGATTGGCATCTTTGAGACTCTTCTGAGAACTGAACTTTTTATTTTTATTTTTTTGACTTTCCAACACCACTGAATTTAATGTTTTTTTTAAAAAAATTTTATTTTATATTGGACTATACAATGCATATGGTTGTAAAGAGTCAGACACGACCGAAGTGACCTAGCATGCATGTAGTCGATTTACAATGTTGTGTTAATTTCAGGCTATAGATAGCCAAGTGATTCTGTTATACGTATACATGTATCTATTCTTTTCCCATTTAGTTATTATAGTATATCGAGCAGAGTCTCCTGTGCCATACAGAAGGTCCTCGTTGGTTATTTGTTTTAAATATAGTAGTGTGTCTACGTCAATCTCAAATCCCCAGTTTATCCCTCCCCCTCATCTTTCCCCTTTGGTAGCCATGTTTGTTTTCTATGTCTGTGGATCTGTTTTTCTTTTATAAATATTAGTAATATTGTATCTTTTAATTTTTTAGATTCCACATATGGGGTATCTGGTATCATATGATATTTGTCTCTCTCTGACTGACTTCGCCTAGTGTGATCATCTCCAGGTCGATCCGTGTTGCTGCACATGGCATTATTTCATTCTCCTGGTATGAAGGTCACATGCCTTTTATTTATTTAAAATGTTTTCATAGTCCTTTCTATGATGATTTATCGCAGGATGTTGCCCTTGTTGTTCATCCATTCTATATGTAATAGCTTGCAGCTGCTGATCCCAGGCTTCCAATCCAACTCTCTCTCCTCCCACGTGGCAACCACCAGTTTATCCTCTAAGTCCCTGATTCTGTTTCTGTTTCATAGATAGGTTCATTTACGTCATATTTTAGATTCCAAATGTAGGTGATATGATAGGGTATTTGTCTTTTTTTTTACATACTTCACTTAGTATGATAATCTCCAGTTGTATCCATGTTGCTGCAAATAGTAACATTTCATTCTTTCTCATGGTCCCATAGTATTTCATTGTATACACACACACACACACACACACACACACACACATATACCACATCTTCTTTATCCATTCATCTACCGATGGACATTTAGTTCCTTCCATGTCTTAGTTACTGTAAACAGTTGATGCAGTGAACACTGGGGTATATGTATCTTTCAAACTATGGTTTTTCTCTGGGTATATGCCCAGGAGTGGGATTGCTGGGTCATATGGCAGCTCTATTTTTAGTTTTTCAAGGAACCTCCATACTGTTCTCCATAGTGGCTACACCAATTTACATACCCACCAACAGTGTAGGAGGGTTTCCTTTTCTCCACACTCTCTCTAGCATTTATTATTTGTAGACTTTTTGATGATGGTCATTCTGATTGGTATGAGGTGATTTCTCATTGTAGTGTCAGTTTGCATTATTCTAATAATTAGTGATGTTGCGTGAAAGTGTTTAAAAACCTAAATTCAGTGATCCACCATCCAAGTTTCCAGCAAAGGAGTTAGGGGAGCTGGAAGTTTCTTTGTAGATTTCAAGTAGCCTTGACTTACCAGACACTTATCAAGCATAAGAATAGGAATGGTGTGTACAACTCTGAACAGAGATTCTTATACATAACATGTTTGACAACCACTGAGGGCAAGGAGGGTAAGCAAAGAGGCGATCCATCCATCCAGGCTGCCCTGACAACAAACAGCAGTTTCTAGCAAGGAATTTTCAAATGTCCCTGCTTGCCCATGAGGTGTATGCCGTTTAGTTTCTGCGTTAAGTGCCTGAAGTTGTGACGACGTCTTAATGGATTGGCTTGTTGGGGGATTAACTAAGATATTGGAGTGTGTCTTCTGCGTGGTGTGGGAGGTAGTGTTTCAGAAATCAGGGTTTAGGTTAAATGTGCGATAGGTCCTTGCTGGAGTGGTTTCTCTTCTCACCTGAGCACCTAATCTGCCTGATGCCATTTGAAGAACCGGGGGAGTTGTTTTCCATTTTGCGATTATTCCGTGTAATTGACGTCAGTAAAAGACCATCTTTTGTACCTGAAGGGGAAGTTCACTACTAAGCCTTGTCATGAAAATGATTATTTCCCAGGTTAGGGTCTTAGGGACTTAGGAAAGGAAGCTTTGCAGGTGTGTGTTGTGTGCCCGCTTGCACATTTGCCTGCTCACATTGGAGTGTTATTTTTTCATTAGAAAAAGTCACTGAAAACTCACACGTCCATACAAAATGGGTAAAACTACCTGAGCAAAAGCCTCTACCAAACGATTCGCTTCTGTTGTGGTTATACAATTCCTGATGAAGTCACCGTTCCGAAAAGAATACTTTTCAGAACATGGGGAGCAGCGGGGATGAACTCAACATCATTCAATTCTATTTGCATTTCAAGTGGGACATTCTAGTCTCCAGGAGCTTAAAACTCATCAGCAATCAGCCTATTACCCTTTTCCTAATATCACAGTTATTGACCCTGGGCTGCAAAAAAGAATCTCATAATGAGATTTGTCCTGTTTTTGTGTTTATGTACGCATTTCTTTCTCTCTAGTAGATGACATATCAGCTTTTATTTATTTTTTTATTATTGAAATCCTTTGTGTCAGAAGGACCTGCTCCATTAACTGAATCCTGTTCTATGTACTCTGATGTGCGGATACACGAAAACACTCCTTGGTATAAAGAGTGTTCTTATATATTTCCTTAGAAACGCATTTCGCGGAACTGAATGGAGAACGCTGATGTGGTTGAGGTTAATTATTCGGACTTTTGTGGGCACATTGGAAGTCGTGCTGCTTCTGCCGGTACACAGACTAAAATTGGAACGCTGAAGAGGAGCCCAGCGTGGCCCTGTGCCCAGATGACACATCTAAAGTCATATTGATTGAGAGAGATGCTTTATTGAACGATAAGAACTCCATCGAGTTTCTGGTTTTGCAATTTCCTGCAGCTGGCGTGGCTTCTGGCAGTAAACACCGTGAGATTCAGGGTAACATTTCAAAGTGAGATTTTAGAGAAATCTCCCAATAACTAAACTCAGAAGGCACTTTCAGTTTAGGAGCTGCACCCACATCTAATCCCCCCAACAGACTTAAGATGATTCATTTTCATTTTCAGAGGGAGAAACTGAGACTCAGAGTCTCCAAGTCATCCAGTGACCTGCTCAGGGCCACCCAGATGATGAATCAGGGGTCCATGGTGTTTCCTAAATTCAATAATTCATGGACCATCTTCAGAAATGTCCCATCTGCATGTCATCTGTGTGATTATTTGCTTATGTGATCCACTTAAGCTCATTGGCAAAACCCATAAATTCTTTTATTTTCAATAGAAACTGTTTATCAATGCTGGAAATGGAAAGCCAGTATCATATGCCATTAAGAGAATGTTTTCCTGGCAAATAAATTCTGTCTAGATGGTTGTGGGCGAGAGCCCTAGATACACTCTCTTTGCTTAAAAAGAGACCTGGAAGACTTTAGATATACATTAGCATCCAATTGGGACTTTCTTTCCCCAATCAGAGGGTAGTAGGGAGAACAACCTTTTCATTGGGTGATTGCATTTTATTTAATGCTAAGCTTGTGACTCTTCCCCCACTGGGGGTCTGAGTCCCTCCCTGGGACTTTCTTGTGCTGTCACATCTGCTTTCCTCTGTCAATAACATTCCATTGGCTTCTGCTGTCTTAGCTAGGATTTCCTCAACTCTTGTAAGGCTTTCACCTGTATCAATTTAAACCCTATGTTCATCAGAGTTGGGCTGTAGAAGCTGTGAACCAACATTCTGCAAAGACCCTTCTTGAAGACTGAATCTTTTCTGCCTCATGGGGGTGGGAGCTTAGTGGTGTGAGAGGTATCCTAGGCAGTGGTGTGAGAGGTATGCCTAGGTATCCTAGGCAGTTTGAGGTATCCTCAAACTCTGCATTTATAAGTCTGAGATGCTGACCCAGAGCCTTCTGTGACCAAAGGAGGGATGATGGGAAATGCCCAGGGTGCAGAGAGGAGATGGAGGGACCAGGAGCATCTGAGACTTGGGTGGGGGCTCATCCTTCTCCTGAGGACAGTGAGGGGCCATTGAAGGATGAGGAGGGCAGAGGGCAGACCATCCATTGCAGGTGAGTGTGGAGAAATGATTGGGGCAGATAGAGTGGATGCTAGGAGGCAGATGAGGAAGTTCTTGAAACAAGTTGGGCAGGTTTGTGTTGAAAGTGAACTTGGAAAACAGGGATGCTCCACCTAGAGGAACAGAAAAGTTTAGTTCTTAATTATGTGAGTAATGATGAATCATACATCTTTTAACACATTCAATTATGGTAATGAGGCTCATGTTCACTTTGACCACCACCCCCATTCCCCATGCCCCCTGCCCCCTCCAGATGAAACTACAGTTTGGGATAGGAAGGCACCTGCCAGAGTGTTGTTTCTGTGCATGCGTGTGTGTGTGTGTGTGTCTGTGTCTAATAGGAATTGTACAACACTACCCATCTCACTGTGCAACTTGCCTTGTTTTACTCAACACCATTTTGTGGTCTTCCCATACTGTTAATACATATGGAGCTATCCCAGCCTTGTAAATAGGGACGGAGCCTCTCTGGGTGGGGCTGCTGTGACCCTAGGCAGTCATTCTCTTAACAGTGAATAGTTCATCTTATTGCCAGTACTTCACATGGAACTACTGTCCATGACTCCCAGGCCCAGGTAGGGGGGTTTCTCTAGGGAAGACCCAAGAAGAATTGCTGAGTCTTTGTTATGTTGCACGTTTAAAATACTTTATTTTATATTGGAATATCGTTGATTTATAATGTGTTAATTTCTGGTATACAGCAAAGTAATTCTGTTATACATATATATAAGGGATATATGTACCTATTCTTTTTCAGATTCTTTTTCCATAAGTTATTACAGAGTATTAAGTACAGTTCCCTGTGTTATACAGTAGGTCCTTGTTGATTATCTACTTTATGTACAGTAGTATATATACATTGACTATCTACTTACGTATAGTAGGCTATATATATTAGTGTATATATAATCTCCTTATTTACCCCTCCCCTCTCTCTCCCCTTTGGTAACTATAAGTTTGTTTTCTACATCTGTGAGTCTGTTTCTCTTTTGTAAATAAGTTCATTTGTATCATTTTTTTAGATTTCACATATACATGATATTGTATGATGTTTGTCTTTGTCTGACTTATTTCACTTTGTAGGATAATCTTTAGGTCCATCCATGTTGCTGCAAATGGCATTATTTCATTCTTTTTTATGGCTGAGTAATATTCCAGTGTGTATATATACACCTCATCTTCTTTATCCATTCATCTGTTGACGGACATTGAGGTTCCTTCCATGTCTTGGCTGTTGTAAGTGCTGCAGTGGACACTGGGGTGCATGTATTTCTTTGAATTATTTTCTCCAGGTATATGCCCAGGCGTGGGATTGCAGGATCATATGGTAGCTCTATTTTTAGTGTTTTGAGGAACTTCCACAGTGTTCTCTATAGTGAAAGTGTTAGCTGTTCAGTCATGTCCGACTCTTCGCAACCCCACGGATTGTAGCCTGCCAAGCTCCTCTGTCCATGGAATTCTCTAGGCAAGAATAGTGGAGTGGTTGCCATTTCCTCCTCCAGGGGATCTTCCTGACCTAGAGATCGAATTTGGGTCTCCTGCACTTCAGGAAGATTCTTTACCATCTGAGCCATGGGGAAGGCCCATGTTCTCTAGAGTGGCTGCCCTAGTTTACATGGAGGAGGGTTTCCTTTTCCTCACACCCCCTCCAGCATTTATTGTTTGTAGACTTTCTGATGGTGGCCAGGCTGACCTGTGTGAGGTGATACCTCACTGTAGTTTAGTCATGTTGCACATTTTTAGTAGATATTTCCAAGTTGCTTTCTATTTCACATTCCCATCAGTACCATATTAGAGTACCTTTTCCTTCTTCGATCTTATCAAGCTTAAAAAAAAATACGAAGATGTGTGACAGATGCTAACTGGAAAGCCTGTCACCAGGAGGGCCTTTCCACCCCAAGCTTGCATCTCACTGCAGGGAGAGGGGGTCCACGGCCAGACAGACCGTGAGGAAGGCTGGCAGAATCCAGTGGAAAAAAACATGGAGGGGTGAATAGACTATCTTGTTTTGAAATCACAGAGAAGAGAGTTTCTCTTGACCAAACTTTAAGTCCTCTGGGTACAATTTGATGTTCTCTCCAAATATTAATAGATTTGTTCCTCGGCTGAGGCACGATGTCTCGGTCTGCTCCGAGAGAAGTCCGTCACTGCAGAGGACACAAGGCCACATAAGACTTCCTCTGTGCCGAGCCAATTCATTAGACCTGGTGAGCAATTTGCAGAAGAGATTAATTGATTTGCAGGCTGCTGAGCTCTGAGCATTACTCAGCTACCTCCCAGAATGCTCAGGTCGCCTGGGAACTCGACCGAGCAAACAGCAATATGTGAGGCTTTAGTCAAAACCTGAGTGGCATCTTCATCCCTCATTATGGACAGAAGCTGAAGAGATGAATGTCTCAGTCTTCTCTGGTTTAGTGTGGGATCTGGGGCCACAGTCCAGACTCCTGGAATAAAATGAGAAGGCTTGCAGAGAATATGATAGCAATGTTTCTTTTTGCAAGCTTTGACTATCCCCAGACAGACACCTTGCTTATCTTATTCTGAAATGCTGCTACCAGCAGTGGATACCTGTATCTTTGGGTTCTGAGGAAAGAGACTCAGTTTAAATTGGCCTAGACAGAAACAGTATCTCAGGGAACAGAGAAAGGGGCTTCAGGCTTGGCTGGATCTAGGGGTATGAATGATGTCACCCAGATTCAGTTTCTGTCCATCGCTTGGATCTTCTCCTGGGGCATCATCACTGGTTCCTCTAGGACTTGCCTTGCCTGAATATGCTTGACTCCTTTCTGTAACCCCAGATCTCTGAGTCTAGGTGGCCTAGTTGGGAGCAGGTGTCTCTCCAGAACCAATCACTGGTTGAGTTGAGTGACTTGAGTGACCAGGTTTAAGTCACACACCTGCCCTTGTATGGAGGGATGGGTTGGGACCTTTAAGAGTAGAGGAGAGACAGTTTCCCAAAAGAGAGAGGGGCCCAGATGTCCAGACCACCTCTTACTCATGGTTGAATGGGATTCAGCTTCTGTGTGTCAGAGTTATGCCCTTAGAGTGAGGAGAAGCAGAAGATGCCATGAGTACTCTCCTAAGGAGCTTGGGGACCGGTTGGTGGATTGAGACACCTTTGTGAAATAGATGAGAGTTCATATGCAATTAGTCGGGCCCGCTCTGTGCCAGGCAGTGTGTGGGAGCAGGAAGAGAGGCAAACAAGAACACGCCACGGCCCCTGTCCTTAGGGAGAGCCCAGTCTGGCAGAGGCAGCCGGCACAGACTGGTAAACAAGTCATTACACATGCAATGCGGTAAGCTCGCTGATATGATTAAGCTTCCAAATGAGGGATCCTGACAGGGCCGGCTGGAGCGGGGAAGGGAGAGTGGGCTAGCGTAAACAGGAACAAAACAGGAGGGGGCCACGCTTCCGCCACATCTCCCCGTGGCCCCTCCATCCGGGCCCCCACTGCAGGGGGAGCGCGGCCCCCTACAGAGACCTGCAGCCTGTCACTGCATCATCCCTTTTTCTCCTCCTTGGATCATAAAGAATCTTTGCTATCCACAGAAAACTGCTGGAAGTGGAGGCGCGCAGCACTTAACTACTATTTACTTATTTATCTAAGATGCTAAGTGTTTCCCTTGGCAGTCGCTAATAGATTCCTGTAGAAACGGAGCGACACATCCTGAATTCCAATTTCTGCACCAACAGAAGTTGGGAGCACGAGAGTATGAAGTGCACTCGTGCCTGGCTCCACTGGGGAGGCCAGAGGTCAGGACCACAGAGTCATTTAAAGAGGTTGAGATTTGGAAAGATAAACTGTATTATGCTCAAAATTTTCGTTTAAAACAAAAGAGGCACATGCCTTTGATCACGAATCTGAATTGGAGACTGTTCTGCTTTGGGAGGGCTTTCTGGAGACTGTCCTTACCTTGGAGTTGGGGGAGCCTCTTCTCAGCAGAACCCTCAAAAAGAGTCTTATTCTAGAATATTCTATGTTGAAGGACTGGTAGACAAATGGCATCAGAGGATGAAGCAAGAGAAGTGATGATTTCAACAGACCTACCAATGGGGGACAAAACCATGGAGGGTTCCGGTCACCTTGTTGAGTCTTTCCTCTCTGACCTCCACCTGGGACCTGATCTTCCGGAGGGGCCAGGCTGTTTTGCTTTGGGGAACAGGCGAGCCTTTAGGGTTAATTTTAAAGGTGAATTTTAACTAAGGGATTAGTAGCAAAGTGAGACCTGAATGGCGTCAACAACTCTTAAGTGATAAGTAGACCAACTGCATTGAGTCACAATGAGAAGGTCATTTGTAAGCCTCAGTTCCTTTGTAAGCCTCTTGATTACATCACAAAGGAAGTCACCCTTTGATGCTAATACATCTTTAACACCTGCCTGCCTAAGTCTTGAGAGAGGTTGGGTTTCAACCTCTAACTAGAATTTGAGAACTAGGTTCTGTTTTTTTTCCTGTCTGTAGATTTACAGGTACCCTCTTAGGACAGATACTTCATCCTACCCAGTTGCTTCCTACAATAGACCTTGGAAAGCCAAATAATTTAAAAAATGCCAAATGCTCCTTATTCCTCCCTCTCTTTCAGCCCCTCATTCGGCCAGTAGTAGTGCAGGGCAAGAAACTTTGTTTCTGGAGTCTGAAGAATTCAAGTCCTGACTTTTCTTCTTACTACTTCCTTGGCCAAGGTCATCCTTTCCCTTTCCCTCAGATCCTGATCTGTAAAATGGGGCCGTGTCTGAGTCCATAGGTATCAGAGACTCACTGACCTGGCACTTGAAGAGCCCATGAGGCCAGTCTAGATAGCCCACTCATCTGTCCAGGGGACTGGCAAGATACCCAATCTACATGAGATGGTGAGTTAGAAAGAGGCTGTGTCACGCATTGAAAGGACTTTGTGGGTGTCACAGTGGTTATCCTGGCTGACAGTGGGGGCTGTGGGTTATCCTTCCACCCAAGTCTGGGAAAGACTTCTACAGGTCAAGGGGATGAGTCAAGGAACAGTGAAATTCAGATGGGGAGCTAGGTGGTATGGAGTCAGAGGGTGCTCGGGGGCACATGAATTTATGCACTTGGGTACAGATGGCCTGTGAGCGAGACTGGCCCCAAAGGTAGAGGGGACAAAGGGATTTGAATAATCCTTTGGGTTCTGGCGCCTTCCTGGCACTGTGAGTTCTGCTTAGGGACTCTGCCTTTCTCTAAATAAATGCATTCACTGTGGCCTTTGCCCCAAGGTTGGATGCTGGCAGGGAGCACAGGGGAATCGGGTCCAACAAGCTTTGCTTCCTGCTTGAGCACTGGAATTTCTTCTTCTAATTTTCAATATGGCCCCTTGGGGTCAGCAGGGGGATGTCAGGGCCATTCTCCATTCTAATTAGGAGTCCTGCCCAAGTTCAAACATGGAGGAAAAGAAACTCAAGTTGCATTCTAACGCTTTTTTTCTTTTGCTAAAGCTCTATATTTTTGCTTGTTTATTTCCCTAACTTTCAGAGACACGAAGAAGTAATTTTTGTGCCCCCACCCGCTCCGCACAGACATTAGCGATCATTTTCAGTCACTTCAGCTCTCCCTTTTTGCTACGAGGCACCTGGCATGCCGGGAATGGACAAAAGCTATTTCTCTAAGTACTCGCGTTTGAAATTATTAAGTGTTCATTAAGCACCCCCGGGTGCAAAGCACTCTCGGAGATGTTTGTTTCTCAATTTTCTATAATTTCCTGATTTTTTTCCCCCTTCGCAAAAGGCAGATTGAAAAATGAACTCAGTGCATCTCAGCCTCTGAATCATAGTTAATGTACGACGCCCCCTCTCATAACCGCGCTGTTTTTCTTCTGCCTCCTCTTGTCTCCTTTCTTATCAATCTGAGATAAAGTTCTTATTCTTTTTAACCCCTATTCCAGAGTTGGGGTTGGTGGGGGTGGGGACTGGAACTTTTTTTGCTTTGTTCTCGACTCCCTGCCAGGAAGAAAGGAGTGCAAGAGCGGTGACCAGCACTCGCCCGGACTGCGGGTGGGCACCTCTGATGGGCATTGGGGCTGTGGGCGGCTCTGTGGCACCCGAACAGGTGCATCAAGAGAGCTGGGACTCTGCTCCCCGGGGGACCTGCCCCCTAGCTGGTGGGCAGCAGGGACCACCCCCCCGCCCCCGCCCCGAGAATCCCCCTGTGTGCGGACCCTAGTGGAAAAATACAGAAGCCCGAAGCCCCGACTCCCGTCCGCCCTCACGCCTGGTGATGCTGAGTCTTACATGAGTACAGAGAAAGGCTGTTTTTCTCTTTCTCTTTTTCTATTTTTTTTAAAACAACAACCTCATATAACCTCAAAAGTTGCCCATGAATTTACCCAAACTTTTTTTATGAAACTATTCTAACCTCTGATGGGGGTTAAAAAACAAGCCCTGTGAATTTATTACCGAAGCGGGGAAAAAATAAAAAAACTTTTTATTTGATGGAAATTGTCTTCCAAGCTTCAAGGGCGCCCCCTAGCGTCTAGGAGCAGGCAGCGAGGCTGGCTCCTTCCGTCCGGGAGCCCTGCTGAAAGACCAAATTCGGGGTCCCTCTGTGGGGGACTCTGATCTCGCCCAGTTGTGGGTCCCGTGTGGATCGGACCCTGACTCACGTGGGGAGGGGACTGCTCTGACTACCAGAGGACCCCTTGGCACGAATTTATTTTCTGTTCTTTGGAATTTAGATGACTATAGCCCAGGGATGGGAGAGGAGGGTTTTCATCTTAAGACCCCCTCCCCACCCCATTTTTGAGATAGGCAGGACCACTTCTGCTCAAGAAATGGCCCTTGCCACTGTTTCAGCATGCAGGGGACCCCGGCTCTTTCCTGTCCTCCCATTTTTCTTATAAATGAGAAATGCCACCCAGATGTGCAAGAATAAAAACCAAAGCTAAGAGAGGAGGCAGAAGCCCCAGCCGAGGATGGAGGGAAGGAGAGGGGAAGAAAAGAGAAGAGTGATAGGATGAGGGTGAAATAAAGGACTAAACGGGGCCGGGCAGGGGTTTGGGTGGGCTGCAGGACCTTGGCCGGCTCCCCATCCTGGTATGTGAGCAGGATACGGGATTCTGCTGCAAACGCAGACTCCTGGCTCCTTGCACAACAAACAGGGCTTTTCAGTCTTTCTGTGTCATGTATGTGAGGTGTTTCTATCCTCCCCAGCTTGGAAACAAACCAGTTGTCCTTCAAAGCTGACCATGTTTTTAAGAAGCACACGCTAGAAATATTATAAAAAAAAAAAAAAAAAAAAAGGAAGCAAATGTTCTAACCCAGAGATGCAGGGAAGGAGCAAGCCTGCAGCAGCCAGCCCAGCAGGGGCACCAGTGGGACAGCATCTCCCGAATCGGTTTGGAGGGAGGCTGCGGTCCTGTGTCCTCGGCTGGTCTCAGCGGCACCCTTACCTCAGTTTCTCCGTCTATAACTCCAAGACGAAAAATGCCAGTATCCATTTGATAGGGCTGTTGAGATATCGCTTTTATCTATCGTTTAAAACAGGGGGCTTAATATCTTATTTGACAGTGAGCATCCCAGATCATGACTTTTAATCTCTACCAAGGAGCCAGAAACCCAGAATTTTCCATTAAGTTAAATCTCCCGATTTTTACATGACAAGAGTGAATTCACATTTTAAAAAAACAAGCGCATGCATACACACTGGTCTGAGCCCCAGTATAGTCAGGAGCTTTGAGACCTTTGCCAGCTGCCAGGGGGCTTGGGAAGGCTGCCCCCACTCCCTATGTCAGCCCCCACCCCTACATGCTGAAGCCGGTGTGCTTACAGTTCTTTTAGCATGAATGGATTTGAGGGAAATGACCCCTTTTCCTCCCCCTTCCCCGAGAATGTGGGAGGGGCACTTTTGAATCCATGCACACCAGGAAGCCACAGTGGAATGTGGCATGTGGGCACGCATGTGGGCAACCACGGAGACGCGGGAAGGGGAGACTTCTCCTCCTTGTCCCTGAAGCCCTCGCTGGCCCCTCCCAATAAGTGTGTGCTTTTCAGCCTTGGTGCTTCAAGGTGTGTCTTGGCTTCTGTCCTGGTTTTGGTGGCATCACCTGCCAGGCTGGCTTATCATGTGTTCCTGTACCAGGGGAGGCCTCCCCTCTGCCCAGCCCCTCCTGGGTTTCCTGTGTTCCCTCCTGACTGGCGTGCCCTTCTGCCCTGATGCCTGCACACAGCGTCCATCTGCTCTTGCTGCTTGGATGAGCTGGTTGCTCTTTGCACATGGCCCCACTTCCTTCACTCAGCCCTCCACACTCTCAGGGGCCGCTGATGGAGCATCTTCTGTGCTGTTACATTGTCTGACGGGTAAACCAAGCCCATTTCACTGAGCTCCCTTTGTCTCCAAAAATGTTGAGACCCAAGCTTCTCCAAGTGTCATAGACAAAACAACAACAGAAATTACATGGCACAGTGATTCCAAAAAGCATGAGAGAAAACACTACCGAGAACCAGAGACACGAATTCCCATTTATCTTTGTTCGAATGGATTAAATAGAGTATGCTATTGATTTTTTAAAATCCACACATTAATGGTTCAAAAGAAATTCGTTTTGTATGTTTTAATATGAAAGCAATTATTTTCCTTTTAAAACTGCTTCCTGGGTCTGTTATGGTTTGTTCTTTTCTTTCCCTTTTCATTCTGCAGAGCAGAATACTGCATGTTGCTAAGTGGAGGGAGGGGGGAAGCTCTTCATTTTTCCCTTATTAATCTCTATCTGCTATACATTTTAAATGCTACATTCTATAATGCTTAATTTCAATTAATTTGGATTCATTTAAGTAACATTTCATTATAGATTCAATGCACTCATATTTTTCTGTAAATTAAGAAATGAGGAACATTATTTAGTGACTTAAGTCATCCTGTCCGGAGAAGGCAATGGCACCCCACTCCAGTACTCTTGCCTGGAAAATCCCATGGACGGAGGAGCCTGGTGGGCTGCAGTCCATGAGGTCGCTTAGAGTCGGACATGACTGAGTGACTTCACTTTCACTTTCACTTTCATGCATTGGAGAAGGAAATGGCAACCCACTCCAGTGTTCTTGCCTGGAGAATCCCAGGGACGGCGAGGCCTGGTGGGCTGCCATCTATGGGGTTGCACAGAGTCGGACATGACTGAAGTGACTTAGCAGCAGCAGCAGCAGCAAGTCATCCTGTATCAAAACTAAGAAAAACCACGTAGCCTTGTTTAGTCTGGAAGTTTCCTTGAAGAGGAAGAAGTTCTTTTGGGTTTTGTGTTTGTTTACCTTTCCCATCTCTTCCTGGATTTTCTGCAGCTTGTTTAGTAAGACTTGCGTTGGTTCTGACAGCTTGAGGCTTTCAATGCTTCTGAGGACAGAGGACATATTTCTCTCCAGTTTTGCTACTCAATAAATTTGAGGAGTCATGAAGCCATCATCTGCGTAGTTAGATAAGGAAGAAAATGATGATTGCTCTATTATTTTGCTTCGAAGAATGGGAAACTAGATTAATCACTGTCCATTGGAAGTGCCTCTTTATAGAAGAGACTGGCTCCTTTCAGTGGAGTCATGATGTGTCCCCACGTTGGATGGTTTTCCGGGGACTAGGAGCAGACAATCAAGCTTTGAATTTTAAGTCTGTCACTAGGCGAGGTTTGGTAAATTCTTAATCCCACTTTGAATATGGTTAGGAAAGTGGTAGGGTGGGAGAGGGGAGGAATACCCATGGCACCCACCCACCTCCTTTGCTGGGACAGAAGGAAAGTAAGCAATGTCTGTAAGAGGAAAACAGTTTGTCATGGCTTATTGATATAATTGTTGGTAGCATGGGACCAAAATCCAACTCAAAAAGATTTAAGCACATAATTGCTTGTGAAACAAGAAGCCCAGAGACTCAAACAATATCACCAAGGCTCTGTTTATCCCTCTTCCTATCTGAGCTGACCTTCTTGGTTGGGCGGGGGGTACTTTGTTCCCTGGCATGAAGTGGCCCCCGGCATGCATCCTACCCTCTTAACAATTGCAGTAGGAAGTGTCCTATTTGAATTGAATTGAAATCCAGCACCAACTCTGACTTAGTGAGATTTGGGTCATGTATCTAGCCCTGAGCCTTCTGTTTGTCCAAATGAGTGGAATTTGCTTGCTTCTGGAGATGGGAAGTGGTGATTGGTTAAAAACCAGCCCACTTATATTGAGAAGAGATATTCCAAGAAGGTGGAGGAATGACTGCTGAAATCAAGGAACAAAAGACATTTATCACAACCCATTCTTTTTAGTTCTTGTTTTTATTTGTTTCTAAATTGGAGTGTAGTTCCTTTACACTGCTATATCAGTTTGTTCTGTATAGCCAAACAGCTAAATGTCCACATCAGTTCAGTTCAGTCCAGTCGCTCAGTCGTGTCTGACTCTTTGCGACCCCATGCATCGCAGCACGCCAGGCCTCCCTGTCCGTCAACAACTCCCGGAGTTCACTCAAACTCACGTCTGTCAAGTCAGTGATGCCATCCAGCCATCTCATTCTCTGTCGTCCCCTTCTCCTCCTGCCCTCAATACCTCCCAGCATCACAGTCTTTTCCAATGAGTCAACTCTTTGCATGAGGTGGCCAAAGTACTGGAGTTTCAGCTTTAGCATCATTCCTTCCAAAGAAATCCCAGGACTGATCTCCTTTAGAATGGACTGGTTGGATCTCCTTGCAGTCCAAGGGACTCTCAAGAGTCTTCTCCAACACCACAGTTCAAAAGCATCAATTCTTCGACACTCAGCTTTCTTCACAGTCCAACTTTCACATCCATACATGACCACTGGAAAAACCATAGCCTTGACTAGACAGACCTTTGTTGGCAAAGTAATGTCTCTGCTTTTGAATATGCTATCTAGGTTGGTCATAACTTTCCTTCCAAGGGGTAAGTGTCTTAATTTCATGGCTGCAATCACCATCTGCAGTGATTTTGGAGCCCCCCAAAATAAAGTCTGACACTGTTTCCACTGTTTCCCCATCTATTTGCCATGAAGTGATGGGACCAGATGCCATGATCTTCGTTTTCTGAATGTTGAGCTTTAAGCCAACTTTTCACTCCCCTCTTTTACTTTCATCAAGAGGCTTTTTAGTTCCTCTTCACTTTCTGCCATAAGGGTGGTGTCATCTGCATATCTGAGGTTATTGATATTTCTCCCAGCAATCTTGATTCCAGCTTATGCTTCTTCCAGCCCAGCGTTTCTCATGATGTACTCTGCATAGAAGTTAAATAAGCAGGGTGACAATATACAGCCTTGATGAACTCCTTTTCCTATTTGGAACCAGTCTGTTGTTTATGTCCAGTTCTAACTGTTGCTTTCCTGACCTGCATATAGGTTTCTCAAGAGGCAGGTCAGGTGGTCTGGTATTCCCATCTCTTTCAGAATTTTCTACAGTTTATTGTGATCCACGCAGTCAAAGGCTTTGGCATAGTCAATAAAGCAGAAATACATGTTTTTCTGGAACTCTCTTGCTTTTTCAATGATCTAGTGGATGTTGGCAATTTGATCTCTGGTTTCTCTGCCTTTTCTAAAACCAGCTTGAACATCTAGAAGTTCACAGTTCATGTATTGCTGAAGCCTGGCTTGGAGAATTTTGAGCATTACTTTACTAGCATGTGAGATGAGTGCAATTGTGCAGTAGTTTGAGCATTCTTAGGCATTGCCTTTCTTTGGGATTGGAATGAAAACTGACCTTTTCCAGTCCTGTGGCCACTGCTGAGTTTTCCAAATTTGCTGGCATATTGAGTGCAGCACTTTCACAGCATCATCTTTCAGGATTTGAAATAGCTCAACTGGAATTCCATCACCTCCACTAGCTTTGTTCGTAGTGATGCTTTCTAAGGCCCACTTGACTTCACATTCCAGGATGTCTGGCTCTAGGTGAGTGATCACACCATTGTGATCATCTTGGTTGTGAAGATCTTTTTTGTACAGTTCTTCTGTGTATTCTTGCCACCTCTTCTTAATATCTTCTGCTTCTGTTAGGTCCATACCATTTCTGTCCTTTATCGAGCCCATCTTTGCATGAAATGTTCCCTTGGTATCTCTAATTTTCTTGAAGAGATCTCTAGTCTTTCCCATTCTGTTGTTTTCCTCTATTTCTTTGCATTGATCGCTGAGGAAGGCTTTCTTATCTCTCCTTGCTATTCTTTGGAACTCTGCATTCAGATGCTTATATCTTTCCTTTTCTCCTTTGCTTTTCACTTCTCTTCTTTCCACAGCTATTTGTAAGGCCTCCCAAGACAGCCATTTTGCTTTTTTGCATTTCTTTTCCATGGGGATCCTGTCTCCTATACAATGTCATGAACCTCTGTCCATAGTTCATCAGGCACTCTATCTATCAGATCTAGTCCCTTAAATCTATTTCTCACTTCCACTGTATAATCATAAGGGATTTGATTTAGGTCATACTTGAATGGTCTAGTGGTTTTCCCTACTTTCTTCAATTTAAGTCTGAATTTGGCAATAAGGAGTTCATGATCTGAGCCACAATCAGCTCCTGGTCTTGTTTTTGCTGACTGTATAGAGCTTCTCCATCTTTGGCTGCAAAGAATATAATCAATCTGATTTCGGCGTTGACCATCTGGTGATGTCCATGTGTAGAGTCTTCTCTTGTGTTGTTGGAAGAGGGTGTTTGGTATGATCAGTGTGTTCTCTTGGTAAAACTCTATTAGCCTTTTCCCTGCTTCATTCCGTATTCCAAGGCCAAATTTGCCTGTTACTCCAGGTATTTCTTGACTTCCTACTTTTGCATTCCAGTCCCCTCTAATGAAAAGGACGTCTTTTTTGGGTGTTAGTTCTAAAAGGTCTTGTAGGTCTTCATAGAACCATTCAACTTCAGCTTCTTCAGTGTTACTGGTTGGGGCATAGACTTGGATTACTGTGATATTGAATGATTTGCCTTGGAAATGAACAGAGATCATTCTGTCACTTTTGAGATTGCATCCAAGTACTACATTTCGGACTCTTGTTGACCATGATGGCTACTCCATTTCTTCTAAGAGATTCCTGCCTGCAGTAGTAGATATAATGGTCATCTGAGTTAAATTCACCCATTCCAGTCCATTTTAGTTCACTGATTCCTAGAATGTTGATGTTCACTCTTGCCTTCTCCTGTTTGACCACTTCCAATTTGCCTTGATTCATGGACCTAACATCCCAGGTTCCTATGCAATATTGCTCTTTACAGCATCGGACCTTGCTTCTATCACCAGTCACATCCACAACTGGGTATTGTTTTTACTTTGGCTCCATAGCTTCATTCTTTCTGGAGTTATTTCTCCACTGATCTCCAGTACCATATTGGGCACCTACTGACCTGGGGAGTTCCTCTTTCAGTATCCTATCATTTTGCCTTTTCATAGTGTTCATGGGGTTCTCAAGGCAAGAATACTGAAGTGGTTTGCCATTCCCTTCTCCAGTGGACCAAATTCTGTCAGATGTCTACATACATCCCCTCTTTTTGGATTTCCTTCCTATTTAGGTCACCACAGAGCTTTGGTTGGAGTTCCCTGTGCTCTGCAACAGGTTCTCATCAGTTATCTCCCTTGCACATCACTGTTACTGTTCAGTCTCTAAGTCGTGTCTGACTCTTTATGACCCCAGGGACTGCAGCACTCCAGGCTCCCCTGTCTTTCATTATCTCCCAGAGTTTGCTCAGATTCATATCCAATGAGTTGGGGATGCTACCTAACATAGTAGTGTATACATGTCAGTCTCAATCTTTCAATTTACCCCATCTCCCCTTCCACCTTTCACCTTGGTATTCATACATTTGTTCTCTATATCTATCACAGCCCAGTGTTGTTTCCTGGTAGAGGAGAGCAAAGAGCAAGACCATTTCACTCTGTACTATAGGGTGACAGTTCTGGTGAAAGCCACTGGTGTCCTGCCCAGATCCCTTTTCAGACTGGGTGCACATCTCTTTATGTGTACCTTCTCCAAGGGATTGGCCCTTGACTGATGGGAATTACTTTCCCCCAACATACATGTAGTCATGTATGGATGTGAGAGTTGGACTATAAAGAAAGCTGAGTGCTGAAGAATTGATGTTTTTGAACTGTGGTGTTGGAGAAGACTCTTGAGAGTCCCTTGGACTGCTAGGAGATCCAACCAATCCATCCTAAAGGAAATCAGTCTGGAATATTCATTGGAAGGACTGGTGCTGAAGCTGAAACCCCAATGCTTTGGCCACCTGATGGGAAGAACTGACTCATTGGAAAAGACCCTGATGCTGGGAAATATTGAAGGTGGGAGGAAAAGGGGATGACAGAGGATGAGATGGTTGGATGGCATCACCAACTCAACGGACATGAGTTTGAGTAAACTCCAGGAGTTAGTGATGGACAGGGAGGCCTGGTGTGCTGCAGTCCATGGGGTCACAAAGAGTTGGACACGACTGAGCGAATGAACTGAACTGAACATACACACAGTTGCTGAAGGCTGGTCCACAGTCCTTGATTGATTGATTGATGGAGGGACAGGACCACTCAGGCTTTTTGCCTTCCGGAAGAATGAGTTTTGTGATTATGGTTTGTTCTCCAGAGCTCCCTGTGGCCATCTCCCAAAATCCTTGTTGTCTAAACTTCTTCTGGCTTCTCTCACTCTTCCCAAGTTTCTTCTGTAACTGACTTCTTGATAAGTCAGTTACACAAGAGAGCAAGACACCGACTATCTACAAATCGTGAATCACAGCTATTAATGTTTACTAGTTTTACCTCAATATAAGGCAAAAGGAGAAGGGGGTAGTAGAGGATGATATGGTTAGATAGCATCATTGACTCAATGGACATGAATTTGAGCTAACTCGGGGAGATAGTGAAGGACAAAGGAGCCTGGCGTGCTGCTGTCCAGCAGGTTGTAAAGAGTCGGACACAACTTAGCAACTGAACAACAAGGCTATCTCCTATTTTCTCAACACAAAGATCCAAAGGAGTTTCTGGACCACCTGAAATACAACCTCAAGATGGAGATGAAGTAGGCAAACTTCTCCTTATACTGTTTTATGTATTCAGCTAGTTGCACACAGTCCTTTAAACCACACATTACATAAAAGATCGGTGTAGGGACATTATGTTTTTTACTCACATTTCACAAAGCCATTCTAGCTGAACTTGTAGCATGAATCTTTAAGATGGCTTTTGTCATCGCCAGAGCCCCTGGTTTGAGTCACCTAATACAGATTTCCGAGCACAGCATCTTCACTTTCAACCCAGCTCTTTGAGATTTAGTACTTTTAGAATCTGAGCACAATGCCATCGTAGAAATGTATCCACTACGTGAGCACCCATTTACATAACATTAGGACAGTCACTTTCATTTCTCAGGTAGATGCCTGTTTGAAATTTCCACGAAATAAACACATCCTATTTTGTTTTTTAAAGCAATCTTCAAGGGACTTGTTTGCAACAACACCCAACGCTTATAACTGTGTCCTCACCTCCCAGGAAAAATGACTAAATGTGTATTCAAGGTCCTCCCTCCCATCACCTTTTTGAAACCAAGTGATTCAGTTTACATATATGCATATCCATTCTGTTTCAGATTCTTTTCCCATATAGGCTATTACAGAATATTGAGTAAAGTTCCCTGTGCTAATTACAGTGATTCTTGTTGATTATTTTATATATAGTGGTGGGTATATGTTAATCCCAAACTCTTGATTTATCCCTCCCCACCATCAAGTCTCCTCTTTGGTAAACATAAGTTTGTTTTCAAAGTCCATGCTTTATTTTAAAAGGACTTCCCTGTAGCTCAAATGGTAAAGAATCTGCTTCCAATCCAGGAGACCTGGGTCGGAAAGAACCTCTGGAGAAGGGAATGGCAATCCTCTCCAGTATTCTTGCCTGGAGAATCCCAGGGACAGAGGAGCCTGGTGGGTTACATCCATGGGGTCTCAAAGAGTCGGACACAACTGAGTGACTAACATGCATTATTTTTAAAAGTCATTCATTTCAAAGTCTTTTATTGTAAACACTTTTATTCTCAAACTTCAATTCCATTCATTGCTCAGACAAATTATAATTTGTCTGCAGTGTATTATCTAATAAGAACCGCAATAGGAATAATCCTAGCTAATATTGATGGGTGGTCCCCATCACTAGTCACTATTCTGAGCCCTTTTATTACCCCTTGTAAAATTCTTGATGGAAATACAAAAGTGCTAAAATTATACTCATTAAAATTTTTTTGTTGTTTTTTAATTTTTACAATGTGTTGGTTTCTGCCACACAACAATGCAAATCAACCATAATTATACTCTCCTACACTCATTTTAAAGATGCAGAAATAAGATTATACAGCAAGCAAGTGCTAAAATATGTGGGCAATCTGCCACTAGACCAAGGTTATGAAATCTTATGCTTCTCGTTCCCAATCTCATTCTTCTCGTTCCCAATCTCATTAGTTATCATTGGACGTCCCCAAATGTAATATATTTACATCCAATATTTATAAACAAATATTCTGAAGGAATTTGTGTCATCCCAAAATATGCATATTAATCATCATAAATACACATCTCTTGTATCAAATGTAATGACACATATATTTACTATATAGTGGTATCTGTGTCAAACATAGGTTTACCTGTGATATGTTAGCTACTGTGGTGTAACAAAACACCCCTAAACTCAGTAGTTTATGAGTATTTATTCTTGCTCATGAATCTTTGGGTTAGTGGGCTATCAGGTTTGGCTGAATTGGCACTCAAGTCTTGCTGGGTTTGGTCATGCATCTGTGGGGTCCTTGTGGGAATGGCTGAGACTGGCCAATCTAGGATGGCATCACTCACATCCTGGAAGTTGGTTGGCTATAAGCAGGGAGAGTGGGGCTGGTGGTCTTTCTCTGTAAAGGTCAGATAATACATGTTTCTTTAACATTGCTGACCATAAAGTCTCTGTTGCAACAACTCAACATTGACATGTTAGGGAGAAGATGGCCACAAACAATATGTAAATGAATGGGAATGGCTGTGTTTCAATAAAACTTTATAAAAGTAGACAGAGGGTCAGGATTGGTCTGCAGGCTGTAGTTTGCTGATCCCTGGCCCAGATAATTTGTAGATAAGAAAAAACGGGTGAAGGCTTAATACTTGTTGGTCAACAGGCAAACCAAATTTGTCAAGTCTGTATGGGGATAACCAAAGTTTAGGGCTTGCCAGGTGGCTCAGTGGTAAGGAATCTGCCTACCAATGCAGGAGACACAGAAGACATGGGTTCGATCCCTGGGTCGGGAAGATCCCTTGGAGAAGGAAATGGCAACCCACTCCAGTATTCTTGCCTAGAGAATCCCACAGACAGAGGAGCCTGGAGGGCTACAGTCAATGGGGTTGCAAAGAGTTGGACATAACTGAGCATGCACACACATGCTAACCAAAGTTTAGATAATAGTCTAAAGTTTATTAGACTCCTACAGGAAAATATTTCTCATCACTGTGGTACTAAGTATGATAAAGCTTTGGCTTCTCTCTTGAAAAGTGAAAATAACTGAATTTAAAAGGATATGAAAAGTTTTATTCCTCTCACAAATAACTATTGTGTGTAACTAGAACAGTCTAGGAGAAGGCAATGGGCACCCCACTCCAGTACTCTTGCCTGGAAAATCCCATGGACAGAGGAGCCTGGTGGGCTGCGGTCCATGGGGTTGCTAGGAGTTGGACACGACTGAGTGACTTCCCTTTCACTTTTCGCTTTCATGCATTGGAGAAGGAAATGGCAACCCACTCCATTGTTCTTGCCTGGAGAGTCCCGGGGATGGCGGAGCCGGGTGAGCTGCTGTCTCTGGGGTCGCACAGAGTCGGACACAACTGAAGTGACTTAGCAGCAGCAGAACAATCTAGGATGGTGGTTTCATGGTAGGGACCCAGGTTCCTCCTGTCTTGTTGCTCTGCTCTCCTTGTCTCCTTGCTTTTCTTGTTTTGTGGTCTAGGATGGCTTCTTCAGCTCCTGCCATCACATCTGCAGTCCAGATACTAGAAAGGCAAAGGAGGACTGAAAGGGGACCAGCCCTTCCTTCAAGGGCCTGCCTTGGAAAGTGCATAGATCATATCCTCTCGCATCTTTTTGCCCAACATTTAGTTACCTAGTCATACTTGGCTGCAAGAAAAACTGGAAAATGTCGTTTTTAGCAGAGCAGCACACCCTATCCAGAAAGTGGGTTTTCGTTGCTAAGAAAAAGGATCAGAAACAGGGAGGCAACTCTCAGGCTCTGCCACAAGGGCTAGAGATATAGACGGGGTAAAAGTCCAAACTTTAAATTCAATGAATATTCATGCCAGGAATGCCATTCTCCAGGTGCTGTGTATGTGCTAAGATTTTCTCTCTGTGCCTGAGCTCGTCTCTCTGGGCAGCAGTGACATCTTATTCCTTACCCTACTCTCCATCACAAGTTAAAACAAAAAAATGACAGAACTTTAAAATTCTAGTTTGAGAAAAAACATGTTTTTGTTTGTTTATCTCCAGAGAGCAAGTGATACCACTTGAAGAATCTTGTTACTAAACACCCGTGTTCATGCTGACAAGCTCGGGGGTGTGTCTCCTCCCCAGGTTCTCTCAGTCTCATGCGCTTCTGCTTTGAATCCCTTTGGCATGCTCCCCCCATGCCTGTGATGGCCAAACAAGGAGCCAGCTTGCCTCCTAGGTCCCCACAATTCCAGAGCCTATATCTCACAGTGCGTGGCTTCATCCTTTCTCTTCTGTTAGGTCTTTGCAGCTTTTTCAACGTTGCCCACTGATGGAATCTCAAATTATATGGTGAGCTACAGTAATAAGAGTAGGAAAAACACCTTGCTGTTATTTACCCAGAACGAGACATCAAACTGTCATAACTGCGTGAGGGTGTCCCATTATCTACACGTATCCTACTGTTTCTTCCTGGTAGCCCCCCTCCCCCACTCATCAACCAGGGAGAGCTTGTGGTTATACCTATGTATCCCTGACAAGAAAATTAATTTTGATGGAATAGAGAGGGTGGAAGCTGTATGGAATGCGGAAACGTGAGCTGGCTTGTAAGTTTCAAGGCTCTGTTTCTCTTCCTGAGGAAAACAGGGTTGTGGTCACCTTTAATCTTCTTCTTCAGATTACCTTCGGGCTCAGAGCCCGTTACCTTCAAAATTCATATGGAGATTTTAAAGAGAACAACCCCTTTAAAGAAAAAAAAAATTCTTGATGAATGCAGATTGACATTAAATGCAGTTTAAAAAAATGATCAGGGTTTTTAAATATGATTATCATCAGTGGGAATAGTGGAGCAGAGTCAAATCATTACTGATCTCATTCATGGGGGTGGCATAGAAGGACTGCTGTGAATTCATCAGAAAATGAGCTTTTCTCTAAAGCCTGACCAACTGCGGATGCGCCCTGGGACCCCTGCCTGAGGCGCTGAGATGCTGCACATATATTAACCCTTGCAGAACCTCTCTCTGGAGATGCATCTACAGTCACAAAGGGCAAGAAACCTCTGTGCAGGAGTGAGAGCTGCCATTGGGAGGAATGAAGGTGAAAAGCAGCATCTGGCCTAAGTTTCAGAGTCAGGCTGACGAGGTTGCACTCTCATTCCAAGGGTATTTATCAAGCAGCTAATATGTGCTGTTCCCTCAAGCCCTTTAGGTACTGGAAAAACGGGGACCACTGAGGCAGGTCAGGTCCCCTCCCTCCTGGAGCTGATGTTCTAGGTCGAGGGAGATGGGCTATAGACCACAAATTAATGACTAAGATAACAATATAGACCTGAGTTTTATCCCAGGTCCTGAGCATGGTGTGTGTGGTACCCACTCATCTAACTCAAGCACCCCAATAGGCAGTGCCGGGTTCCTCACACTGCACAGACTAGGATACAGCAGCACAGAGGGAAAGCATCTGTGCGTGAAGGTGAGTAAATCCTTCCAGCTCCTGGTTGACTCAGTAACCGCCAAACGGTTGGCTTTATGCCGCACAGGTTCGCCATTGTGGCCAGTGGTCTCCTCCCCACATCTGCCTTTTTGCTGCTCTGGGTACAAGGCTGGGGGGAGGTTGAGTGGCAAGGTGGCCTTGCCAGAATGCAGGGGAACTCCGCTGCATCTGTGAAAGAACCTACAACTCCATAAACAGGCTTCTCTGGTGGCTCAGATGGGAAAGAATCTGCTTGCCAGTGCCAGAGATGCGAGTTCCATCTCTGGGTCGGGAAGATCCCCTGCAGAAGGAAATGGCAACCGACTCCAGCATTCTTGCCTGGAGAATTCCATGGACTGAGGAGCCTGGTGGGCTACAGTCCAGGGGGCGCCGCAAAGAGTGGATCATTACTGAACACACACATACACAACTCCATAAACACAGGGACTGTGGTTGGATGACAGTTTTATTTATCAAACCTAAAGCCTACCTGTGCTTTATCCCAAACACATGGCAGAAACTGGGGACAGACCTTGAAGAATTCTCTCAAGGCCTTTCCAATTTTCCCAAGGGCCAAAACTGACAACTGCCTTCATCATGTGTCTGCTGTTGAAAAGTTAATCCTTGTGTGTGTAGTGTGTGTGTGTGTGTGTGTGTGTGTGTGTGTGTGTGTGTGACAACCACCACTCCTCCAGACCTTCTGAAAATGAATAAAAGAGAAAACAACCCAACTGAGCCTCTCCTTCTCACAGAATCCCTCTCTCCCCATTGTGGACTTTGGGTTCCTCCCTGAGAAGAAAGGTCAGCCAGGGGTCAGGGGGTCTCGGGGTCCTTTGGGGACTAACAACACAGAGAGGTGTGTTCCTCAATTTGAAACACAGTCTCGCCTCAGTCCACATAATGCCATTTTACAAAAGCTCCATTCCTCAGCTCTTTCTGTCCTTGAAGAATTGTTGTGTTGGTTCTTTTCCTTGTTGATGTGAAGATGGGCTTCTTCCATCTTAGCAGTCAATACCTGCTGAGGGAAACCCTAGCGTGCCTGGGAGCTGCGCAGCACACAGGGCCAAACTCGGAAGGCCCCGTGCTTGCTCTGCTGGGCTGACTTGAAATTCTTTCTTCCTTCCAGTTTTACTAAGAAACAGCTGACACACAGCACTGTATCAGTTTAAGGCAGGCAGCAGTAGGAGTTGACTTACACACGTTATGAAAAGATCACAATAAGTTTAGCAAACATCCATCCTCTCATAGAGATACAAAATTTAAGAAATTTAAAAAAATGTTTTCCTTGTGAAGAGAACTCTTTGTCCATAACATAGAGCAGCGTTCATTATGTTTATCACATTGTACATTACACCTCTAGTATTTTATAATTGGAAGGTTGTACCTTCTGGCCATCGTCATCTAACTCCCCCTCCTTCCATCCCCTGCCTCTGGTTACCACAAAACTTATCCCTTTTCCTATGAGTTTATTTTTGAAGTATAATTGACCTCCAACACTATGTTAGTTCCCATTATACAACATAGTGATTCGATATTTCTATACATTTCGAAATGGTCAGGATAAGTCTAGTTACCATCTGTCCACATACAAAGATATCACATAATTATTAACTGTGTCCCCCACACTGTACATCTCATACCACAACTCATTTAGTTTGTAGCTGGAAGTTGGCACCCTGTAATCTCCCTCACCTATTTCTCTGTGCCCCCCATCCCTGTCCTCTGTATCTATGACTCTGTTTCTGTTTGGTGATCTTTGTTCATGGTTTTCTTTAGATTCCACATGTAAGTGATATCATGTAGTATTTTTGTGTGACTTACTTCACTAAGCACAATACCCTCTAGGTTCATCCATGTTGTTGCAGATGGGAAGATTTCACTCTTTATGGCTGGGTAATATTCCATTGCATGTATATACCACATCTTAATATCCATTCCTCCGTCTATGATGGGCATTTTATCCATTCATCTATTGGTGCTTCCATATCTTGGAATTCTTAACCATTTTAAATAACGGCCCACATTTTCATGCTCAGTGAGCTCTGCAAATTACATAGTTTGGGCAGACAGCACAATACCCTGGCTACTGTTAGAGAAACTGGTTTGAAATGGGAGAACTGAAAAAATACATATATTTTTTTTTACTTCAAGACCCATCAAGGAAGGAAAAATGCTTTCCTGACATATCTCAGAGGAAAAGCTGCATCGCGGATCCAAGATCTGAAGAATAAGGAGAGAAGTGTGGACTTCCAGAAGGTTCTTAGGTGCCTCTTGTGTCTGACGGCATCTCTAACTTTCCTTGTATTCTATGTCCTCGACAGTTGGGAGGACTCTTGCTCCGTGTTGTGGAGGGTGTCCCTCTACTGGGGTTTGTCTCATGGTTTTATCATGGTTAGACTGGGGTGGGGGGGTGGCTTTGGCAAGCGAGACTCCAGAGGTGAATTGACCTTCTTGTCACATCCTATCAAGGGTGTGCCATCACATGACTCACCGTTACTGATGTTGACCTTGATCACCTGGCTGAGGTCTCTCGGGTTCTCCCTTGTCAAGTTATCCCACACCTGCTCCCACCTGCTCCCACCATTGGACTTTTTACCCACAGGAATTCTGCTTCTCTCTCCCGGTTATATCCAGGATCTCCTCTGCATCCCTGTTCCACCGCTGATTGTAAGCTTTGCCCTGAAGACCCCCACTCACCCCATCCTGTCCCTGTGATGCATGACGTAATTATTATTTTTAGAACAAAGATAACCCGGAGCCATGACCAAAGACCAAGTAGTATCATCTCTACCCAAACCAAAACATTATTGGAAAAGTAAATTACTTTTATTTGCATTGAAAATATTTGATAGGAAGTGCATGAGAATGCTCACTGAGAAAATAGACCCAGAACCTATCATCAGAGGAATGATGTTATCTATAAAAAATAGGGAAGAACCATTGGGTACATTTCCACACTGAAACCTCTTTCGAATTTTATCCTTTACCCTGTACTCTTGCATCTATTCTCATCTCCTCTCCTTGAATTTATGAGCACAGGTGGGCACAGCCTCCTTCCCCTTGTCATGACGAAACACACACTCGATTCTCTGTCATCAAGGGCAAGGCAGTGGGGGAGGGTGATTTCAGTAGAAAATGGGTTGCCTTGGGGCCTCATCTAGGGGGAGAAATATTTCTGCACAGCCAGTCCCCAGTTAGATCCCCTTCCCCACATCCTGTAGGGGTGGGGACATAGTTAGCAGATGCAAATATAAGGCACCCAGTTAAAGCTGAATTTCAGATGAACTAGATATAAGCATCTGAATGCAGAGTTCCAAAGAATAGCAAGAAGAGATAAGAAAGCCTTCCTCAGCAATCAATGCAAAGAAATAGAGGAAAACAACAGAATGGGAAAGACTAGAGATTTCTTCAAGAAAATTAGAGATACCAAGGGAATATTTCATGCAAAGATGGGCTTGATAAAGGATAGAAATGGTATGGACCTAACAGAAGCAGAAGATATTAAGAAGAGGTGGCAAGAATACACAGAAGAACTGTACAAAAAAGATCTTCACGACCCAGATAATCACGATGGTGTGATCACTGCCTAGAGCCAGACATCCTGGAATGTGAAGTCAAGTGGGCCTTAGAAAGCATCACTACGAACAAAGCTAGTGGAGGTGATGGAATTCCAGTTGAGCTGTTTCAAATCCTGAAAGATGATGCTGTGAATGTGCTGCACTCACTATGCCAGCAAATTTGGAAAATTTAGCAGTGGCCACAGGACTGGAAAAGGTCAGTTTTCATTCCAATCCCAAAGAAAGGCAATGCCTAAGAATGCTCAAACTACTGCACAATTGCACTCATCTCACACGCTAGTAAAGTAATGCTCAAAATTCTCCAAGCCAGGCTTCAGCAATACGTGAACTGTGAGCTTCCAGATGTTCAAGCTGATTTTAGAAAAGTCAGAGGAACCAGAGGTCAAATTGCCAACATCCGCTGGATCATGGCAAAAGCAAGAGAGTTCCAGAAAAACATGTATTTCTGCTTTATTGACTATGCCAAAGCCTTTGACTGTGTGGATCACAATAAACTGTAGAAAATTCTGAAAGAGATGGGAATACCAGACCACCTGACCTGCCTCTTGAGAAATTTGTATGCAGGTCAGGAAGCAACAGTTAGAACTGGACATTGAACAACAGACTGGTTCCAAATAGGAAAAGGAGTATGTCAAGGCTGTATATTGTCACTCTGCTTATTTAACTTCTATGCAGAGTACATCATGAGAAACGCTGGGCTGGAAGAAGCACAAGCTGGAATCAAGATTGCTGGGGGAAATATCAATAACCTCAGATATGCAGATGACACCACCCTTATGGCAGAAGGTGAAGAGGAACTAAAAAGCCTCCTGATGAAAGTAAAAGAGGGGAGTGAAAAGTTGGCTTAAAGCTCAACATTCAGAAAATGAAGATCATGGCATCTGGTCCCATCACTTCATGGCAAATAGATGGGGAAACAGTGGAAACAGTGTCAGACTTTATTTTTTTGGACTCCAAAATCACTGCAGATGGTGATTGCAGCCATGAAATTAAAAGATGCTTACTCCTTGGAAGGAAAGTTATGACCAACCTAGACAGCATATTCAAAAGCAGAGACATTACTTTGCCAACAAAGGTCCGTCTAGTTAAGGCAATAGTTTTTCCAGTGGTCATGTATGGATGTGAGAGTTGGACTGTGAAGAAAGCTGAGTGCTGAAGAATTGATGCTTTTGAACTGTGGTGTTGGAGAAGACTCTTGAGAGTCCCTTGGACTGCAAGGAGATCCAACCAGTCCATTCTAAAGGAGATCAGTCCTGGGATTTCTTTGGAAGGAATGATGCTAAAGCTGAAACTCCAGTACTTTGGCCACCTCACGTGAAGAGTTGACTCATTGGAAAAGACTCTGATGCTGGGAGGGATTGGGAACAGGAGGAGAAGGGGACGACAGAGGATGAGATGGCTGGATGGCATCACCAACTCGATGGACATGAGTTTGAGTGAACTCCAGGAGCTGGTGACGGACAGGGAGGCCTGGCGTGCTGCGATTCATGGGGTCAGAAAGAGTCGGATACGACTGAGCGACTGAACTGAAGTGAACTGATATATATATTGTTGTTGTTTTTTAGTTGCTAAGTCATGTCCAACTCTTTTGCAACCCCATGGACTGTAGCCCGTCAGGGTCCTCTGTTCATTGGATTTCCCAGGCAGGAATACTAGAGTGGGTTACCATTTTCTCTTCCAGGGGATCTTCCTGACCCAAGGATCAAACCCACGTCTCCTGCATTGGGAGACAGATTCTTTACCACTGTATCACCAGGGAAGCCCCTAAACACACACACACACACAAACACACATACATATATATACACATCCGTATGTGTGTGTTATATATATTAGCATAAGTATGCTCCCAAGCTTGGCAATAGGATACACTTATGTTACAAATGATCCATTGTTGACCTGACGTTCAGGTTTAACTCGGCATCCCGTTTCATCTACTACCCTTCCCTGAGGCCCTCAGACCACCGTTTCCAGCCTCTACCATCCTGCAGGAGGGGGGCTCCATGTACTTGAAAACGCACCTGACCGTTCTTTCAAATCTAATTCCACTTCTGCAACTTGATCAGTGTGGTGGTGCCCTGTCCTCCATGCCCAGGCTGGGGGGGCACAGGGCACCACCTTTGTTTGCAGATGGGTTGGCTTCTGGGCTGTCTGTTGTTCAGACTCCTAACCTGTTACCTCTGAAGAGGCTGGTTCAGGGTCAGCTGGTCGGATCACCTGTTCTGGGTCACCTGGGCACATGCATCTCCCCATTTGCCCTGCAACTGGTTCTTTTTGCTGTCTCTCTCTTTCTCTCCTTCCCTTTGTGTCTCTGTCCATCTCTGCCTTCTGGCTCCTTCCCCTGGATAAGGCTTTTCTTCCTGTGGCCTGAGGCCACTCAGCAAGTCACCTGGACCCCAAATGAGGTCAGTGGCAGGGGCAGGCATCCTCCAGGCTGTGTTACTCCACTAGTGAGGACAGGCCATCTTCACTTTCTCTCTTTTCCAAGCCAAACCCTGGAAGGAAAGGGCTTAGTTTTCTTTTCGAAAAATCCATGCGGGAGGCGGCATCAAATCTGTCAGTTCTGGCTAAGAAAATACACTCAGAAGCTGTAATCAGGGGCGAGTCTCGACCTTCTAGACACGGTATATCTCTATACTAAAACCTAAATTTTATCGTCTCCCGCATGCTATTTCATTTCCTCCTGCCCTCCCCACCTCTTGTATTTATTAGACACTGGGTATGGATTTCTTTCCCTGAGAGAACTTTCATAATAATGAAGTATACTTGGCAGACATTCACAGTGAATATACAGGGTTGGAGGCTATTCTGCAAGGAAAATGGTCAGGCTTGTTTTCCTCTGTGGGAGAGAAATATTTGAGATCAGGTAGACTAATCATTTCTCAAGATAGAAGTTTTGAAGGTTGCTTTTGCCTAAAGAAGTTGAAAACTCCTTGAAGGGGCAGAAAGTTTCTGAGATGTTCACCCTTATGATTTCCCTCCATGGCAGTCTGCCATCATCCTGTCTCTCTGGGTACCAGCATCCTCTGGGGCTCAGTCCACTTCACATCTTTCTTCTGCTTTCCCCACGCTGACTTTTTTTTCCCCCTCTTTTTAGATTTTCACGAGGGGTCTGACTGAGAAAGCCAAGAGAACCACTCTTTGTGCTTCTAGCCCTCATTCTTTGATGGATATTCATGCAATTTTCTCATTATTTTTCTGTCAGCATTCACAGAAAACGTGTAAACTACTTTATTTCAAAACCCTTAAGTTAGTTTACTCCATGATAATTTAAGCCATGTATTCTTTTTTCTGATTTGAATTTAGTAATAACATATTTTAAACAGAAGTCAAGATTTCCTGAATAAATTTTCGATGATGACTGCTGACGTTTCTGGGTTCCACCCCACCTCCTTCTTTAACCTCCTTTTACTGGACCTTGCTCTACATATGTGATGAGTTGTCCTTTCTTTCTCCGGGCGTTTTAAACAGACTCTGGGACTTTTAGGAGGAGAAAATTTTGGAGGGGAGTGGTCGTCTTATCGACCCAGCTGTCTTTGATTCAAGAAAATAACCAAGGGGACTTCCCTGGGGGACCAGTGTTTAAGACTTCGGCTTCCAATGCAGGGGGTGCGGTTCAATCCCGGACCTGGAAGCGAAGATCCCATATGCCTCTGAGCCAAAAAAACAAAGCATAAAACAGAAGTAATATTGTAACTAATTCAGTAGACTTAGAAAAGAAAGAAAGAAAATAACCAGGGGCCAGATGTGTGGTCAGGTGCACAGGTGCCCCAATCCCAACCCTGCCGGGGACCACCCCCAGGGGGGATTCCAGGGACTGCTGGAAGACAGGAGTTTGTAAAGATTGTCTTCTCTCCCTGTAGCCAGTTTTGCCTATTTTAAATTCTGTTTTTTTCCCCAGCCTCTTCGCCTTTGTATATAGTGCAGAATTTTGTATCTGCTCCAAGTCTCGTCTCCCACTCCATTCCTTACCTCTTCCCCACGTGGAATTTTCTGGATTCCCGACATTATTTCTACTCCTTTCCAGGCAACAGTTAGAAGCATCTCCCACTTTCTGTTAGATCTGGATCTCCCTTCCTATAGTGCTCTTGACTTGCGAAACAGATTCCCTTTGTGGGTGATGGAGGAGAAATCTTCAAGGAATGATGTAAAGATTTCTTATATGCTTGAAAGCCTTGACTTTCTCCATGGTTCTAATACGTCAATTGCTGTTCTTAAAAATCTAGAAATCAAATTTCTTAATGAATTTCGCAGCATGAGCATTTATACATTTATTTCTATGGAGGGATATTCTTGCCTTTTTATTTTCTCTTTCTCCTTTATGTTGCTTTAGGAGTCCTATCTGTACTTCCAAGAACGCTTTCAGTTGTGTAACTGAGGTTTTACATTTCCAGGGCATTTTTAACCAGACTGATTATATGTAGAGGAAGACAAAGTCTGTGACTCCAAGACTGGGAGAGTTTCTGAAGTTCAAAAAAAAAAAATCCTGTAATTTAAGTTTCCCGTTATAAAAGGCAGAATTTCTAAAGCTGCTGGGAGGACAAAAGACTGACTTCCTAGGATTCTAAAAGAATTGGGTCCATCTCTTCCTGTTAGTACTCTTTCCCCTTTGTTACACGCGCTTCCAAGTTCCACGTAACCTTGAGGTTGGAGCCTCTTCATCACAGGGCAGAGTCAACCCTTGATATTTTATTTCCTGCTTCAGCTGAAAGAACTCATGACTGTCCCCCTTTATTTTCCTCCAGCATCCATAGAAACCACATCGAGGCTTTTGCTCAAAACACACTCCTTGAGTCTCTTTGCAACGGAATTGCAGTCGCAGGAGGGCTCTTTTCTTTTGAGGTGGAAATCTTGAGAAAAGCTGAAGCCAAGTTGAAAGTCCTTCCATTATGGGCAAAGTCCGCCCGGTTGAGTTTCTTTCATTATTGAGAAAACCACACTTAGGAAATCGGGTTGAAAGCATACATTCTTGAGTAAATTTTGGTCTGAAAAGTTTTCAAAGAGTCTTTTGAGTTGCTTTTATTCCTTTCCTTTTCTCCCAGTCCCCTTGCTCCTCTATAATAGAGTTTAAGAAATGCTGTTGAATTCTGGGTACGGGATTTCACATTAGTGAAATATTTTACACTGACTCCTTCACTAATGTTGTTTAGAAGAAATATCTGAGTGAGAGGAAGTTTTCAGCTTTCTAAATACTTGCCTTTCCTCAAAAAAAGGTAAAGGCAGGTGTTCTGGAGAAAGACAAAATGCCCGAGTAGCACATGCGATGTAGTATCTAAACACGTTACAAAAACAGAAAAATGTTCTCTCGTTTTGTTTCCTGGGTTTCTTGTCTTATTGATTTTACTGCATTTTAGGTTTGAGGGAAGACAGAGATTCTCCCTGGATATTATCTTTTCACAGAGGCTAAACTTACAATGTTTCTTTCCTAAAGTGATTGGAAAACCAAAATGGATTGAGGCCAATGCCAATATTTTCTTTCTTGCTTTTGTTTCTAGTTAGAAATTAGTCCATTTCCCCCCTTATCAGGATTAATGAAGGAGAAAACAAATGCTCTTTCTTCTCAGCTATTATCATTGAAATGGATCAATTTCTTCTTTTTAAGAATGCAAATCTTGAGGACGAATTGAGCTTCTCAAATATCTCAATTGTATTTCAATAAATGGACAGTCTTTTGCAGCCTCATTTTATAGGCTCATAAAGAAACATTGAGAATCATAATTCAAAGAGGATATACTTTTGATTTCCATCTCGGTGTTACAGATTCCAAATAGTATTTTCAGTAATTGTATTTTTTTTTTTCTCCTTCACCTCATGCCCACAGTGGCTCTCTAAATTTTAGGTACATACTTATGGTCTGGGAACAAACTTGCAACTTCAGGGTTGATTTTAAACACAGCTTTCCACTCAACATCTTTCAGGGAAAAAAAATATCTCTGAGAGGGAAATCTTAAATTGATTGCCTTTCATCAAAGAAGAGAAGTAAGTACCGCTAAGAGTAGTTTCTGAAGGAAAACATATGATTGCTTAGAAAATTGCATTAGGAGAGAGAAATACTCTGGCATGGAGTGGGATTTAGTAAATGTATTTTTCTGTCCCTCTGGTGGGTCCTTCAACTATATTCTCTCTGAAGAACCCAGCTGAGGTTTCATACTATTCCTTTCCAGAACAGAGGGAACCTACCTCAACAAAATAAAGGCCACACATGACAAGCCCACAGCTAACATCACACTCAGTGGTGAAAAGCTGAAAGCTCTAAGATCGGAAACGAAACAAGGATGTCCGTTCTCATCACTTTCATTCAACACAGTTTTGGAAGTCCTAGCCACAGTAATCAGAGGAGGAAGAAAGGAATCCAGATTGGAAAAGAAGTAAAACTGTCCGTGTCTGCAGATGACATGACACCATACATAGAGAATCCTGAGGATGCGAGCAGGGTTTGGTCAAGTTTCAAGATACAAAATCAATGCACAGAAACCTGTTGCAATTCCATAAACTAAGAATGAAAGATCAGAAAGAGAAATTAAGGAAACAGTCCCATTTACCATCTCATCAGAAAGAATAAAATACTTGGGAATAAACCTACCAAAGGAGGCAGAAGACCTGCACTCTGAAAACTTTAAGACACCGATGAGAGAAACGGAAGCAGACACTGTGTTCTTGGGTCAGAAGAATCAATATTGTCGAAATGACTACACCACCCAAGGCGATCCACAGATGCAGTTCAACCCTTGGATGGTTCTGCAAGGTGACATCTTGATTCCTCAGGCTGGTCACTTCCTCTCAAGCCTAATTAGGTGTCCTCGTGCCATGATTCATAACCCATCTCCTCTGTGGCATTTACCACAATACCAATCTTTATGTAATTATGTCTTAATTTTCCTCTCTTCAGCTACGTGTACACTACATCAGTGAGGCGGAATTGAGCTGCTTAAATCATTGACAATAAACCCTTATTTAATTCCAGGGTGAAGGAGGCACTTCTATGCTTTCTTTCTCACTGGAATCTTTTCTTTTGAATTTTCTGTCCATACCTAAGCTTTTAAGTGACTGAAATATTTTAACTGATTTTTTTTCCCATTAACATAGTTTAGGAAAAATTCTTCTGAGGCAAACATTATCAAAGCAGCTATCTTTCATTGAAAAAAAAAAAAAGAAAGGTAAAGAGAACTTCTCTGACAGGTACTTCCTGAAATAAAAGGTTTACTGAATCCTATTGAAAAGGTGGAATAGCTCAATATTATATGAGGATGGTGATGTAGTTCTCTGAAATTAAGTATATTTGAATTGTTTTTATCTTTTCACCCTTTCAACTTCTGTTAGTCATGAGTGAACTGGGACTGGTGGAGATGGGGGGTGGGGGTTGGTTTACTTCATGTCTCTCCTGACCTGCTCCCTTTGTCACAAATCACCTCCAAATGTTTCCCTGAGAGAAACAAAATGGCAGCCTGAACTCCAGGGTTCCCTCACCCACCAACTCCCTCTCCGCCTCTGACTAGAGCTAATGGCTCCGTACCATTATTTTTCCTGTCAGATTTAATGGGGAGATATTCTTTTCCTAAAGCCATTAGTTAAGTAATATTGCTTACGGAATCGCTGAAACAAGGATAACACCTCCTTCTAAGGGTGTAAATCTTAAGAAATGATGAGGCAATTGCCTAAACACATCAATTATATTCCAAAAGCCTGAACTTCTTTTTTTTCTGCTACGATTTTCATTTAGAGTTAAGAAAGTTTGAAAGTAATGATCTCTAAAGTAGGTTCTCTTGATTCAATTTTGGCACTAAATAATTCAAATAATATTAGCTGGGTTTTTTTGTTCTTCATTTCATTTTCCTTCTTCCCCACAATTTGTCCTCTCTTTATTTTAAGGCATTCTCTTTTTGTCTGAGGATGATTTGAAGTTTCAACTTACCAAAAGATTTTAAGCATACTTTCCCACTAAATATGTTTTTTTGGAGAAAGTGGTAAGTGAAGTGTTCTCAAACTGATTGCTTTTCATCAGAGAAGGAGAAGAGAAATTTAAACCATAGAGAAAAGTGGTTTCTGGGAAAAAAAAAAGAGATTGGAAAATGATTACTTGGAAGTAGCAAAATTTCATACAAAAAAATGATAGAACAGAAGTACTTCAGATTTGATTAAAAGATGGAAAAATATATTTTTCTTTTCCTTTTGCGTGTCTCTCAACCTTTCCTCTGCCTAAGAAACGACCTATTGTTATGAGAGTATGATGGTCTTCCTTGTTCTGATAGAAATGATTTGCCCTGCACAATCTGGAGTTTTTCCTCATGACTTTCAGTCTGAGTTTTAAAGCCAATGTCATTATTGGCCTCTAATTTTTCTTTCAGACTAATAAAACCATACCATACTTATTGCAACAAAGAAAGCAACACTGACATATGCAAGGAAAATTTGACAATCCCCAGCCTCATGAGCCCTAGAGGCTGCCAGAGTTGGGTTGATGCACCATCACGCATTTCTCTACATACATAAAAATATGGACAGACACTTTATTTTGTTGTTTACACAAAATAAGAGATCACACCATATTCAGTCATCTACAACTCTTTTCTTCTTAATACACCTTGTATGTAACTCTAGCATATATTACAGATTGATGGATAGATCATTTTAATAATGGCACAAAAATCCCACAGTATAGCTGTACCATAATTTATTTATTCAACTCTTCCTTCATTGATGGATGTTCCTGTTGATTGCTATTGCTTTTCCTACCACAGCTATTGCTGCAGTAAATATTCTTGCTCAATTTCCCAGAGAGCAGTTGCTGGATCAAGGCACGTTTTATAATTATAAATTTCATTTTATAAGACACTACTAAATTACTTTTCAAAAACAGGATTACTCTCCCATAAATATCTTTTTGACAGTATTTTTTAAAAGAAACTTTGCTTCTGCAAAAGAGCAGAGGCTGAGTGGAGACTAAAGCCTTGCCTTCATCCTTGGTGCCCCCGAACCTCTTCCCCAACAAAGGGTCACTCGTTGGCCTCTCTTGGCAGCATTCAGGCCACAGATAGGTTGGTTAGCACAGTGATGTGGTTTGAAAATTAATTTATCAGTGTTTAAAAGGGAACCATGGAGCTCAGATTTCTGGTTTCTCATGAAAAACTGATAGCTCCAGCAAATTTGCCTCTTGGTCCTTGCTGGTCTCTGTGAGTGGGGCGTTGAGGGGCAGCCTGGCCCTTGAGGCTGGGCCAGTCCTTCTTCTTCATCCACAGCCCTCGTTTCTGTTACTGATCTGGCCCTGTAGCTTTTGAGTTTATGATTTTTGGTTTCAACCAGGGTTTCCCAGTCGTGACCCTGTTGACCTTTGGGTTTGGGGCCATCCAGAATGGGATGGGGGTCTATCCTGTGTACCACGCATTGGAGAAAGTCCCTAGACATCACCTCTGGCTGAAAACCACTGTCTTTGACCCATTAGACACATTTTCTTCAGGAGCTGTTCAGAAAAGCTTTTCCAAGAGTGTTCCTGAGTTGCTTTCATTACTTGTCTTTATCCCGAAGGCATCTGTCTTGCTTCCTGAAGGAACATTGTTGAACTCTATACACGACCAAGCTTTAATGTCACGGCAAGATTTCAAACCAACCCTGTTCGCAGAGTTGGAAGAAAATATCTGAATGGAGAATGTGATCAAAATGCTTTGCTTTCATCTCAGGAACAGAGGTGTAGACATGGCCATGATTACAGGTGGTTTCTCAAGTAAAAACTCTTCCTAATTACACTCACATAAAAGGGCCAATTTCCAAACACTGGATGAAGAGGCTTGAATACGTCCCCAGAATAAAGGGTGACTGTGCCTTTTTTCCTTAGCAGTTTCCTTTCCTTTTTTCTGTAGCAGTTTCTTTTTGTGATTCAGGGCCTCGGGCCAGCAACCTTCTCCCCTTCTGTTCTCAAAAGAGTCCTCAGCATGTTCCAGAGCATCCGAAAGAATTTGGAAGGCAGAGGAGGGGTCTCTCCTGGGCTGTTCTCCCACTTAGCCTTCGCTCTCCTCCTCTGACAGGAGCTAATGACTTTCCTACATCTTTTCTCATTAGAATTAATAGAGAAGTATTCATTCTTTCCCTAAAGCTATTATTAATAGTTAAGTCGCCAAGCTCTGGAATTGCTGAAACAGAGTAATTTCTCCTTCCTTCCAAGGTGTAAATCTCAAGGAAAGATGAGAAGCCATCGTGAGTGTATCAGTTAGGTCCTGGGGAAGGGACCTTTGTAGACAATTGCATTTAGCAACAGGAAACTTTTAAAATAACGATACGGAGAGTGGATGGATTGCATTTAGTCTCAGCATTTAAAGTCTCAGGTGGCCATTTCTTTGATCGTCTCTTTTCCTGACATGGTTTCATCATTCTATTTTCAATCTCCGTTATAAAGTCACTCTCTTGTTGTCTGGACAGGATCCAACTGTTAACTTCAAGCACGATTTTAAACAGCAATTTCCACTAAACATAGTTTAGATAAAGAATTTCTGTGCAGGAAGATTTCTTGTCCTGATTGCCTTTCATCAGAGGAATAGAAAAGAGATGAGAGCCACAAGGAAAGTGTTTCTGAATAAAAGATTCATTTGTGATTAGTTAGAGGCCAACTTTCCAAAGATTGCATTGGGATAGCACAAAAGTGCCCAAGGTTGCTCTGGATAAATACCTTTTCCTGGTTCTCTCTCTCCAGTCCCTGTCCATCTATGGAACTAGAATCGAGCACTACTTGCTCCCTATCACCCACGGCCCACCCACTTCTGATCATTTTCTGATTGGAATGAATGTCCCCAGCCTCTGCCTGCAAATAAATCTTCTTCCTTCCATCATTTTCAGCTGTACTTTTTTCTTCTCTGGAGTTCCTTACAAACAGAAATTGTAATAGAATGGCAGAAACGAATGGATTTGCTTGCAAAAAATTTTAGTTCAATCTGAGAGCCTTAAAACTATTGGTTGAATAACTACTTAAATGAATGATTCAGACTAGGTAGAGAGAAAACCAGCCCTAAACAGGTAGTGTGGGTTAATAGTTTTACAGCATGCATGGTTTTACTCCTGTTCATGGATACAGGTGGGGTCAGGACCCCCTTGTACCATCTTATCGCACCCTCTGCTTTTTCTTTCTAGCATTTGCTACACCTACTTGGTGATTTTTTTAATTGAAATTTTATATTTTGAAATATTTCTTCACATTCTTTTCCATTATGATTTGTTACAGGATATTGGATATAGTTCTCTGTGCTGCACAGTAGGCCCTTGTTGTTTATCTATCCTGTATATAATAGTTTGCAGCTGCTAATTGCAAACTCCCAATCCATCCATCCTCCGAGTCCCCCCGCCCCCGCTTGGCAACCACAAGTCTGATCTCTGTCTGTGACTCTGTTTATGTTTTGTAGACAAATTCATTTGTGTCATATTTTAGATTCTGCATATATGTGATATCATATGGTATTTTTCTTTCTCTTTCTGACTGACTTCATTTAGTATGATAATCTCTAGGTCCATCCATGTTGCTGCATATGGCATTATTTTGTTCTTTTTTATGGCTGAGTAGTATTCCATTGTACATATATACCACATCATCTTTATCCGTTCATCTTTTGATGAACATTTAGGTTGCTTCCATGTCTTAGCTATTATAAACAGCTCTGCAATGAACTCTGCTTGGGGTGTATGTATCCTTTTGAACTATGGTTTTCTCTGGATATATATGCTCAGGAGTGGGATTGCTGGATCATATGGTAGCTCTACTTTTAGTTTTTTAAGGAACCTCCACAATGTTCTTCTGAGTGGCTGCACCAATTCATATTTCAACTGACAAGTGCAGACGGGTTCCCTTTTCTCCACATCTTTTCTAGCATTTGTTATTTGTAGATCATTTTTTGGTGTAATGATTTGCTGGCTGAATTTCTCCGCCATTAGACTGTCATTTCCATAAAGGTGTCTGCCTTGGTCACTGAATAAACTGCCTGTGTTCAGCGCAGTTCCTGGCAGAGTGTTGACTGTGGTCAGTAATAAATATTTAGGCACAATTATATGGACTCATAAATAGCTCAAGAAATAGGGACTCAAGGACTTTCCTGGTGGTACAGTGGATAAGAATCCTCCTGCCAGTGCAGGGGACATGGGTTTGATCCCTGGTCTGGAAAGATTCCACATTCCACAGAGCAGCTAAGCCTGTGAACCACAAGTACTGAGCCTTGGTGCTTACAGTTTGTGCTCTGCAACAAGAGAAGCCCCCCCAACAAGAGAAGCCACCCCAAAAGGAGAAGTCACTTCAACAAAGAGTAGCCCTTGCTCACTGCAACTAGAGAAAGCCCAAGTGCAGCAGTGAGGACCCAGTGTAGCCAAAAATAAATATTTTTTCAAGTTTAAAAAGCAACAACAACACAAAACAAAAATATGGACTCAAAAAAATGTGCTCAACTAGTATTTGGATGAGCAAATAATTGCCCACATAGTGACTCCATTTAGAGCTCTGCCCAGCTTTCCTGAAGTAATCGCAAATTTTAAATGCTAGCCCATTGTGCATCTTTCAGTGGCAGGGATGCTTGTAAACAATTTCGTATCATATAAATTAGTAGTCTGGTGATTACTCCTGGGATCTTGTTGACACTTACAGTTTACTTAACGAGGCCCACGTGGAAGACTCCTTTTTACTCCTTTCTTATAATTCATCATCTTTGGACTCTAAATTCATGGAGGTTTGGGGTGGTTTGGGGCAACTGATGAAAAAGCATTGAATTTCTTACATTTCAAGATAATGATATTTGAGTAATATGTCTATTAGCATTTTAATATGGCCTCGCCATGACATAGCTGGCAGGAGGCTTGGCATTAAGGGTCTCACCAGTTAAGCTGTAAGTTTCATGGTGTCATTTCTTCATTCCATTATCCTTCTAATTATTTACAGTTTCCTATTGCTGTTTCAAGATGGCTAAATTTAAATTTGTTGTCACACTAAGCAGTCTCTTCCTCTCTCCATGTGGTTCGGCAGTTATTTCTGAAAGTGAAAGTGAAGTCGCTCAGTCTTGTCCGACTCTTTGCGACCCCATGGACTGTAGCCTATCAGGCTCCTCCGTCCATGGGATTTTCCAGGCAAGAGTGCTGGAGTAGATTGCCATTTCCTTCTCCAGGGGATCTTCCTGACCCAGGAATCGAACCTGGGTCTTCCGCATTGCGGGCAGATGCTTTACCGTCTGAGCCACCAGGGAAGCATGTTATTTCTGAGGGAAATTATTAAACATGCAGCCGTTAATGGGGAGGGGAACAGAAGTGATGAGACATGAGTTCTCTAATAATAAGATGCTGATGATTGCATAAGAGCGGTTGAATCTGCAAAGATTGCCATAGGACATAGAAATCCACAATTTCTGAAGGTGTATGAAGTGATTCATAGAATGATGCCAGAACATAAACAGGACCCTGTTCTGTGCTTTAACATTGGACCTGAAAAGTTTTTGAAACGGGCCATCCATCTAAAAGCAAGGATGCTGTCCTTTCCCAAGAATCTCAATTCATTTAACACACTTTAGTGACATTATTTGGGCATTTTTCACAATGATTAAAGATAACTCTCTTTTCTCTGTAAGACTGTAGGTCACAAGCAAATTAAATCAATGGATTTTCTCCTCTCGCTTTCTCTGATGAGTCAGAAGTTATTGGTCAAAGGCACACATGGCCTTTTCGTTAAGCTTAAAAACCCAAACAACCTGCTGAGAAGATGCTTGACCAATCTGATTATTTTCTCTATACTAATTGGTTTTTACTCTTCATTGAATTGAATGAATTGCCTGATGGTTTTGTCACTGTAGGGGCACGGCTTAATCCACTTAGAGGGAGGCGCGTGGGCCTGGGACTCTAGAAACGTCTTTCATCATTATTGTCTTTGGGTGGTTTTTCATAGATGAGAATGAAAATGATCTCAAGTCTATGTTCTCCATTTCTCTCCCCACTGCCCTAGACATGCCATCCCCCCAGTCCCCTAGATGATCCTGGGAACCTTGTAACTGGTTTTCCCACCGCAATGCCCTCTCCTCTAATTCAGTCTCTGTATAGTAACCATGTGCATCTTTAGAGGATGTAGACTTCTTGATGGAAACACTGGTTTCTTCACAATGAATGGTGAATAAAATCTAATCCTTTCCCAGGGCTTCTTGCATCCTACAAGACCTGAGCCCCCTGCTCTCCACTGTGCTTCCAGCAAAGCCTCCTTCCACTGGGTCCATCCTCTGAGCTCCATCCCACTGCAGGTCCCCTGCCTCTGTTTCTCTTTCGTCTGGAATGGCCTTTGAGGGCTGCTGGTTCTTCCTGATCCTGAAGATCTCATTTCAGGTGGCACCTTATCAGAGATACCTTCTTCTACTAGGCAAGCCAGTTAACTGTCCCACCCCAGTTACTCTCTGTAATCTGCCCCTTGGATACTGCTACTCTCTATAATACTCTGTTTATTATCACTCTCAGTATCGTTCTCCCTTCCCTGTTTACTGCATCTCTGTCATAGCCTCCTCTGTATTGGTCCTCCCTGGAGTAGTCACCCCTCATTTCTTTCCTTCTTGACCCCCATCACAACCTCAATTATCTTACATGCCTCTGTTTCTCTTCCTTGTTGGAGCAAAGTCTCATAAGAACCAGGGCATCTTGGTCTTGTTCTCTGATTCCTTAGGGTTGAACATGGTGCCTGGTTCCTTGGAGGAGCCCAAAACATGTTTGTTGAGTGGATGAATGAAATACCAAAATCCTGGTGCTATGTCTTTAGATGACTGTGGTATGGTGGTGCTCAAGTAAAGATTGTATTAAAGGGAAAATTACAATTTCCTTTGCCAATCATTGCAACTTGGATAGATGTTTAAGCTGATTTGCTCAAGATTAGTGCGTTCAGGTCATCTTGTGACCTGTCCCGGAGGTATAAAAAGTGGATCTGTTCCTTTGGGTTCAAGATGGAGGAGAGAGCATGTTCACTTTCTTCCACTTTCCCCTAAAAACCCAGAAATTAGTGAGGAATGTGTTTAGAATGTCCAGGCCTATGGGCACTAGGTAACCAGAGAAGAAATAGTGCCATGGTTGTGGGAATTAGAATGCAGAGGCTGAATGGTCACTGAGTAGCAGACCCAAGCGAACTTCATCCTGATTTAACAGTGGTCAAGTCAAGAATATTAAGAAATTCATGGTACCAGGTGGGACTGAAAACAGGAGTGTTGGTTGACCACTCCCCACCCCGCGGAAACCTCCACCCCCACCACTGATTCTCAGATCCTGGTCACATCCTTCATTTTCACTCCCAAATAATGCTTGGGGCTTAGTCTCTGGAGACCCTACAAAATGCTGGGGAGCAAGAGGACTAGGTTGAAAACAGAGGGTTTAACCAAAGGTTGGCACTGGATGCTGAGCCCCTCCCTGCCCAATCCCAATTCGGACTGCAGAATGCTGACACCTGCCTTACAATTTCCAGGCAGGACATCAGAGAACTCCTTCTGCAAAAGTCGACTAGCCTGTGTGGAGACCCAAAGTGGATGACTTCAGGGTTTTCCATGTCAACAAGGCGACAAGATAACCCTGCAGGGAGGTCCACGATGGACACTTTACATTTGTAGAGTTTCTAACCAGCTTTTCAGTACCTCTTTCTAAAACATGGGCAGATAGATTGCTGGATATCTCAGGGAAGCCTTTAAATATGAAAGAGATAAAAGCAAACAGAAACAAAGGAACCTAGAAGATAGACAGTGTAGGGACAGGCAAGTTTCAGCAATGACAGCAATGGCAACATCTTGCCTGAGACAGGTGAGAAGATGCTGGAGCCATGAAGTAGTAACAGGATGCTATAAAGAAGGGACAATAATAATAATTAATAATAATATTAACTATTATTATTAATCATTGGAATAATTAATAATCTTGAAATAATTATTCCAAGAGGGGGCTCTTGGAAATTAAAAACATGATACAGACGTATCAATCCTACCTTTAAGGAAGACTGATGCTGAAGCTGAAGCTCCACTACTTTGGCCACTTGATGCGAAGAGCCAACTCATTGGAAAAGACTCTGGTGCTGGGAAAGATTGAGGGCAAGAGGAGAGAGTGGCGACAGAGGATGAGATGGTTGGATGGCGTCACTGACTCGATGGACATGAGTTTGAGCAAACTCTGGGAGATAGTGAAGGACAGGGAGGCCTGGCATGCTGCAGTCTGTGGGATTACAAAGAGTCAGACACGACTCAGCGGCTGAGCAACAACAGACATAGACACTTGTAAGTTGGAATAGAAAGTTGAAGGAATTCCCCCAAAAGAAAAGAAAAAGAAATAGAAAATAGGAAAGAAAAGAAAAATAGAGGGTTAACTCAAGAGGTCTAATAACCTAGTAAGAGCAGTTCTAGCTAAAAAAGAAAAAACATAAGGAAAAAATATATCAAAGAAATAATATATTTTTGTAAAACATAAAGACATGGTTCAGATTGAAAGGACCCATTGAAAGTGTACAGACAACGAATGGAAATAGATGCAGGACCATAGTGATACTCTCGTAAAAAGGAGCTTAGGAGTTTCCAGAGAGAAAAACAAAACCGTTTCCTCCAAAGGATTGGGAACAGTAAATCATGTTGGCTCCAGACTTCTCAACAGCTAGAGCTCTGTGGAGCCACATCTTCAGTTCTGAAGGAAGATGAATTTTAATTCAGATAGCTATCAGGCAAGCCGCTAGTAAAAGTCTAAAGAATTTTATTTCACCCTTTCTCATGAAATTGCCAGAAGTTTTGCATTAGGAAAGAACACAAAGAGAGTAAACCCAGGAAAAAGAAGTATGTGTGTGTCTGTGTGTGTGTGGGGGGGTGTGTGTGTCCAGGAACCAGAGGTGAAAAAAACTGTTAGGATGGAGGTGTAGGGAGATGCACTGGCTCAGCCCCACTTTGGGCCTAGTGAGCAGTGGTCCACTGGGAAAAGGTCAGAACGTTCTGAGTGAGATGTTTCCAAGGCAATGAAATGAATGAATAAAATGAAATAAAAGACAATTGGGAAGGAAATGGGAGGTGGTTTTGGTAATAAATTCGTGCAAAAAAACTAGGCAGAAGAAGAAGACAAAATAATGATTAATTTCAGGAAAAACAGTGTTGGCAAGAAAGGCAATGTAATCACAGTACACCATCTGACTTGGTGGTGAAAAGCATGTTCCTGAACATAATGATGTAAACATTGCATATCCCCAACAAAATCTTGACAGCATAGTCATATAACGTATAACTGAAGAGAGGAGAGAGGGGAGGGATGTGTGCCCACGGGTGGGGGTAATGAGGCTTGTAGATGAGGGTTCTAAACCCGCCTCTCCCCTCATGATATCATCAGCTGTTCTCCAAAGTGGAGAAGGGGAATCTAAAGTAATGCTACATGCTTGTCCTTAGGAGAAAAGGAGATAAACATGAAAGGAATCCCAAGTGGGAAAAAATGAGTGGGTGGGCTGTTTTTCTTAAGTAGAAAGACAACTTAAAAAAAAAAAAAAACCCTGTGCATGTGTAATGTTAATCAAAATAAAAGCAGGTTTAAAAGTAGATTGACAAGGGGGGAGTGGGTGGGGGAAGGAAGGACTAGAAGTTTGGTATTAGCAGGTGTAAACTACAAGGTCGTACTGTAGAGCACATGGAGCTCTACTACACTCAATATCCTATGATAAACTATAATGGAAAAGAATATAAAAAAGAACGTCTATATATGGCTAGGGCTCCCCAGGTGGCTCTGTGGTAAAGAACCCGCCTGCCAATGCAGGAGACATAAGAGACGCAAGTTTGATGCTTGGGTCAGGAAGATCCCCTGGAGGAGGGCATGGCAACCCACTCCAGTATTCTTGCCTGGAGAATCCCATGGGCAGAGGAGCCTGGCCGGCTATGGGCCATAGGGTTGCAGAGAGCCGAACATGACTGAAGTGACTTAGCACGCGTACATGTATAACTGGGTCACTTTGCTGTACAGCAGAGATTGGCACAAAATTGTAAATCAGCTAAGCTGTTGTTGTTCAGTCACCTAGTCACATCCGACTCTTTGCGACCCCATGGACTGCAGCACACAAAGTTTTTTTAAAGTTCATAAACTGAAAAGTGGTTTAAACCCTTTTCTCTGGCAACACAGTCCTTATAGAATGCTTTTCCGCTCTGCTCTCATGATGGGATCTACATGCTCTGAAGTTCCATGATCCTTCTGACCTATATCCCAGGCCAAAATGATAAGATGGAAGAGAGAGTAAGGTTCCCTTGAAAGGGAGATGATATTTGGTGGGGACCATCAAGACCATGTCTTCGTCGCCCCTCTTCCCACACTCATCACAAAAACCACCACAAAACAACAGCAACACAAAAACCCATCACCCTCCTGCTGTCAGTGCTCTGATGGAGATCAAGACATCCAACATAACAGGGAAATTTCCTTTCTCAATATTTCTACTCTGGCCTCAGTTGAATGACCACAGAATTCAAGCCAATCCAAAATTAACCAATGTGGCAAGGAAGATGACTCTAATGAAAAAAAAAAGATCCATATGAAATATTTATTAAAATCTGTAATCAAAGGATTTTTCTACCTTAGGAATTAGTTTTTCCATCTCTCTCCTTAGCAGAAGTGGAGACATTTTATTTACAATGTGAACTGATTCAAGGTAAATCGAGTTGGTGGACATCCCATGTAGGACGCAGTTGATGAGCTCGGAGCTGGTATCGAAGACATAGGTCAACCCCTGGGAAGTGGCTATTGGCTGATTTTATAATTTCAGGTGTGTATCTGTGTGCCCCCCCTTCAGGTGTGAATCCGTCAGGGGAGCCCTCTTGTGTCACCTCAGAATCATCTGTTTGCATTGAGAACAGAGAGCAGGAGGAAGAGGAGAGCGGACACGTCTCCAGGAGTTTCTGTCCTAACACAAGCTTAAGAACCATCGGGGACACAGACAGACCGATCGCAAAGGTGGGAATTGTGATTTCGAGTTGTCTGTACCCATCTGTGGTCCGGATTTATGCCTCTCTTTTCCTTGTTAGTGTCCAGTGTGGCGGAACTCACTCAGGACACCTAGAGAAGTTTCCTGGCATAAAAAGCCCCTCGAGGCAAACAGATGCCTCAAACATGGTGCTGAATGAGTGGACGGTGAACCATTGGGATGATCTCAGAGTCAGTTAAAAAAAAAAATCCCAAGTCCCTTTATAATTCATACTTGAATAAAGATGCTTCCCAGTTGGTGGCGGTGGTAAAGAACCCACCTGCCAATGCAGGAGATGCAGGTTTGATCCCTGGATCAGGAAGATCCCCTGGAGGAGGAAATGGCAAACCACTCGTTTTCTTGCCTGGAGAATCCCCCAAAACAGAGGAGTCTGGTGGGCTACAGTCAGGGGGTCGCAAAGAGTCGGATAGGACTGAGCATACACACACACTGAGTAGCACACATTAAGTAATGATCTAAAACTGGATGCTCAGAGCTGGTTGGATAACTGAGTGATTGAGTTTTCTTAAATCCAGATAAAAATACAGAGCAGTCTCAGTAGCTTATTGTGTGTCAACAGGGAACTCTCCTAGAGTTAATGCATCTATTAGTTATTAATGGAAACTGAGGAGAACATTGTATCAAGGTTCACACTTGGTAAAGAATTAGGACCTCCAGACCTTGTTCTCAATGAGGACCACATCTCTGACCACAAGTTTTTTGATACCAATTAACTTTTTTTCCCTCCATTTATTTTCCTTTGCACTTTATTGCAGGAGATTTCATCTGCTGGCGAGCATGGGGCTGGTTGTCCTCTAATCACGGCTGTGGGGTCAGGTTTATCTCTGCCATCTGACTCCTTGGGGGCTAATGACAGCCTTCCAGCCCACAGCAAAGGTCTCGACGTGGGATCATTGGAGACTCACCTGCTGCCGTCCCAGCAGCACATCTCAACAGACCCTACACCATGCGTTTTCTCAGATGCTCAAGAGCCTTCTTCCTTTGTGTCCAAAGGAACCTCTCTCGGCCATGACCTTGCTACCTCTGCAGCTGCCTTCTGTCCTTCCCTGGGGGCAAGAGCAGGCCACACAACCCTGGGAATTCACAGTGTGGAACCGCAAGACCACAGCCAGGGTGAAGAGGAGACTCTCGCACAAAGCTCTCCAGACAGAAAAACGATAGCAGAGGGTGTGTCCCCAAACCTTTTGCCAGGGAAGCCTTCATCTGGGCAGAGAATTTCAGGTTCAGTTACACCAGGGTCCACTGGAAAAATTCATCTTGAAATACCAGCTTTAGGACCAGCTTCAGCTAGTTCACACCAAGAGGAAGGGAAACACAAGTCATGTTTTCCTTCTGGGGGGCAATGTGGGTGTAGGGAAGGACTGGTCCCCTGCCCTCTGGTAGGACCTGACAGTGTGAAATGTCAAGGAACTGGATTCATGGCTCTAAAGGATGATGCCATCCCTTCTAACCCAGGGCTGCCCACGGAGGTCCCTGCAGCCTCTTTGAAAACCCTCAGGAAGAGAAGTTTGGAAGGAATGAGAAAGCAAACTCGTGTGGAGTCCAGCGACACCAGCAGCGATGATGAAGATCGGTTAGTGATAGAAATCTGACGCTTCCAGAGAAAGATGGTGTCTGTCGTCAAAGATGGTTGATACTTTGCAGTCGATGCCATCAAGTGGGCGGCAGAAATGAACTCTATTCATGAAGCCCCTGCAGAGAGGAAAGCCATCTGGGGGTCTTTCTAAGATGTCCCCAACCCACTCTGAAACCCAAGCTCAGCCTCACTCCTCCCCAGATGCCCTGCTCACAAGGTGCCAGCAGGGCAAAGGTGGCAGTGAAACAAAGTGTAAGCAGGGTTGACCTGCATGAGGACTGTGGCTTGACTCCTAGCTGCGTCCTCTGCTTTGGTTCCTCACTGCCTTACCCAGAAAACTGGCATTGACCCAGACAGCCACAATTGACTTGCTTCTGAACCAGGGTCAAGGTGACAGGTCTCCTCCATCAGTGAGCTTGGGGTTGGCTTCAAAGAGGGTAATGGTACTTGGGAAAGTTGGGGGAGCCTGCAAAGGAGCTGGGCAGTGAGATACTTCTGTTCATTCTGGATTCCTCCCAAAACTGAAGTTTGGGCTCAGTAATTTGCCTCCTTAGTGGAAGCTGTAAATACACTTCAAAATGCCTATGATCTGATGAAATACTGAGTGTCTCTCAATGTTGCACACATGGTCAATGCTTACGTGTGATTCAATGACACAGCATGTTTCGCTTGTATTCCTGGTGCCTTTTCTGTGGAGACCTCTGGAACCCTTGGTTTTTCCAGCTCTTGCAAAAGGAACATTGTGTTAAAAGTTGATAGAACAGTCTCTGTAATGAGTCATTTTTGAGGGGGAAAATTCACTTGTTTTCCTCCAATTCTCTCTGTCATATTGTGCTCTGAGCAATTTCAATTAGAGGGTTACATTTTAGTAATCTCTGCAGCTTAAACTGATGCCTGCTCATCGTGATGGGAGCCTTTCAGATTTCCTCCAGAAGCTTCAAGGTTACAAAACTAATTGGAGTTTTGACGCTGTTTTACATCTTGGTAATTTTATTTTGGGGGCTTGGTGTTACTTTGCTGTCAAATTAAATCAGCCTCTGTATTGTGCAAGTCAGAACAGCACAGAGAAAATTCCCCAGGATTCCAAGCCCATGCACCGCTGTGCAGAAGAAAATAGCTGATATACGTCAGTGGTGAGCAAAGCCTCCAAGTTACCACACTCTTCTCCTCTTTAAATGGGAGAGGAGAAACTTCAGGAGATCCACACTGCTGCATTTCAATAAAATTTTATACTTGCTTTTGGTATGATTTTGTACCATTTGGAATTTATAGCCCAGCTCTTTTGGCTTCACTTTGATGTAAGGATGTTCCTACGACATAGTTCAAACGCAACGCAAAACATCTCGCACGGTATGAAGATGCTTTAATATGTCCTTGTCTGTGATGAAGGACGGTCAGATTTCAAGAGTCTTCAAGTGAAGTTTCCCATTTAAGGGTTGTTTATACAGAAACTCTGTGGTAGGGTCAGCTTCTCCCAGTGACTTAGCTTATGTCTGTGGTCATTTCAGATGTGCTTCGACATAGCCTAGTGATTTCAAGTCCAGTCAAGGAAAACATAAGAAGGAGGCTAGGCGTTTGCTTCCTGTACTTTCTAAACCAAACAAAAGTGATGTAATTATCTACCCTTTGATTTATCCTTGCCACTATAGTGAGAGGCCTAGCAAAGTGTTCTGAGTCCTGAAGGAAGAGGGAGAGAAGGCCTGACCTTGTGCAGAGCTGGCTAGGGAATCTTGGTGAAGACTTATGCCCTTTCGGCACCTTTTTCTCCTTCTGGGAAGGAGAGAGTATGACTAGATGCACTGAATGCTGCTCTGGGCCCCGATTCTCATGAGCGTGGCTTGGAGGAGAGCCTCATGAGGAGTAGTCTTGCACCCAAGAAGTTTGGGAGGGGGATGTGGGGAACTAAACCCAATTATTATTTTTTTGAAGAATGTGGACTCAGGGAAGCTCTTCTAATTTTTTCCCCAGAGTTCCAGGTTTAGGGGGATGCAGTGAACCCATTTCTAAATGGTGGCTTATGATGTAAAAATTAGAAGCAAAGACAGAACACTACTGTGTAGGAGGAAGCCAGCATATCTGTAGGATGAGCTAGTTACTTTGTCTTGGGAGGCACTGGTCAGGGAGGAAGACCATGGTCTAGACCCTTCTTTCCCGGGTGGTTGCTGAGCTGCTGGCTGCATCACTGTACTGAGGTCAGTACATCACAGCTCCCAGTAGCACGACCTCAGGAGAATCAGGTGGGAGCTCTATCCTTCTGCAACCCATCATTGCTGGCTGCCACATCCCAAGCTCCATCAAACATGGCAGAATGCTGATTCCATCGCTAACTCTCTGTGCCTCTCATACAAAGGTGAGCAGGTCACCGATTTTCTTCTCTCCGATGGTCCTTTAAGCTAGTTGGTGGCAATGTTTACAAGTGTACCTTACTTCATATCAACATGAATTTGTGAAAAGCTGTATTTGAGTGGATTAAAAAAAATTAAAAAATGTAGTTTGAATGACCCTAGAGGACTTGGCTCTTGAAAATCATCCCAAGGTAAATATTTTTTTAATGAAAAATTCTTTTATAAAGCAACAGACAATCTCTGATTTTATAAGTCTTAATTTTCTCATGTTCTTAAGGATTTTCTTAAAGTGAACTGCAACTATAGGGGTACGTTTTAAGGATATTATTGGTGAACTATAACCCAGTTAGGGTTATCAAAAATAAAATTTCAGGATTATTGATTGGTCATTGCTGCTATGACTGTACAAGTGTGTGCTGTGGAATGGTTAAGGGAAAGCAAATTTATTTTAGAACAGGGCAAAATGGAGTCTAAAAATCAGGGATTCCCCTTTCTTCCCAGTGCTGTTAATTTCATTGTAGCTTGAGGTAAGGGTCTTAACCAATGGGTGTCTCAACTTCTCCCACAGAGAATAACTCCCAGGATGCTGTCATAGACAAAGATAAAGTGCACTTGGAATTCTTTCCTATTCTCTTGGAGTGAGGTATACAAATGCCATGAACTGTGATACTCAAGACACCACCAAGTGTGCCCCTCCAGCTGTACCTACACCCAGCCAGATCTCACTTGTTGACAATGCATAGAGAAAAGAGGTTTCACACTCCCCCGCTCTTGGCAAACTATACTGTTAAGTGGCTCTTAATGCCATGTGCTTTTTGATGGACAACCTGAATCTTCCTTGATGTAAGGCATGATGGAGACAACTCATGCCTCCTTGTTGTAAGACTTGATAGAGACAACTCATGCCTCATGATAGAGACAACTCATGGCCTTTGAGATTCGGGACCAAGCTAATACCCCTCATTTCACAACCCAGGAGAACTTATGGTTCATCTTCCAAGAGGCTAAAAAAAAAAAAAAAAGACAGGGGATTGGTGCTTCTGTGTTCGAATCAAAACCCTGTCAACAGCATGATGGGTAACTAAGGGCAAGTTAAACTTCCCTCTCCTGAAATCCCTCCTCTAGAGCTCAGATGAGGAGTGTGGCTTTGTACAATCGCATTGTGACCACAGATCTTGCCATGACAGATGAATGATTTCTGTCTCATGCCAAACTGTATTTCCTTGCATTTACATTCATTACTTAGAATGACCACATTATTCATTTTTTCTCCCAGCATAGAAATTTGCATTTTGCACAAAAATCTGCCTGGTGCAGCAGATTTTGTAGTTATGGAAGCTGTCATCATTATCAGAATGTACCGCTGCTCAAATCTCCAGACATAATTTAATCTGGTGAGGAAAAAAAAATGAGCTGCCTGGCTCTATGGAGGTCATATTTCTACAGCCATGGCAAACAGGGCTTGCTCATTTCTTCTCACTTCAATTGTGACTCCAGAACGCTTGCGAGGGAGACTCTTTGGCATTTGAAACACTACATTTCTCAATCTGTAAGCACAGCCTTTTGCTCTTCTTTCCCAGATACTCATTAAACCTAGATGTCAGGACCCAAGAAATCCTATGCGCTAGATCTGTACCCTGTACAATCCTTTTCATCCATGCTTTGTATGTTTGTGGGGATACACATAATTCAATCTGAAGTATAGGATGTTGAGTGTATTACTTTACCACTGAAAGAAAAAAGAGCCAGGGAAAATAATCAGCTTCTGTCATTTGGAGCCCTAGAGGATGACTCAGTACTTATATATGCAGCCAACTCTTTAGAACTTACTACACTATCCGTTGTTCAGAATCAAGAAGCTGTTGGCTTCTTGGTTGTTTGTTTAATGTATTTCCTTCTTTATATGGTTAAATTATTTTGTTTTGATAAAAATAAAACTGAAAATAAAAATGTCTTGTTTGATTTGTTAACATTTTAACTCAAACTACCACCAAAAATATATCCTAGATAAGTTGGATATCTGAATATTCCTGAAAAGTTGACCAGACATTTCATCCGCCATATTGGTATCCCATTCCACTCAATGAAAGAATTGGGTAATGGCAAATTATCACATTTTCTTGTGTTGCTCTTTTTCCCATGTGTCCCTTGTGTCATTGTCTGCCATATTTCAAGGCTCGTAACTTAGAAATGTGGTTTTAAATGTAGCTAGACTTTAAGGCCACATGAGGGCACTATCCACAGTGCAATAATCCCAAACTTTTCCCTGTGGAATTGATGTTACTTGGATATTTAATACTATTCATTAACTGAGAAAACATCCTTACTTCAAAAACAATGCCTCCTTATGAGTATAAATCATGTACTCTTGGCAAGAATAGTAGACTTATTTTTACATACCAACACAGTATTCTTTGTCTATACCTCCTGGAGCCATTTGAAGTCAATGGAGACATAATGCATTGGGAGAAAAAGTGTGAATGGAAACACGGGAAGAGCAGATATACTGACTGATGGATTTTCATAGTCTTTTTTTTGCTAACTCATCAAACGCTTATAGTCATAAATTGATCTATTCTTTCCAAACTTCCATCATTTGAGAACCATCTTACTGCTTTTTGCCGTATTTGTCCACACGTGGGTACATTCTTTATTTAATACTTTTATTTAAATCATCTCTGTTTAAAGAAGCTACTCTTTTTGTAAATTATAGTATCTGTGAAATCTCAGCCTTAATTTGGTAGTTGTGTGTATTTTCCAATATGAATTAAAAGTATTAAGATTGATCATCGCATACCAGTTAAATATCATCTCTGTACTACCCAGGATAACCCCTCCCACACACACACTCTGCGGGGAAACATGGAACTAATCTAACAGATACTTGTGTTAGTTTCTTCAGTTATTCCAGCTTTTATTAAGCTCAGCTCTCTCTCAAGCCAACAGAACTGGTGAGGGCAAGTTGCACTGTAGGTTTATCAGATAAGTGTCTTCAGTCAAACTTTACAGCAGAGCAATTAACATTCCAAGTCAAAGGACGCTCACATCCATTAGTCTCGAAGGAACAATCATATAATAGCTGGTTGCGTCAATATATTTTTTCAGTGTTTTGTTGTTTTATTGGTTGGTTGGTTAATGAGTGCAGAATCATACACAAGAAAGTGTATTAGGGATTCGTGCTGAACCACCAGCAGTCCCTTCAGTTCTGGTGAAAGACCAGCTTCCTTACTCTTGAATTTGAAGCAAGTGGATTTGGCTGTGCTAACAGCCACCGAGAGCAAGTCTCCAGTCGCGTATTTGGGGACAGCCTGTTAATCTCCAGGCTGCAAACGCAGAAGGAACTGCTTGGTGGCGTCTAAGACATTTGTCCCCAGCTGTGAATGACGTCTGTTCTCGGTCTCCCTCAGCTTCTGCCAGAGGCAAATTCAACACTCTTTACCTCTGAGGATCAAGCATTAGTCCATGTGATTTCTACCCATAAGTAGAGGAACTATTCTCTGGATAAATGCAGTTTTGAATGGTTTCCTATAGGAAATTAGCAGCTTTGTACGTGCAGCATCTGTGGATGGGACTCAGTCCTGTCTCTGACCTCAGTGGCAGCCAAGTTGTCTTCTATGTGTATGTTGCATGAAACTGGGAAGAGTTCATTAGAAGTCAGCAGAAATTCAGACAGAGTCCCTAGACTTCATCATAAATAAAAGGTCAGGTATCTAGGCTTTTTTTTTTTTCTATATGTTAGAGTTACCATAAGACATGTTTGCTCTAAGGAGTCCCACCCTATGCCCATGTGTGCACATGTAAGCCATACTCTACTCAGAAAGTCCCCTTCTTGTTAAAATAAAGAGCTGGGTGGTGGAGGTCCATGAAGTACATAATGAGACAGCCACATAAACAGCCCCAAAGAGACTCCCTTGGAGGCAGGGCATGGTGTCTTGAGGTTCTTAGCAACTGGGACAATGCCTAGTTCATAGCAAGTATTAATGTACATCTACTAAGTGAAGGAACAGAAATGGCTCACTAGGCATCAAGGGGAAAAAAGAAAGAGTCTAAGATGCGTGACTTGGCTCCACCCCTTTTCTGATTATTGCCTCATTATCAGAGACGAACAAAGTCATCTAGAGATGCTGCTCAACATCCTATGAGGCACAGAGTGGTCCCCACCAAGAAGTATCCAGTCTCAATGCCAATACTGCTGAGGTTCAGAAATTCTGATCTAAGAAGCTGAGGTCACAGTCTATTAGAGACCCCAGAGCAGCCTTATACTTGGACTGGATAAGACTAGAATGGGGAGAAAAACTTGCCTTGGCAGGACAAGAAGCAGAGTCTAGGCTCCATATCCCAGTCCTGATGCTTTCTGTTACATCACCTCTGGAACTTCCCCAGTTGTGTTCAGTTCAGTTCAGTTCAGTCACTCAGTCCTGTCTGACTCTTTGTGACCCCATGGACTCCAGCATGCCAGGTTTCCCTGTCCATCACCAACTCCTGGAGCTTGCTCAAATGCATGTCCATCGAGTCGGTGATGCCATCCAACCAACTCATCCTCTGTCATCCCCTTCACCTCCTGCCTTCAATCTTTCCCAGCATCAGGGTCTTTCCCAATGAGTCAGCTCTTTGCATCAGGTGACCAAAGTATTGGAGCTTCAGCTTCAGCATCAGTCCTTCCAATGAACATTCAGGACTGATTTCCTTTAGGATTGACTGGTTTGATTTCCTTGCAGTCTAAGGGACTCTCAAGAGTCTTCTCTAATACCATAGTTCAAAAGCATCAATTCTTTGGTGCTCAGTTTTCTTTATGCTCCAGCTCTCACATCCATACGTGACTACTGGAAAAACCATAGCTTTGACTAGACGGACCTTTATTGGCAAAGTAATGTCTCTGCTTTTTAATATGCTGTCTGGGTTGATCATAGCATCTTTTAAATTCAAAGCAAGCGTCTTTTAATTTCATGGCTGCAATCACGATCTGCAGTGATTTTGGAGCCCAAGAAAATAAAATCCGTCACTATTTCCCCATCTATTTGCCGTGAAGTGATGGGATCGGATGCCATGATCTTCGTTTTTTGTATGTTGAATTTTAAGCCAGTTTTTTCACTCTCCTCTTTCACTTTCATCAAGAGGCATTAGGACATGCATTTTGAATCCATGCAGTGTAGACCATCTATGGGTTATGGTCCAATTAACTTCATTTTTTTCACTCTTCATTCCATTTGAGGAGAAAGAACTAGGACATGGGAATTTAAATCCATGTGAACAGATGTTTAAATATTGACTAGACATCCAGCAAATACAGATCTAAAGATCAGCTTTTACTGTGAGGGTAGATGCAACCCAGAGCCCCAAACAGTCTTCATTGACCTCTATAACCAAATGGAATGAAAGAGTATGAATACTGCTTCTGGGAACCAAGGAGTTTTCAGATCTGGTTTTGTTCTTATTTAGTCACTAAGTCATGTCCAACTCTTTGCAATCTCATGGACTACAGCACACTAGGCTCTTCTGACCTCCACTATCTCCTGGAGTTTTCTCAGATTCATCACCATGAGTTGGTGATGCCATCCAACTATCTCATCCTCTGCTGCCCCTTCTCCTCCTGCCTTCAATCTTTTGCAGCATCAAGGTCTTTTCCAATGAGTTAGCTCTTCGAATCAGGTGGACAAAGTATTGGAGCTTCAGCATCAATCCTTTCAATGAATATTCAGGGTTGATTTCCTTTAGGATTGATGGGGATGCACCAAATCTGAAAGGTTGTTTTGCATCTTCTTCTTTGTAGAGGAAATTGAGAACCTGAGGATGTGGTCCTGGCTTGAGTCAGAAGCAAGGATATGACTGATATCAAAGCCTCAAAGTCCAACATGCTTGCCATGACATGACTAGATTCTGCCTCTGAAATTGTCCATTATCTCCACTCTCCTTGATAAGAGCATCAAGAGGATCAATACATTTTATAAAGGTTTTCTGCATCAGGGTTGGGAAATATCAGTGGAGTTCTGGTTAACTGGAAATCAGCCAGAATAAATATATTATCCAGACTAACCCATCCTCCAAATGTTCCAGTTAATCTAGATGTGACTGTGTTGGTTTTGCAAAAAGAAAACTCTCTCAAGACATTTGGACTCAAATAGATGTGATTGGTGCCTATGTGGTCCCATAATTTATGTATTTGAGTTGCTGTTCTATGGGCAATTTGGCAGGGATCACAAGTGTAGACAAAGAAGATGTTAACAGCAAAAAAGACATCACCAAAAGCATTTGGAAGACAAACACGTCACGTCTTCAATTATAAGACAACCTGATGCAGGGAGAGAATAAATTAATTTAAAAACCTCCTGCACAAAGAAGATAATGGAAAAATACATTACAAATAGTTATCACTTTCATGCTAAAAACAAGTGACTTAGAGAAAACAACTGATGGAGCTGAATGTTTTAGTCTTATTATCTTTCTCTGGTTTTAAATTCTTAGGGGAGAAAGAGAGAACAGGAGAAAAAAAGAGAAGCTTTCATTGTTTCAACAAACATTTGCTGAGTACTTAGTATGTTGCCAGGCACCAGGACTTTCTGTGACTTTTTCTACTTTTAAAATTACTTTCAGTAGAGAACTTCAAGTGCCTCATTGCTGATTCCAACAGTTCTAGAAAGGCCCTTCTTCTCAGGTTTTTGCCTAAACTGTCAGCTTTATAGATGCAGCTGGGAATCTCGCTGAGTGTCCCCCTATCCACCGCCACCAGAAGCCTGACTTTTAGGGCTTGGTCCATCCTAGGCTTAAGGGGCATCCGTTTTCTAGGAGAGGCTTATGAGTCTCAGGTTAGCTTTTCCCATAAGCAGACTCTGAAACAGAGTTTAGTGCCTGAGGTCTACCTGGAAATGCTCTCAAGGTCCAGCCCTGTGCAAAGGAGAATGAGGAAACACGTTGGGCAGAGGGAGAAGCTGAACTCTAACACAGACTATGACAGCCTTGGCCAACCTGTGGAATGCTCTGGAGAAGGGGTGTGACCTTGGGGAGGCAGCTGTCTGCAGCTGAGGCAGTCGCCATAGTGACCAACAGTGCCGATAGCACTTCCAGGGGCCGGGGCAGCAGCCCTTCACTAGAGGAGATCTGGGGGTGCCTCACAGTATCCACCACAGTGAGGCTCCGCTGCAGGTGCATCTACGCTCTCTCCTCCCCTCCCTCCCCCGGCCTCCCTTCCTCCCTTCTTTCCATCTTCCTCCCCTTCTTCCTCCCTTCCATGCATCCAACAAACTATTCATTGAACTCCTGCCATCTGCCAGGCACGACCTGGTAGAGAAGATGTCGTGAAACAAAATATTACACATTATTTACTTACAATTTTTCAAATGCTAAAAGGGGCCATACCAAGTGAGAAAAGAATGGGGGCAACCCACAGAATCATGGTACCTTGAGAATGAACGCTGAAGGATGAATTAGAATGAGAGGAAAATGGATTTTCCAGGTGGAGGGCGCTTTGAGGGGAAGGAACCGAAAAGACAATGGGATGGCCCCAGGCACAGAGGGGCACAGGTGTGGACTGGGGAGCAGGCAGTGAGACTGCAGGGGGCAGGGCTGGACCTGGGGGATTTTATGGGCAGAGTTAGAGTATATTTTATCCTAAAGCTATGACCAAGAAATCCACACCATGCTTGGGGATCTAGGAAGGAGGTTCTTCTGGAACTGAAAAGCTGAAAATTGACCTAAAATGTAAATGCACACTCCTGTCTACAAGGTGTCTACTGTTCCTGAGAATGGGAAGTACCTAAGATGAAAGTAGCATTTCCAACCAGCTCAAGGCGGAGTTGTGTAGAGCTGCGCAAAACTCTATATGGACACATTTAGGGTTTTCTGTCAGCATCTGGTTTAACCTGACTTTCCCCCCTGCCTTCTTTAATTTTTTCAACAGCTCGCCCCAACTGTTAACACGTGAGTAATCTAAGGCTTAAAACAAAATACTTAAAGGGTCCATTGACCCCAAGGCTTGAGAACTGCTGTCCATAAACCCTCTGATAAAGGAGTAGATGGCTTTAATCGCCTTGCAGTTTTTACAGTCATCTGGATGAAAAGATGAAAGGGAAAAAGTCACCGTAATAACAGAAAAATCCGAATGCCTGCCATCCGGTGTTGAATCTTGTGAGACGCGTGGAGCGAGACGGTCTCTTCTGACTTACGTAGGGACAGAAGTGAGACACCCTGGGATCTGATAAAATTCAAGAGGCTTAGGTTTGTATTTGGAGTCTTCCTCTTTCTCTCTCATTCTCTCTTCATTGAGATGGGGAAGCATTTGAAAAACAAGCCTGTTTTTGGCTTGAGAAGGAGCGGTTCTATCCCACGTGTGGTCTCACCCAGGACTCACTCAAAACACCCCGCCCACCGAGGCTGCTTTATTTTGTTCGGCCATCTTCATTCTGATTTCACATAAAGTTTGAAAAGCTTAACCTTTTCCATTAGTAGCTGAGTCCTCCCCACTCCCCCATAGAGATCAGCCAATTAAAAAAAGCCAATTCCTGGATCAGTGTAGATGAGTCATCTTTTGTTTGATGCGTATAAAAATGGTCCGCATCCGATGAGGAAGGCATCGGGAAAAAGCACTTCAAAATGTGCTGCCTTCAAAGTGTCAGAAGAGACCCCTTCAGGGCTGGGAGCCTGGGAACAGAAGGCGCGTATTGGTCTTTAATTAAGAGAACTGTTGAGAAGGAAGAACATTTAACATTTTATCTTCCGGTGACTTCATGGCCACATGAAGCACCTGGGTGGCGAAGATGGGCTTGTTGCCCTGGTTGTCCTCATACCTGCCTTGGTCTGCGCAACTGACCCAAAGCTAAATGCTTCCCACCAGGGGTTGGGGTGATTAGAAATGATCGTGGACTTCCTGTGCTGTGACAACTCAATTTTCACCAGCGGTGCGGGAAGCAAAGCTGTAGTCCCCCTCCTGCGGGACATGTCTGCCACAAAACATTAACAGAGCTGGAGAAATAACGGTTCTCTGCCTGGACATTCCCGCAGACCTGGGAATGTGCAAAGGGCGCTATAGGACCAAGGATCGGAGCCTCACTACACAGATTTCAACACAATTTCATCTGAGGGAGAAAGAGCTTCTAAGAGTATGAATGGAGGGGAAAAAAACCCTCTGGGTTGTACTTTGATTTTATAACCAGATTGTTGGAAATTACTGACAGATGGAATAAAATAATATGCTTTGGAGCAGCAGGGAGCTTCAAGGTGGAAGTCTAATTGATTTCTACCCTAAACCTAGGAGCTGGGGAGTGAGGTGGGAGGAGCTATGTTATTAATCACTCCTGTGGTCACTGCTTGGTGGTTTCCTGCCTAGTGGGAGGAAATGTCATTTTCAATTACATACGTATGAATTTCAGATGACACCTGGTGTACCAGAGGGAAGAATTTGTGTGGATAGACAGTTACAGCCCATCTCTGGATGCGCTTGGGCAGAACCACATCACCAGATAAAATAGTGCAATTATAAAGCATTAGGGGTGGACTCAGGGAGGTGGTGAAAAGCCCCCATCTGTAAGAAGCCCACCTGGTCAGCTGTCTCTTGGAGCCATGTGCTGTTGTCCTTCTTGCAAAGCCTTTGCCGTAGCCCTGGCCTGAATAGACTGCAGATCTGCCTCGAATATGAAATACCTCTGGGGGCATTCAGCCATTTTCTACCCTGCAAGTCAGAGAGACAAAAGGCAGATTTGTCTGTATTTAAATGACCTTTCAGGGGTTCACTAAATGTCGAGATAAGATGAAGGTCAGCGAGGGAAGGTTTTTCTGAATTAATATGAATTCTTTAGCATCCAAGTTTGATAGGTAGTTTTCTGTTACGCTTCCAGGGCTTTCTTCCGGTTTTCAAAAGACAAGGATTTTGTGACAGGGTTGATTCTTTGAACAAGAAAGTCTTTGGGCTTTTATGGAGAAGAGACCCCTCAAAATCATCAGGCATGTCTGATTTGCTTACAAGTAACTACTGTGGGTCCAGCCCGTTTCTAGACATCCCAGATTTCAAGACCAAGTTAGACCTATTTCTGCTAACGGGAAGGCTCAATTATACCCACCTGAGTTGGAATGCTGATGTTGTGATGGGGCCCACCCGGCATGCACATTTGTGGAGAACAAACAAAACTTACACATGTAAGGGAGAGGGGTGAAAGGTCACATCAGCACAGGTCTCTCACGCTTCAACCAAAAACATGGGTAGTCGATTCAAATGACTTGCAGCTGGTGGTATGCTCTGAGGCCAAGCAAAAGCAGAGGCATGTGTCTCACATTAAAAAAAAAAAAAATTTGTGGACCACTTTTGGCTCAAAATATGCCAAGAGTTTGCAACTCACCTGTTCCCGTTTGCTGGTTCAAAAGGAAAAAAAAAAAGGAAAAAAACCAGCATATTAGAATTCATGGGAGGACATGGGGTTGTTCTGAGACCCTGGCAACTGGATTTCTTTTATTAGCATAAGTGAATTATTAATTCAGCATAAAAGGAACATAGATCTTTGTCATATAAGAATTGCCAATACCACAAGGGACCTTCATAGACTAGGATGAAAATAATATCTTACTTATATTTGCATAATGCTTTGCAATTTCTGAGGCCCTGCCATATACTCTGGTGGCTGGTGGGTTTAGCTCTGGTGGTTGCCTGGAATGGAGTTTTGCCCCATGCAGGATAGCAGGGTGATTTGACTTCATTACCGTCAAGCCCCCTATCAGACATAAACACCCTAGATTTAATCAGAAGCACCTAGGCAGGGAGGAAAGTCATTAATATTTAGGTTTTTTTTTTTTTTTTGCATTCCCAAACTCCACCAAACTTTTCTAGAATGTGCCTTTGAGACTCAAGGTACATGGCCCCAGCTTTGGGGAGTGGTCCAGTCTGAGCCTTCATGAGCTCCATCCATTCTTTTATCCCTAACAGGATAGAGATGTTTGGCATGGTGACCAGCTTGTCTTGGTTTGCCTGGGACTTCCCCCATTTTAGGACTGGAAGTGTAACATTCCAGGGTCCTCCTCGGTTCTGGGCAAAATAGGAAGATTGGTCATCCTGCATTTGCCAAATCTCTGATATCACACACGTTGTGCCCATTATGGCCCTCTCCTGCAATGCTGAAGACCCAGGTTCCATCCCTAGGTGGCCCTGGAGGAGGAAATGGCAAGCCACTTCAGTATTCTTGCCTGGGGAATCCCGATGACAGAGGAGCCTGGTGGTCTACAGTCCATGGGGTCACAAAAAGTTGGACTCGACTGAGAGACTAACAGTAATGTATTTATATATCTTTATCCACTCATATGCTGATGAACACTTAGATTGCTTCTATGTCTTGGTTATTGTAAATAATGCTGCTATGAACATTGGGGTGCATGGATCTTTTCAAATTAGTGTTTTTCTTTTTTTCAGACATCTACCCAGGAGTGGGATTGCTGGGTCACATGATAGTTCTAGTTTTAATTTTTTGAGAAACCTCCATAACGTTCTCTACAGTGGACGCACCAATTTACATTCCCATCAACAGTACACGAGGGTTCCTTTTTCTCCACATATAGAAATGTGTTTTCCCTGAGAAGCCAGAAGTTTGTGGACAAAACAGCCCCAAAGGCAATGACCTCAGAAGGGCCTGTTTGCCTGTGAGGACGTCTGACCCACCCTAGAAGTCGACGGCTCAGAACACAGTAAGCCTCCTCTTCCTGTGCAGTTCTGGGAAGATCCAGAAGGTTATACTGAGGAGGATTTAGTAGCTAAAGCTGATAGAAAAAGAAAATAAATGAATAAAAGAAAGTAATCACTGTCTTTCAGAATGTAGCCTGAAAAATAACAACATAATCCTGATTTCATAATAATTCAAACCAGATGAAGAGAACTTCACATCTACCCCACACCAATTGCTCTGATTTCTAATCAATTATTGCGGAAGTAATCCATCTATCACCCACCCATCCATCATCCATGCACCCACCAACAGCCTCTGGGAAGGGGAGGTGGGGGTGCTGAGCACAGGCTACAAAGTCAGGCAAGACTGGAGCCAAATTTCTTTTTTTCCCCCATATATCAGATCTACGATTTGGGGCAACTTACTGACTTTCCCTGAGCTTCAGTTTTCTCATCTGTAAATGTGGGCTTCCCAGGCAGCGCTAATGGTTAAGAACCCATCGACCAGGGCAGGAGATGCAAGAGATGTGGGTTCATCCCTGGGTTGATTCCCTGGAGGAGGGCATGGCAACCCACTCCAGTATTCTTGCCTGGAGAATCCCATGGACAGAGGAGCCTGGTAGGCTACAGTCCATAGAGTTGCAAAGTAAATGGGGATAGTAATTGTTTTTGCTTCACAGGGTTAAATGCACATAAAATTCTAAATGCTCAGAGCCTGACACACAGAAGGTTCTCACTCACCAGGAGCCCTCTCCTCAAATTTCACAGAACAAGACTCAGGGCACCATCAGATGGTGGCCACAGAGAGGCAGGGTCAAGGTGTGCGACAGCAGAGCTCTTGAGGTCCATCCGTGGCGTGGTCACTGACATTTTCCCTTTCAACTAACATGTCTACTTTTAGACTTTGTCTTAAAAAAGTACATTGACAGGTGCACCAAGGCAGTTGTAGTAGAATGCAGCATAAATGCCCACCAGCAAGTAAAAAGTTCAATAAACCGGAGTACATCCATTCAAGACATATGTTTCAGGGTCCAAAAGAATGAGTCGATTGATAAATATGGTAGGGAAGGGCCACCGAGTCTAGCATAAGAGTGTTTATCGGATGTCCCCATTTTTATAAAACAAACAAGAAGGAATAATGTGTTGGAACAGAGCCTAGAGGAAAACAGTGGAATACACAGGACAATGTATCACACAACAGTTGGTAAGTTGAAAGGTTGACTTTTTTGGGGGGAGGGTGATGTCATAAGGAGCATGGTCATATCATTCAGCAGCCAACAGAAGCCCCCTGGGGTATCACAGGGGACTTTCCTTGGCGTTGAAGAGCACTCAGGACCCTCATTTGCTGGTGACAAAATCCCTGGCAAATCTTCTTGGTTCACATCCCCCTCCCACAAACCCATATTCACTGGGACTGTGATTAAGCCAGGCCTGAACAAGGGAGGGAAGGCCTCTCCCAAAGAACCTTGAAGGTAAGGAGCCAGCTGTGGGGATGAAGTACCTCCCAAGCTGTCATGGGAGAAAAGGGAGACTGGATGCTGAGGAAGCAGAACCCATAGTGCCCAGCACGGTCCATGGCGAGTTTTTGCAGCACTGGAAGTTTATAGATCTGAATGTCATTGGGAGAAATTCACTGGAATGACGCAAACACCAGAAGCAAGGGGACCTTCCAAGAAATCCCAGTGGATAAGGCTGGAGCTGCTGAGGACTCAGAAAAGAAATAACATGGTGAAGAGGGAAGGGACCACGGGCCCCAGGCGGTGAAAGGGTGTGTGTTTTCTTCCTTGCATGGGGCGATGGAGTGTGCTTTGAAGAGCCAGCCATGGGGACCGTGGAGTGAGATGCTCCGGAAGGAGGGTTTGCTTATCCTGATTGGAAGCAGCTGTGGGTCTTGGACTTCGCAGAGAGGCAGAAAAGTTGGTGTCTCGATGGTGTGAGAGGTTACTCTGGATGATTTCCTGCTGCCCAGGCCTCACAGAATTGGAACAATTTTTCAACCTCCTCAGACATCCAAGACTTCCCAGGAGTTCTGAGGAGGTCTCTGAACATCCCTTTAAATCAATCTGGCGATGTTTTCCTGAGCTCCCAGACCTTGTTGGCTTGCTCTCTGCCCTTCAGAGCAACCTGGGTGACTCAACTTTTCAAGCAGAGAAATGACCCCTTCAAGATCTGCTCTCACATTTAATTCTCAGGAGGCTTGGGAGGGTTTCCGTGGTGTTAACAGGAGCCTCAGAGCAGGGTGGGACAAACTGCTAGAATGATAAGCAGGTTAGGAGACAATAAGTTTTGACTCCCCTGGGTAGTAGTCTCACCATCAAATTGGGGCAGTTAAAAATCCCTACTTTAAAGGGTTCTTTTTTTTTTTTTTTAAAGCAAGCTTTCTAATTTAAACATGTTTTTTATTTTAATATAGTTTCAGATTTACAGAAAAGTTGCGAAGATAGTACAGACAGTGTCCATAAACCTTTACCCAATGAAAAATAGGGGTATTTTTCACATCTTTCGTTTCTGTAGTGCATTGGTGACAATGACAGTTCCGACAAGGGACTATGAATGAAACGCCACAGTTTATTCAGATGTCATTAATTTTCACCTAAGGTCCCTTTGCAGGTCCAAGACCCCATCCTGATCACCCCTTTGCATTTGGCCATCATCATGTCTCCTTAGGCTCCTCTGGGCTGTGATAACCTTGACAGTTTGGAGGAGGATCGGCCAGTTGTTTTGTGGCTTGTCCCTCCATTTGGGTTTGTCTGAGGTTTTCCTCATGATTGACGTCCCTGGTGGCTCAGATGGTTAAAAAAAAATCTGCCTGCAATGCAGGAGACCGGAGTTCGATCCCTGGATCAGGAAGATCCCTGGAGAAGGGAACGGCTGGCTACCTACTCCAGTATTCTTGCCTGGAGAATTCCATGGATAGGTGGGCTACAGTCCATGGGGTCACACAAAGAGTCAGACATGACTAATACTTTTTGGGGGCTTCCCTGGTGTTTTCCTAGGGATTAAGCTGCAGTGGTGGGCTTTGTGGAGGGAATCACATAGGTAAAGGGCCCTTCTCATCACATCATATTAGGAGTTAATGCCATCTTCTAGCTTGATCATGGAACATCACTGTAAGGATTCAATGTTATCATGCTTGTAAGTTGCTTGGAAGAGTTCTTGGCCCCTAGAAAATCTGTGATGATTTGACTAATGAACTAACAATGGACCAAGTGGTTATTGAGGATTTTCATCTTGTCAGTTTGTGTGTCTGTTTCAAAGACAAATCAGCCCCCATTCCTACCCTCCAGGACACTCCAGTCACGAATGTAGACAGCCACCTCCAACTCCAATCCATAATGCTTTGTTTATGATGCCTTTCTTCAGCTATTTCTGAGTTAGGGCTGTAACTGCTGGCAACTGGAGTGTGTGCGAAACCAGAACATGAACCTACACAACAACTTCTGGTCGGGGATGAACAGCCCCACAGACAAAGGGATGGCAACTTACAGAGCCGCCGCTCAGCATGCAGTGGAGACAGTGAGTACAAGAAGGGAGGGGATCCTTCTGAAAGAGCTCTCAGTGGAACCCAGAAGCTGAGAGGAATACCCGTAGGGTGTTTTGCATTGATTTCCACCTTAACCTTGGAAGCAGCCTTCCAAAATGGCCATTGTTGTTTCCTTGAATGCGAAAACAGGGACAGTCCTAGGGGAGCGTTCTTTCTCCCCAGGTTCTCTCCAACTTAGGTTGATGAGACTTTGGGTACAGGGGGACACAGAGACCAAAAAGCCCCAGTCTTCCTGCCTCAAAAAGCTCAGCTTTAGAATATGGTGAGACTCAAAAGGTACAAAACATGTAAAAAGTGCTTTGAAGGAAAACAGTGCAAAACAAATGTAAGGTTTCTAAATAAAAGGCTGAGGTGGTCTCACCTGTCTTTCCAGTCCCTTTTTCTCACCAGCCTGGTTACACCATTCTATATATCAGATCAGATCAGATCAGTCGCTCAGTCGTGTCCGACTCTTTGCGACCCCATGAATCGCAACATGCCAGGCCTCCCTGTCCATCACCAACTCCCGGAGTTCACTCAGACTCACGTCCATCGAGTCAGTGATGCCATCCAGCCATCTCATCCTCTGTCGTCCCCTTCTCCTCCTGCCCCCAATCCCTCCCACCATCAGAGTCTTTTCTAATGAGTCAACTCTTCGCAAGAGGTGGCCAAAGTACTGGAGTTTCAGCTTTAGCATCATTCCTTCCAAAGAAACGCTTTGGAGTTTTTGCTGCCTCTGAGTGGCCAGACTGAAGGGAAATTTCCATTTCTTACAAGAAATATGCAATTTTTAGATGATAAGCTTTTAATCAAACACAAAATGGTTAGTGTGACTCCCTGACACCCAAACCTGTAGTCTCATCCTTTTTTAAAAACCTTGGAAGATATGCTTCAGGAACTTGTTTCAATTCAGCAAACAATGGTTTTCAGAGGAGCATCTAACAAGTTCCCAGCACTGATATGGGGGGATTCTTTAGTGGCAATGAATGTCCAACTAAACTCAAATGAGTGTTTATATTTTTGGCAGAAGAAGCAACAGCAATGGGTATGTGTAGAATGTTCCTTCTGCTCTTTGCAATTATGGGAACATGTTAATCATGACTTCCTAATCAGTAAAGAGCTCATGACATATGTAGGATCATGAGTGAAAATGGATACCAGGAGAAACCAATTATTTTTTATTTCTGAGGGCAAGGGGAAGATGTTAGCTTAGCACTTGTGGACTTATAAATGGACTTAGGACTCATAAATGCTCCAAAGCTCACCAGACACCCTTTCAGCACAGTTCTGATGGGCAAGGCTGTAAGGAACATTTCCAAAGTAATTTGCACAATGTATATGTTTAAGCTCAAGAGTTTGTATAAATTACATTTATTTTCACTATGATTTTCCAGGGAGAAGTTCAAACCTCAGAGGTGAAGTAATCAATCCTAGAGCTAGCAGACAATAGAAAATCAAAGGGCTCCAGCATTGCTTTTTTTCTTTTCTCCCAACCTCCACTGACGAAGAACAGAAGTTCTGCCCAGATCAGGCAGAGGATCTCAGTAGGACAAAGCCCATAAAATGAATGCATACCTGAGGTTTTTTTTTTTTTTCCCCATACCTGAATTTTTGTTTGCAGACATGTTGGCCCTAGTGAGCAGAGTTAGAGTAAGCATACCAGGGGTACTCATCAAAAGTTTTTATTGTTCAGTCACTCATCCGTGTCTGACTCTTTGCGACCCCAAGGACTGCAGCACACCAGGCTTCCCTGTCCTTCACCATCTCCTGGAGCTTGCACAAACTCATGTCCATTGAGTCAGTGATGCCATCCAACCATCTCATCCTCTGTCACCCCCTTCTCCTCCTGCCTTCAATCTTTTCCAGCATCAGGGTCTTTTCCAATGAGTCTATTCTTTGCATCAGGTGGCCAAAGTATTGGAGCTTCAACTTCAGCATCAGTCCTTCCAATGAATATTCAGGGTTGATTTCCTTTAGGATTGACTGGTTTCATCTCCTTGCAGTCCAAGGGACTCTCAAGAGTCTTCTCCAACACCAAAGTTTAAAAGCATCAATTCTTCAGTGCTCAGCCTTCTTTATGGTCCAACTTTCAAAAGTTACAGATGTCGATTTTAGTTGCTAGAGTCACTGGGGTCCCTGTAGTGCCTCAACTGATTTGCATTGGATTTTGTGTCTTGTCATCTAAACCTCCCTGGTTTCTAAACACAAAGCCTGGCTTGCAAAGGGCTTCTCTGTAGGCATCCCTGTCTGAATGACTGACAGCTTTAGAGGACACAGTCCTGTCCAGGATTCCCAGCCTTGGCACATTGACGTTTGGGGCCAGAGGCTTCCTTGTAGCGCTGCTTTGTGCACTGGAGGAGTTTATCAGCACCCCTGGCCTCCATCCAGTAGATGCCGATAACTAACCTCCCTCCCCCAAGCGGCTGTCACCGAGCCCAAGCTCATTCTGCTTGCCACACGACAGGCCAATAAATTGGGAGATGAGTTCTCTAAATTTTTTATTTATTTTGGGCTTCCCTGGTAGCTCAGATGGTAAAGAATCTGCCTGCAATGCAGGAGACCTGGGTTCAATCCCTGGGTTGGGAAGATCTCCTGAAGGAGGAAATAACAACCCACTTCAGTATTCTTGCCTGAAGAGTCCCATCAGAGGAGCCTGGAGGGCTAAGTCCATGGGGCCACAAAGAGTTGAACAAGACTGAGCAGCTAACACTTTCATTCTCATAGCCAAGTAACAATGTTGTGATAGTTTTATATGAACAGCCAAGGGACTCAGCCACACATATATTAATACATGTATCCATTCTCCCCCAAACTCCCCTCCCATCCAAGATGCCACATAATATTGAGCAGAATTTCATCACCATTGCCTGTGAGAAATAAGATCTTGACACAAGAAATAAGATCATTTCAATTCATCTTATCTCATTTTATTTTATTTTTTGGTGTTCTCATCCAGTCCATGTGGTACTTTTTATAGGTGATGTTCAATAAATTCTTCAAAATGAAATATTGCAGGGGAGTTTACATCAGTGACTCTCACCTAGGGGTGATGTGCCTGCCCACACCCCACGCCCCGCCCTGGGTAGTTGAAACAAGGACTAATGATTTTAATGGGAAGGCTAGCAGACTAAGAAGATGGCAGACTAGCATCTAGCATCTCAAAAAACCATCTTCCCTTGGTCTGAATTCAAACTCCTTTTACATATAAAGGTGGGGGGTCAACTGTGGTGCCAATCAATGGCTGAGTTGGGCCACTGTAACTGGTACCTGCCTCATTGCCACTGCACCCCAGGTCTGAAGGACCCAGCTGATCCTGCAACATTGTCCTTTAGCCCTCGGTGGAATGAGGTGTGCAGATGGCAGAGAGCACGGTGGCCATGTGGAGGGTTGTCAGGTACTGTGGGTTCAGCCCACCCTGGCCCCAACAGTCAGCTCCTGACCCCAACAGTCAGCTCCTGACCCCAGAGATAGGCCCAGAGCTGGTGCCCCCAGGGTGGAGCTCCTGTCTGCTTGCTAGAGCAGTGCAGTGGGTGGGTGGCAGGAGTAGGCTGGCCTGATGGGCTAGGAGGGGCTGTGGACCGAAAGGTCCTTGCCTCAATGGAGCACTTGGGCCAGTGCACTCAGGCCAATGTCACGGAAGGAAGGGCTGATTACACATCAGGTTGGGGTGGGGGAGGCCACCACTGCATGGTGACAATCAGAAGTGTCTTCAGACACTACCCAGTGTCCCCTGGGAGCCAGACACACCACTCCCAGGTGAGAACCACAGATATAAACACACTTTCAGTACTTCATTTTGAAGAATTTATTGAGCATCTCTTATTAAAAAAAGTATTGGATGAGAACACCAAAAAATAAAATAAAATGAGATAAGGTGAATTGATCTTATTTCTTGTGTCAAGATCTTATTTCTTGTGTCCCTTTTGGTTTAGAAGAGGTTTTGTAATAGAGCGTGGCCCAGTACAGCCCTAGCACCAGACGGTTGCTATGGGCCATTACCCCTCCTCCCCCACCACCCTGTTTCCAGGTGATGATTACTGCAGAGCAGTTAGTGGTCCCCGTTCAGCTATTGGTCAGCGCTGCAGTGGCCCCTCCCACAAGCAACCAGCTGTCAGTGAGTGACCCTTAGTCTGGGCATTCAGCCAATGGTCTGTGGAATGGTGGTCCTCAGACTGAGAGTAGGATAAGAGGTGGAGCCCAGCCTTCTCCCTGGGGCCCTCCAGTTCTCCTGGCCTCGGCCCAGTGGGTGAGCCAGGAGCCTGGGGAACAGGCTGCAGGCTGTGTCCTGCAGGTTCCAGAGCCCTTGCCAAGGCTGCCCACTGCTGGGCCCAGGCCTTGAGGTGGTTGTGGTGACCCTCTCGCCTATCCCTGCCACAGCCATCTCATGGCAGCGGCTGTCTGCATAGGGTGCAGCCTACTGGCCCCCTCCTTACGGGCAGCCTGAGGAGCCTGAAGGCCAGTTGAGTCCCGGGCGCCTGGCTCCCTCAGTGATGGCAGCTGGACAGGATCTGGGGACCTGGACCTTCTTGTCAGAACAGAGAATAACATTCATTTGGTATAGATTTCCCAGAACCTAATTACCTGACCATGACCTGACCTCAAGAACAAAGGCTGTGATGCCAAGATGTTTGCAACCTTGTGCCTCCTTCACCTTTCCTAGAAAAGGGTTTTGCTGAAAGCCTTCCAGGACCAGAAGGCTGGTTATTTTTATTTAATAAATTAATTAAAAGGCTGGTAATTAATTAAATTAATTTATTTATTTTGGTTCTGCTGGGTCTTCATTGCTGTGCAGGTTTTCTCTAGTTGTGGCAAGTGGGCTTCTCACTGCGGTGGCTTCTCTCATCACGGAGCAAGGGCTCTAGGGCACAGGTTCAGTAGTTATGGGGCACAGGCTTAGCTGCCCCAGTGCCTGTGGGATCTTCCTGGACCAGGGATCAAACCCATGTCTCCTCTGTTGGCAGGCAAATTCTCTACCACTGAGCCACCAGGGAAGTCAGAGTTCGGTATTTGTAAGGAATGAGCCACCGTCTCCTTGCAGGACCCTGCAGTAAAGCTTTCTCTGTTCCAGTCGTGGATGTTTTGGTCTTGTTTGGCCTCACAATGCGGTGGACACTGTGCTGTTGCCCTCAGTCACAGAGGTGTGTCCAAGTCTTTGTGACCCCATGGACTGTAGCCCGCCAGGCTCCTCTGTCCATGGGGAGTCTCCAGGCAAAAATACTGGAGTGGGTTGCCATGCCCTCCTCCAGCGGATCTTTGCAACCCAAGGATCAAACCCAGGTCTCCCGCATTGCAGGTGGATTCTTTACCATCTGAGCCACTTTGCATTTCAGCAACAGTTTGCCATCTTCAGTTGCCAATGCAGAAGCTGATCCAAGCCATTTATACTCCAGAAGCTTTGGGAGAAAAATTGGTTTCATTCATCGGAAGCTGCCAGTCGCCCTCCACCCTCTGGTCTGTTTTGGAGTCATTTACTTTCTTACCAGACTCTTCCTGTCCCACTCTGTCTGTATCCTTCTCTCTCTTAATAATGAAGGGGTTTCGAGGAGGGAGATGTGTGCTTATCATCCTAATTGTACTTATTTAGAACATCGAACTCCTCTCGAGATGACAGATTTGCTTTCTGCCAAAGTTCTGCAGCAGAAGGTTTATAACACATCCTGAAATTAACTGGGTCCTGTCACAGAATGCAGGCTTCCCTTTTCTCTGGTTTGCAGGTAGGAGAAGTCCCAGAACTGGCCTTGGCAGGTGAGGCTTCCATCAGCTTTAGCTCACAGGGATGCAACCTTGTAGGCTCTCCCTGTGTTAGGGGAAGCACACTGATTAAAACCACCCACCCTGGCCAGGCACTATAGTAACCATTTACATGAGTTGTTTCATGACAGGAGCGCCTGATAAGGAATATGGAACTAATAAGCCACCACCAACCAGAAGAGTTCAGGAAAGATCTAAAGGAGACGCCGTGTGTCGGTCCACTTCCCAGAATCCCTCTCGCTAGCACCCATCTTGGCTGAGTGATGTGTGCACCATCAGGAAAGACTCTGAATGATTGGCCAAAGACCACCCAGAAACTAATCCCATCACCATAAAACCAGAGACTGCGAGCCACGCGGCAGAGCAGTTCTCCTGCGTTCCCTTACCCTACTGCTCTCCACCCTGGTGCCCTTTCCCAATAAAATCTCTTGCTTTGTCAGCACATGTGTCTCCTCGGACAATTCATTTCCAAGTGTTAGACAAGAGCCCAGTTTCGGGGTCTGGAAGGGGTCCGCCTTCCTGCAAAAAATGGCGACTCTGGAGGGGACTCTTCTTTGCTGAGACTGACATCCTGACCACTCGGGGAACTCAGGGGCCAGCTTGTCTGCCAATGGACCAGACCCAGCGGCCTCAACTGGGACCCTTTTGTCCCTGGTCTCTTCCTGACGTGGACAACTGGCCAGAGTGCCCCGACCAGTAAAGAACAAGAGACTTTACTGACCTCTTTCCCCTTCCCTCTCCTTAACCCTTCCTATCCTTCACTGTTTTTCTAGTCCCCTGGTCCTGGACGCAGGAATCTGGTCGAAGGGCCCTCAGCCTGAGCTGAGGATTGGAGATTGATCACTTCCTCTCGGCAGAGAACTCGAATTCTGGTTCTGGTCTGGTCTGATTTCTGGTAGGGCTAAGCTCCAGTCCTCCCTTCTCTGGAGGCTCAGGGAAAAGTCCCATAAAGCCTGGGTATCTGTAGGTGGCAGGAGACGTCTGTAAGGCCACCCCTTTCACCCCCTCTCCCACCTCCTCCCCCTTCTTCTTTCAACCTGGCTTCCTTTCCTCCCTTTGAAATCTTTGATGTTAGTACTTGGATCTGAAGTTCTGTGTCTCTATAGGAGGTTTTCTGAGAGACTGTATTGTATTTAAGGGAGTGTCTGATGAGGACTGCCAGGTTTATATGTGTGTGTTTCAGCTCTGTGTTCTGTGTTGTGATTTTTGATGGCCATTTTGCTTTGTCTGGCCACCATTTGGTTTAGACCTGCCACCATTTTGTTAGAACTCGATTTTCTTTCCCTGTTCCTTGAGAGCAGGGCTCTCAGGAACACTTATCTAGACCATCTCTAACTCCTGAGACTGAGGGAAAAGGGGAAAAAGACTTTAAAATTTTTATTTATTTCAACTGCTTTTTAAATAAACTAGTAAATTTTATATTGTAGTATCTAATTCATGACTAAACTTAGAAAATGAAGCTAGATCTTGCACTGTGTCTGTCTAAATATGTCTTGGTATGTCTTTGTCTCTGGGTAATATTTTTGAGGTTAATTTGTAAATGAGCTCTATTTAACTGGCTTAAAAAAGGTAAGTGCTTACAAATCAAATAATTCTAAATTAAATGATAAATTCCAGGTTCATGTGAACTGGGAAATATTCAGTATTAAATACCTGATATTAATGTTTGTTTGTTGACCTATCTAATATAGACATGTCTTAGAGTAATTAACATTAAATAGAATATTTTCATTGTACCTAGGTTTAATACAAGTTAAATATTATATCTGTTACAAGTTTGTCAACAAGGAAATTACCTCAAGTGAAGAAACTTCTAAAAAATGTAAATGAGATATGAGCTTTTATATAAACTTTATTAAGAATAATTATTCTTTAGAAATATCTGTCTAAAATAGTCTCTCCAGATTGGTGTAACTTAAATTTCTAAGGGTTGTGCTAAGTGTGCTAAGGGTTGGAAGTCTATTGAATAGTTAGGTCATTTCCAAATAAAGTAAGATTTTGAAACATTTACTACTAAACACTAATTTCCTTTTACAGAGAAACTAAAGAGATTTGGGACTATAAATGAATAATGTTTGGTGCCATTCTAAAATGTTCTAAGAAAGCAAGAGTTTTAGAAATTATCACTGGTATTTATGCTCACCAATCTATAAAATGCTGATATAAAAGTTAGTTCTTGGTTTGCTAAGTGAAAGTAGGAAGTGTGTTTTCAGTATTAAAAAAAAGAAAGAAAAAGGTGTGAAAAATACTAAAGAGTTATGCATGATCAGGATTTTCTAAAATTGGATTACAATTAGTTAGATAAATGGATTTTGTTAGAAATGACACATCCATAAGAAAGCTGGTTAGTCAAGTAGGTCCAAGATGGCAGAGCTGACTTTCACTAGACCTTGAGCCTTGGTTTTTAGGCCTATTGTAACATATCAACAAGCTAAATGATACACCCATCAACATTGACTAAATCTGACCAAATGTTCTAAACCCTTTTAATTGATCTTTTTGATAAAACTTCCTAAATAGAATTCTTCTGAAGTTCTTTTGACCTCTAGCTAACTTTGGGGTGCTTCAGAGGGCCCCTGAAACATCCCAAAGAGAGATATTAAACTGTGTTTATTTGGTTGGTTAAATTACATGAAAAAGATTATCAAATGAGTAATAAATCCATTCATGTTATAATGTATGGTAAAATTACGAATACAGATATCCTAGAAATTATATGGAGTTCTTAACATTCTGATATGTCCTGGTACTCTAATGGAAAACCTGATGACTTCACAAAAGTTAACAGAAGGACTGAATGGACCAGTGAATATGCTTATAACTTTTATGGTTTGTATCTGAAAAATTATGGGTTTTCAGGGAGTAGGGAAAACCTTCCTCTCAAACGAATTATGACAATACTTTGGTAAAATTAAACGTTATAAACAAAACAATTATATTTTCTCTCTGACTCCTCCAAAAATTGGAAATTCTTAGGTTTCCAGTAAGTTTATCAAATGAGTTAGGAAGGTTATCTCAGGGGTACAAAAATCTCAAGAAATTTTTGAGACCTTAAAAAAGGAAGAATTCACCTAGATTTGTTAGGCAAAATCTGTGATAAGCCTTTGGTGTGAGTTTCCCAGCCTTGTTTTATTTTAAAAGTTCAGTCTGAGACTCTATAAATGTTTCAGCATATTAAAAGTCTATAATCAATTATGGTTATATAAATCATCAGACCAAAATTAGTGAGAACAGACCTATTTTGCAAACAAACTAGGCTTAATTTGGTTATATTTGATAAAAATGAGGGTAACTTTAGGGAGAAAAAGATATTTCAAAAAATGTTAAATCCCAGTTTGTTAATGGAGGTCTGCGTCTAGTAAGACTTATCTCTTAGATAGTTCTTTGCTGTTATGTGATATTAATGTAAAATTTAATTGAATGCTTAAAGAACACCTTAAGTTTGTTTCTGAAGCTTATCTCAGTAATCTATCTTTGGATGAAGATCAGATGCCTCATGATCTGCAACCAAGACTAGAAAACGACATAATTTAAGGGACTGTCTCCAACCTGGATGGAAGGACTTTTTATCAGGAGAAACTACACTACACCAGGATGAGAAGACGATGACATCATACGCAGACAGCTTCCCCAAGATGCTGGACCTGATTCGTATGATCATTTATGTTTTCTTGACTTCTTAGACCTTTGCATATAAATCAAATGCTTTTCTATCATAGGCCTGATTCTATGCTAGTTTCAGAAATCAATTCAATTGTTGGGTTTGTGGCCAATTACCTGTGTCTAGTTCTGGGTTACCTTGGTAAATTTCTCTACTACAAGACTCTAACTGGTTGGCCCTGAGAAAATTTACTTAAAAAAAAAAATTATAGTCATACTCAGGTTGCAGTGATAGTACTAGATGGGATCCCCTCACCGGGCCAATTAATAATGCCTGCTCTGACTCTGGCCATAAATTTGAGCTTTTTTCTATTACTCAAGCTCAATCAGAGCAACAAGAAAAGTTTCAGCACAGAAGGAAAAAATCTCCCACAATTATGGGATGGATTTATATAGATAACACCAGGCTATGATAATTTAGGTTTAAAGTCTCCTCTGTGTTGGAAACAATTAAATCATACTAAGGACAATCGGTCTAGTACCACTAGAAAACGGGGCTATGTGCCTTATAGACAGTGCCAATATATAATTTCCCTGGAAGATAAAGATTCTACAGAGCAGACTAAATCAGATGACCTGAGATATACTGGGCTACATCTAATGGAAGCTCTTAAGTCTTACTTGTGACTTTACTAATACTGCTGGCTATGTTATTTGTATTTCACCTGTTTTACAAAATTACTGTTTCTTACACCATCAAATGTGTGTGTGAGGCCTCTAATAGAATAATATATAGTCCCATATGAGATCGATGATGGTAACAGTGTAACTCTAGATATGGGAAGAAGCAACAAGACGGAATATTTTCCTGGACCAAGAGGCTAGTAAGACAGGTGGTCCAGAGAATTTTGGATACTTTTTTATGGCCTAGTCCAGTAACAGCACATTGAGTGGCCTGTCAACAAAATCTTTGCCAAACCTGAGAATGGACATTCCCAGCACCATGGGATAAAATGGTCATGAAATGCCCCCCTGAAAATCATGGTCAAGTTTATGAGCAAAAAGGGGCTCTGCCAACTGAAGACTGACACTTGCCGGCTACATCTACAAAGATTAAATCATGGCCGCTGCAACTGCTGACTTTCAACGCCCCTGAAAGGAGTTCAGGGTGAAAATCAGGAATGAGGCACTCTGTGCTCTGGGAAAAACTGGCAGAACAGGCCTTCAGATAGTTAAATCTTTTCAGGAGAAGATTTTATGGTCCCAATTCTTGCATCTTCTCATACCTAGAGAAACACTGATGTCATTAAGGAAAAGTTTACAATTAAAAGTCAAAATAGAGTAGCTATGGTTCAGATATCCTGGGAAATAATTAGGTGATGCTATGGGTGTACTTTCAGATTAGACCTTGTATTGCTAAACACTTGAGTTTTCTGAATTGTGTCAGGCGTGGATGCCACCATTCTCAAAACAATGTCTGCTGGAAACTAGTAACCTTATTTTTTATAAAACTAGGCAACTGGCTACCCGGCTACAAGTCTCCCTGAAGTGCCAGCTCTGGACTGGGTTTCAGGTCTATTCTTCTAAAAAGAAATGAGATTTATTTTGTCTTCTAAATTCCAGTTATCACTCCTCCAACTACTTCTAATTGGGGTCTGTTACACCAAAATGGCAGACCAAGGGATTGAGATTTTGTAATCATACAAGACTCAGATCTAGAACTTGGAACTCAGAAATACTTCCAATTCAGTGTCTATACTCCAAGCTGAGGCAGCCCAATGCTCCATTTTGACAGGAAGTTATCACAGTCATAGTTGCCTAGTTCCCTAAATTAAAACTGAGTATAACTCTGTGGGGCTCTGGAGTAGAGATCTGTTCTGTGTTCTTCATTTCTTGTCTGTAGGATATATGCTTCATTCAGCCTCCTTGACCTTCCCTGAGTTCCAAAGGGTGGATTCAAACCCTTGCTAATCAGGGAAGGGAGGGGATACAGAAACAGGAACAACAATCAAAGGTTGGTACAGCCTCCAGACAGAGTCCTGGTTCCTACTCAAAGAAATATGCATAACAGTGTCTTTGCGCCCCCACCCAGGTGGAGGTTGGTAACTTCAGACTGAACACAAGATTCCTGGAGCACAGCTCTGTTGCCTCACTACCAACCAATCAAAAAGGGTCACAAACCCTGCAGCCCTCACCCCAAATGTTGCCTTCTGTTTCCGGGGACCAGAGATGACCATCCTGTTAGGTCTCCTGTTTGGCCCTTGTCTATTTCATCTCTGAGAGGGGCCAACAGTTTCAAGCTAAATTGCTGCTACTACAAGGGTGGAAGCTGGTTTCAGATGTGGAACACCCCAACTTAGATCAGGTAGAGAGAGACTTCTGCTCTGCTACGCAGGCCTACGCCCATGCACAGCAGGAAGAAGTTACAGAAGAAAGAGACCTCCGCCCCAATTCCCAAGAAGTATCTTGAGTATGAAGTCTCTCAGGGGGAAGTTGTTAGGGGAAGCACACTGATTGAAACCACCCACCCTGGCCAGGCACCATAGTAACCATTTGCATGAGTTGTTTCATGACAGGAACTCCTGATAAGGAATATGGAACTAATAAGCCACCACCAACTGGAAGAGTTCGGGAAAGATCTAAAGGAGACGCCTTGTGTCCGTCCACTTCCCAGAATCCCTCTCGCTAGCATCCATCTTGGCTGAGCGATGCGTGCATCACCAGGAAAGACTCTGAATTAGAATGATTGGCCAAAGACCACCCAGAAACTAATCCCATCACCATAAAACCAGAGACTGCGAGCCACGCGGCAGAGCAGTTCTCCTGCATTCCCTTACCCTACTGCTCTCCACCCTGGTGCCCTTTCCCAATAAAATCTCTTGCTTTGTCAGCACATGTGTCTCCTCGGACAATTCATTTCGAGTGTTAGACAAGAGCCCAGTTTCGGGCCCTGGAAGGGGTCTGCCTTCCTGCAACACCTGCAGCACCTTAGTTTTCCACTTAAAAAAAAAAAAATTGAAGTATTAATTGCTTTTCTATGTTGTGTTAGCTTCTACTGTACTCTCGCCTGGAAAATCCCATGGATGGAGGAGCCTGGTAGGCTGCAGTCCATGGGGTCGCTAAGAGTCGGACACGACTGAACGACTTCACTTTCTCTTTTCACTTTCATGCATTGGAGAAGGAAATGGCAACCCACTCCAGTGTTCTTGCCTGGAGAATCCCAGGGACGGGGGAGCCTGGTGGGCTGCCGTCTATGGGGTCGCACAGAGTCAGACACGACTGAAGTGACTTAGCATAGCATAGCATATACATATATCCCCTCCCTCTTGAATCTCCTTCCCACTGCCCCTACCCCACCCCTCTAGGTCACCACAGTGGCTTTTGATGCTGGGCACATTTCCCTTTGCACACAGCCATCGCCTCTGCTGAATCTGGATAGCTTTGAACTTTCACTACAGCACAGAACTGGGCTCTGCTTTGTGCAGAATTGTTATTTCTCAAAGCTTGTTTAGACAACCTCTGCCCTCGGTTTTGGTTGATGTAAGGATGTTCTCCCAAGGCCCTGCCTTCCTTCCCTGGGTGTCTGAGGCTACTTCTAACCATGAAATCTTATTCGTAAGTCTATTGTGAGACAGAACAAACGCACCAGGGCTGTAAAACCTCCTCAGAAGCTAGAAGCATCACCACCCCTTGCCCGATCACTCCCCACAATGCTTCTCTGTTTCCCAGAGAAAGCGTCAGCATCTCTGTGTTGTGGAAAAGCACCCGTGGTGAAAACCAAATCTGAAAATCTTAGAGCCAGCTGTGTACTTTACATGTTAGTATTTAATTTCATTACCCCTGCTTTGCCCAGATTTTTTTTTTTAATCTACTGACACAACTTCCCAGGGACTTTCGCCACCTCTTTCCCATCCTGAACACACACACTTTATAGAAGCATGGGCAGGGTTGAGCTCCAGAGAATACATTGGGCAGTCAGCAGGAACGATCATGTGTTTCTCAATGACACATGAAAAGAATGAATTTAAATTAATTTAAATAGCCAGCGCAGGAAAACAAAAACAAAAAGCCCCCAGCAAGACCCATGGACAAATATGCCAGATTTTTAAACACATTTGATGAGATCAATGGATGACCCAGAGGTCTTGCTTGGAAGAACCCACATAGCGTATGTTTAAACACTAATTTTTCAAGGAACTCTAAGGGACGGGTACCAAATAAGTATTTAAGGCAAACAAAAAAGCCATGCACACAGCAAATAATCTTGTTTCCTGTCCCTCACAACTCCATGAAGTGATTTAACCTTTAATTTGTTTGAACATCAAAGGAATCCATTCACTTGAAATATTTTCCAAAATGTCATGAAATAATGTTTCTCTTTCAAACAATGCCCAAGCTAGCATGGAAGCCTTCATTTGTATACCTATTGCTATTTAAAAGTAAAATTCCCCTCCAGAGAGAGAAAGTGCTCAAAGAGAGCTTGTTTCCGGCCAAAGGCCAGACTAGTTCAACAATTATAATTCAAGTGACCCCAAAACAAAGGAGGTGACACCTACCAGGGAAATCAGCATCACACAGAGGCCAAGGGGCTTTTACTGTTTCTAAGGGTAGGGTATGCAAAAGAAGTATTTTCTTGCCTCGGGGAAAGAGACCATTCCGCCTAGGAAATCAGCACCTGTTGAAACGTTTCATCCAGAGTAATGTATTATTCTAAAGCAACTTCGTGTGGTTTGATCGCCCCGGGTGGCAGCCACATCTGGACAGTCTCTGCTTATCATTCATGAGGAGCCACAGCTAGTGATGGGCCCTGGATTTAAATTAAAAAGTCAAGGCCACCTTGGGATTTGTGCCCTCCCCCTTCATTACCATGTAACCTTTCTTCCCTGACCTTTCTCCTGACTTTTTTTTTTTTTTTAATAAGAGATCTGGAACATCTCTTTCGTTTGAAACTTGTATTATCTTTCAAGTCCCCACTGCCACCCTGCCTTTATTTATTTATTTATTTAAATTTATTATTATTTTTTTTTAATTTTAATTGGAGGCTACCCTGCCTTTATAGAAACTACAGAGAAGCCTGGAAGTCAGTCCAGCAATGTATCACATTCCGAGTGCCTCGCCAGGTGCTGGGCATGGAGGGACAGATTTACAGCAGCAGTAAGATGAGGATCGAATTTCAGGGGCCCCTTTCTGAATCACATGCTCTCCTTCACCTCCCCCTTCAAGACATGGTGGGAGCAATATGCTGAGCGGTCACTGCAGACCAGCTATGCTTTGTAGAGGAGCTGAGAGGGGTTAGAAATGATTTGCCCCAATTACTCTTTCAAAGACTAACAACCCTCTGTCCGTGGACTAAAGAGCTCTGAAAAAAAAAAAAAAAGAATATAACAACTTACTTGGCCATTACTGTCATCAGTTGGTCACCCCTGGTAGCTCAGCTGTTAAGATTCCTCCTGCAATGGAGGAGACCTGGGTTCGATCCCTGGGTTGGGAAGATCCCCTGGAGGAGGGCATGGCAACCCATGCCAGTAGTCTTGCCTGGAGAATCCCATGGACAGAGGACCCTGGCGGGCTACAGTCCATGGGGTTGCAAAGAGTGAGACACGACTGAATGTAACTAAGCATGCATGTCATCAGTACCTTTGGGGGTGTATAGGAGGATTTCCACCCCCTTTTAATTTAATTTTTTAATTGTGGTTTTATATATATATACACACACACACACACACACAAGATTTACCCTTTTGCCATATCTACATAACATAGTATTTAACGTTTTAATCCATTTTTAGTGTACAGTTTTGTGGCATTAAGTAAAATTCTTATCACTGCTCAACCATCACCACCACCACTGGAACATTTTTTTGTTGTTTAGTTGCTGATTGTGTCCGACTCTTTGCGACCCCATGGACTGTAGCCCACCAGGATTCTCTGTCCATGGGATTCTCCAGGCAAGAATACTGGAGTGGGTTACCATTTCCTACTTCAAGGGATCTTCCTGATCCAGGGCTCAAACCTGCCTCTCATTTGCCTTCTGCCTTGGCAGGCAGATGCTTTACCACTGAGCCACCTGTGAAGCCTGGGACTTGTTTTTTTTAATTGAAGGATAATTGGTCTACAATGCTGTGTTAGTTCCTAGTGTATAGCAAAGTGATTCCATTTTAGATTCTTTTCAAACTCTTTTCCATTATAATTATTACAAGATAGTGAATATAATTCCTGGTGTTATACAGTAGGTCTTTGTTGTTTATTTTATATATAGTGATAGGTATGTATTAATCTCAAACTCTTAATTTATCCCTTCCCCTCCCCTTTCTACTTTGGTAACCGTAAGTTTGATGGGCATTTGGGTTGCTTTAACTTTTTGGTTATTGTGAATAATGCTGCTATAAACAGGGGTGTAGAAATTGCTATCTCATGGTGGTTTTGATTTGCATTTCTCTAATAATTAGGGTGCAGAAGGAAATGGCAACCCACTCCAGGATACTTGCCTGAGAAATCCCAAGGACAGAGGAGCCTGGCAGGCTACAGTCCATGGGGTCGCAAAAGAGTCAGCCATGACTTAGCAACTAAACAACCAGTGACAGTGATTAGTGATTCTGCTCCTCCTTCATGTGCTGATTGATCATTTGTACATTTTCTTTGGAGAAATGTCTATTCAAGCCCTTTGCCACTTTTGAATCTGTTTCTTTGTTGAGTTTTAGTATTCACTACATATTTTAGATGTTAATTCCTTATCAGATATGTGCTTTGCAAATATTTTCTCCCATTCTGCATGTTGCCTTTTTGCTCTGTTGATAGTGATCTTTGATGCACAGACGTTTTTGATTTTGATGAAATCCAAATTGTTTGCATTTTGTTGACTTATAATTAATATACAATATCATATATATTAGTTTCAGGTATATAACATAGTGTTTTGATATTTTTATACATTTTGAATACATTTTTATATATTATGAAATGATCACTGCAGTAGACCATTCACCATCAATTACCATACAAAGCTGTTGCAATATTATTGACTGTATTCCCTAGGTGTCCATTATATCCCCATTATATCCTCATTTATTTTTTAGCTGGGAGTTTGTACCTCTTAATCAACTTCACCTATTTTGTCCATTCCCCCAGTCCCCTCCTCTCTGACAACCACCAGTTAATTCCCTGCATTATGAGTCTATTTCTGTTTTGTTTTGTTTTTTAGATTTCACATGTAAGAGAAATCATACAGTATTTGCTTTTTCTCTGACTTATTCCACTTAGCATAATATTATCCAGACCCATCCATGTGTTCACTCAAGCCAAGATTTCATGTTTATGGCTGAGTAATATTCCACTGTATATATATACCACATCTTTTTATCCATTCACCTATAGATGGACACTTACGTTGCTCTGTGTGTTGGTGATTGTAAATAATGCTGCGATGAACACTGGGGTGCATATGTCTTTTTAAATTAGTTTTTTTTTTCTTTTCTTTGAAGAAAATGCCCAGAAGTGGAATTGCTGGATCATACAGTACTTGTAACTTTTAGCTTTGACCCACAATGAGATAGCACATCACACCTGTCAGAATGACAACTATCTAAAAAGACAAGAAACAACACACATTGGCAAGGATGCAGAGAAAAGGGGACCCTCGTATACTACTGGTGGGAATGTAAATTGGTGCAGCTACTATGGGGAACAGTATGCTTCTTCTTTCTGTTCTTTCTGTACTTTGGTGTCGTATCCAAGAAATCATTGCAAAATTCAGTGTAATGAAGTTTTTCCCCTAGTTTTCTTCTAAGAGTTTTATAGTTTTAGTTCTTAGGTTTAGGTCTTTGAACCATTTTGAGTGAATTTTTGTATCAGTTCAGTTCAGTTCAGTTGCTCAGTCATGTCCGATTCTTTGCGACCCCATGAATCATAGCACGCCAGGCCTCCCTGTCCATCACCAACTCCTGGAGTTCACTCAGACTCACGTCCATTGAGTCAGTGATGCCATCCAGCCGTCTCATCCTCTGTCGTCCCCTTCTCCTTCTGCCCCCAATCTCTCCCAGCATCAGGGTCTTTTCCAATGAGTCAACTCTTCACATGAGGTGGCCAAAGTATTGGAGTTTCAGCTTCAGCATCAGTCCTTCCAAAGAAATCCCAGGGCTGATCTCCTTTAGGATGGACTGGTTGGATCTCCTTGCAGTCCAAGGGACTCTCAAGAGTCTTCTCCAACACCACAGTTCAAAAGTATCAATTCTTTGGCGTTCAGCTTTCTTCACAGTCCAACTCTCACATCCATACATGACCACTGGAAAAACCATAGCCTTGACTAGACGGACCTTTGTTGGCAAAGTAATGTCTCTGCTTTTGAATATGCTATCTAGGTTGGTCATAACTTTCCTTCCAAGGAGTTAGTGTCTTTTAATTTCATGGCTGCAATCACCATCTGCAGTGATTTTGGAGCCCCCAAAATGAAGTCTGACACTGTTTCCACTGTTTCCCCATCTATTTGCCATGAAGTGATGGGACCAGATGCCATGATCTTCATTTTCTGAATGTTGAGCTTTAAGGCAACTTTTCACTCTCCTCTTTCACTTTCATCAAGAGGCTTTTTAGTTCCTCTTTACTTTCTGCCATAAGGGTGGTGTCATCTGCATATCTGAGGTTATTGATATTTCTCCCAGCAATCTTGATTCCAGCTTGTGCTTCATCCAGTCCAGCGTTTCTCATGATGTACTCTGCATATAAGTTAAATAAGCAGGATGACAATATATAGCCTTGACGTACTCCTTTTCCTATTTGGAACCAGTCTGTTGTTCTATGTCCAGTTGCTTCCTGACCTGTATATAGGTTTCTCAAGAGGCAGGTCAGGTGGTCTGGTATTCCTATGTCTTTCAGAATTTTCCACAGTTTATTGTGATCCACACAGTCAAAGGCCTTGGCATAGTCAATAAAGCATAAATGGATGTTTTTCTGGAACTCTCTTGCTTTTTCAATGATCTAGCAAATGTTGGCAGTTTGATCTCTGGTTCCTCTGCCTTTTCTAAATTTTGAGCATTACTTTACTAGTGTGTGAGATGAGTGCAATTGTGAGATAGTTTGAGCATTCTTTGGCATTGCCTTTCTTTGGGATTGGAATGAAAACTGACCTTTTTCAGTCCTGTGGCCACTGCTGAGTTTTCCAAATTTGCTGGCATATTGAGTGCAACACTTTTACAGCATCATCTTTCAGGATTTGAAATAGCTCCACTGGAATTCCATCACCTTCACTAACTTTGTTCATAGTGATGCTTTCTAAGGCCCACTTGACTTCACATTTCAGGATGTCTGGCTCTAGGTGAATGACCACACCATCGTGATTATCTGGGTCGTGAAGCTCTTTTTTGTACAGTTCTTCTGTGTATTCTTGCCACCTCTTCTTAATATCTTCTGCTTCTGTTAGGTTCATACCATTTCTGTATATGACTTTTTGTATATGGTGTTACATAACTATTTTTTTGTATGTGGATTTCCAGTTTTCCTGGTACCATTCGTTGAAAAGGCTGATTCTTCCCCCATTGAATGGCCTTGGCACCCTTGTTGAAAATTATTTTGGGGAATTTCTCTGGTGGTCCAGAGGTTAGGACTCCGTGCTTCCACTGCAGGGGACGTGGGTTCAGTCCCTGGTAGGGGAACTAAGATTCTGCAAGCAGCGTGCCTTGCGGCATGGCTGGGAAGAAAATCATCTGCATATGCGTGCAAGGGTTTTCTTCTGTTCTTTCACTCATAACTTTTACTGTATTTATGCGTTATTTGAATCTGCCATGTTTTCACAGCAATTGCATGATCTTGGTTCCTATCTAGTTGTTCCACTGGATCTTATAACCTGTTTAACAGTGGCGCCTAGATTTTCTCATTATTTTGTATCTTGGTATTGCCTACTGCCCTCTTTTTCATTTAAAGAGATGGATTGGATCAGTGTAGTCAGATGCACATATTGACCTAAGTGAGCTGGTGGGTGGGTCCCCATGGATCCCTACTCATCCCCACCCTGGGCATTTCATAGATAACTTATGCAGAATTCTAACGATTTTGTACCATCAGTCCTGTCTTCCAACCAGTGAGCATCTTGACAATACCCTCTCCATTGTTCATGTCTCAAGAAGTACTTTTGAGTAAGCAGATGAGCCAGTGCATAAACGGCGTTGGAAATACAGGGGAGACCACAGATGTGTGGGTTGGTACCCTCCCTCCGTTACCAGTGCAGGGCAGTGTGCCAGTTGGGTTGAATCACAGCTGGATTCTCTTTTCTGTCCCCTTTCCTGAACCTTTCTAGCTCTAAACTTTGGCTCTCCCCAGTTCTCAATCTCTAGATATCTCCTTTTTAAAAAATAGATCACATTAAAAAATATTTTATTTATTTTTATTTTTGGCTGTGCTGGGTCATCATTGCTATTTGGGCTTTTCTCTAGTTGCAGCAAGTAGGGGTTACTCTCCAGTTGTGGTGCACGGTCTTCTCATTGTAGTGGCTTTTCTTGTTGCGGAGCACAGGCTCTAGGGTGCGTGGGCTTCAGTATTTGCAGCGTGTGGGCTCAGTAGTTGTGGCTCCTGGGCTCTAGAGCACAGGCTCAACAGCGGTGGCACACGAGCCTAGTTGCCATGTGACATGTGGGATCTTCCTGGATCAGGGATTGTCTCCTGCACTGGCAGGCAGATTCTTTACCACTGAGTCACCAAGGAAGCCCTCCAGAAGTCTTCTTGATCCACATTTATTTCCACAGTGAGCTTATCCCAAAATCTTTGTGGGAAATCCTGCTGGGGACAACTCCCAAATTCAACCTCCAGACTGTGGTTGAGTCTCTGAGCCTTTCTGAGCCTCAGTTTCTTCATCTGTTAAACAGAAATAAAATGACCTTCCTTGCTGCTGTGTATTATACATATTGTAAGTTAATATGGGGCACCCAGCAGGTAGTAAGCATTATTTTAAGCTTATCTTATTAAGGTTAGGGCTTCCCTGGTGGCTCAAATGGTAAAGAAACCACCTGCAATGCGGGAGAGCTGGGTTCGATCCCTGGATCAGGAAGATCCCCTGGAGAAGGGAACAGCTACCCACTCTAGTATTCTGGCCTAGAGAATTCCATGGACAGAGGAGCCTGTCTGGCTACAGTCCATGGTCACAAAGAGCTGGACATGACTGAGCGACTTTCACACTATTAAGTTTCAGCTGTAGGAAGGCCCCAAGATCACTTCTATGATCAGACATTCGTTAATTAATAAATATTTGGGGAAAAAATTGAAAGCAATAATTAAAACACTGTAGATCCTAGCATCTCTTGGCTGTTCTTAAAGTCTGCGTGCAGGGCAGACAGCTAAAGCCAGCCTTGATGGCTTCAGTGTGTGCTGCTTCATGCTGTTTGTTCTTTTCCTTGTCAATCTGTTTTCCCAAAGGGTTTTCATTTGTCACTTCCTTTTGTCTTCAAGCAGTTGAGAGCAGGGATGGTAAGATACCAAGATTATTATGAGATGCAAATGACTGTGGTGTTGAGAGGGGGCGTGGCTTGGTGAGAATGAGTGGGTCACAAGACCCTTCACTTAACCTGTTCTTGGGGTCTGTTTGCTGGGCTGACAGACGTGGGCTGGGGTGGTACAGCCAAGTACAGTGTCCCCAGCAGTGGGTGTGAGGGGGATGGGTAGGAGGCCCCAGAATTGGAGAGAGGTGTTCCAGCACTCTGGGTTGTGGAACTGGCCTCCAAGATAACGCTTTTCTCTTTCTCACACCCCAAAACTCTTCTGTGGGAAAGCTGCTTTGAATCTGAAGTGGGGATGAGGGTTGGAATAAAACTAATTGAGCGCTAAGGGAAAGGCCTTTGCGGGGTGACCTTCTAACCTTGGGGTGTAGGGGCTGGCCACCTCCTAGTTTCAGTTTCTGAAAGGGTGTGAAAAATCCTCTTTACTCAGACAGAATTCCACACATTCCAAAACACGCCTGCCTCCGTCTGCCTTTCTAAGTTTCAGGCCAAAATCCTCGAGGGCGTTTTGAGTTCTTTCTATCACTCTTTTCTTGCTTCCCAAGTTCAATATCACAAAATCCAGTTGGCTCTGCACCCAGAATATTTTCTGAATCTGATCTGACCATGATTCCCTACTCCTACCACCATGATCCAAGATTAAAGCACCAGCATCTCCTGTTTGGTCTGTGCAAGCCTCCTGACTGGGCTTCATGCTTCTGTCCTTGAAATCCACAATGCAGTCTTTACTGGCTTTTCACTTACATTCATTGGAGAAGGAAATGGCAATCCACTCCAGTATTCTTGCCTGGAGAATCCCAGGGATGGGGGAGCCTGGTGGGCTGCCATCTATGGGGTCACACAGAGTCGGACACGACAGAAGAGACTTAGCAGCAGCAGCAGCAGCATGGCACCCCACTCCAGTGTTCTTGCATGGAAAATCCCATGGACGGAGGAGCCTGGTAGTCTGCAGTCCATGGGGTAGCTAAGAGTTGGACACGACTGAGCGACTTCACTCTGACTTTTCACTTTCATGCATTAGAGAAGGAAATGGCAACCCACTCCAGTATTCTTGCTTAGAGAATCCCAGGGATGGGGGAGCCTGGTGGGCTGCCATCTATGGGGTCTCACAGGGTCAGACACGACTGAAGCGACTTAGCAGCAGCAGAGGGCCTAGGGGCAGAGCCCACGGGTACAGTGGGTGGGGCCAAGAACCACAGAGGATTATTCTCAGGCCTGGAAACCTTACCTGGAAGAGTCCAAGGACAAAGGGCCCTGTGGGCTATTGTCCCCGGGGTAGAAAAGAGTTGGGCAGGACTGAGCGCTTGAGCACACTCACTGGAAACCTAATGGAAGGTGCCCTGCTGGATGTCTAACTTGCTTGGGGCCAGTGATCCCTTTACTTCCCACTTGTTCCTCCCTTTCAGAATGGTAGTGACTATCACATACCTGTCCCACTATTGTATTCTGGACGGAGGAGGAAATGGCAACCCACTCCATTATTCTTGCCTGGAGAATCCCTGGACAGAGGCACCTGGTGGGCTATAGTCCATGGGAATCACAAAGAGTTAGACACAACTGAAGCGACTTAGCACAGCAAAGCACATACTTGTCCCACTATTGCATTCTGGGAGCAGATAACTTGTTTCCTAGTGCACAGATAAACAGGTGGAAAATAATTTTACCGAGGGATGGATCATAAGCAATGTCTCATCTGTTGCTGGTTTAGATGACAAGATTTGAGACTTTTGAGTTGATAATGTAATGATTTGAGATTTGGGGGGAATTGGGATTGTGGAGAATGCACTTTGCACATCGGATGGATGTGGCTTTTGGGAGGCAGAGGCCAAAATGTAAGGAGTTCAATGGTGATCCTCCACAAAAGACATGTCCTCATGGAAACTGTGAGAGTGACCTCCTTTGGAAAATGTATCTTCGCATTTATAATTAAGAGACGAGATCATTCTGGATTAGGGTGGCCCTAAGTCCAATGTCAAGTGTCCTTTGCAGAGGCTTGATTCCACCCTTGCTGGTCTTTGCAGGTCTGCTTTGCTTCTGAGCAACTGGACCTGGGAAATTGAGAAGTGGGTGGTGGCTGAAACAAACCTCTTAATGTCTTCTGGCATTGTCATGGGGTCCTACAGATCCCATTTTGCATGTTCCCAGCCTCTGCTCCCAAGACAGTGTCCACTTGAGTCAGCTGTGGGTTGAAACAGGCACACAGGTGCCCAAGGCCAGGGAACTCCCGCCTTCTCCTCCAGAGAAGAGCTGGGTCAGTTTATCTCTAACATAAACCCCAAACATTAGAGCACCAACCACTTGGTTGACACCAACCACTCCTCATTTGCAAGTTTGTGATGTCAGCTCCAGTGGACCACAGTCTGTCAGATCTCTCCACCATGACCCGCCCGTCTTCGGTTGCCCCATGGGCATGGCTTAGTTTCTTAGAGTTAGACAAGGCTGTGGTCCTAGTGTTATTAGATTGACTAGTTTTCCGTGAGTATGGTTTCAGTGTGTCTGCCCTTTGATGTCCTCTTGCAACACCAACCATCTTACTTGGGTTTCTGGAGAAGGGAATGGCAAACCACTTCAGTATTCTTGCCTTGAGAACCCCATGAACAGTATGAAAAGGCAAAATGATAGGATACTGAAAGAGGAACTCCCCAGGTCAGTAGGTGCCCAATATGCTACTGGAGATCAGTGGAGAAATAACTCCAGAAAGAATGAAGGGATGGAGCCAAAGCAAAAACAATACCCAGCTGTGGATGTGACTGGTGATAGAAGCAAGGTCTGATGTTGTAAAGAGCAATATTTCAAAGGAACCTGGAATGTCAGGTCCATGAATCAAGGCAAATTGGAAGTGGTCAAACAAGAGATGGCAAGAGTAAATATCGACATCCTAGGAATCAGCGAACTAAAACGGACTGGAATGGGTGAATTTAACTCAGATGACCATTATATCTACTACTGTGGGCAGGAATCACTCAGAAGAAGTGGAGTGGCCATCATGGTCAACAAAAGAGTCCGAAATGCAGTACTTGGATGCAATCTCAAAAACGACAGAATGATCTCTGTTCATTTCCAAGGCAAACCATTCAATATCACACTAATCCAAGTCTATGCCCCAACCAGTAACACTGAAGAAGCTGAAGTTGAATGGTTCTATGAAGACCTACAAGACCTTTTAGAACTAACACCCAAAAAAGATGTCCTTTTCATTAGAGGGGACTGGAATGCAAAAGTAGGAAGTCAAGAAACACCTGGAGTAACAGGCAATTTGGCCTTGGAAAACGAAATGAAACAGGGCAAAGGCTAATAGAGTTTTGCCAAGAAAATGCACTGGTCATAGCAAACACCCTGTTCCAACAACACAAGAGAAGACTCTACACACGGACATCACCAGATGGTCAACACAGAAATCAGATTGATTATATTCTTTGCAGCCAAAGATGGAGAAGCTCTATACAGTCAACAAAAACAAGACCAGGAGCTAACTGTGTCTCAGATCATGAACTCCTGATTACCAGATTCAGACTTAAATTGAAGAAAGTAGGGAAAACCACTAGACCATTCAGGTATGACCTAAATCAAATCCCTTATGATTAAACAGTGGAAGTGAGAAATAGATTTAAGGGCCTAGATCTGATAGATAGAGTGCCTGATGAACTATGGAATGAGGTTCGTGACATTGTACAGGAGACAGGGATCAAGACCATCCCCATGGAAAAGAAATGCAAAAAAGCAAAATGGCTGTCTGGGGAGGCCTTACAAATAGCTGTGAAAAGAAGAGAAGTAAAAAGCAAAGGAGAAAAGGAAAGATATAAGCATCTGAATGCAGAGTTCCAAAGAATAGCAAGGAGAGATAAGAAAGCCTTCTTCAGCGATCAATGCAAAGAAATAGAGGAAAACAACAGAATGGGAAAGACTAGAGATCTCTTCAAGAAAATTAGAGATACCAAGGGAACACTTCATGCAAAGATGGGCTCGATAAAGGACAGAAATGGTATGGACCTAACAGAAGCAGAAGATATTAAGAAGAGGTGGCAAGAATACACAGAAGAACTGTACAAAAAAGATCTTCACAACCCAGATAATCACGATGGTGTGATCACTCACCTAGAGCCAGACATCCTGGAATGTGAAGTCAAGTGGGCCTTAGAAAGCATCACTACGAACAAAGCTAGTGGAGGTGATGGAATTCCAGTTGAGCTATTTCAAATCCTGAAAGATGATGCTGTGAAAGTGCTGCACTCAATATGCCAGCAAATTTGGAAAACTCAGCAGTGGCCACAGGACTGGAAAAGGTCAGTTTTCATTCCAATCCCAAAGAAAGGCAATGCCAAAGAATGCTCAAACTACCTCACAATTGCACTCATCTCACATGCTAGTAAAGTAATGCTCAAAATTCTCCAAGTTAGGCTTCAGCAATACGCGAACTGTGAACTTCCAGATGTTCAAGCTGGTTTTAGAAAAGGCAGAAGAACAAGAGATCAAATTGCCAACATCTGCTGGATCAAGGAAAAAGCAAGAGAGTTCCAGAAAAACATGTATTTCTGCTTTATTGACTATGCCAAAGCCTTTGACTGTGTGGATCACAAGAAACTGGAAAATTCTGAAAGAGATGGGAATACCAGACCACCTGACCTGCCTCTTGAGAAATCTGTATGCAGGTCAGGAAGTAACAGTTAGAACTGGACATGGAACAACAGACTGGTTCCAAATAGGAAAAGGAGTATGTCAAGGCTGTATATTGTCACCCTGCTTATTTAACTTCTATGCAGAGTACATCATGAGAAATGCTGGACTGGAAGAAGCACAAGCTGGAATTAAGATTGCTGGGGAAATATCAGTAACCTCAGATATGCAGATGACACCACCCTTATGGCAGAAAGTGAAGAGGAACTAAAAAGCCTCTTGATGAAAGTGAAAGTGGAGAGTGAAAAAGTTGGCTTAAAGCTCAACATTCAGAAAACGAAGATCATGGCATCCGGTCCCATCACTTCACGGCAAATAGATGGGGAAACAGTGGAAACAGTGTCAGACTTTATTTTTCTGGGCTCCAAAATCACTGCAGATGGTGACTGAAGCCATGAGATTAAAAGACTCTTACTCCTTGGAAGGAAAATTATGACCAACCTAGATAGCATATTCAAAAGCAGAGACATTACTTTGCCAACAAAGGTCCGTCTAGTCAAGGCTATGGTTTTTCCTGTGGTCATGTATGGATGTGAGAGTTGGACTGTGAAGAAGGCTGAGTGCCGAAGAATTGATGCTTTTGAACTGTGGTGTTGGAGAAGACTCTTGAGAGTCCCTTGGACTGCAAGGAGATCCAACCAGTCCATTCTGAAGGAGATCAGCCCTGGGATTTCTTTGGAGGGAATGATGCTGAAGCTGAAACTCCAGTACTTGGGCCACCTCATGCGAAGAGTTGACTCATTGGAAAAGACTCTGATGCTGGGAGGGATTGAGGGCAGAAGGAGAAGGGGACAACGACAGAGGATGAGATGGTTGGATGGCATCACTGACTTGATGGACATGAGTCTGAGTGAACTCTGGGAGTTGGTGATGGACAGGGAGGCCTGGCGTGCTGCGATTCATGGGGTCGCAAAGAGTCAGACACGACTGAGCAACTGAACTGAACTGATGTCAGCTCAGTTCTACAAACACACCTGATGAGCTTTGCTGGATGCCAACACCTACCAGGTATTGTGAGATGCTGCAACCATGAAGGTGATGATGGCATGGTCTTCATCCCAAGGAGCTTCCATTCCATCAGGGGTGACATGCCGGGCAAGAGCGATACTACCAAGAAGGGAGCATGAGGATGTCAAGAAAAGTCTGGATTTGGTGTCAGATAGACTTGAACTCTCGGAGAAGGCAATGGCAACCTACTCCAGTACTCTTGTCTGGAAAATCCCATGGACGGAGGAGCCTGGTAGGCTGCAGTCCATGGGGTCGTAAAGAGTTGGACACGACTGAACGACTTCACTTTCATGCATTGGAGAAAGAAATGGCAACCCACTCCAGTGTTCTTGCCTGGATAATCCCAGGGATGGGGGAGCCTGGTGGGCTGCCGTCTATGGGGTCACACAGAGTTGGACACGACTGAAGTGACTTAGCAGCAGCAGCAGACTTGAACTCTGGCCCCGGTGCCTCTATTTTTTTTTTCCTTTTTTAGCTTTCTGACCTAATGCCAGTTACTTGATCTTTCTGTACTCCAGTTTTCTGGATGGTGAGAAGAGCATCATAAGGATACCTATCCCATGACTGATGTCAAGATTAAGTGAGATGAGATATGGGAAGAGCTTAGTGTAGTGACTGGCACATAGCAGAGACTCTAAGCAATAGCTTTTAATCCTAATAAGTTATGGTTCATACTCAACTTCATAGAAACCCATGGACTGTAGCCTACCAGGCTCCTTCATGCATGGGATTTTCTGGCAAGAGTACTGGAGTGGGTTGCCATTTCCTTCTCCAGGGCATAGAAACCCACCTCCTGGGTTTTGTGTCTGACCATGCAGAGGGTAAACTGTATCCCCTCTCCTGCTTGCATAAAACTCAGCATCACTGTGGTTGAAGGTTGCTCTGGAGTTGCATTTTGGGAGCAAAGTAGAATTCTTGGTTTTGAAATTGCCTGTCTTCTGGAGTTGTCTCCAGACTGTCTCTGCTGCTGCTGCTGCTGCTGCTGCTAAGTTGCTTCAGTCGTTTCTGACTCTGTGCGACCCCATAGACGGCAGCCCACCAGGCTCCCCCATCCCTGGGATTCTCCAGGCAAGAACACTGGAGTGGGTTGCCATTTCCTTCTCCAGACTGTCTCTGAGGTACCCCTATATCTCTGGAGATACCCCTGTTTCTGGAGGTGCCTCTAGGTCTCTGGAGGTGTCCTTAGGTCTCTTGGAGGTGCCCCTAGGTCTTTGGAAGTGCCCCTAGATCTCCTGGAGGTGTCCCTAGGTCTAGGGGTGCTCCTAGATCTCTAGAAGTGCCCCGTCTCTGGAGATGCCGTATGTCTCTGGAGGTGTCCCTAGGTCTCCTAGAGGTGACCCTAGGTCTCCTTGAGGTGTCCCTATGTCTCTTGGAGGTGTCCTTAGGTCTTTGGAGGTGCCCCTAGGCTCTGGAGGTGACTTTAGGTCTCTGGAGGTGCCTCTATGTCTCTGGAGGTGCCCTTAGGTCTCTGGAGGTGCCCCTACGTCTCTTGAGGTACCCCTAGGTCTCCTTGAGGTGCCCCTAGGTCTCTTAGGGGTGTCCCTAAGTCTTTGGAGGTGCCCTTAGGTTTTTGGAAGTGCCCCTAGGTCTCTTGGAGGTGTCCCTAGGTCTTCTAAAGGTGCCCATAGGTCTCTGGAAGTGCCCTATGTCTCTGGAGGTGCCCCTAGGTTTCTGAAAGTGCCCTTAGGTCTCTGGAGGTGCCCCTAAGTTTCTGGAGGTGCCCCTAGGTCTCTGGAGGTGCCCGTAGGTCTCTGGAAGTACCCTTAGATCTCCTGGGGATGTCCCTAGTTCTCCTGGAGGTGTTCCTAGGTCTCCTGTAAGCAGACAAGATACATCAAAATTTCCAACTTTATAAATAATTCCTGTACTTTGCAAAAGGAGTGATTCCTGCGTTACTTTGCACTGGTATCTGGGTGTGCTTGGCTCAGGTTCCATTGTTAGGTGGTCGGCGAGGAGCTCTTGTGAGGAGGCAAGGTTCGCTGGGTGATGGGAATGGAGGCTGGTGGCAGGACTTCACCCCGGCAGCAGCCAGACAACACCCAGGCAGCCCTTTGGAATGGACACATTGCAGGCCTCCCAGCTACACCCTCATCCAGGATCAATCGGCTCCTGGTGAAGCCAGCGTGGCCTTTGCCCAGAGAGACTCTAGGTGGAAATTCCCAGAGCCATCTGTCTCAGCCAGGTGTTTGGAGCTGCTCTCCCATTGGCTGCCTGGACCTGCTCATTTGCATGGCAGGGCTGTTCCCTCTCACCTGTTTTCCCCTCACCAGCACTGGTGCTTTCCCAGGAGATCAGCTCTGATTCCCCAGACCAGGTTGGCTTACTCTGTTCCAGCACCTCGGGCTGCTGTCATCAAAGTTGTCATTTTGCTTTTGTGGGACCGGTACTGCCTGCCCCACTGAAGTCTAAACTCTAGGGGGAAAGGGACAGTGTCTGCAGAGAATGAATGGTGGATAAATCAACTTTGAGCCACTTGTCCTGGCAGGCAGGCTGTGGGTCCCAGTGTTACCACCACCACCATCATCTCAGCAAAAATAAAGCAGCTTAGAGTTGTCGAGTTGTGCTGTGTTATCGTTGCACATAAGTCACCTCACATAAAGTCCTCCTGATCATTATGTGAACCACTTAGGGGTCATTCTTATCTCAGTTTTTTCAAGGATGACACAGGTCAGGGGCTCAGCACCAGCACTTGGAGTGGCATCTTCACTAGAGCTGGGGTGCTGACACCCTTTCCCTGCAGGTGTCCCAGGCAGTGCAGACGGTGCGAGGAACACAACAGAAACACCGATCACCTCACGATAAGGACACGCCCGAGTTCTATGTCAATCCTGATTGCCTCCAGGACAGTCAATCTCTCGCTACCAACAGCATAGCTTGAGCACCTCCCTAGCACTCTCTCACTTCCTGTTGTTGTTGTTTGTTTTTTTTTTTTTCTGAAAGAGAGGGCCAGCCAAAGAGCTGAGGGTCTTTGGCACAAGACCAGGAGGTCTGGTTAGATGTTGGATGATGCTGTTTTGTGCTTTCGTTAGGTTTAATTTTATAGTTCTTTTTCTCTTGATGGCTCATGAGACTGGTGTCCATGTAGCTAATGCCATCTCTTTCTAGAATAAAAATTATGAGGAAAAAAAGTTACAGGGAAAAAGGAAGAGCGGAAGTGAATAACGGTAGGGTAGGTATGATAGGGGAGAACCGTGGTGGAAGAGTTTGTGTGACAGCCCCGAGAACTGGTTTTGCCTCCTCTGAATGCCCATCCCCCGTGCAGACCATAGGACACCACTCAGCCCTGATTGCATCTGTCTTGCATTGTGCTCAAACAATTCCCCGTCTTTTCCTTCATCTCCCTGGCAAATCACTGGCTTTTAAAGTGCAGAGACTGTGTCACACTCCTGCCTGCCCCTGGGCCCGAGCACAATGGTCCTGAGTTGCCAGGTGATTGATGGATTCATCTCTTGTGGGCTTAACGGCGATCACATGACTGTACCTGACTTCAGCGTTTGACACAAATTAATCATTTATTCATGGTATTGAGGAAAAGGCAGACAGGGCTCAGGATTTTCTTACCATCAGACTCTCCAGAGATCTCATTCCTTCTAAGTCTGTGGTGGCCACAGCAGGGAGTGGGGACAGCTGGTCTGCCATGGGGAAATTTGAGCTGCTGAGGTTAGACTGCATGGGAGGGAAGCAGCCTTGCTAGAAAACTCGATGTGTGACCAGCTCTGGTAAAATAAGTATGTATTTGTATCTTATTTCTTCTATAGAATAATAACTCCAGTAGGGATGGTGATGACTGTTGCTGCAATGTTTCACCAATTAGTAAACATTGATATTGCGAGTGAAGACGCAGACACGCTGCCTCAGAACAGGAAGTCTTGGCCGTCCAGGGGCAGGTCTGATTCAGGTCAGGCTAACCCAGGGCCTCAGAAGTCACCGTGGACCTGCTTCTCTTCATGGCCCCATCCTGTCTTCCATGGAGGTGGCTTCTCTTCTCCAGAAGCCCCAGCAGTGTTGCCCAGCTTATCACTGTCTCTGCTTGGGGTCCCGTGCCCATCCCTGAGCTTAGCACCCAACCAGAGGGTGGGACTGCAATGTTTGGGTTTTAAAGTCAAACAGACCTGGATTAAAATCCTGATGCCCCCTCTCCCCTGCTACCATGAGAGCCTTGGCAAGTCACTTCCCCATTCTGTCTTCAGTTTCCTCATCTTTGAAATGGGGAACAGCAGTATCCACTTGGAAGAGTTGTTGTTAGGATTAAAGGAGAGAATGCACAGAAGGAGCTGAATGCATTTGCGAAGATGCCACTAACTGTCAGAAGGCCCTGGAGTAGGCTTTGAAGCCCCAGCAGCAAATAAGGACATGTGGTCCATGTCTTCTAGTAATGTCGCGGGGGCAACAATCACTCACCAGATCGTCACAGAAACAGGCATGTGGTCACAGCTCTGAAAAACACTAAGAGGGACAAACCTGAGGTCTCCCCAGGAGCAGCAGGAAAGGGAGACCCCCACCCAGCCTGAGAAGGCAGGGAGGTTGACCACCGTCAACCTGGGATCAGAAGGTAGATCAGATGATGCTATGGGAAGCAACTAACAGACTGGTCTTGCTGCTTTTCCCAGAAAGAGCCATGTTCCTTCCTGCCCTGCCGTTCCGTGTGTCTGTAATGTTCTCCCGTGTCTCTGCATGGCCTGGCTTTCTCCTTTAGCTCTGGGTCTCTGCTCAAAAGTCCCATCCTCAGAACAACCTCCCTTTCTACTCTGCTCGAAACAGGGGCCCCTCTGATAAACCATAATGGAAAAGAATATATGTATGTATCACTGAGTCACTTTGCTGTACAGCAGAAATTAACACAATATTGTAAATCAGCTATACTTAAATTTTTTTTAATAAAAAAGAATAAAAGAATCAGGGCCCACTCCCTATGCTCTTTGTCACTCTTACTCTTTCGGCTATGCCTTTTTCTTCATGGCACTTATCCCAACCCCACATCATATGGATTAATTGTCTCTTATGTCTTGGTTATTGTCTTTCTCACCAATAGCCTGCAGGCACCATGGAAGCATCCATCTCATTCAAGTCCTAATATTAGTACCTAATAGAATAGTGTCTGGCTCCTGACAGGTTCTTCATGAGTGGTTGTTGAATGAATAAAGAAACACACTCAGGACCCTTTTAAATGCAGTTGCATTGTAATGCCTGTGGACCTCTCTGGAGACTAAGAGTTTAATCCTAAAGGTTTTTTTTTTTTTTTAAGGCAAACTATTTCTTTTTCCTCCCCTAATCCATCACCCCTTTCCTATGGGAGAGTTTGCTGCCACTCAGGGCTCCCTGGCTCTGAGAAACTATCAGCTCAAATCCTGGCCTCTCTGGATTTCTGAACTTGGCTTACGACTTCAAGACTCAATTCATAACTCTTTTGTTAAACTGGTGTCCTGCTGAGGCGGCTTTCTCTAGTCTTTTAGAAGGAAATCATTTTTATAGGAGAAAATATGGAGCTCATTAAAAATATGATTGTGAAATGTCTTTCAGAAGAAAATGCATCCATGCCATAACCTGAGGGGTTCTGTAGAGTCCCTTCTTTATTCTAACTTTGGAAAGTTCCAGAATCAGGCGACCCCCTCTCCCCCACCAAAATTTCTTCTTCCCCCCATTTGTTTTCACATCCCTCTCACCCTTGATCTCCTTACTTCTCTTGAGAGTCTGGACCATTCCCCAGGTGTGCGGGAGACCTAGATGAGAAGAAAAGTGTGTGACAAATCAGGGAATTTAGGCAACTGGAATGTGTCTTTTTTTCCCTCTCACCCTGGGAACAAAAGTTTAAAGATTCCCATGGAAGGAAATAAAGTCAGCTGTTTGTGGGAGGAAAAAAAATCCAAACCTCAGTAACAGTGACTCACCTATACTCTATAAAAAAAGAAAGAAAGTGAAATCGCACAGTTGTGTCCGACTCTTTGCGACCCCATGGACTGTAGCCTACCAGGCTTCTCTGTCCATGGGATTTTCCAGGCAAGAGTACTGGAGTGGGTTGCCATTTCCTTCTCCAGGAGATCTTCCCGACCCAGGGATTGAACCCAGGTTTCTGCACTGCAGGCAGACTCTTTACCCTCTGAGCCACTAGGAATCCTGTATTCTAAATTCCTGTACTTTTAATTGCCGATTCTGATGCTTGGCAATATTGGTAACTTGGGTTTGGAGCCCAAGTTTGTGATCAACTCAGCCAACATTTGCTGATTTCTCAGGGTCAGTTTTACCTACCATTTTAAGCATGTTAGAGGGTTTAAGTTCTTGTCTGCTGTTGGTTGCAGATGGGCCCAATTTCACGCCCTTGACCCTGTGATCTTGCTGTGTCCTCCTCCCCAGTCCTGGGGTTTGGCCAAGGGAGTTGCTTTGACCAATGAGATGCTCACAGACATGGCATCAACAGAGGCTTGAGAAGGCTCAGTGTGTTGGGTTTTCTCTCTCTGGTATCCTGTCTACCGCTGTGGGAAGGACCTGCTGGGGCTGGTCTGCTGGTGTTAAGGATTATGAGAACAGAGCTGAGTCATTTTTGTTGTCTCAGTCAAAGTCAAGCTGGCTCCCCAGCAATCAGATGACCCCCAGATAGATGAGTGAGCCCAATAAGATTGCAGAGCTGCTTGGCCAATGAGTGTTACAGTGTGGGGGATGTTTGTTATGCATACTATTGTATAACTAGATAATGAAAAATCCACCCTCAAAGGACTTATAATGGCTCAGGAAAGAAAATTCTGCACACAACTGTAACCATTATAACTACTCCATGGCTGGATAGCATGTATTAAATGCTTATTTATTTTGCTCAAGCCTATTATTCAATACTTCACCTATAGTCTCACTGAATCCACTAAGTAGCTACTACTCCTATTCCCATTTCAAAGATATGGAAGCTGAGACTCAGAGAGATGGAGTGAACTGGCCGAGGTCACACAGCTAGGCAAGGTTAGGAGGAGTCAGGATTTCAATTCAGTTTCGTTCAACCCCAAGCCCACAGTGCTGCAAGTTTTCTTAACTGCAGGTCTAAGTATTTCAGCAGCTCTAAAAGAGTTGGAAGGTACTCCCTTTAAACAAGCAAATCAGAACTTTCTAGAAGGGGCAACATTTGGGCTTTGAAGTGGCTTTGGGCAGGATTCGTGACTGTTTTGTGAGTGTTTTTATTCTGCAAACAGATCGAGGCATTCTGACAGCTGCTGGAATCAAGTTTCCCAAATGCAGTGGTTGGTTGCCTTTGCTGGACACGGAAACTTGCCCCTATCTGAGCTTTAGAAGGATACAGTTTGTGAGAAATTCCTCTGATAAAAGTCAAGGCTACTTCAAGGTAAGTAAAAGGAGCAGGTGTGTTTGTGGCATGTTGACTTAACTTGCTCAAAAGTCTTTCTCCCATTAATCTGCTGGGATGCCTGAAATTCCCACATTTAGGTAAGGTACTGGAGATAAGATGAGAGTGGGTGTGTGTATGTGAGTGGTCTGAGTAGGGGCTCTAGGAGAGGGTGGGAAAGGCATGAGTTGGAGGCATTGCTGAAGGAAAATAGGAACTGAAATGTTGAGCAGACACTCCCAGACTAAATCTACTTCTGCCGAGAAGATGCTGGAGAAGGTGGAGTCTCTGTACCCTTCCATCAGGCAATAGTCCCTCTACAACTTGACGCTTGTGCCAGGCAACCACGAAGCTCTGGGTTGGCTTTGCATTTTACGGTTATATATCATGCTGCTTCATGGTTCATATAGTTCCCCCACCCCATCCTGTGTAGTGTCTGGATTTTGAGTAGGCACTCATGTCTTTTGCCTGTGGGAAGTATGGAACCTCAGGAGTTCTAGAAAAGCTTTAAATATTTATTTTGATAGTTCTTCTTGTCCCCAACCAGTCAACTAACATGATGTTCTTCTACGTTCTTTTTTTTAAGTTTAAAATTTTTTTATTTTGTATTGGGGTATAGCCAATTAACAATGCTGTGATAGTTTCAGATGGACAGCAAAGGGACTCAGCCATACATATACATGTACTCATTCTCCCCTAAAGTCCCCTCTCATTCAGACTGCCACATAACACTGAGCAGAGTTCCCTGTGCTATATAGTAGGTCCTTGAGGATTATTCATTATATATACATGCTACTCTTTCTTGAGACAACCACCAGTAGCCATATCTATCACCAGCTGCTACTCCCTGACCCCCACCCCTGTACCAATTGTCTTGACAACTTACTCCAATGTCACAATGACTTGAGACAAACCATATCAGGGTGCTTATGACTGCGAGTGGCAGAAATCTAATTTGAACTGGCTTTACAAAGATGGGAATGTAGTGGCTGATGTAGGTGAAAGTCCAGGGTGTCATGTTGGATCCAGGGGCTCAAGACTTAGTCTTTTTTTTTTTTTTTAAGACTTAGTCTTATCTCCCTACTTCTGCTTTGTACTTCTTCTCTCTTTGTATTGGCTCTGTTCTTGGACAGATTTTTTTTTCCCCCTTCATGGTGACAAGATGGCTGCCAGCACCTCCCAGCTTCCATCTGGTCCTCTTAAGCAAGTCCATGGAAAAAGAGAAGAGTTTCCCACCCAAAGTCCCGGAACTGAATCTCACTGACTCTGATAGGACTGGGTTTACCTCATGGGCCTGTATCTGAACCAATCTCTGTATTTTAAGAGTTAATTGTCTCTTGCTGCTATAGCAAATTACCTCAGATGGAGTGGCTTTTTAAAAAGCAAGTTTATGATCTTATAATTCTGGAGATCTGCCTGTCTCAAACATGATGTGATGCCCTCATTGGTTGATCTAGAGACACAAGCCTGGCCTTGAAGCCCCACCCAAACCATATAATGTTGGAGGGGCTTTTTTCCAGGGGAAGATGTAGTCTGAACCAGAGTTGAGGGACGGGATGCCCAAGGGGCTGCAACAGCAAGCGTCCATAATAGGAAACAAAGGAAAGACTCTGGTGCTCTTTTGAACAAGTTTTTGTAAGACTTGCCATCAGATTCCTTTTAGCCCATAAAGTTGGCAGTGCTGAAGTTTGGAATTCATTGTGATCAATTTGTTTCACTGAGAACTTTATGTCACTTTTAAAGCAAGAAATTTAGAGCTTGGTATCTTCACCAGTGGCTCTCAGTGACCATGTGAAGCTGAGGCGGTACACAGCTAAGACTTGGACAGCATGAAAAAGCACTTAATTGTCTGACTTCTGGGCAAGTTCAAGGTTTCCGCTGGTGAGGTCAGGCAAAAGGAAGAAAGTCCAGGATAGTGGAAAACTACATAACATATTATGTTACTCTCAGTTAAATCCCATAATTTTAAGGGAAAACAATCTTCAAAAGAGTCATAAAGCACATGAAGAGGCATCTTGAGGGGAGGCTTATCTAGATAAATCACAATATTCTTAGCAGCTGGATTTCAAGTCAAAATTTAAGTGAGAGGTAGTCTCAAAGATCTAGCTGCACATCTACCAGCTTGGAAAAAGCCGAAAAATAAACTAAAGGACCTTAGCCATGTAGTTGGCCGTGGCTCAGAAGTGTCTGGACAGATCACTTCTCTTAGAAGCGCATCTGATGGCAGAGACAGCAAAGGATGGCCAAGGAGGGTTGGGAACTTGAGAAAGGGAGAAGGACCCTTCCTCAATGTCCTCTGCAGGGGAAGCACATGATCACCACTCCTTCCATGACCTTTCATCAGAGATGATGGGAATAAAGCAACAAGTTGACTGGAGAGGCAGTGACTTGCTGATGACACACAGAAGGAAATGAGTATGATTATAAGCCTGGGGTATGCATGGTATGAGCTCTAGAGGCAGTGCTGCCTGGTTATGAACTCTGTCCCCAGAACTGGATGGAACTGCATGTGAATCCTGATTCTTTCAATTAACAGCTGTGTGACTGTGAAACATTCACTTTAACCTTTCTGAGCCTTCATTTTTAATCTGCAAAAGGAGGATTAACGATGGTACAAATTAGCATTAGCGTTTACAAGTCAGCATTAGGCAAAACAATAATTAAAGCCCTCACCACCAGTTTGTGAATTATGTTTCCTTTGCAAACAGTGTAGCCTGGAGCCCAGGAAGACTGGTGGTGTCCAGCCCAGAGTTTTTTCAGTTGAAAGCAACAGAATCCCAAATAAACTTTTAAAAAAACACAAGAAACTGCGAGCTATTTACAAATGAAAAGTACAGGGATGGTGTGGATCTTAGGCCCAGTTGGATCCAGGGGCTCAAATCAGATTACCACCCAACTTCTCCAGCTCTTGACTCCAATTTTTAATTTAAAATAATTTAGAGAGAAATTTATATTGCTACCACATGTGCCAAAAACAAAAGATAAATAATTAAATTAAGTGCAATGAAAGGAATGTCACAAAGTCCTAAGTACAACAACAAAAAAGCCCTCAAACAACCCAATTGAAAAATGGGCATAGGACTTGAACAGACATTTCTCCAAAGAAGATATATACTTACAAATAATAAGCACATGAAAAGATGCTAAGCATCAATAATCATTAAAGAAATGCAAGTCAAAACTCTTGGGCTGGCCAAAAATTGATTTGGGTTTTTCCATATTATCTTATGGGACCATTTCATAACCATTCAGATGGCTACTGTTCAAAAAAACAAACAAAAACTAGCAAATGTTGGGGAGAATATGAAGGAATTGGAACTCTTGTGCACTGTTAGTGGGAGTCTAAGATGGTATAGCCATTGTGGAAAATGATATGGTAGTTACTCAGTGGCTCAGTGGTAAAGAATCTGCCTGCAATGCAGGAGACTGCCTACAAGGAAAGAAATGTGGGTTTGATCCCTGGGTCAGGAAGAGCCCCCCAAGAAGGAAATGGCAAGCCACTCCAATATTCTTGCCTGGGAAATCCCATGGTCAGAGGAGCCTGGCGGGCTACAATCCATGGGGTTGCAAGAGTTGGACATGACTTAGCACTAAACCACCACCACCACCACCAGAAAATTTAAAATTGAATTACATGATAATCCAGCAGTTCTATTTTTGTGTATGCACCCAAAAGAAGTGAAAGCCGGGTCTCAAAGAGACGTCTGTATACCATGTTCATAGCAGCTTTATTCACATTGCCTGAAATATGGAATCCAAGTGTCTACTAAAGGATGAATGGATAAGCAGTCTAACCATATAATAGAATATCATGCAGCCTTAATAGGGAAGGAAATTCTGATACCTGCTACAACATGGCTGAAACTTAAAGACATTATGCTATGTGCAATAGGCCAATCACAAAAGGACCAACATTGTGTGATTCCACTTATATGAGGAACTTAGAGTAGTCAAAATCATAGAGACAGCTTCATTAGAGAATGATGGTTTCCAGGGGCTTGTGGAGGGGAGGATGAGGAGTTAATGTCTAATGGGGATCAAGTTTTAGTCTAAGATGAAAAGAGTTATGGAAATGGGTGCTAGTGATGGTTGCCCAAACTTATGAATATATTTCATGCCACTAAACTGTGTACTGAAAAGTGGATAAGATGGTAGATTTTATGTTATGCATATTTTACCCCAATTAAGAAAAAATCTGGGGAAAAATTCCTATCTAGATTCTGTGGCCTGCCCAAGACTCTAAGCATGAAAATGAGAGATAGAATGTTAAAGACACACCCAACCGTGGAGTGTCCTCAGTATAGTCAGTAGGACTGAAGGAGTAGAGGAAGGAAGACCTTCCTCACCTGGAGGGGATGCTGTGGAGCATCACGGTGGGCACACTGCATCACAGTCCTCTGCTGCTGAAGGACCTGCCTCTTCTGACCCTCCATCTGATCATACTTCTCTCAACTTGGGTGATGACTCCTAGTCTTAGCCCCGTGTCCTTGGCCCTCTTATCCCTGGACTTCCTCTCTCAACTAGATTACAGGACTCTGAGGGCAGGGCCGGCACCATGCTAGTGTTCTGTAGCTTGCACGTGCCTGGCAGGCACCCAGGGTGTGTTAGTTTTAGTCCAAGTTGTGGAAGGCAGCAGACCCAGTGAGTGGTCCAAGAGCTCCTGTGTCTGAACATACCAGGAAACCACCTTCTACCTCTTTTCTCTTTTTTGGCCGATTAATATATTTTCTATTTCTCCAGCCATCCTACAATCCAAGATTTTTTTATTTTGTAGGTGATGGATATTCTAAGTCCAAGGAGAGAGATATAATGAGGTGATCCAGATCCTAGCCTGGTAGGAGCAGAAGATAATCCTAGTCTTGGGCTTTTCTAATTTTCAAAGTGTGGAACACAGAAAATGAAGCAGAGGCCCCTACAGAGTATTTGCCTTGTTTGGTGACAAATGACCCTAAAAGAGGGGCTTTCCAGGTAGGTGCTAGAGGTAAGGAACCCTCGTGCCAGTGCAGGAGACATAGAGACATGGGTTCAGTCCCTAGGTCGGGAAGATCCCCTGGAGGAGGGCCTGGCAACCCACACCAGTATTCTTGCCTCGAGAATCCCATGAACAGAGGAGCCTGGTGGGCTACAGTCCATAGGGTTACAAAGAGTTGGATACTACTGAAGTGAGTTAGCACGCACACACGATCCTAAATGATGATGTCTTTCCCTCTCCACACCCTGACTTGAACTCAGGGACTAGGTAGAATGAAAGGAAGATAGGGTGATGGAGAAATTTAAGCATCAGCTCAGTTCTGGGTGGTTGGGTACTTTTCTAGTTACTGCAGCTCTGTAACAAATTACCCCAAATATAGTGGTGTAGGTGAGTTGGTGATAGGGAAGCCTGGCGTGCTGCAGTCCATGGTGTCACAAAGAGTTGGACACGATTGAGCAACTGAACTGAACTGAAGAGTGGTGTAGAATAACCATGCGTTATGCCCATGGGTTCTGTGGGTCAGAATTCAGACAGGGCATGGGGAGAACAGCTAGTCCCCAGTTGGACATCTTCAAGGTTGGAGGCGCCAGTCACCTCAAGGCTCATTCACTCACATAGAGGTTGGTATTGGCTGTTGGCTGCAAGGCCTCAGTTTCTCTCATGGACTCTCTTTCTGTAGGCTTGCATGGGCTTCCTCCCAACATGGAGGCTGTATCAGAGAACGGGGATCCCGAGACAGAGAGCACGTGGATGCTGTATCAACTTGCACAACTCTGCTTCCAAAGGCACTCAAGTCACTTCTGCTACTTTCTACTTTTTCCCAAGTGGGTCATTCAGGCTAAAGGGGAGTGGGGTGATATTCAACTTTATCTTCTGGGGGAGGAGTGTTAAAGGATTGGTGGACATTGTCAAGTCACCACAAGTGTCCTGAGATATGAGAAGTGATTTCATGACTTCAGACCTGTTTTTCTTCCCCTGTGTGGCCTGCGACTCCCTGCCATGCCCCAGGTTCCCAGGGAAAGCAAACTCCAAATCAGTCAAGCAGATGGAACAGCCAGCAGCTAAAAGGGAAGTGCCTGATGCCGCCTGGAGTGCTGCCTCTCTTCCCTCTGCTGGGGGAACTCTGGCCAGGGAGGGGCTCTAAGGGCTTCCTGATGTGCTCAGAGGTCAGTAGTCCAGGGCGGAGTCCACAGGAAGCATTCATTGGTTCATTCATTCATTCATCCACAAATCTTTCTTGAGCATAGTTTTCAAGCGCCCTTCTCAGCAAAAAGGGTGTTAAACAGATTAACCGACCCTCTCGCCTGTGCTGCTCAGCCCAGGGGACCAGTCTCAGGGAAGCTGGGAGAATACCCTACACGTGAAGCTCAGAAGACCACCTTGGGCGATGAGGAGAGGAACCTGCCTATCACTGGAGCCACTTCCCCTGCACAAGGAAGGGGCTGTGAGCGAGCTGGGACACCCCAGGACCGCTAACCCTACTTCTCGGTTGACTTTGCTCTTGATTGCTGCCCACACCCACCGGCTTTGAGCTCCTGGGAGAGGCTGGGAGACTCTACCGGTGCCCGTGAGTCACGAGTGTAAAGTAGGCCCAGGGCCTTGGCAGGCAGGTCTGTGCAAGGGTAAGGTGTCATTAGGTGAACGCTGACAAATGCTGCTTTCTCGAACCCTGGAGATAAAAGATAGGCTTCCCGTGCAGTCTTTTATCTCTCCCACTGTGCTGGGGTGGGAGCTGCAGGTCCCCGGGCAGCGGGGCAGCCAGGCAGCGAGGTGGGGGTGCGAGCGGGAGTGCGCGCGTGTGCGTGTGTGCATGTGCGTGTGTGCGCGCGCGTGGCCTTCCGGCAGCTGTCCCGGCCCCCACCCCACCCCACCCCACCCATCAAACCCGGCCCTGCGCGCCGCCCCCACCCCTCGCCGTGCTGGGTGCGCCGCGGGCCGCTGCGCGACTAGCCGGTTCCCCAGCGCCTGGGAGGCGACCCCCGTGCGCCCGGGGTTCAAAGGCCCCCGCGCTGCAGCTCCAGCCCCTCCGGGGGGCGGGGAGGCGAAAGGGGTGGTGCGGGAGCCAGAAAAGCCCTAACCCACAGCCGGCAGCCCTGAGCCGGGATGGGCAGCGCGCTCTGAAGTTTGTGACGGTCGCAGCCGACTCCTGGCCGCAGCCCGGGACGCGGCGAGCCAGCGGCCGGCCTCGAAGCATCTGCAGTTGGAGGGTGAGGCCCACTGTGCCCGGTCCGAGCGCCCTTTGGCGGCCACAGGCGCCCGTCCTCCGGCGCGGTGCGCCCGCGCCCGATCGGGGTTCATGGAGCTGGGGCTGTGCTTCCTTTTCGGGCTCGCTGTGACCTCCGCCGCAGGTAAGCGGGCCGGGAGGCGCGCGTCTCCTGGCGCGAGCGCACACACAAAAGGACCCCGGATCGGGGGCGCGGGGAGGGTGCCTCGCCGGGGGAGCGGCCTGGAGGCCGGCTAGAGGGCAGAAGCTGAGGGCACGGACCACCCCGCGGGCCCGGGAGGTTGCAGCCCACACGCAGGCAGGAGACCTGGGGCCCGGGCCCGAGTTGGTCAATTTTTCATGAAGTCGGGAACTTTTCCAAAAGTTTGCAAACGATTCAGAAACTGTGCAAAATGACTGCAAAGTGTTCAGAAAGCCTGCACAATGCTTGCACGTTTTCAGTGGGTGCAGATGGCTTGCACGCTGTGCAGTAAGTGAGAAGAGCTCCCCAGATTGTCACAAAGTGTGCACACAACTTGCAAGCTTTTCAGAAACTGCTGCACATAGCTTTGCAAAATTTTCCGAACATTGGGAGTAGCTAGGAGACTTAACAAAAAAGTACCCTTAGCTTGCAGACTTGGCAGAAAGTTTGATAGTCCCCTTCCCCAGTTTCTACGGGATGGTGGGTGTAAGGGTCTGCATTCCTAGGAACTCAGGAGCCCCTCCATCTGCCTCCTGCAGGATGGGTGCCTCACCCCCAGTCTGGGGATGCTGGCAGGAGCAGCATGCCCCGGGCCCCCTCTGCAGCCACATCGGAGGGGGACACCAAGGAGACTGTGGCCACCATGGCAGCCCGGGGTCCAAGCCCCAGAAGCCCTTGGCGGGAGCAGGGACCAAGTCAGTTCGGGAAGCAGGGGGCCGAGGGGGTCCCTGTGCACCACCGAGCCCGGCGCTGCACATGTTTTACCTACAAGGACAGAGAGTGCGTCTACTACTGCCATCTGGACATCATCTGGATCAACACCCCTGAGTGAGTCAGCCCTGGGGGGAGTTGGCCCGGGGGAGGGGAGGGGTGCTCCTGGCTAGGACCCTCTCTTCACACTGAAGGAGGACCTAGTTCCTTCTGAGCCCAGGCAGCCCACAGCCCACTTGGCACAGCCTTCAGCCCTCCTGCCAACTCAGGTCAGCTCTGCAGGTCAAGGGTGTGACTCTCATCTCCTCTGAGGGCCTGGCCTGGGAGAAACCCAAGCCCAGAGTGTCTGATCTGGTCGAGGGGTGAATGAAATGAGCCAGCCAGAGGGATTAGACACCTGAGAAATCCCTTTGGGGGGAGGAAGCCCCGAAAGTTACTCCTGCCCCCGGGCCATGTGGGTCCTGCCCCTCTGCTGACCCTGCCAGGCTCCAAGGAGTTTCAAATTCCTTGAAAGCAGCCTGTTCTCTAGGGAGTGCAGGGGTGGGCTAGGCAGGGCCTAGTGAAACCTCCCCCACAGGGTGACATTCCATGGAATTCAGGCTCCTTACCTCCTGGGTGGTGAGCCCACAGTTCCTCCTCTTTCCCATGTCACCCCTGCACCCGACAGCTCCCCTTCTCTCCTCCAGTCAGTAAGAACTCTCTTACTGCAAAACTGAGACAGTGCCACCTGAGTCCCTCCTGGAGTCTCCTTAATGTAAAGTCGCCCCTCTCCTGAGGCTGTGGGTAATGACTCAGCTCAGGAACCCCTTCTAAAGAAATATCCTCCTGCAAACTGTGAAGAGGGCTTGACCTCAATCTGGTCACCAGCCTTTGGAATTTGCTTTCCTGGTCTCTAAAATCCAGGACTTGGACCAGACGTCTCTAGGTGTCTCTGGGTATTCTTGGGATACCTTGGGCATCCTGCTTAGCCTTTCCAGAGCCCTGGGCCTGGACAGGCAACTTTGCTTCAGTGTTTGGGTCCCCTTGATCCAGGGGTTCCTTTGTCCCCGAGCCATGTGACCTCTGAGCACCCTGGGTGACAGCTTGATGGGCCGCACATACCTACCTTGTTTTACCGATACCCCAAGGATGAAGTGCAAAGGAGACTGAACCTAGGGGGTCGGATATCTTTCAAAACCAGGTCGTGAGTCCTCTGAGTACATCTGGTCTAGAAAGTCACCTTGCTGTCCTGCATGGCAGGCAGGACTGGCTCCACTCAGGAGCCTGGACACGTGTACAAGGTCCGGGCTCAGAAGGACCCTCACAGTCTAAAGTGTATTGTTGATGTCTTGAAATGCTTAATACTTTTTACATTCAAGTATAGTTGATGTACAGTATTGTGTTAGTTTCAGGTGTACAACACAATGAAATGCTTAATATTCTTTGAAGCAAGGGCTCTACATTTTCATTTTATCCCAGGCCATCCAATAGAGAGCTGACCCCAATGCCAGAACTTGCTTGCTGGGTTATGTCTGGTCGGCACACAGAGGGAGGGATGACCAGGCCAGATCTTAAAGAGAGGTGTGCTGGGGAGGGACTCCTGGACAGGCTGCCACTGACAGCCTTCTATTCCCAGACAGCTGTCAGCATCACCTTCTCCTGCGGTCTCCATCACCCTGACATTTATCCTCTCTGATTCTTATCCTCTTGGCATCGTCCTCTGACTAAATTAGCTTCGCAGAACCCAGGGCAACCTTGGCAGGAATCCCCGGCTGTGGTTCTAGAAGGAGAAAGAAGAAAGCAAAGCCAGTTAGGGGAAAGGGACTTTGCAGAGGATAGGAGGGGAGAAAGGAGAGGATATTGGGAGACCACCTTAGTTCTCTGCCTGTTGCCAAGCTCTGAGCACTCGCTGCATGGAAGCACTCATCCCATCCCCATGACCTGGTAGGAATCCTGTCTTCCCCTTCTGAGCTGTCATGTGTGACCGGAGATGAAGCCATGGGTCTTTGGCTTTTCCCAGGATATCCAACTTACTAATGTTCCCCTCACAACTTGATTTACCTCTTCCCTTCTTCCCAGACCCTGATTCATTTTAAACACTAGAGGGAAGGATTAAATATGGTGTTTGGGAGTTTCATGAGCTACCCTGGGAAACAAGAAGTGACAATAGCCAGACTTGAGCATTGTAAAGTCAGACAAGCAACATAACCTTTACACGGAAGATGTTCCCAGATGGTCTTTCTCTGCCTTCCTTTCTTTCCTGTCCTCCCTCCTTTGCTCTTTCCTTCCTTCTGAAAATTGTCTGTTGCTGTATGGGCAACTTCACTGGCAAACTTTAAAACATCTTGGACAAGATTGCAAAGTGAGAGAGTGGGCTTTAGGGAACTTGGGCTTTCAGAGAAATGGAAGCATCTGAAAATGACTGGAGTGAACTAAAGGGCAGGGTGACGCACACTGAGGACTGAGTCTGCTTCCCACTCCCTCCCCAACCTACCATCAGAACCCTATGTCGAGGGCTCCTCTCTCTTAGCTGTCACCCCTCTTCTTCAGCAGACCTTCTTCATCTCCTGGGACTTCTCCAGGTGTGATTTGCATCCTGTCCCCACCACTGGCTGTGCTGGGAGACCACAGGAGTCTGGGTCTTCATGCCTAAATTGAGAGTCTGGAACTTTGGGTGATTTTCAGCTTCTAGTGTCTTTCCTTCTACTGCCTTCCAGTTGCACGGAGGTAGAGGTAAATCCTGCTTTATCTCAGAATGATGCTTGGGAAGTTGCAAAGCCTTCTTGGAGAAGGTCATTTCAGCTGCATTTAAGGACCTGCAAGCTGCTTAAGGGGGGATGTTGTTCTTGCATCTCATGTGGAAAGTTAAGGTTCTAGAGAGCAGCTGCTCCCAGAGGTGTTTTCCAGGCATGAGATCCACGTTCTCTGGTTTCCCCACATCCTTCTAAGCACTTAGCTCTTCCAGATCTGAGCTTGATCTGCACCCAGCACATAGTAGATGCTTAGTAATGCTGGTTTTTGCTGTCACTGAGGTTCTATCTGCAGGACTTTCTCCCACAAATGAGGTGTCCTGTCCCAGAGGTCTCACATCCCTAGAGACATGTGCAGGAATGTGGATTTTTCTGGGGCTGTTGCTCATAGCTTCCATTGTTTCCTCCAGAAGATCTCAGGCCCCGAAGAGAAATGAGCCAACTGCATCCCGGGCAGCTGCCGTCTTAGACCTGGGGAGGTGCGGAGACGGCTGCCCGCCCACGAGGCGAGGGATGTTCATGGCTTTCCTTGGCCCTGTTAGGAAGCCACCGCGCCTGCCCCTACCCCCAGCAAACCCACCATTGCCAACGAAAACAAAACCCCACCTCAGAGGAAATACTCATCTCATCTCATGGTCATGGAAAATATGCCAAGAATAAGATCATAAGGAGAGAAATAGGGACAAGAAGGCCACATACTGGAGAAGGCAATGGCACCCCACTCCAGTACTCTTGCCTAGAAAATCCCATGGATGGAGGAGCCTGGTATGCTGTAGTCCATGGGTCGCTAAGAGTCAGAGACAACTGAGTGACTTCACTTTCAGTTTTCGCTTTCATGCATTGGAGGAGGAAATGGCAACCCACTCCAGTGTTCTTGCCTGGAGAATCTAGGGACGGGGGAGCCTGGTGGGCTGCCGTCTATGGGGTCGCACAGAGTCAGACACGACTGAAGTGACTTAGCATCAGCAGCAGGCCACATACTTACATCCCTATGCACTCGGGGCTGTTCCACAAGAATACTTCAAAAACAGGAGTGTCCTGTGACATGGTGAGGGATTGTCTCTGTTGGGGTTTCCAGAAAGACGGAACTAATAGGATGTGTATATATAGATCTCTATGTGTATATAAACACACTACACACACACACAGAGGAACTGATGTTTCAGTCTGCAGTCTGAGGCATCCTGAAGGCTGAATTCCCTTCCTACTCAGGGCATCTCACTTCTCTCTGTCAGAGCCTTCACCTGATTAGATGAGGCCCACCCACATTATGAAGGGTAATCTGCTTTACTCAACATCTACTGATTTAAATGTTAATTGCATCTGAAATATACCTTCCTGGCAACATCTAGACTGGTTTTTGGTCACAGATCTGGGTACTGTGGCCCAGTCAAGTTGACACATACAATTAACCATCACAGAGTTCTCAGTGCTAACCATACTCCACAGCAGGGCAGCCCCTCTGCACCTGCTACCATTGATCCACCTGGCTGCAGAGTGAGACCACTAGCTCTGACAGCCAATGAAGCCACAGGGCCCCCAGCAAGGAGCCCCGCTCAGTCTCTCCCACTTCGTTCCTGAGAACTGAGTGGACCTGCCATCTGTTAATCCCTCCAAGGATGCAATGACAGAGGCACTGTGATGCTGTGACCGTGACAGTGTTTCCAAACAAAAATCTGAGCCACATGGTCTGACAAGCAGGAATGTATTTCTGGAAAGAGCAGTGCAGGATGCTTGGAATCACGGCTGTGGTGGAAATCTGGGCTCTGTAGACTCGTGAGAAGACTCCAGCCCCAGGAGCTCTGCCCGGTGTCCTGTTTGTGATTTGCTGCATGGCCTGGGGATGGTACACCCTCTCCCCGTGCCCCCAGGTAAGGTGCAGACATCAGTGTGACTCTAGGATGGTGACCTAACAAGGTGACCAGCCTGGCCACACTGACTCAGCCAGCAGGAACGATATTTTTCCCCAAAGAAGAGGTGTAAAAATAATCATAATTATTCAATATATTCTCCCACAGAAAGGCAACAATTCGACAGAGTCATCTTTGCCCCTCCTGTTGTTCAAGAGAGGTATGCCACATGTTTCTAGGGAGGGGACATTTTAAGTTTGAGAACATCCCAGTGGAATGGATGGATCTGGTTCTCCAGCCTCCCGCTGATGTGGGAATGGCTGTCCACCCACTGTGTGATCACAGGGATCCCAGTAACAATCATGTGACCCGCAAGTCAGGACTGGGAGTACTGTTGCTGGAGATACAGCTTTTGAGGCAGAGGGATAGTCTTTTGAGCATGATCATGATCTTGCAGGCAATGGTCCACACTGATGTTGGCCATGACTCCTGTGAGTAACGACATGTGAGGATGACACGAGAGAGTGTGCGGAGTGTGCTCAGCACAGTCTCTGAACTCTAGTGGGCTCCGTATCTCAAGATCGCAGGACCATGTGGATAAGTGTACAACCCTGGGGGCTGCATAACCTTCCCTGCCACTCCACACAGTCTGTGATTGGAGGAGCCTGGGACGAAGAAGCTCAAGTCCTGCCGAAGTCAGCTTCCTTGGACCCTTAAACCATGGTCTTACCCAGCTTCCTGCAGTAACACTGAGGAGCTTGCACCTGGGTACCCCAGTTCCTCCCTACACCATGCCTCTTGGTGGGTGATCGCTTAGCATTTGTTCTGCATCAGGTTTACAGACCCTGGGAAAAGGTGTGTCTGGCTGACTGCCCTGCTGATAAGCAGCTTGATAAGCACCCTGGTGGCCAAAGGTTGTCCAAGCTTGATGAGATTTGGTCCTGCCCTTTTCTGCCCCTCCTTTGTTGTTTGCTTCCCTGGTGAATAATTGGAATGTTTGGGGAAAGGGGCATGGTGTTCTCTGAAGGCATTGCTAAATAAGCAGGTGGGTACAGTAACAATGGGGGTGGGGCGGGGGAGGGCTGGGGTGATGTGGCAGCGTGGTAGGGTCTGGCTGTGCTGTGCTCAGTCATTCAGTCGTGTCTGAGGTTGTAGCCTTTCAGGCTCCTCTGCCATGGGGATTCTCCAGTTCAGTTCAGTCTCTCAGTCATGTCCAACTCTTTGCGACCCCATGAACTGCAGCATGCCAGGCCTCCCTGTCCATCACCAAATCCCGGAGTTTACCCAAACTCACATCCATTGAGTCGGTGATGCCATCCGGCCATCTCATCCTCTGTTGTCCCCTTCTCCTCCTGCCCTCAATCTTTCCCAGCATCAGGGTCTTTTCAAATGAGTCAGCTCTTCGCATGAGGTGGCCAAAGTACTGGAGTTTCAGCTTCAACATCAGTCCTTCCAATGAACAACCAGGACTGATCTCCTTCAGGATGGACTGGTTGGATCTCCTTGCAGTCCAAGGGACTCTCAAGAGTCTTCTCCAACACCACAGTTCAAAAGCATCAATTCTTCGGCGCTCAGCTTTCTTCACAGTCCAACTCTCACATACATACATGACTACTGGAAAAATAATAGCCTTGACTAGACGGACCTTTGTTGACAAAGTAATGTCTCTGCTTTTTAATATGCTGTTTAGGTTGGTCATCGGAGAAGGCAATGGCACCCCACTCCAGTACTCTCGCCTGGAAAATCCCAAGGACAGAGGAGCCTGGTAGGCTGCAGTCCATGGGGTCGCTAAGAGTCGGATACGACTGAGCGACTTCACTTTGACTTTTCACTTTCATGCATTGGAGAAGGATATGGCAACCCACTCCAGTATTCTTGCCTGGAGAATCCCAGGGACGGGTGAGCCTGGTGGGCTGCTGTCCATTGGGTTGCACAGAGTCAGACATGATTGAAGCGACTTAGCAGCTTAGCAGCAGGTTGGTCATAACTTTCCTTCCAAGGAGTAAGCGTCTTTTAATTTCATGGCTGCAATCACCAATCACCATCTGCAGTGATTTTGGAGCCCCCCCAAATAAAGTCAGCCACTGTTTCCACTGTTTCCCCATCTATTTGCCATGAAGTGATGGGACTGGATGCCATGATCTTAGTTTTCTGAATGTTGAGCTTTAAGCCAACTTTTTCACTCTCCTCTTACACTTTCATCAAGAGACTCTTAAGTTCTTTTTCACTTTTTGCCATAAGGGTGGTGTTATCTGCATATCTGAGGTTATTGATATTTCTCCTAGCAATCTTGATTCCAGCTTGTGCTTCTTCCAGCCTAGCATTTCTCATGATGTACTCTGCATATAAGTTAAATAAACAGGGTGACAATATACAGCCTTGACGAACTCCTTTTCCTATTTGGGACCAGTCTGTTGTTCCACATCCAGTTCTAACTGTTGCTTGCTGACCTGCATACAGGTTTCTCAAGAGGCAGGTCAGGTGGTCTGGTATTCCCATCACTTTCAGAATTTCCACAGTTTATTGTGATCCACACAGTCAAAGGCTTTGGCATAGTCGATAAAGCAGAAATAGATGTTTTTCTGGACCGCTCTTGCTTTTTCGATGATCCAGCAGATGTTGGCAATTTGATCGCTGGTTCCTCTTCCTTTTCTCCAGGCCAGAATATTCGAATAGGTTGCCATGCCCTCCTTCAGGAGATCTTCCCAACCCAGGGATTGAACCCAGGTCTCCTGCATTGCAGGTGGATTCTTTACAGTCTGAGCCACCGGGCATGTCAGGATAATTTGAATGATCTGCTGGGAACCCCTTTGTTAAATGATGAAATCTTAGTAAGGCTGAGTCCCAACAGAGCAAACACAATGCCTTGCAGTCATTTCTCATTGTACACAGCACCTGGGTCTCAGTACCCAAGACCTGAGTGTGGGCCACCAGGAAGGCATCCCAGGGAATAACTACAGAATCTGTTTACCAAAAATGGTAAATACATAAGAACACATAAAAAAAGATGGTATTGGGACTTGCCTGGTGGTCCAGTGGTTAAGACTCCCGCTTTCAATTCAGGCGTTGCAGATTTGATCCCTGGTCAGGGAACTAAGATCCTATACATCGTGGGGTGCAGCCAAAACAATAAAAAGAGAAGACAGTATCAGCCGGACTAGAAATGATCTTGAACTCAGTTTTCTGACTGATCATGTTTTTACTCTCTGAGTCATTTACCTCCCACGTAACCCTCTCCTGCTTAGAAATCTATACATGTTTACATTCCAGTTTTGAGTTTGGGTAGCAGCAGCTCAGAACATTTCACGGCAAGATGCATTTTTAAAGTTTGATAGCCGTGGGGCTAAATTTCAGAGTTTATTGGCAAGGTCAGCTCACGCAAGGTGACCTCCTGGTTGGGTTCAGTTGGACCTAACGTCTTCTTTTCTACCCCAGAATAGATGTGAGGAGGTGAGATGTCTGGGGGCAAAGATGGGTTCATTGAAATGCTGCTGATCCCGACTGGATAAGAAAGAGACTTGAGGCTGGAAAGCAGGTTGATTTGCATCGAGGAGGTCATGACCCTGTGTGCCCCTGAAGGGAGAACTTGGATTTTTGCTAGACGAAGAGGATGTTGCAACTAGGAACTTGGCCTTAAATTTGAAGGCAGATGAAAGGCTGTGACATCTCTGGTGTGGTTTGTTCCTGCAAGAATTTAAAACAAAGGAAGCTGGGAAGCAAACAGTGCTTTCCTTAGGGGGGCCCCACAGCCGGTTGGAACTCACAGGCTTTGTAGCGCCAGATCGCAATCCCGTCTTGGATCCACAGCATCTCAGCAAGTTTGATGGGGGCTGCCTGTGCTCCACTTCCTCCCTCCAGGTAGTCCCCTGTAAGCATCGCTCAGCTTTGGAGTACATTAGAAGTAGATTTACTGTTTAACAGAAGGAAATAACCCTCTCAGTCTAAGCCATGTTTCGGTGGAAACAGAATTCCTTAAAACGGGACACACACGTGAGCACACACAATTTCCCTCTATTTAGGACAGGAACCAATTTTATTTAGAAGGAAAATAAATCTAGGCAAAGGCCACAATGTAGATACGCTACTGGTCCAGACAAGGTTCCAGGGGCTTCTAGAGTCCTGCTGCCCCACCAAGCCCCCAGGAACGGACGGCAGAACAGGGCATCCCCACCCTTTCTCGTCTGCCCCAGTTTGGAGTCTTGGGAGAGCCAAGAGCATTTGGAGAACCTAGCGATGTTCAGAGTCCTGGAGGCACAGGTCTTCCCTTATTTTATGACCTCTTAGGGCCAACTGAGCAGGAGGCCTTAATAAACAGTAACTCTAGAATGCGGCAGCCAGCGAGCCCTGTGCCTGGCTCAGTAATTTAAAAAACAGAAACAGATTCATGCGCCCATGAGAAAGGCTCAGAGGCTCTCAGATGTGGCCAAGGTGTTGCGGTCCTGTGCTGCTTGGTGATGGCATGAATGACCCACAACTTGGGGAGCAGTGAACAGCTTTGCCAAAAGCCAGAAGCAGGTCGGTGAGAGAGCAGAGGTGTCTGTAGCTTTTCTGGGTTTTTCTACATCTGATTTCCACAGATTTCTTGTAGGGTGGCAAGATAGGGTGAGGCTCGTGACATACTCTTTCAGGAGCAAACTTGAAGGGGATGCCATAAAGTTAAATGAAAGGGAATGCAATGTTTTTTAAAAATGATAATGAGTGCAGAAGTTTCATAATCAACCAAATACCAACATTTCTAATAAAGACAGGATCTGACTCTGCTTGGTTCTTGTTTTGGGATAGAGCCTGTATCTCTAGAGGGACTTAAGTTTTCTTAGCTCGAGGTAAGCAATCAAGTTATCAGAGTGACCACAACAATGCAAAAAATTAGATTAGGAAGAAAATGGGTGTCTTTATTTTTGTTGCCATGGCAAGTATGTCTTCATTCAGTAAGGTTTTTCCATTCTAAAGATGAAATCTTATGAAACTTATCGAGGGTGTCTTCTCTTCTTTCTGCTGCTGCTGCTGCTAAGTCGCTTCAGTCGTGTCCGACTCTGTGCGACCCCAGAGACGGCAGCCTACCAGGCTCCCCCGTCCCTAGGATTCTAAAGGCAAGAACACTGGAGTGGGTTGCCATTTCCTTCTCCAATGCATGAAAGTGAAAAGTGAAAGTGAAGCCACTCAGTTGTGCCTGACTCTTAGCGACCCCATGGACTGCAGCCTACCAGGCTCCTCTGTCCATGGGATTTTCCAGGCAAGAGTACTGGAGTGGGTTGCCATTGCCTTCTCCAGGCTCTTCTTTCTGAGGGTTGTTTAAAGGGATGTGTGACGGCGTCTGGACTTTTTTTTTTTAATCCCCCTACACATACCCCCATCCTTAAAAAAATACCTGCTCCTTATTTTACTCCTTCTGTTTCCACTGCTGGTAACTATTTTGAGCCACATCTGTCTGCAGCTTTGCATAAAGTTATAATGAGCCTGTGCCAGACAGACGTGGATTGCTCATGCCTACATTTGACCTGGAATGTGTTAGGGTCACTGGGGGTTGGGGAGGGAAACTAACCTCACTCACATGGATGCATTTGGGTTATAGCAGACAGGGGGGAAACCAGCTAACCTGTTGGATTCCCTAAATGGCTTCAGTTGCGAATATTGCAGGCATTTGTTGCCCTAACTTCTTGATTATTTTTTGAGCTGTCACTCTTGGAAATCCCACCCCACACACAGCACACACAGAAGGATGTTTCTGTTACTCTCTGTGGCTTTGACCACTTGTGCTTCCTCTAAATAGACTTCATTCAGAGCCCGTGTGCCTGTGTGAGGGGAGGAGGCTACTGTGTTGAGGGACCTGATGGCACGATTCAATCTTTGGCTTTGGGATTATTTCTAAGCTCAGTTATATGGCGGTAGGATGTGGAAGAGTCCTACTCTTTGGATGAAGCTTTCTGAAAACAGTGGGTAAGATCCTGGGACTCTCTCCACTTAGGGGTAGGTAGGGACCCCACATTTCATTGTGGTTTCATTGCTGGAGAGAAGCCCTACTCTAGCACATGTGCTATTCGGAGATGCTCAGGTGTAACAGTGAGGGCATTTGGGAATCTCTCCATGGAATTTGGAGTTGGACGGAGCCTTCAGAAATCCAGCCCTTTCATTTCTCAGCCCCAGAAAGAAACCACTCAGCCAGGGCCTCTCTGGGAGCTAGTCTTCAATTTGGACCAATATCCTAGGTCTGTCAGCCTAGGGAGGCCTCTGGTTTTGTCTCTGAGACTTCATCCTTCCAGGCAGCCTGGTTTTTCCTCATGTCTCTGCAGAAGTTACTATCAAGATGTGGTATTTCCATTTTAAGTGATCTAGAGACCATATTTCCTCCAGGACAATGATAGTAGAAATCCAATACATCAGCTAAGAATTCTAAACGTTTGGGAGATTGGGTTTGGAATGAGAAGTAATGGCCAATTAAGACCTCCTTCCCTCTCTCCTTCCCTGATAGCTTCCCTGATACCTTCCACCTGCAATGCAGGAGAAAGTGAAAGTGAAGATGCTCAATCGTCTCTGACTCTTTGCGACCCCATGGACTGTAGCCTACCAGATTCCCTCCACCCATGGGATTTTCCAGGCAAGAGTACTGGAGTGGGTTGCCATTTCCTTCTCCAGGGGATCTTCCCAACCCAGGGGTCGAACCTGGGTCTCCCACATTGCAGGCAGACGCTTTACCCTCTGAGCCACCAGGGAAGTCCTGTTCAATTCCTGGGTCGGGAAGACCCCCTGGAGAAGGGATAGGCTATCCACTCCAGTATTCTTGGGCTTCCCTTGTGGCTCAGCTGGTAAAAAATCTGCCTGCAATGCGGGAGATCTGGGTTCAGTCTCTGGTTTGGGAAGATCTCTTAGAGAAGAGAAAGGCTACCCTCTCCAGTATCCTGGCCTGGAGAATTCCATGGACTGTTTAGTCTGTGGAGTCGCAAAGAGTCGGACACAACTGAGCAATTTTCACTTCACTTTCCTCCCCTCCTTTCTTCACATAGCAGACCCTTGCTATTGAGATGCTGTAGTATTATTATCGGAGAAGGCAATGCAACCCACTCCAGTACTCTTGCCTAGAAAATCCCATGGACGGAGGAGCCTGGTGCGCTGCAGTCCATGGGGTCGTTAAGAGTCGGACATGACTGAGTGACTCCACTTTCACTTTTTACTTTCATGCATTGGAGAAGGAAATGGCAACGCACTCCAGTGTTCTTGCCTGGAGAATCCCAGGGACAAGGGAGCCTGGTGGGCTGCCGTCTATGGGGTCACACAGAGTCAGATACAACTGAAGCGACTTAGCAGCAGCAGCAGTATTATTATGCACCTGCTCTGAGCCAGGCACTGCCTGGGCTGCCCTGGATGCTGAGGTGGACAGGCAGAGGTCAGCTGTTACGTACCCCAGGGGACAGGAAGGAAGCCACACCTGCAGCCCAGGTGAGGAAACACCCCTTCTTCTTGGGTCCGACTGATGGGGGTCAATGATCTCTTTGAAAATACATGTAATTCTGGTAAAATTCCCCAACAACCAAGTCCTGGATAAACTCATGAGTTGTGGGTTGCTTTCTTTGAGTGGGGGATGGGGGGGATATCTTTAAAAAAAAGTTAACTACCAACCCACAGCATGTTGCTCACTCTTTTGATATTTCTAAATAGTCTGGTCATTGGCTATTCCTGAGGCTGCAGGAGGACTTCCTCCTTTCGTGGGTGGTGGAGGAACAGTCTGCCTTGGGGGCCTCCCACTTAGAGATGCGGCAATTTTCTGCAGAAGCAAAGCTGCAGATTGCCAGTTCCCTTTATGTTGTTTGTGAGCAGGAAGATCATGTCGTGTTCTTTAGAACCAGAAAGCATGTGTTTCTGCTTGTACAATGAGGTCACTGAGGAGATGTATTTCCTGGTTATTTTCTTTCCTAGAGGTTGGAAGGGCACCCAGTGGTTGTCTGGCATGAGGCCTGTCCCAAGCCAACTTTCACAGGCATTTGATGAGTGGACAAGGAGTAAATTCACTGGAGGACAAGCCTCCTGAGGTGGTTAGCCAAGTATCTCTGAGCATCATGAGGTCGTATGCTTGCTCCCACCTGTCCAAAGGACAGTGTGATCCAAACCAAACATTTCACAGTGGGCACACCTGGGAAGAAAGGACTCCAGCTAGCTTTGTTGGCTGTGTTTTGTCCTGAATTGGAACACATTCTTTTGTATTTTGTTGCATGAAGAAAATCTCTACTTGTCCTTGGCAGCTGCAGAGACTCCTGGTCTTTCTATGAAACCCAAGAGATCATGGTTGCATCCATCTTGAGAGAGTGAGTTCCAGGGTCAGCTTGAGGTCACTGGTTGCAAGCAACAGAAACTTAAATGTAGCTCACACAGCACAGGAGTTTATTGGAAGGACATGGTGTGATCTACCACCTGGAAGGGAGGGAGAAGCAGGACCAGGCTTAGAAAGAGAGAGAAACCAGGACAAGACTGGGGGTCCCAGGGCACAGACAGACAATGCAGGATGCTTAGTAGCAGCTCCAGACTATTTTCTTTTTTTTTAATTCTTGGTTTCACTATGTGGCACGAGGGATCTTAGTTCCCCGACCAGGGATCGAACCTGTGTCCACTACAGGGGAAGCTCAGAGTTCCAACTGCTGGACCACCAGGGAATTCCCATCCAAACTATTTTCTGACCTCGAATTGGTTTGCTCAGGTGTCTTGGGAAGGAGAGGGTGCCATGAGCCAGCTTGGGTCACCTGATGAGTCTTGAGGTGTGGGAAGGCGAGATACAGTGATTGACAGTCTCATCAAGACCTCACACAGGGAGAGAGGGACCATTCCCCAGGGGAAAGACAAGAGATTGGATTCCAGGAGACGAAAACAGCCAGCATTGAATTCAGGCTCTAGAGAATCCTGGGCTTTTAAGTTTTTCAAGGCGGGTGTTTCTGTCTCTGAGCTATTGTTTCCTCCTTGTCTCTATGACTATGTGCAAAGTGGAAGTGGGGAGGGGCAGTCCACTAGATGTTTCTTGCAGTTAATGGATGCTTTTACAGGTCTTTGAATATTCAGTCACTTTCTGTAGTTACTTCATTCTGTCTTATTCTTCTAACAGAGTTCCTAGTTCACACTTTTTCCTGATTAAGTTTTACAAAGACGGTCAATGAAGCTGATCCACGTTTTCTTCCTTGCCCAAGAAGGTGTTTCAAAACTTGAGAGAGCAACTGAGTGGTACCTTCTAAGGAAGAAATTTAATAAAATCTGAAATTGAGCCTTAGTTAGAAAGCCTGTTGGAGTCTGGAAGTTGATTCTCCGGGGAGCTGTGAGGGGCAGTATCTGATGACCGCTGGTGCCTGGCAGCTGGGGGGCCCCCGCCGTCTGCCTGCCATTGGCAAACAGTTGTTCCTCTTCCTTTCGGCTGCAGGACCGGTCAGCAGCGTCGTGCCTCCTGTACGATGTGTCCCAAAGACGGTCCTGACCTTGCTCTTCCGTTTCAGAAGGAAAACGTGAAGCGGAGGAGACAGCATCATCTTGGCATCTGAGTGTGAAGTGAAAATGTTGTTTGTTGAGGAGACACCCACCAGAACCTGGGCTTTTTAAAGTTGAAAATGACAACAGTTTGTAAAAATAGTAGCTGGTGCTAATTTTATCACCATGTCACATGATCTGTCTGGCTTTGCTTTATGGAACAAGCCACTAGAGCAGGGATTGTACCCTGAGATGCCCATGAAGGCCAGACAGGTAAGAAAAGCACAGGAGTAGGGACTGGGACCAAACAAGAGTGTTTGAGCCAGGCTCTGATGGTACCACTCAGCGGCAGACAGCTGCTGCTATGTTGGAGTGTGGGACTGGAGTGAGTATAACTGAGAGAAGATGGAAATTGGGATATTTGTGTGAAATTTTCAAGTTAAAAAAAAACAACAAAAACACCACCCTCTTGTGATTGGATGAAGCCTACAGGAATGCCAATTTTCTAACCTCTGCACTAGATTAAACTGTGTGTGTACAGGGCCATGGGCCCGTCATGAATCATCAGAAGTCTAGTCCAGGCCCGTACATTGGAAACCACTCTGCAAATATTTGTTGAGTACTATTCAGTTTGGGATGGGTAGGTGGGGTTATGAAAACTGGGCTTTCTAGGACAATTCGATCGACTTTGCTGAGAATTTAGAGTCTGGCTGGGTGATGATGCAGATGGAGAATGAATACAGGAGATTTGAAAGTTTAGTATTTACTAACGTTTATATATGACAGCTGGGAGAAAATGGGAAATAAGGAACACTGTGATAAGTATGATCTTGGCATCACCATCACTGATCAAATAATGAATGTTCTGAGCATACGCTGAGGACAATTTAATATCAAAGACACACAACACTAGACATTGCCAATGTGATTGTTTTGGGGTGTTTTCTTTTGTCTAAGAGCATTTGGACTGATCTTACCTGCTTCTCTTTTGTTTGGAGCTCTGTATTATAACTGGAACATGAGCAGGTTGAAATGCTGCCTACTTTTATAAAGAACTGTGTTCTTTAAGCCCCACTGTAGAACAGGAGGCTAAACCACAGGTCAGACGGTGTGCTGGTCAAAGTTCTTAGCCAATTTAACTTCATTTTCAGAGTTCTTTCATTAGTTCCTTCCAATTCACCGTTCAAGAGACATTCGTTTCTTTATCATTCAAGAAATGACAAAGGTACCAAGACAACAGCTAAAACATGAGTGCTTATTGGGCAGACAATGTAGAAAGATGGCCCAGCCAAAGGAAGCCTGACAAAGAATGGCACTGCTGTGCCAGGTGGCATTCTGGTTCCTTCTTACTTGTCTTTCTTACTTAGTCACACATCTTAAATGCAGGGCTGGTAGATAGGGTTTTTTATGCCCGGTACAACTCACTTGAATTCCCAGACTAAAAAAGCAACAGCAGTAGCCACATTCATTCACTGCTAGGAGCTCTTTGCTAAGTACTCTTCATGCAGTGCAGTGTATCATTCAGTCCAACAACTTTTGTAAATCAGGAAACTGGAGCGGGTGGAGTGATCATCATGTAAGTGCTACACAGCGGGATCCAGGTAACCTTTCTCTGTGCTCTGTGTACCTTGTACATACCTGTGCATATTGGCTGGTGAGGTTTCTTTATCCTGTACTGTTTTAATACACCAGTAGTATGTGAATGCCCTAAGGCCTTTCTGCATCCTCATCACACTTGGCATAATCCCAGGGAGATACAGGCAGACCTTGGAAATACTGCACATGTGGTTCCAGGCTACCTCAACAAAGTGAAAAAGCAAGTCACACGAATTTTTTGGTTTCTTAACACTTATGAAACTTTTGTTTATTCCATACTGCCATCTATTAGGTATGCAATAGCATATCTAAAAAATGTACATCCCTTAAAACTACTTTATTGCTAAAAATTCCAATCATCATCTAATGCATGTGGCCACAAAACCTCAATCTGTAAAATTCATATTATCTGTGAAGTGCAGTAAAATAAGGTATTCCCAGATATAGTGGATGCTTGGCAAATGTTAGAAATTCCTTGTAAGGAATTTTGTGGTTGTTGAACATTGTAGGTTGGAGAGAATCCAGTCTTACTGGTCTAGTTTATCTCACGCTCAACAACCAGTTACTTAATTAATAGTCTTCATTTTCTCAGCTTTGTGCTGGGTCCACAGCAGGTGCAAAAGACGGAGCCCTGTCTGCTACTCTCTTGGAGCTGGTGTCCACTCTCAGAGCTGGACAAGAAAGACCCCTGCCTTGGTTCTGTGGGGTAGAGGGCGTCTCTGACCCTCCTCTGGCCCTATCTCCTACCCACTGCAAGGAGTCTATGGGACTGAAAGCCATATGCCCCTTCTTCTAGACCATGTACCGAGTATTTATAACCCTGGAATCCCCCCTCCTCAGGTGTCTCCGAGCCCACTTCAGGGTCTGACGTCCATGGACAGAACAGGGCTTAGGGCACATCTCCCAAGGCCTACAGGGCAGCCAAGGCGCAGCTGCTTGCAGGATGGGGGTGGGGGTGGGTGGAGCTTGGGGTGCACTTGGGATCCAGCAGGATGGGAAGCTGAAGTGCCGAATCTCCCAGTGCTGCCATGTTGCAACACAGGACTCCAGGGAGCCCCAGAATCCTAAAATCAAGTTCTGATTTCCAAGGTATTCTGAAGCCAAACTCTTATTTAAGCACTTATCAGATTTTAAAAACCTTTAAATTTTCAACCTATTCGAAGTGCGCCTTCGTTGGAGCTGGAATTGCTATTGTGCGGTGCAGAGCGGAGGGTGGGCCTTCGGTGGGCAGGACTATCTCCCAAGTCCTTTGGTTCTCAGCTTGCATCACCTGCTACCGGCTTCTAGGTCAGCCAGCAGAGTGCACACCTAGAACACCCAGGCTTGGAGCAGGGTTTTCTCCCTCCATGAACATTCCTGGAAAGTTTCAAGGGCTCATTTGCATACTAGCTCCTCCCACTAGGCTGCTGGGAACGTGCTTAGCAGTTCTGTTAATGAATACTGGGTCGCCCTGTTTCCTCACTTAAAACACTTCGTTTGTGAAGTTGACTGGCTCTGAGCACACAAATGCCTCATCAGCTGACAGCAACTTCAAAATTGCAGGTCTTGCTGTTGATGGAAAAATGGGAGCCGTGGTTGTTAATCCTTGTGTGTAATTTTCACCAAGAAATGGGGGCCTGGGTTTAATGTCAACACCTAGAGATTTAATGTGGCCCTATTACTAGAAATCTATACCTTTAGCCAAATCCTGCCTCCTCACAATGTCGGTATTGTCTTGCTACCCTACCCCTACCATTTCCCATTCCTGAGAAAAGATGAGGTTTTAGCAAAGGTTCCGCTCAGAATAGGGCCTTCCCAGGCAGCTCAGTGGTAAAGAATCTGCCTGCCAATCCAGGAGACACAGGAGACTAGGGTTCAATCCCTGGGTTGGGAAGATCCTCTGGAGAAGGAAATGGCAACCCACTACAGTATTCTTGCCTGGAGAATCCCATGGACAGAGGAGCCTGGTGGGCCAGTCCATGGGGTCGCAAAGAGTCATACACGACTGATTGAAAACATGTGCACAGCTCAGAACGGGAAGGGCCCCTGCTTGCTTTCTCCATCCTGTGAGCACAGACTGCTCCGTACTGGGCCTGCCTGGATCCAGGAACCATTTCATAACTAACTCGGGTAGGAGCAAGTGGGGAGAGGGGAAGAGAAAGAGGGTGGGGGTGGTTATGTTCTCAGCTCCAGTCTCCAGTCCAGCAGGGAGCAGGTTTCTCCCAAGCATCAGGTCAGGATGAGGCACCCCCCACTTTGTCCTCACCACCCCCAAAAGGCACCATGGCATGTGTTTTAAATTAAAGGAAATTCAATTTGATGTTATTTTGAAAGCATGCAGAGGATGTCAGAACCCCCTTTGAGGTGGCTGATTGGTGATACTTCATGGGGTTCACAGAAACCAAGGTGGTTAATCCTGGGGACTGGAAGGAAAGCCAGAATTTATTGGAAAAGTAACTTTTGGCCACATGTGTTTCCTCTAGCTATTATTAATCTGCCCCAAATCCTATTCAGTAGTGCTAATGAATTAAGCAGCCGCTTTTAACTTTTTCCCACTGAATTGCTTGGTAGTGTCCTCCCATCCCCGGAGAGCACTGGTTTGGATGGACATGAGCATAAGAAACAGATTAAACATTTATTGTTTCAAGTGACACCACCACCCTCATGCCAGCTCCAACCATAAATGAAATGGGTAAATAGTTTCAGGCATTTATTTCTTCATAAGAAGACTTTCCCCAAAGCCACTTCTGTCTTTGGCTATGTATCTCTCAGGGCACAGAGGCGTCCATGTCTGCGTCTTTAAGGAAGCCTTGTTCCAAGGCCACAGTGTGTTTCAGCGGCCAGAATTGAATTTGTATTCCAGTTAGCACAGACTACACATTTGGTGTATGCACAGAAGAAATTCAGTGCCTGGCGGGGCAGGGACAAACCAGGCTTTGGGCTGCGGGGTAGGAAGGCATCGTACTGGTATGGATGACCAGGCTCAGGTGCTGCTGGCTGAAGGATGAAGACTGGGATCAGCATTTGGGCCAGCAGGAATATCCATGTCAGGGGTTTGGATGCAGGAAGGGGAAACCAGAACTGCCCTGCAAGGATCCGGGATGGGAGGCCTGCTTGCTGAGGTTAGGTCTTGAAAAGACTGAAAATGCACACACGCACACACCTGGCATTGCTGGCTCCTGCCCAGAGAGGGCTGGCTGCTGGGAGGGTGCAGACAGGCCATCCTCCATCCTCTACCGGGACTTCCCATCTTTCCAACCCTGAGGCTCCAGCGCACTGCCTGGGGCTTAGGGGAGAGCAGGAGACAGGGAGTCAGGGTAGTAGGGGTGAAGGGTTCACTCCAGAAGCTTTCCAAGGCTCAAAGCCTGGGGAGGGTGTGGATCCCAGATCCTGGGACGTGGCTGCAGCGCATGCCTCACCCATCCTGTGCCCACCATCTCCCACCCCTTCGCCAGCTCCACACCTGCCAGCGCCCAAGAGCGAGGAGGCCCAGGAGTGGCCCTGACGTTGCTCTTTCCTTTGCAGACGGACTGCGCCCTATGGACTGTCCAGCTACAGAGGCAGCGGAAGCAGGGGCAGGAGGTCGGCTGGGCAGTTCCCACAGAGCCCACAGCCGGTGAAGGGGACGCTGCGCTGCGCCTGCACGGAGAGCGATGACGACGCCTGCTTGCAGTTCTGCACCTGGTCCCTGGCTGCCCGCGGGTATGACCCCTTCCCCGGCTTTCCGCACTTCCAGAGATCCTTGCCCTAGGCAGTGTGGGTACAGGAGGGCTTGGCTTGTCCTGGGGGATACCATCTGACGTGCGGTGAGGGTGGGGACCGTGCAGAGGGGATGTGGAGCCCCGGCTCCTGGAGGGCCGTGGGCATGGTATCCCATCCCCTTGCTGCCTTTCACAGCAGAGCCGCGGCCTTGTCTGGTCTCCAGAGGTATTTCTTCTGGATTGCATAGCAATTTGCCAAAATCTGAATAAGTTGCTAACTCTTAAAAGTTAAAGAATACCACTACCACCCCTACAAATGCACATTTTTAGCTTCTTCGAAAGTAACAAATGGGAGCATCTGGTCTCACCAGCCCACATGCCCTCGCGGCCAGATAGGCTGGTACCGAGTGAAGGCCACGGGTGAGATGTGCAACGTCCATTCACCTGTGTTCCTCATCGTCTTACTTTGTGGCTGCCTCCCCTGTCCCTGAGTTGGAGACCCTGTAGTCTCCTACAAGCAACTGGAGGAGCTTGTGGGTCAGTGTGGACTCAGATAAATCAGCAGGCCCTAGGTCTGCCCTGTCATGGCCATTTAAGTTGGGTTTTACCTAATAGCCATTCCTATTAATGCTCCTCGCTCCTGTTTTTCATTAATTTGGGCCAAGACCCCGCCAGGCAGAGCTACCCTGCCGAGCCTCTTCTGAGAGCCGTCGCTGGTGGGATGGCACCTCCAGGTGCTTCCTGGGCAAGTAAGCACCAGCAGGGGGGCTCTTTATGCAGCAGGTGCCACCCCAACCAGGCACCCAGGGCTTGCTGTCTGGAACCCCCAGCACAACCACATTTTTCTTCTTGGCTCCTTAATGTCCAGTGGATAACTGAGGAGTGTGGGTGGAGGCTGGATTTTAGTGGGACTCCACCCCCGTGTGCTCAGCCTTCGGAAACTACCCGAGAGGCAGTCCTGCGGGACCATGCTTATACTGGTGGAAAGACAAGCCTTACTGGATGCTGGAAAACCAGCCACATGGAAAGTAGGTTGACTCATTTGAACTGGCTCTCTCCCCACAGGAATTCAAGGTCGGCAGAAACATCTGACAAAGAAGTGGGAAAGCAGACTGGTGGTGCCCTGGGGGGCGTGCGTCCGAGGAGGTGAAGTTGCTTTCTGAGTTGCTGCCCCTTGGGTGGCATGGAGGACATGTGGGGTACATTTGGTCTGTGCAGGCGGCTAGCGGGAACCCCACTGCATGTGGGGGGGTTGCTTTGTCCCCTGGGATCAGAGCAGCCAAAAGCTATGGACAGCCTGCTCTGTCTTAGGAGCTGACCTCTGCATTCTCTGTAGCTTTTGAGCAGTGATGTCCAGCCCTGGATTTCACCAGGTCTGGATCAAGCTCACCAACCACTGCTTCTTGGAGTCCCTGCAGGCTCATCTGCTGGGGCCCACATTATGCTTCTGCTCCCATAGCAAAATGTGATCTTTAGAAAAAGAATCATTTCTTCTTTTCAGCAGCTGATTCTGGACAGAGATGAATTACAGCAGCTGGGCACCAGGTCCTCCAAGTCCTCCAGTTCATTTTATAAAATTTTTTAACCTGTTTGTGGTTTTTGTATGATCCCAAGGGCTTCCAGCAGCCCAACTGGGTTTATTTGTCATTCTATCAATCAGAAATTATTATTAATGAGTTGTCTACATATCTGCAATGGGATGGTAATTTATGTTCGTAGCAGTGGCCTGGAGGGGGTTTGGGTTCCTACATGGTTTGATCAAGGGAGGGTTAAACTGTTCTGGATATATACAAGACATTCCAAATTGGTAGCAGATTGCTTCGAGTCATCTGGAGAGGACTCTGTCAGCATCCACAATAAAAACGCAGAGAAGTGGCAGAGGCAGACCCTAGAGAGGATGAGTTAGGCCCCCACCAGTCCCCACTTTGCCTCTTTTTCCTCACCCCAAACCCAAACCAGTCTCAGTGAGGGAGTAGTGTGATTAAACCATCCAACTATTATGTCATTTACTCAATTCAGCAAGGACTCATTGAGCACCTGTGAGGTACAGGGCACCATCCTAAATGCTGGGGACACTACTGAGAATACGGCAAAAGTTCAGCCTTCCTGGCACTTAAATAGTGGGAGGAGCAGATAGCAAACCAGTACATAAAACACAGAGCAGGGCATGTGAAGGAGAGCAGGAGCAGGCTGGGGGTAGGGAGGACTGGGGGTGGTTGCAGGTGGGGTGGTCTCACTGGCCAGGTGACAGTGGCATAAAGACCTAGAGGAAATGGGGCAGGGTGAGCCAGAGTGATGAGGAAGGGAGGCTGTCAGACGGGAGGGTAAGCGCATAGGCCCTGCAGTAGGAACGTGCTGTGCTGGGCACGTTCTGGGAAGGCAGGGGAGGCCAGTGCTGTTGTCATTGTCCTGGCTTGATGTTCAGGAGGTGAGGACATTGGCACAGATGTCCCACCCGGGCCCGGAAAGGATCTGCTTCTAGGCTTTACAACGTTGCTTGTCAAGCTCCTGTAAGAAGCTTTACTTGGAAAGAAAAAGTCTTTCCTTATAAGCATGGTCCTGACTTTCTTGCAAGACTGGAGTTAGTCATCCCTAGTTTGACATTTTCAGAGTGGGACTTGCCACGGTCCTGAGTTTGTGATCCTCAAAGATGGGACCAGGCTGCAATAGAGAGAGAGCTCCCAAGGCTCTGTTGGCAGCGATGACTGGGTGTACACCTTCAGGCGAATGGCAGGCTCTGAAATTGCCAAGAAGCTCTGCCAAGGAGCTTGTTCAAAACAAGGAATAGGCTGAAGAAGGATGGGGTGGCTCCCTTTCAGGTAGTGGAGAGCTTGGCTTTTGTTATAGGCTTCTTTCTTCTCTTTTGCATATCCCTTCCGCCTTTTCTGAGGTAGGCTGAAGTCAAGGCCAGACAAAGCAAGTAGGCTTTAGACCTCCAACAAAGTGGACGTCCCCGCCCCGTGGTCTGCCTGCCCCTCCACTGGCCCTTTCGGGAGCTCCCTGGGGAGAAGGGCCTGCAGCAGGAAGACCTCAGTTATGGCTCCTCCTTGGTTCACATTTCCACTTCTTTGAGGAAAAGAAATGAGTTTTGCCTGGGGGAGAAAACCCACTCAAAGGGTCCTCACTTAACAATACAGCCCTTTCCCAAGAATGCCCCATCCAAAGACCCCAGCTTCCCTAATGGGTAAAACGATCCCAGCTGTGCCTCAGGGCCCGCAGCCCAAGGCTCCGGTTTCACTCAGGAAATTGTTTTTGGAGAGGTATGGCATGTCGCAAAGCCACTTCTCTCTGGGAGTGAGTGGACCCCAAGCTAACTCTTTGCAAATGTAAACCCATGTCCATCTGGGAACAGATGCAGGCTCCGTCGGAGCATGTCGACGTCCGACCCATCACAGGGGGCAGGCACCAGGGGTGAGCTAGCAGATCACAGCTCTACAGGAGTTGATGAGTTTGAAGCTTATGGGATTTAGACAGACATTTTCAGCTGTGTTTGGTACCCACTACAAGAATACATCTAAAAAAGAAAAGGAAAGGAAGAAAGAAAGGATTCTTGATGTTTGTGATAAGAAAAGGAGGAAATGAACACCCTCAGGTGTTGAACCCCAGGCCGTGCAGCAGAGGGACTTCTGTGCCCTTTGCCAACAGGCACACTGATGAACCATAGACCTGGTTCCCTGAAGCCGCTGTGAAGGCAGCCCCAGCACAAGGCTATTTAGAGTGATATTTGTTTTCAGGAAGAAATGTGGATCTTTGGGGAATGGCTTCAAAATAAGCCACAGACACAAGCGCTTTGTAAATTATGTAAATTTCTATTTATCTATATAATTGGCAATAACTGGGAATTGTAACGCCTGACAGTTCGCAATCTCTTTCAGCTGCGCTCTAGTGGCTACGCTGAGATTACTGAGCAGCTGAAGAAGACGGTGTTTTTCAACCGCAGGGATGGGGAGAGGCCGCCCATCCCCTCTCCCTTCCCCTGCCAAGGTGCTAATGCAATGGTGGATGCTGGGGTGTTAGCCTTGGCCAAATGCTAAATTCTCAATGAGTAGTATAAGGTACGAATGTGAATATCCATCATACGGAAATGGAAAGGACTGATGTGCCAGCGAGATGGTATACAGTTTCGAGAAGCGATTATTTATTGTGAAACTGGTCTCTACATCAACTCCTTTCGGTGGATGTGTTCGCAGCAGAATCTCTGTACATAGAGATGTTAAATTCTGTTCTGAATCCCAGCTTGTGTTCCTTAGGGCTTGAATTATATTTTTGTTAAACGCCTAAGCACCGTTTGGCTCTGTGGCAGGATGGTATCTCGGAAACGCATTCATTGTGCTAACACTCAGAAAATACTGTCAAATGCAAAATAAAAAAATCTCAAAGTTTGCTCTGATTTGTGGGTTTTTCTGGCTGGTGTGATACACATTGTTTCACATCAGCTTTCTGTGGGCCCTGGGAGAGGACGGAAAACAGTTCCAGTTCCAGAAGCAGATTCATCTAAAGTCAGTTATGGAGCAAGATGAGCAAGGGGGCTGCTTGAATTGTATGGAAGGAGCAGATCTGGGGGACTGTCTGAGGAAGATAAAACATTCAAGGTGGTTGGGAAGAGATATTTTTGGGGGAACGATGGCTCCTTCCCCTGGTGCCACCCTTGTCGGCTTCGTAGCGATGCACACCTTTGTCTTCTGGCCCCACAGGCACAGAGGTATTGAGCAGGATCCCAGGGAGAAGACAGTCGTAGCCAACAGTGGACCTTCGCATTTTATTTTGCCTTGCTACTCATGATCCTTGAGTAGCATTTTATTTTGCCCTGCTACTCACGATTCTTGAGAATTAAAAGCCAGAAGTGACCATGTTTGCTTGATCTTCTCTATCAATTACAATGTTTTTAAGCCTCCAAGACTTACAAGACATCTGGGGGGGTGGGAGTGCCAGGCTCTTCTCCCTTCCTTCTTTCTTTTGAGTCAAGCATTGGAGACCATCAGGGAATGGGACTAAGAGACTCAGCCAGAGAGCCAGGAGAAATCTAGTATTCTGGGGTTTGAGCACATCTAACCTGAGAAAGCCCAAGAACTTCTTGTTTTAATTAAACAAACTTTAGAGAGTTTCGACTTTGATGAACTGATAGAATTGGGTACTGATTTACCCTTCAGGCTGTTCGGCAGCACGGGAGGAGCTGCCAGTGTTCATGGGAAGCACTCCTCCTGGGCTCGAGCCCTCATAGCTGCTGCAGACCCAGAGAGGAGGAGAAGGGTCAAGGAGTGCCAGGAGCTGGGAGACAGAGAGTCCCAGTGCTCCTGGGATCTGTGTGGAGGTCTAGAAGGAGAGTCCATGGAGTTGTGTGTGAGATGGGCTACAAGGCTTGCAGGATCCAGTGCAGAACACCCATGCAGGACTCCTTGTGAAACCATGGGTACGCATTAGTTAAATCCATTACACCTGTAACCTGCCTTCACACATCAAGGTCATTTAAATCATTGTGTGTCCTCCAAGGGGCACCTAAACAACAAGATATTTGCATATGTTCCAAGAACTTGGAGTCAGCTGTGTCTAGTTCAAGCTAAGTCGGTTAAGACTGGATGGGACAACCACCCCTCCAACTGGCCATGTGTGAGTGTCTGCCCGGTGACCTTGTGATGTCAGGAAGCTGAAAAGCCCACCTCCGCTTGTTAACATGCAGCGGCCTGGGGCTTGGTTACACTGTGTAGGTGACAGTTACTGCACCTTTTTCCAACCAGCTTTCCCCTCGCCTAAGACTGCCCTTTTTTTTTATCCCATGAAAACGCCCAAACCCCTTGCCTCCAGGAAGGGTCGCCTGAGAGTCGGTCTCTCATCTCCTCACCTGGCTGCCATGTGAGTAAACCCTTTCTTTGCTGCACATCTTTGCATCTTAGCATTTTGGCTTGTGGGTCGGACACTGGTTCAGCAACACTGAACAAACACAGTTCAAAATTACTGAGAATTTCAAGATGGTGATGGTGGAACCAAGCTAGGAGCCCTTCTGAGCATGGGGTCCATCACCTGGCCAGGTTGCAGGCCTGGGAAATCCAGCATAAGGGGCTTTTCGAGCTGGAGACCTGCCTTTGCTGCCTGCTAAATCCCCACAGGGAACAAACTTTACACTGAGTCTCAGTTTCCTCATTTATAAATGGATGTGATTACTGGCTACCACTTATCTATCAGCCTTATTAGGAGGCTGAATGGAAAGAAATGATGTACATAGACAATTATTTTTTTAATCCTAATCTCACACAAGGAAAAGATACAGTCTTCAAAGTTTGTCCTGAACTTTAGTCACTCCTATTTTTACTTAAAAGTTTCTTACGGAAGCGTATCTTTGAATGTTCTTCAAAGTAATGGAATTGGACTTATAGAAATTGTCAGGATAGTCAATCATCCCACCCCACCCCCGGAAGACATGTATTCTCTAAAGCCCCAAATCCTTTTATATGAATTCTTAAGTATCTCAAAGCTGAAGCAAATCAAGTTACCTGTTATTCACACCATTATGAATCCACTTGGGTCCTTCTGTCACTGAAGATGTGATTTCTTTTCTCTTCGCTGGCAGGAATGCTCAGAATTGTTGAGATCTGAGTGGTATTGAGTGTGGGGAAATTGTAAGAATTAATAACTGCGGGGGGCTGGAATGAATGAATGCAAGCAACTTTCTGCCAGGCGTGTGTCATTAATCCTTGCAGCATTCCAGAATGATGCTCTAAGTGACAAGAGGTGGGCGAGAAACGGAAGAGGCAGAGGGATCAAGAATTCGTGACAGGGGGAAAGAGCCCCGTGGGATCGGGGAGGTCGTGTATCGAACACGAGCTCATCACCTCCCCTCTCTTCCTTCCTCCCTTCTCCTCTCTCATCTTTGAACAGACCTCCATTATGGAGTATGTCAATTCCTATATATCTATACAATTGGCAAGAACCACCAAGGTCAAGTCTGGTGCCCAGTATCAGCTCCCCTTCAACACCACCTGAGGGAGCTGGCATGGTGGTGGGGGGTGTATTTCGTACCATCTGCAGAAGCATTAGAACTTTCTCTAGCACACTTCTGTTCATCTCATGTAAGGTACTCACAGCAAAGGCTTTCCGCGTCTTCCTCCATGGTAGATTGCATAGTGTGAATGTCCCCTTTGGCTATCGTGGTGTTAGATATGTATCAGTCTCAGAAAGTGGGTGGAGAGAAAGCCCACCTGGACACAGAGATAAGCAATAGAGGCACTCCAGAGATGCTTACTACTAGTACTACTACGTCACTTCAGTCTTGTCCGACTCTGTGCGACCCCATAGACGGCAGCCCACCAGGCTCCCCGTCCCTGGGATTCTCCAGGCAAGAACGCTGGAGTGGGTTGCCATTTCCTTCTCCAATGCATCAAAGTGAAAAGTGAAAGTGAAGTTGCTCAGTCATGTCCAAACTTCCAGGCTCCTCCGTCCATGGGATTTTCCAGGCAAGAGTACTGCAGTGGGGTGCCGTTGCCTTCTCCACCAGAGATGCTTATAATGTAATATATAATGGGATGAAGAAGTGGGTATTGACAGTCTGCAGGTGAGGAAAACTTCCTTGGGGAGGACATAAGTAAGAATAAGCCAAGCCAGGCAATGGAGTACGGGCGCCCCAAGTGATGGGGAGAGCCTCAGCAGAGGCTTGGGGAAGGTCCGTGTGGGTCACTGTGCTGGGAAAAGGCCAGGGAACTTGGGCTGTTCCAGCACCAGTTGTGCACTGGGGAGAGGTGGGAGAGAGCAGACGTTGCTGGAAAGAGAGAGAGATGAGGAATTCATGACCACCTCCATGACCCATGAGCTATCTCAGAGTGCCAGCTCCCTGTCTGAAACATGAGCTTCAAAGGGGACTGAGTTGTCTAGGTCAAGACAGGTTTCTATTTTGCTGTTTTCAGACACCTCTGTGGGCTCCGCCTCCCCAGGTGCTCCCTGGCACCATCGCCCAGAAAAGAGGGGTGGCTGTTGAGCACAGCCCTTGTTAAGCTTGTCTGTCTGGACCACGAACCTGCCATCCTTCATCTCACCGTGTTTGGGTCTGGCACACGTGGCGGGTGCTTATCTAACATGTGTTGGATGAATAAATACACATGCAAATAATGAGTCCTACAGAGCAGGGATCAGCAAAACTTTCCTGAAAAGGACCAGACAGTAAATACCTTTGGCCATCTGGGCCATATACATCTGTTGCAGCTACTCTGCTGTTTTAACTGGAAAAACAACCCTCGATAATACGTATGTGAGTGGATGAGATGGTTTGGCTGTGTTCCATAAAGCTTCATTTGCCAAAACAGTCAGTGAGCTGCAGTTTGCCAACGCTTGCACTGGAGTACTCCATGAGGAGTGAGTTTTCTATGTTCTTGTCCATCTGAAATGTCTTTACTTTGGAATTTATAGATTATAGTTTGGCTGGGGATAGAATTTTAGGTTGACAGCTGTATTCCCTCAGTTGCTTGAAAATGTTATTTCATTCTCTCCTGGTGTCAGTTATTAATGGTGGAAAATTTCTAACAGTGCCTTTCTTATGTGCATAATTTGTCTCTTCTCTCTGTTGATTTAGGAATTTTCTCCTTATCCTTGATGGTTTGCAGTTTCAGTAGCAAGGGTCTAGCTGGGGATTTTTTTTTTTTCCCCTCCAGTGTGTATCAATTAGTACTTGGTATCTATTTTCAATCTGAGGATCTCTCCTACCCATCTCCTATTTTAAAAGTTTCTGGAAGGCTTTTTGCTCTGCCCCCAATACTGCTGCTCTGCCATTCTGTTTCTCAGGAGTGCCTATTAATTGAATTTCATTTTTAAGGTATATTTCTTATTAAAGTATAGTTTGATTTACAGCGTTGTACAGTTTCAGGTATATAGTAAAATGATTGAGTTGTCCATTATATACACATATCTATATATATAGATATAGATATTTTCTTTTTCAGATTCCTTTCCCTTATAGGTTATTACAAAATACTGAGTATAGTTCCTTGTACTATACAGCAGATCCTTGTTGGCTATCTATTTTATATATAGTAGTGTGTATACATTAATCCAGAACTCCTAATTTACCCTTTCCCTCCCTTTCTCTTTGGTAACCACAAGTTTTTTTTTTTTCAGAGAGTCTGGGAGTCTGTTTCTGTTTTGGATATTAGTTCATTTGTATCATGATTTTTAGATTCCACATGTAAATGATACTGTAAGACAAATATATACTGTATTTGTTTTTGTCTGACTTAGTGTGATAATTTCCAGATCCATCCATGTTGCTGCAAATGGCACTATTTCATTCTTTTTTTTATGGCTGAGTAATATTCCATTGTATATATGTACCACATCTCCTTTATCCATTCCTCTGTCAATGGACATTTAGGTTGCTTTCATGTCTTGGCTCGGAGAAGGGCAATGGCACCCCACTCCGATACTCCTGCCTGGAAAATCCCATGGACGGGGAGCCTGGTGGGCTGCCGTCTATGGGGCCGCACAGAGTCGGACACGACTGAAGCGACTTAGCAGCAGCAGCATGTCTTGGCTGTTGTAAATAGTGCTGCTATGACCATTGTTGTTGCTTTTGTTCAATTGCTAAGTTGAATCTGATACTTTGTGACCCCACGGACGGCAGCATGCCAAGCTTCTCTTGCCTTCACTATCTCCGGAGTTTGCTCAAACTCATGTCCACTGAGTCTGTGATGCTATCTAACCATCTCATCCTCTTTGGTCCTCCTGCCCTCAATCTTTCCCAGCATCAGGGCGTTTTCCAATGAGTCAGCTCTTCAAATCAGGTGGTCAAAGTATTGGAGCTTCAGCACCAGTCCTACCAATGAATATTCAGGGTTGATTTCCTTTAGGATTGACTGGTTTGATCTCCTTGCAGTTCAAGGGACTCTCAAGAGTCTTTTCCAGCACCAAAGTTCAAAAGCATCAGTTCTTTGGTGCATTTATTTTCTTGAATTATGATATTCTCGAGAGGGGCTCCCCTTTTTTTCCCTCAGATGAAGTCCTTACCAGGAGACATGAGAGCATGAAGCCTGGTTCTTGGTGATGCTTTGTCTCTGGCTCTACTTGTTGTGATTGCTGGTTGGCTGTATTTTACACTTGGATTTCATAAAATAGCATGTTCTTCTCTTAGAAAAATCCCTCCAGTTCCTGAAGCTCATGTAATGGGATACAAGTTCTAATGTGGGCATCCTCCTCTAACTTACCAAAGAGGATCCAGTAATTACCAGTTCTTATGGCTTCAAGTCCAAGGGAAAAGAGAGAGGTTTGAGTCCATTGCTCCTATAAAGTCTTGCATTCATTGGGACTGGACCAAATTGGGTCATTGGTCTATAGCTGAACCAGTTACTGGGTCAAGAGGATACAGTATAAGAATTGGCCTGGGCTCTGATACTCTCTCTGCTCATGGACCAAAGGAAGTGTAGATGCTCTTCTCAGAAAGTGAGGGAAATGAGATATGGGCAGCTAAATGCATAGGGCTCTATTCCAGGGGGCTGTAACTCAAGGGTGTTGATTAAGACATCATGTCTGCCTTGAATTAAGGGAACTAAGTGCTTGCAAGAGAAACTATGGTTTTCATCAATTTCCAGCCTGCCCATGTGAAATGCATCTTGACGGACATATTCAGGAACTTTTTTTTTTTATTATTTTTTAAAATTTATTTATTTTAATTGGAGGCTAGTTACTTTACAATATTGTCGTGGTTTTTGCCATACATTGACATCCATCAGCCATGGGTGTGCATGTGTTCCCCATCCTATTCAGGGACTTCTTTCTAGGCACATCTTCTAGCAATTCTCATCAGAAGAGACTTGGTGCCATCTTTATTTCTCTCCATGCCCTGTGACCCAAGAAAGACCCTTAGACTTTAATTGGGGGAAAGAGAAAACTCAAAGGGAAAATATGCCTTCTTTTTAAGAAAAGTATATTAGAGGAGACTGCCTCTCAAACAGCAATGAGATCAATGAGTGTGTGTGTGTGTGTGTGTGTGTGAAACTTTACAGGGTCGCCCAAAAAACTATCACCTACAGCCATACCCAAGTCATACCCAGGGTCAGAGTGTCAAGTTTCAAAGTCAAACCTTTCATATTTTAAGTACTTGTGTACTCAGTTGCTTGAATCAAAAATCAGGGGAAACATTTTCCTAGTAACTAATAGATTTACTTGGGATCAAGGAGTCCTAAATGCAGGTAGAGGTTAGAGATAAGAAAGCAGCAGTATGAATCAGAATTACTCTTGAATCTTCTTCAAAGTTATTTGGTAACAGAGGGACTTCCAACTGGCTCAGGAAGTTTAATTGTGATCCCAGCTTAGAACTGGGATAGGATGAGTTCTAGAGGTTTTTACCTTTTCTCTTGGTCTTCCCTGGTGGCTCAGATGGTAAAGAATCTGCCTGCAATGGAGGAGACCTGGGTTCGATCCTGGGGTCGGGAAGATCCCCTGGAGAAGGGAATGGCAATCCATTCCAGTATCCTTGCCTGGAGAACTCTATGGACTAGAGGAGTCTGGCAGGCTACAGTTCATGAAGCTGCAAAGAGTTGGACATGACTGAACAGCTAACAGTTTCACTTTTGACTTAGTTTCTATAAACATTAAGTCAGTATTTGGGGGGGAAAGTCAGTTCCTAAGAATGCACTATTTACCAGATACTCTTAAGGTAAAGTGAGTGCAGATCCTTCATGTGGCTGTGAGCCCATATTTGATCTGGTCCTTCTTCATCCACAATCTCATCTTTTTAATTATTTTTAAAAGTTAACTATCGTTGATGGACAACATACATGGTCTTAGTTTCAGGTATACAATCTCAGATCGTTTTCCATTATAGGTTATTACAAGATATTGACTGTAGGTCCCCGTGCAATACCTGGGGACCTATAGTCAAATACCTGGTATTTATCTATTAATATAACAACCTCATCTTGCCCAGTTACTCCTGATGCTCCAGCCACACAAGACTCCTTGCAGCTTCCTGAATTCCTCTCCTCCTAGTGACCTTCACTATGCACACCAAGTCCTCATCCACATGGTCCTGTCTCAGGAGGGAGCCACAAAGAGGCACAACTCAGTGACCAGAAAGACTTGAGTCCTTTACTTGAATCTCCCAGATGTGGGGAAGGGAGACTGAGCAGATGGACGCCTGTGAGCATCTCCCCGCACACCTGCCCCTGCTCGCACCTTCTCCACATCTCCAGTGAGCTGAGAGCCCCTCCCCAGGGTCACCCCCCAGAGGGCCCAGAGAGCTGGCCTATGAAGGATTCACCCTTTGGGGCGGGTCGGTCAAGGAGCCAGAGGGAGAGGTAAAGTTGAGGGTGCAGGCCTCCTTGTTCATTCATGAGGACTTTGCCCTGCACACACTTCCTTTGTCACTTTGCTTATTGTCGCCTTCATCAGGTAGAGCTGAAGTCTGCCATGTTCACGGCGTGATCACAGCACTCAGCCCACCACTTAGCGCTCACAGGAAGCACTGCCTGGTCCCTGCCTGCAGGGTGCACCATCCAGCAGAAAGCAAGCCAACAGACTGAGCATGATCAGCCTGGGAGCTCGGTGACCTGTAGGATGCTACAGGAGCAAGGGCCAAGCAGACCTCTTCTCCGGGGCACCTAACAGGTACCTGCCAACCGTGGGGCTCTTCCACTCTCTCACCAAGAGTCCCCACATTCTGGCGTGTTTATTGATTCAGATCAGTGCTAATGTCCCCTTAGGAGCAATTAGCCTCTCAAGTTCTCACTTTTTTCATCTGAGAAGTGAGGATGCTTTCCCAGAGCTGTTCATAGGCTTCCACAGGCCTCGGTCACGGTCATGGTCAGCAGACTCGGGTTACTATGTACCGACTACAGGAAGTGCACCGGCAGCCGCACAGGATGACTTTATGGGGGCTGCAAAATTCCCCAAAAGCTTTGTTTTTCTTTGGACAGGTATCTGGAATTAGGTTCAGTGAAGGTGGAAAAGATCACAATGCAAACTCTCATGATTTTCAACATTTGGGTGTTTTATTAAGAAGCAATTATTCATTTGGGTTGGGCGTGTTGAATTTGAATTAATTCACACAGTTACGTGCGGATATGGTAGAGTTGTACTTACTAGTTGACACAATGCTATGTTTTGAAGGCATGTAATGAAGCATTTATCAATTCTGTTTTGCAAGGTTTGTTTGTATTTTTGAGCCAGTAGATTTTTTTTTTCCAGCCTTGAAATGCGGTCCCTTGGAAGTTTTCTCACCCAAAACCTTGTTCCTATAAGGAAGTGCTTCAGGGTAAAATGGCTCCAGATTGCCATTTGGGTTCTTTTTTTCTTTATCTTTTTGCTACTTGGGTTCTTAATTATTACGGCTCCAAGAACTGCCTACATTCAAATGATCAGTCTTTGGAAATAAAGCAACATGCTTCAAGTTGGGGGTTAGCTTCTGTGAACAGTTCAGTTAGCCATTACTTTGCAACCCCCATGGACTGTAGCCCACCAGACTTCTCTGTCCATGGAATTTTCCAGGCAAGAATACTGGAATGGGTTGCCATTCCCTTTTCCAGGAGATCTTCCCAACCTAGGGATCAAACCCGGGTCTTCCACCTTGCAGGCATATTCTTTACTGTCTGAGCAACCAGGAAAGCCTACTTTGTAGCAGATCATCCTAAAATTTAGTGGATTAAAAAAATAGTCATTTGTTATTTTCCCCACAAGTCTGTGAACCATCTGTGTGGTTCTATTGACCTGGCTTGGCTGCTGTCCACAGGTTGGCTTATAATGTGCCATCAGCTGGTGGCCTGGCTCAGGGCTGTCTGAGCCAGCATGCCCTTGGCTGAGCTGACCTGGCTCCTCTCCATGTGGTCACTCGTCTTTCCACAGGCTGGCCTCCTGCTGGAGGCAGGAGTGTGAAAGAGAGGGGTGATGCTGGGTGTCTGGGGGTGCATCAGCTTCTGAAAGCAAAGCACAAGATGGCTTGTATTCGAGGAGTCCAGATACGAACTCTTTTTCTGGATATTAGGGGCCCTAAAATCCTATTGCAAAGGGCGTGGATATGGAGAGAGGTGGGAAATTGGAGTTACAGTTGTGTATTTATCAGAGATGGACAGCAAATCCCTCATTCGTGTTTCATATTTCAACAAAACCTTTAGCTCTGGCAAGAAATGGAACCTCACTCTATCCCAATTCTGTCTGTCCCATATGATGCAATTTATGTTGCCTGGACCTTATGTCAAGTGGCAAAGATGCAACCTGTGCATTCGCCAGCACCGAGTGGTGTGGTGGTCAAGCGTTCATGTTGGTTCCAAAGTCTTAGCAGAGGACTTGGGCTCTGAGGTTTGTACCTCTGCTGTTCACTAGCCATCTGCCTTTGAGCCAATGAATCGATCTTCTGAATTCCGGTTGTTTTCAAGATGGAGTGGCAGTGTTGTCTCCCTCAGAGGGCTGCCATGTGGACTTGGGTGATATATGCTGAGGGCTTGACATGCTCATTAACGTCTTCAATAAATATAACTGTTCTTGCTGTTTTGCTGGCCCCCTCTGGAGCCCAGCACCATGTCTGTGGCTGGGGAGGTCTGTTGCATGAATGAGCAAATGATTTGAGACCTGCTCCTCAAGAGCAGAGCAATAGAGTGCAGGCCAGAAAAAGAAGGCAAGGACGGTTGGCCAGGCTCCAGGGGTCTCTTGAGGAACGACACAGAACCCTGGTACCCTGTTGTGTGTCGAATGTCTGGACTGCTACAAAGCTAATGGGTGAATAACCCGAGGCTTCTGAAGGATGGGAAAAGGGCTTTTTCTGAGAAATCTGAGATGATGCTTTTCTCTTGTTGTTCAGTCGCTCAGTCATGTCTGACTCTTGATGACCCCATGGACTTCAGCGCACCAGGCTTCCCTGTCCTTCACCATCTCCCAGGTTTGTTTAAATTCACATCCATTGAATCAATGATGCCATCCAACCTTTGTCACCCTGTTCTCCTCCTGCCCTCAATCTTTCCCAGCAAGAGGGTCTTTTCCAATGAGTCAGCTCTTCTTTTCTCTGATAGAACGTAAAACCACAGTGACAGCAAAGGGTAACCTAATACTGCTGGAGAGGTTCCAAGCTCTTTCTGAACCAGGCACGGATGAAGGTCTGGGCAGAAGCCTGTCTTCTGATGGACAGTCCTTGCTGAAAGACAGATGGGGCCTCATTGCTACGGGAGGTGGCGGGGGCGGGGGGCTTTAGTGGGAGAGGATTAAAATGTTCATGGGGTCAGGAATGGGCTGGGAAAGGCACTGGTTACATCCGAAATGGGACACTTGGACCCTTTTGGCTCACGAGAAAGCTTCTAGGCCTGGGAGTTCCTGAACGCAGATGCTGGGAAAATCCTCAGAAAACTTTGGGACTTGGCTCCCTGCAGCTGGGCAGCAGCTGTGTGCCTGGAATTGGAGCCAACCACAAGTGGTGCCCACCTGCTCTGGTTCTCACATTTACCCCAACCTCATTGGGGAGGAGTGGCCTGCCATCTCCCACTGGGGAGTTGTGGGGGAATACGGAGGAAGCTGGAAAGCAACTGTATGTTGAAAGGATTAGGGAGATGGGTATTCAGCCTGCAAGCCTCCCAGAGCCTCAGGGTTAATTAGCAATAAGGTCCGGAACAGGAGAATTTGCACTATTTCGCACTCAGGTTTGAATTAAATCATCCCCTGATGTCAGATTTTCTGCACCTGCAGAATTGTGTGGCCCGCACTGGGTAATGTGGGCTCCATAAATCTCGAGTTTATAATTGTTCTAGTAGGGAACGGATTGGGTTTTCCAATTATCTGTGAAAAAGCAAATTAAGAGCATAATCCTGATGGCATGGGACGTGCCTATAGAAAGAAAGTCCATGCCCTTTCTGCACATCTGTTACTGTGTCGTAAATTAATAGGGTAATTACTGATGAGTCTTTTCCAAGTTGATCAGGATTCTGGTGGGCGACATGCTCTTGGTTTTGGTTGTGCCTTGAGTCACACACAGAAGCACTTGATGTAGCTCATTACAACTGTTTCCTTTTTGATGCACTGGGAATAGTAAATCCACAGTGAAGCTGATAAGGAATTTAGGGCTCATGTCCAGAGTCAGGTGGCCTGGGTTCCAGCCTCAGTTCTGCTACCTGCTGCCCTGGTTGAGTCCTTACCTTCTCTGAGCCTCAACTTTTCCACCTGTAAAATGGGGGTAATAGAGCCTCCTGCCAACAGTCATAAGCAATGTGCCAGGTTGGCCAGAAGGACCACTTTGGGGGTGGATCCTCCAGCATCGAGTCAGAAGCCTGCAGCCAAGGGCCAGTCCTGATGGCAGCCTCAGGAAAGACCCCCAAGCAGGAACCACTCAACTAAGCCCTCCTACATGCCTGACTCCCAGAAGCTTTTCTAAAAAGTTTTAATTTATTTGACTGCATTGGGCCTTACTTGCATTTCTCAGGCTTAGTTGGTCCAAGCCATGTGGGGCTTGACCAGGGATGGAACCTGTGTTTCCTGCATTAGAATGTGGATTCTTAACCAGAAACTTTTAAGATAATAAACTGCTTAATTACTGTAAGCCAAAAAATACTGCTAATAGTAATACTGACCAATAGGGTTAGTCTGAGGATGAAATGAGTCAATGTTGGAGAAGTGCTTAGGATGGTCTTAGCATAGTGTAAGAGCGTGTAAATGTTAGAGGTAGTGAGCTTCACTCTGATGTGCGAAGGAAAAGAGCAGATAAATGGGGGATTGAGTTGCTAGATTTAGCAAACTAAAGTGTGGGAAACCCAGTGCAATTTGAATTTCAGATAAACAATACATTTTTAGTAGAAGTCTATTCCATACAATCGTTGGGACATACTATGCTGAAAAATTACTGGTTGTTTATCTGAAATTCAAACTGAACTGTGTGTCCTGTATTTCTTCTGGTAACCCAAGATCTAGGGGATTTCGTTCTACACTTTCCAACAGATGTCTGTCTCTGGCCTGGTTCAGCCCCTTTACTCCCTAATTGGAAAACAAAACAAAACAGCAGTTTTCTGAGTATAGAACTGACTTGGGCAATTACCAAACCTGACAGGAATACAGAGGAATTACCATTTGCATCGCATCCTGGCAGAAGTGCAAACTGGAACGATCCATCTGTAAACAGTCTGTCGAAATGATAGGAGAACTTGCAAATGTTCATACCCTGAACTTTGATCACAAAGGTATTCATCACTATGTTACTCAAAATAGCAAAAAACCCGGGGGAAAAAAACCTGTTGCATAATTTGAAATATTCCCCAAAATTTTCTAGCAAGAAGCAAGGAATCTGATGATGGCTATCAAAGATTTCGGTGGGGTTAGAAAAAAAACATGATGTAGTCTTCTGGTTGGGCTGTTGTCATCTTGGGGATGGACATTTGGAGGTGACTGTCCATGTTCAGAGGGGTTCCTCCTGCAGATGCACTGGCCCCTTTACCATTCAGAGTTCACTCACACACCATCAGCTGATTCCTTGACCCAGCGACTTATGCTCATAGAAATGAAATCAGAGTATTGGATTGGTGTCTTAGGAAACATATAAAATGCATTGAAAATTCCTTTCACGAATAACCCATCAGGAACAACAGTTTTGCCTAATGACAACGTCTGAGGTGGTATAAGGGCTCCAGACAGGCTCAGGTCAGGCTGGCAGCAGTGCACTGGGAGGGTGCTCTTGTGGTTTCAATTCCAGCGTGGGGTGAGGCTCCCTGTTGCCAAGGCAGTCACAGGCTTGCCAGATCCTGGAATGCTGGGGGACGGGGGAAGGGGGGTCGGTAAACGGTGGTCTGGCCAAGCTGAGGCTGGAATCTAAAGCATTGCCTCACGTTTGGGGAGTTGATGGGCTGTGGGTTCCCTATAACGTTGATGTGTGTGAAAGAGTTTGGGGCAACAGAGGCTTTCCTGTAGGGCAGAGACAAGGCAGGAGGGTTCTGTGGGGGTCTCCCTGATCTCTCTTTCTCTTGCCCTGTGGACTCGAGCTGCAGTTTCACAAGACTGTGGAGTCAGCCCCGGGGGCCAGGGTTCAGGATAGGGCTTCTACCCCATTTGTGCTGCAAGCCCAGAGTTCAGGGCCAGCACCCCCACTAGACACAGTGAGCAGAGCGCAGGGGCATGTAAGGCTTCCAGGTCCCTTTGACAATGCTGACATTTCAAGTCAGAAGAAAAATGAACATTAGGAAAATAAGTATCTAATAACACATCCCGCCTGGGTTACATTCATCCTTACACCAACGCAGTTGTAAAATACGCTATTCCATACTTTTTTATAGAAGAAGGGGACCAGTAAGGAGAAAGTGCCTGGGACCCACTAAAACCATCACGTGGTTCTGCACCTTCAACATCTGCTCAGCAAGGTCTTTCTCTGAGGATGGATTTTCTCCTGGAAGTTCAGGAAAAGGAAGCAGGGCCGGTGTCCTGCTAGAGGCTGTGCATGGCCTTGTGTCTGTAAAACTTGAGAGGACCGTGGGGACTCCAAGAAATTCTACCTGTGCAGGTGGGGGCAGAAGCCAGGAGGCAGCATTGATGCCCTGCCGTCAAAAGCTGGGCTGGGGTGCAGCCCAGACATCCAAGCATCACCTTAATCAGCAGCACCCCAGGAGGTCCAAGGGCTCGGAACTGGAAACCTGGTCTCCTCATATCTCTGGGTGCCCACTGCAAGCTCCTCGATCGCTCTCTACCTCAGTTTCCCCATCTGTAAAGTGGAGTCAGTAAGGATACTTCCTTGTAAGATGGTTATGAGGGCTATGGGAGCTGGTGCTTGTAAGCACTTTGCAGGGTCTGTGCCGGGGTCTGTGCCCGTAGCATTCTATGTGTCTGCCATGCAGCCCTCCATCATCTGGTGGCCCACCTTGTGTGGCCTGAGAAGTTCCCTCTGGCCGCGGTAAGCCCCAGCCTGATCTGGATTATCGGAACAACGTGTACCGTGGCAGACCAGGAATCCCTGACTGGTCATCTCTGCAAAGAGTCATGTGTTGAAAGACCAGCAGAAGGCAGGGTGCTCACTCGAGGGATGCTGGGGTTCGCTCATAAAGGGCAGTGTGCTGCTTCAGCCTTGTGGTGAGGCTGGGGTGCCTGCCTGGGAGCAGCTGGGGAGATGGATGCGGATGAAAGGGGAGTCTTCCAGCTTGTCCTTCAAACAACTCAGAATCACACATAAACCAAAGCGCCTGGTGGAAACAGTTCAGAACTGACTGGGCGCCAGGCTCTGGGCTTGGCCCTGGGGCTCTGGGGCTGGGCCTTGCCTACTAGAATCCCACAGCAGTATCCAGGAGCCATTGGGAGCGTGATCAAAGTTTAAGAGACAGCAACGGACTTGGGGGCAGGGTGATAAGCATTCTGGAGACTACAGTATAGGGCAGTTGTTAAGCCTCTAAGCCCAAAGCCTAATGGCCAGGGCGTAAATTTGGGCTCCCCACTTACTGGTTCTCTGACTTAGGGCAAGTTACTCGGCATCTCTGTGCTGGTGGTTTTTGTGAGCGTTAGATGAGGTACTACATCTAAGTGTTTGGAAACCTGGCACAAGCTCCCTGTTATTTTTTTTTGCCCTGGGATTGTGGGAAGGCAGCCTGTAGTGAGGCCTCAAAGGATGAGCCTCCTTGGGCAGCCATAAAGTGGAGGGGGGAGGAGAGAAGTTAGGTTCACTCTAGAAGGGGCGGTTTTGGGATTCCTCACCAGTGGTGGTGGGTTTAGACAGAGCCCCAGAGACCCTAGGGCGCTGCGACAACAGTCCAGCTGGGTACAAGGTGACAAAGGCTGGGGGCTGCTGGCAAGCTCCCAAGTCTGCTCAAGAGAGGTCCATGGGTCACAATGCGATGTGTCTCTCTCCTGGCCTGTCCCATGTGGAGGGAGCTTGGCTGCTGCTGAACTCAGGTGCACGTGGAACACAGATTCTTTCCCAGAAAACTCCAGAGCCCCGAGTTCCTTTGTCAAAGAAAGTGCCGCCTGGCAGCATGGTGACCGCCATCTGATGGGCGGCTGGGATCCCCACTTACTGGCTCTGTGACTTAGGGCAAGTTACTCAGCTTCTCTGTGCTAGTGTCCTCATCTGTGATTTTTGTGAAGGTTAAATGAGATAATAATCTTAGCGTTTGGAAAACTTGCACAAGCTCCCTGTTATTGTTCTGCCCTGGGATTGGGGGAAGGCATCCGGAGAGCTTCCTGGAGAAGGCAGCCTTTAGTGTGGCCTCAAGATGCTTGTCCCCAAAGATGGGGACGAGGTGTCCTGGGGAGGTCACAGGGCAGTGGCATCTGCTTTGAGTCTACCTTGTTCTCACTTTGCCGCGTGAGCTGCACACTTGTCCAGGAACAGCCACTTGGGCATCTGCTCAGAGACATGGGTCTTGGTGATGGGGGTCCTCGTCATTTGCTCTGGGCTAAGGTCCCAGCTGCCTGTTTCATCAGATCGAACTCGTCTCTTATGTCTCCTGCATTGGTAGGTGGATTCTTTACCACTAGCACCACCTGGGAAGCCCATCTATGTCTCATAGGCAAGGAAACAGGAAAGGAGAGGGATTCAGGAGAACGGGTAGGGGCTAATATTGAACTGTGGACCTTGAACCACTTCTGTAGACCAGGGTTTCTCAGCTCCGCTGCAGCTGATGTTTTGTTTTGGGTCCTTCCCCGTCGTAGGGCTGTCTGTGTATGCAGGGTGTTTAGCAGCATCCCTGGCCTCTACCCATGAGATGCCAGTAGCACCCCCCAACACTTGTGACAACCAAAATGTCTGCAGATCTGCCAGATGTGCCCTGGGGGCAAAATCAATCTGGCTGAGAACTCATGCCTTAGGGAGGCTAAGGTGACCGCAGAGTGCCTCCCACTGCCCCCTTTCTTCCGACCCATCCCCAGCACCCACCCTCCCTGTGGGTCTGACCTGCTGGGCTGTGACATGCCTGACATGGTCAGGCTGTGGGCAAAGGTCTCCCAAGGGTTGAGACTTGCATGTGCCTTTCTGATTCATATTTTGTTTCACTGGCACTGCCTCAGAGCCTGAGTTAGTCTTGGGGGATTTCCATACACCTTCAGCCCCTTCCTGTTCCACATTATCAAGGCACTGGTTGCATTCAGGTTAGGCTGTTCAAAAGGTCAGGCATGGGGCGAAATCCCAGGGGTCTTGAAAGTTGCCTGCATGCTGTAGGAAAGAGTGTGAGGAGGTAGACACCTTGATACACAGCTGGGAGAAGCCGGAGTGATGGCCTCCTTTCTGGAGGGTCATCAGTGGCTGGGGCCAAGACGTGGAGTTGGTGTATTCTTGGATTCGGTGGTTCACCTCCAGGAAGAAACCCCTCAGTAGTGCAGGCATATAAGCCCAAGGTTGTCCATCCCAGGCCCGGTGAACAATGGAAAGTTGAGAGCAATTCAGTGCCCGCTGGTAGCCCACCAATCAGGTAAAGGCAAACCCCAGGACCTCCTGGCACCGGCCACCTTTAGGCCCAGATGCATATTCATATTTAGGGACATGGTGTTCCTGGAAGATGAGGAGAGGAAGTAGACACAGAGGGAGCAAGTCTGGGGCTGGTTTGTTATGCAGCAAATGCTATCTGATGTACAGGAGACAGAGGAGACACCTGTCACTGTGTGACAACCCAGAATCACACAACTGGTGGATGCTGGGTCCCGAGTGTAGACTCCAGCTCCAGTAGAGCCAGTCCCTGTAATAACAGAACCAGAGTCAATAGGAGGTTTGTTTCAATAACCTAAAAAAAAAACTTACCAGAGAAAGAAGCAGCATCACGTCTTGACTGCTCATGGCCCGGAGTCTCTGCAGTGGCCCTTGTCTCCCAGGCTGAGCAGTGAGAGAACATCAGGCATGTTTGTAGCTCAGACTCTGTTTCTTAGCACTGCGTGGGGGCTTCTGGCTCATAGAAATGAACATATTGGGCTGCACTAAGGCGAGAGAAACACAACACAGACAATGATTCCAAAAGCAGCACTAATTGGAGTAACAGCAAAACTCATTTGGTGAAGCACGCAGCTGGGAGGAGCTCACAGTTCTAGAAAGTGCAACTGAGGGCAATGGATGTGAATGCTCTTCTGTGTCCACATGGCCCCTGGAAATCAAAGCTCTGCCAAGCAAAGGGGAGTTCAGGGGAGTGTGGGCAGGTGAGTCCTGAATCCTGGCCTGGACCCACTGCCACCCTCAGGACTTCGTGAGTCCTGACTTTGCCATTGTAATGTGGGATAATAACTCTGCTTACCCACGAGGCAGAGAAGCGAGAGAATGGTGTCCAGAAAGATGGACAGGCCTGTAGAAAAGTGTGGCATCAAGGTCACGAGCATGGCCTTCAGGTCAGGTCAGGTTTTCTCCTGCCTCTTGGCAGTTGTCACTTAAGTTTTCAGAGCCTCATTTTCCTTGTGCTAAAAGGGAAGATAGTAACACTTGACCTTGAAAACCAAAGGACAGATTATGGACAGAGGCTACATTAGGCCTTTCAAACACCAAACCTCCCTCCTCCAAGCACCTAGCACATACCTGTTATGTGTCAGGCTCTTGATGGACAGTGGCTGAGCTGCTAGAAAACCTAGGGTAGCTGTTTACTGAAATTTCCTATTGTATCTCCAAGTATAACCCACTACTTCATGGATCACTTTCACCTCCCCTCTTTGCTTATGCCATCTAACAGTGACAAATCTACTGTCCAGAAAGCATCAGCTTCCTCCTCTGTAAAACACAAGGAAAGGGCCATCCAGGTTGCTACCAACACTGACACCCTAGGACACCAAGATAAAATAAACACAGGTAAGCAGGTCACTCACTGAGGTTCTGTTTTTGCATTTGAATACGGCAGGGTTTTCCTAATGGATCTTAAACATGTATTCTGTAACGGCCTTTTACCTTTTCCAGGGATTATGTTGTAATCTAAACAAATACATAAGGAACAAAAAGTAGGCATGATGACATGAACATTTAATGTGGCCTGCCCAAGGCGCTGGGCTGCTTGTCACTCTCTGCACAGATGGCATCATGCACCTCTCCTTTTCTCCCCTGAAGATATACAGCCAAACAGACCTCTTTTATGGGGGGACCATTTAATGTATCAGAAAAGCTATGAGTCTGTGCTTCAGCAGGCCACCCAGAAGACAATCTGGCTCTTAAAGATGTCAGTTAAGACAAGAAGGCCTGGGGCAAGTTCAGAGTAGCCCTCAGCTCTTTTATAGGAATTCCTCCTCACCACCTGCCCTTCCAAGGGGTGATGGTGTTGACAGATTGACTGGGCCAGGTCACCATTCTACAGCTCTCTGAGTAACCTGTGCATGGATGCTAAGTCACTTCAGTCATGTTTGACTCTTGCAACCCCAAGGACTGTAGCCACCAGTCTCCTCTGTCTATGGGATTCTCCAGGTAAGAATACTGGTGTGGTTGCCATTCCCTTCTTCAGGGGATCTTTCTGACCCGGGGAGCCAATCTGAGTCTGTTACGTCTCCTGCATTGGCAGGTGGGTTCTTTACTTTGCCAGTTACTAGTGCCTCCTTTTCACTTTCATGCACTGGAGAAGGAAATGGCAACCCACTCCAGTGTTCTTGCCTAGACAATCCCAGGGACGGGGAAGCCTGGTGGCTGCCGTCTATGGGGTCGCACAGAGTCGGACACGACTGAAGTGACTTAGCAGTAGCAGTGCCTCCTTAACCCTTTCCTTGCCTTCTGCTCTGCTTCTCCCACATCCTTACCCAGTGGCAGCCAGAGAACAAATTAGCCAGAAGCCCACCTCCCTCCCCACCTAGACTTGAGTGTCAGGGCACAGGAACTGAGTGTGTCTCATCACCAGGTAGGCTGGGGCTGTGCGCTCTCGCTTGATAGATCCTGGGTTCTTGAAGCCTCAGCACTCTCATCAGTAAACTGGAGGCAACAATACCCCTGACGCAGAGGCAGGATTACTATTTTCATTTTATTTATTTGTTGGCCTTGCCCTACGGCATGTGAGATCTTAGAGGGATTGAACCTGAATCTGCTGCATTGGAAGAGTGGAGTCGTGGCCATTGGACCTCCAGGGACATCCCACTATTCCCATGTTGGAGATGAGGCATCTGCACACTAAAATTTGATGACACTGCTTTAATTATCAGCAAGTCTTCCTTGCTTCCTTCCTTTGATCTACCCATCCAGTACCACCAAGTACCTCCATGATGTGATCTTCGCACGAAGCCCTTAGGAATACAGTGGTGATCCTTCGAGAGGTCCGTCGCTAATCATGGTGGGAAAGGACAATCAAATCAATACCTCTTTTTCAGCTCAGTCGTATGAAGGGTGGTAACAGGTCGTGGGGACGCAGGGGAGGGAGAGCCCATTCTCCTGCGGGCAGGGCAGTGCAGGGGCAGAGCGAGGCAGGTGGGAGAAGCATGTAGGGGTGGGTGAGGCATGTATGCCAGCTTGCTGAGTTGGTACCCCACCTGCCAGCAGGAGACTTGTGCAAGCCTTAGCAAGTGAAGCGAAGTTTGAGGAGCGAAAAAGAAACAAACAGAAAAATGGCTTTCTCTCCCTCTGGAACCGCGGTGGCGTTTCATAATCCCTTGGAGGCCTTGGAGTGGTTGAAACTTGCTTTCCCTGGTGGAGTGTGGTGGCAACTGTGCCACTCTTGTCTTGAAACCCTTCACCTGAGAATGGGCGGATGCTGTGCGCCTCCTCCCAGGGCGGGCGGGTGGTGTTCATCCACCTGAGCCTCAACCCGACTCAGCACTGAATTGTTCAAGGAATCCAGGACTGGTGCCACCGGAATGATCTGGGTCATTAGTAATTTGTTCCCAGGGGATGGCGGGGCTCCTTTCCTTCTTGCGGAGCACGTTGCCCTCTGCCCTTCACTCTGGCCTGCTGGATTCTGGCTGGTTCTATTTTTTCAGTGATGGTTCTGGGGGTCTCCTTGGGTAACCCTGTTCTCTGCTCCTCACAGTGTTTGGCCTTCCCAGATAGTGCTAGTCAGTCATTTCTTAAAATAGTCATCCACGATAGATTTCGCTGACCCCCAGTTGGCCACTGCTACGACCATTTGTTTCATTCTATCTGCACAGAGCAGAGACTGGTGGTCCCTGTCTCCTTAGCCAGAGCCCTGATGGCCCACATGAGAGTCACGGCTGTGCCCTCTGCTGACGTGCTCTTCCCAACACACTCACCTGGCTGGCTCTTCCTGCCTCAGCCAAAGTACCCCTTTCGCTATCCCCTTAGGCCTTTAATTTTGCTTTTTAAATGAATGGAACTTTTTAAATGAAAAAGCAAAGTCAGAAGTATGCCTTTTGTGATAAAAGCCACTTCCCCTTCAGTTCAGTTGCTCAGTCGTGTCTAACTCTTTGCGACCCCATGGAATGCAGCACGCCAGGCTTCCCCGTCCGTCACCAACTCCCAGAGCTTACTCAAACTGATGTCCATTGAGTCAATGTTGCCATCCAACCATCTCATCCTCTGTTGTCTCCTTCTCCAGCCTTCAATCATTCCCAGAATCAGGGTCTTTTCAAATGAGTCAGTTCTTCATATCAGGTGGCCAAAGTATTGGAGTTTCAGCTTCAGCATCAGTCCTTCCAATGAATATTCAGTATTGATTTCTTTTAGGATGGACTGGTTGGATCTCCTTGCAGTCCAAGGGACTCTCAAGAGTCTTCTCCAACACCACAGTTTAAAAGCATCAATTCTTCGGCGCTCAGGTTTCTTTATAGTCCAACTCACATCCATACATGACTACTGGAAAAACCATAGCCTTGACTAGACAGACCTTTGTTGGCAAAGTAATGTCTCTGCTTTTTAATATGCTGTCTAGGTTGGTCATAACTTTTCTTCCAAGGAGCAAGCATCTTTTAATTTCATGGCTGCAGTCGCCATCTGCAGTGATTTTGGAGCTCCCCAAAATAAAGTCTGTCACTGTTTGTATTGTTTCCCCATGTATTTGCCATGAAGCAATGGGACCAGATGCCATGATCTTCGTTTTCTGAATGTTGAGCTTTAAGCCAACTTTTTCTCTGTCCTCTTTCACTTTCATCAAGAGGCTCTTTAGTCCTTCACTTTCAACCATAAGGGTGGTGTCATCTGCATATCTGAAGTTATTGATATTTCTCCTGGCAATCTTGATTCCAACTTGTGATTCAGCAAGTCCAGCATTTCTCATAATGTACTCTGCATGTAAGTTAAATATGCAGGGTGACAATATACAGCCTTGACGTACTCCTTTCTCAATTTGGAACCAGTCTGTTGTTGCATGTCCAGTTCTAACTGTTGCTTCTTGACCTGCATACAGATTTCTCAGGAGGCAGGTCAGGTGGTCTGGTATTCCCACCTCTAGAAGAATTTTCCACAGTTTGCTCTGATCCTTTTCAATGAAGTATAATTATACAAATGTATGGTATTACCTAATAAGGCTGAGACTGGATATAAACAGTTCAAGTTTGGGCTTCTGTAACTGCCAAGCTGAAGCTGAAGCTCCAATACTTTGGCTACCTGATGCGAATAGCCAACTCACTGGAAAAGACCCTGATGCTGGGAAAGATTGAGGGCAGGGGGAGAAGGGAATGACAGAGGATGAGATGGTTGGAAGGCATCACCGACTCAATGGACATGAGTTTGAGCAAGCTCCAGGAGATGGTGAAGGACAGGGAAGTCTGGCGTGCTGCAGTCCATGGGATCGCAAAGAGTCAGACATGACTGAGCGACTGAACAACAACAAACTGCCCCATGTCACCGGCCTGGGGTCTTTGTTTTGGGTGAGTCTGCTCTCACTGGGGAGGCAGGCCTATCTGGGGATCCTTTCTAAGTGGAGAGACTCTTCCACAGGGAGTCTAATCACTGAGTTGACTGGTGAAGCAAATAGGCAGGGTCACAGGCTCAGTCTTGCTGTCCCAGCTGGATGACCTTGGACAGCGGGCTGCTGGACTCCTGGAGCCTCAGTTTATGCACCTGAAAAATGGTTGTGACTACAGCGCCTCTCCCAGAGTGTCTGCTGGAATCATGGCCAGGGCTCAGGAAGTGGCTATTTTGAATACCCTCAGTGTTATTATTAACAGTGCACATGGGGAAGGAGAAAGTGGGCCTCAGGGGAGCCCCCATTATCATGGATCTATCACTGGGATGCAGGGGCTCGGGCACAGCCCCAAGGGAACCACAGGGACATGTGCCAAGGGGCTCCTGGAGTTCAGGACAGCAGAAGAGAAGTGCTGCCTGGCCTTCCTGACCTCTGCACATCTCCCCCGCCCCACTCAGCTGCATGGAAATTGGGGCCAGGCTTCTCTGCTGTGCTCACCATTGTCCCCAGGACAGCTACCCCCTCTTTCTCCATGTCTGTCTCCCTGTCCCCACCTGCTCACAGCACTCGCCCTCTGAGAAACAAAAGACTGAGATGAAACACCAGGAGTTCTCTCCAGACATGGAGGGGGCCCCTGCCTCCACCTGGTGGGCTCCCAAGTGGGCTTGAGCTGCAGCTCTGGGAAAACCTGGGAAACTTGCTGTTGGGGGTTTCACTGTGGCCCAGCCTTGGACCCCCTCTGGGCATTGCCCCAAGGCCGCATCCTGGCCGGATACAGGGACGAGGTCATCTGTGGTGTATTTCATGCTGACCGGATGCGGGCTGGACCTCAGACAGAAGGAAGGAAGCTGAAAGGGAGCCTGGTTGTATGAAGCCCTGGCCTCCAAATGCAGCAGCCCAGCACATCCCCACCCCCATCCACGGGGGAGGCAGGGTGGTCAAGGCCATCGGCGCTCAGGTTGGACGTGACTGTTCAAATCCCAGCTGTGCTGTTCAGTGGCCTCTTTGAGTCTTGGTTTCCTTCTCGGGGTCACGAAGGCAGAGCTGGAACTGGCTGCATTGGTTGCTGGGCTTACTGGCAGGGACACAGCATAAACAGGGCTCGCGGGCTGCCAGCCACGCTCGAATGCAGGAGCTGTTCCATCCCCACTGGGGGAATCAGGTAGCGAGGCAGCAGGGAGTTCAAGGGCTGAAGGGAGCCCGTGCAGGCAGTGGGTGGGGAAGGGTCTAAGGATGAGCTCCACTCAGTGTGAGCCAAGGTGCACGGGACACAGCAACAGAAACACACCACCGAGGTTGGTGTAGCTCCAGTCCCTAGAAACCAGAAAAACCCCGGAAAGACACCTTGGCTGTCTCCCCTCACCTTCAAATCTTACCCATTCACACGTCCTGAGCACCGTTTGGTTTCCAGCACCACGGAGGCAGTAGTGGAGGGGGCATCCATTACTGAGTACCCACCAGACCTGGGAAGACTGCCTCTTTCCTATGGATGGGCTTTCCTGTGTGATGGTTCATCACCAGGTCCCCAGACCCAACGTGGTACTTGGACCACAGCAGGAGCTTCATACAGGCTGAGAATGAGTGAATGAGCTTACACAGCAGGATCACTCTGTCCTTCCCTATAGATGAGAGGGTTGGATGGCATCACCGACTCAATGGACATGATTCTGTGCAAACTCTGGGAGATAGTGAAGGACAGGGAAGTCTGGTATGCTGTCCTTCCCTATAGATGAGAGGGTTGGATGGCATCACCGACTCAATGGACATGAGTCTGTGCAAACTCTGGGAGATAGTGAAGGACAGGGAAGTCTGGTATGCTGCAGTCCATGGGGTCGCAAAGAGTCAGACATGACTGAGTGACTGAACAAAATAGAATGTGTCAGAGCCTCATAGAAACAGAATAAATTAGTTTGCCTGGTGAACATTTGTTGAGGGGCTAAGACCAGGAGTAGGGATGGTGCTCATGTGGCCAGTGCAGGCTGAGTGAGGGGAGAAGGCAGCCCAGGGGCCTCAGCAAGGTTTGGGCATTTTCCAAGGACAGTGGGATGTTCATACTGGCGGCACACGCATCTGGGCACAAGCCAGGGTGGCCTCTCACTGTTAGAAAGTCTCCTGCCTCTCTCTGCCCACTGCCCACAGCTTGGTGGGAACATGACCTTTGTTCCAACAGCAGGGCCCCTCAGTGTGTCTCTACTGCCTCCAGCTGAATCCTGGGAGAGGGAAGAAGTGAGGAGACCCTATGTGATGTCCCCTGGATTCCCTTGCTGAAGATCCATTTTAAAAAAGGTGTTAAATATTAATGTACAAAATCTTAAACTCTCAGCTTGGTGGCAGAAGGATACACACAGGTGCACTTTGTCACGGTGACAGATTCGGGGCATTCATTGCTTATGGGGAGGACATCATTTGAATGAAGACAGCCGCCATCAATTAAATAAATAGTCAGGCGGTTTCCAGGGCTAGCGGGGCTCAGAACACCGCCTGGCTGCCCCCTCCTGGGGGTTGATGGCTTCTGAACTCTGATGTGTGTGCGGTTCACTCAGAGCCCAGGGGGTGGGGTGGGGTGGGTATCAGTGCATTCCTAGAGGGAGGAGGAATTCTGTCTCATCCACAGACTTCTGAGCTGGTCATGGAAGTTTTAAAATTCAAACTGTTTTTCAAAGTATTATAAAATACGTGTTCGTGACAGTACAAAAACAAATTAATCATGATAGGAGGAAATACGATAAAAAGAAAAAATGTTCCCCCTTTCTTCACCCTGACATTACATTTTCTGAAAGTCTTCCATATCTACTCACCTGTGTGTATGTATCTTATATTTTAACAACTACAGTGGAACTGCATGTGTGCTGGTTCCCACTAGCTTTTTCTCCTCTGAATCTGCTGGGACTTCTTCCCATATTAGCCCAGAGGTGTGGAGGCCCTACTTTGCTCACTAGCTCAGCACCTGGCTCCAAGTAGCCCCCAGGAAATACTTGGGAAGAGTGAAGGAATACAGATGAGCCTCCTTGTTGGCTGGCTGTGGGGTTCTCATGATGGATGTGACACCCCCTTGTTGTTCTCAGGGCCCTACGGAGCTGGCAGTGGGGATTGTGAGAAATTCTGCTTTGGCAGCCTCTTGCTTCTTAGACGCATAAACTGATGAATCCCTGGAGGCGGAGTCCCCAAGTCAGACGGGCTAAGTCATTAATTCTGATGGATATTGCCATATTGCTGACCCATCTGAAGAGATAGCTCATCCTTGACTCTTGAAACAGGTTTTGGTTTTCCCCAGAGTCTTAAACAGACAGTCCTTCCACCTGACCCTCCGGGCTTGGGAGACAGCACGGTAGAGATGGAAGACTCTAGAGGCTGCTGCTCTTCCAGCTGACATGGACTGAGCCCTTGTACTTACTTTAAGGAGTGTTTTGAAGCCCCATGGGCAGCCACTAAGTAGGGCCACCCCTCCTGATGGTCCACTCCTCTGTGAAATGGTTTCAAGTCCCAGAGATGAGGTGGTCTGTTCATTTTCAGGCGAACAGGGGCCCAGTGAGGCAAAGTGACTCGCCCAAGGTCACCCAGCTTGTCAGATTCCCAGGGGAAGCTCCATTTTTTGCTTTGAGCACAAAATTCTGCTTTTTGTTTTAAGCACAAAATTCCTATTTTTTTCATATATAAAAGAAGAACCACGTTATCGCTGTGGGGGCTTCTCCAGTGGCTCAACGGTAAAGAATCTGCATGCAATGCAGGAGACACAGGAAACGCAGTTTCAATCCCTGAGTTGGGAAGATCCCCTGGAGGAGGGCATGGCAACCCACTCCAGTATTCTTGCCTGAAGAGTCTCATGCATGGATAGAGAGGCCTGGTGGGCTATAGTCTATGGGGTTGCAGTAAATCGGACAGGACTGAAGCGACTTGGCACCAATGTATGGCTGTGGAGACAGCCAGCCTTATTTGAATCCTCACCTGCTGACTCTGGGCAAGTCCCTTCCCCTGTGTGTGCCTGTGGCGCTCACAGATAAGGGGCCTAATGGGGTGAGTGCCTCCTTGGGCCCATGCAGGGGAGACTCGGCTTCTGGGTGACTGTGGCCCCAGGCCTACGTGGGGGCTGAACCGGGTCAGTGCTTCCGGCAGGTGCCGGCCCGTCACCCCACTCCCTCCCCGGATCTGGCAGTGAAGGTGCCCAGGTGACAGAGATGGGCTGGCAGTCCACCTCCTCGGGAACCACAGGTCAGTCCAGGCCACGCCACAGTGGATGGTGGATGGTGGATGTTCATCGCAAAGGCCTGGCGTTGAGCAATGTGATCGACGTCCTGTAATTCTCCCACTACGTCTGACCTTTGGATTCAAAGAATAATTAATGGGGCACTTCGGGCGGCGCTTGTAGTGTCAACCTTTTAATTAATACGCTGGCCTGAATATATTTAGCTGGGCCATTCGGCCCGGTCCATCTAATTACCCAGACTCATTATGCAACTTGATTGCGTTTTCCATTACTCAGTGATTTTGCTAAATGGGCGGCCAGGCTACAGACAGCAGCCAGCGCCAGCATCGATTAGAAGACACAGTTTATTACCCTGTGGAGGCGATGCTCTGGGCTGTAAATCTTGGGCAGGACGTGGTTTCTCTGCGGCCTCCAGGTGGGGCTGGAATTGTGTGTGGATGAAGCATTTCAGCCATCAACCCTCCTTCCAAACTTCCCCTGTGTCCTGCCTTTGGTTTAATTGAATTGCCTTCCACCTGCCAACTCTCCCTGTAAGTATAATCAGGGACCCCTCCTGCTTTAATAGCGGAAATGATACAGGGCATTTTTCACCTGTCCCCAGGATCCAGAACGACACAAAGCATTAAACTTGCCAGGAGCGCCTAGGAGATTACCCACGGGAAGATGCTCAGCCTCCTGCTAGTCTCACCAGGTGGGTCTAATGCCAGCCCCCCTATATCTCCTGCTTGGCATGGCCCTGGGGAGAAGGTGGCCCCAAATCCCTCATTTGGGAGAAGTGGCGGTGCATTCAGCTGGTGGTCCCAGGAATTTGTTTTTAAGGTTGTGACTGTAACTCCAAGGGGAAGAAACATGCCTCCCTTCAGGGAATCGCCACTGTGCTTTCGTACACCATCGGCTTCTTTAATGTACATCACCCCTTTAGAGCTGGATCAATCTGTTTTCCTAATCTGAAACAGAGTACAGCAGGGGGTAGAGGGGAAAAAAAAAAGATGAAGCGATGTTTGGGCTGTTTGTTTCTTCTGCATAAAAGCTAGCGATTGCCGAGTATGTGCCAAGCAACTTCACATTTGTCATCTTCAGTCCTCATACGACCTAGGAAGTTAGTGCTCGGGTTAATTTTTTTTTTTTTTACTTTTAATTTTTATATCAGTTGAGATTTAGAAAAGAGTGGCAAAAATAGTATTCCTATAGGCCCCCTGAGCCAGTTTTCTGTGTTAACATCAAAGTGTTTTTAATGGACAGTCTCTAAGAGAAAGTTTAGGCCCAGAGAGGTTAAGGAAGCTGCACAAGGTCACACAGCAACGATGTGAGTGTGAATCTGGGTGCAGCTTTGCCTGTGGCCCTTCAGCTGCCTGTCAGTGTGAACAACCAAAGGGCTTAAAAAGGAGCAGCAGGGGCTTGTCTTTATCAGAGGTAAGGAGCAGAGCTGTCGGTGTCTGCAGAAGGTGATGTCTAGTACTTAAGAGCGGAAATGAGGGCAAAGCTTTATTTCTATCTGAGATGGACTTTGCTTTGCAAGGGGCTGGAGGAGACCTGAATTCCTACAGGGTAGGAGGGACAAGTACCACACAGCCAGCAGCCAAGGTCCTCCGTACCTTATTCATACTTTATTTGTCTTGATTTGCTGACCCCAAACTCTCCCCAAGGCTCTGCTTGCTCCCTGCTCACTTCGCAGGAGCCAATGAACAACCAGCACATCTAATTGAGCTGGTGTTTTGACACCTGTTGGCCAATTAGCAACAATTAACCTTGACAATAAATGAATCCACAAAAGGAATGGTTTCACTTTTCCCAAGCAGGGCAGACACCCTTTCAACAAACTGTTCTGATTTTCTGGGCACTCCTAATGGGAAAAGGAGCCGCCAGTGGTTTAAATGCATAGACTGGTAGGTCGAAAATAAATCCCATTTATTAAACACATACTAATGCCAGGCTTGGCACTCAGCACTCTGCATGGACTTAGTTCTCTGAATCCCATCCAACTCTGGTGAAATCTATGCTGTTATATCCTTAGGAAAACAATCTTTTTTTAAAAACATTTCATTTTATTGAATATAGTTGATTTCCGATGTTGTGTTAATTTCTGCTTACAGCAAAGTGATTCAGTTATACAAATATATATTCTTTTTCATATTCTTTTCTGTTATGGTTTATAACAGGATATTGAACATAGCTCCATGCACTAAACAACAGGACCTTGTTGCTTATGAAAAGCAACTTTTAAATTTTGAAATAGACAGGAAACTGCAAACAAAGAACAGAGGGGTCTCATGTACCCTTCACCCAGCTTCCCCCAAAGGGTGGTATCTTATGTGACAACAGTATAGTATTGAAGGCAGGATCTTGACTGGTTGAATCTGTAGCCCTTATTCAGAAATCACTGGTTTTTCGTGCACCATTTGTGTGTGTGTGTGTGTGTGTGTATGCATATGTGTGTGTGTGTATGCATATGTGTGTGTGGTTCTATTCAGTTTTGTCACTCTGATATCCTTTTCATAGATGAGGAAACTACACTGTAGACAGGCTGAAGAGAGACTTGTCCAAGATGACATAACTAGTAAGTGGCCAAGCCAAGCAATATCAAATTCAGATGCCTGCACACTCCACCTGCCCCTCTAGGCTTTCCAATACACACCCCCCTCCCAGTTGGGAACATGATTAATATGTGGGAACTTGACTAGTGGATGAATTTAGCACTTGAACAACAAACACAGTTTGTGGTTAAAAAAAAAATGTCTTCTTATCAATTTATCTCCTCTAAAGATGATATGCAAAGAACAGAGCTTTAGGGAAAAAATCAGTGTGGTGCAAGTGTCTTACTGTCTGGGCATGGCCTTAATGTACCTGAACAGGTGGAGTGTCATGGAGAAGGGGCTCTTTGTCACATGTCTCTAGTCTAATAGGGTGGGCAAAAGTGACCAGGGACAGTCAGGGTTGGGGGAGAAACCGCTGGCAAATGGAAACCCACCTCACACAGGATGAGGGTTGGACTGCAAGGAGATCAAACCAGTCAGTCCTAAAGGAAATCAACCCTAAGTATTCATTGGAAGAACTGATGCTGAAGCTGAAGCTCCAATACTTTGGCCACCTGACGCGAAGAGCCGACTCATCGGAAAAGACTCTGATGCTGGGAAATATTGATGGCAAAGGATAAGGGGCGGCAGAGAATGAGATGATTAGATGGCATCATTGACTCAGTGGACATGATTTTGAGCAAACTCCGGGAGATAGTGGAGAACAGAGAAACCTGGCGTACTGCAGTCCATAGGGGGTCACAAAGAGTTGGACATGACTTAGCAACTGAACAAAAACGAGGCCCCCCTCACACCAGAGGGAAGGTAGCTGCTCACATCCAAGGACTGCAAATTAATAACAAATTGCAAAACTAACACACCCTAGCCCCTTGTCTTTGTTCTTGGAGCTGTTAGGAATTTAAAAGGTCATTGAACTACAATAAATAATGACCAAAACACGCCAACGTTAGCACAAAGCACAAGTTATTTGGAGGAAATATGAGACCTCTGCTATTTGGGCAGACAACCCACAGTGTAAACAAAGATTTCATCCACATTTTAGGGAAAAGACTGAACATTCTAAGATCAGTTTTAACAAAGAGAAAACTGAATTACAATCTTGCAGTAATATAACATTTGTTGGTAAAGGAGTCATAAGACTTTAAAAAAATCTTAAATGAGTTTGTTTCTGGAAAAAAAAAAAAAAGACCAGAAAAAAAATACATCTATTTTGTGCTTGAGAGATGGGATTTTATTTGGGGGGGCGGTGGGTTGGGGTGGAGGTGTTTTAATGGCTCTGGGGATGGGGGTTGAAATCATCTACTTCCTTCTGGGAGGCAGTGGGCTGGAGACTTACTACAGGTTAAATTTTTTTTAAAAATCAATAGCATTTCAGGTGATTGTGAATTAAGGGCTATTTACTGAGGCTTAAGGGAATTAAGATTAAAGCCTGTGGATGATCAATGGGCAATTACTGCCACGTTGGAGTGGGGGACAGCACATTGTAGCCTTGTGGGCAGGGACTTCGGAGGGGGGCTGCTGTGACTGCACCCCTTTGACTATCAGAGGTAAGCAATATGTTGGCAAGTGCCAAATCCAGGGAACCAGGGCTTCAGTGCATACTGGGAACTGTTGCTGCTTCATCAGCCGCTTGGAGATGCCCAGCCTTTGCCCTCCCTTCTTCATCACCCTGGAGAGGACCCTACCAGGGAGGAAATGAGACCCACTTCACAGCTGCACCTGGAGAGACAAAGCCAGAGGTGCTGACCTGAAGCTGCCTCCATGCCAGTCAATCCTGGGGCTGTAATAACTACAATTTTCTAGTTTGAAGGCAAAACCAAATAACCCAGAGGAGTAATTCGGGCCACATGCAGCCCTCTTCCTGCAAAGGAGCACAAATTGATTTTTCTTTCATAAGCCCAATTTTATGTGGCTTGTCGACCCCCCTCCCTCATTTCTGAGCTCTTTTCTTCCTTTCTGCTTGAGGCACGACTAACAGAGTCTCAGAAAGTTTCTCGCTTCTGAGTTCTCACCTCTGTTGGCACAGCTTCACTTCTGTGCCTAGGGAAGGCAGAGAAGCCAGCAGCCCTGGGCCTGTCTTTAGAGCGTTGCTGATCCTTCAGGGTCTCAGTTCGCTAGTGTCCACCACCGAGGGACCGGAGCCTGCAGAGTGGTCTACCTCTGCCCAAGAACTTAACTCTTCAGAAATATTGACAGCCTGGCTCTGCCCAGGAGCCATGATTTAGCATCTCCAGGGGTCAGTTCCTATCTGGCTCCTACATCCACACTTTTTACCAAAATGAACCTTAAACTATAAACCCTGGCTCAGAACTCACCAGCAGCTCCCAACTCACTGGGAGTGAAGCCAGGGGTGGGGACAGTGGCCCAGGTCCTCCTCTGTCCTCTCAGCCTGCACCCATGCCTCCCCTTCCCCCTTCACTCTCCTAAGCCACTCCAGGCTTTGCTCAGCCGGTGGTACTCTCTGAGTAGGTTCCCACCCCAGGCCCTTTGCACATGCTGATTCCTCTGACTGGAATGCTCTGATCTGCCCATGGCCAATCCGTCGTATTCTTTAATCCTCAACTCAATGGTCACTTCTCCAGGTTACATTGTCTCCCTTCATACGGCATCACGCCTTATCATAGCCTGGAATTTTATTCAGTTTGTTTACCTGCTTATGTTCCTCCTGCCCCACTAGAACATGCCCTTTCATCCTTGCATTGGCATACCTGGCCCCTTGTCTGGCACAAAGAAGATGTTCAAAAATGTCAGTGGAATGAATGAATGAACGTGCTCTGAGTTTCAGAGGCCCTGGGGCAGAGCCCAGTTATCATTATGGGCCTTTTGTAGCCATGACATTTTATGAGTCCGGGCTCATCTCTCTAGAGCTTCTCATTTTGCAGCTGAGGGAGGGAACAGAGGTCCCAGTGGTTTGATCGCCCTGGGAGGGTTCTCCTGGCAGCTATTAGTGGGGTCTCCACCCTGGGGGCACTCTCCAGGCAACTCTCGATTTGTAAAGGAGGTAGCAGGTGTCCGATGGCCTCTGATTCTGGCAGAAAGGACTTCAGGGTTGATGGGCCCACCTCACCTTGTCGGTGACCAAGGCCCCTGAGACGGAGGAGTTGAAACTGGCACTAGGAACTCAGTTCTGGTGAGAGGCAAGACAGAAAGAGACAGTTTTTCTGAGGCCGTGGACATCTGCTGGGTGCTTCCTGGGCTCTTAATCCTTCACTAAGAGCTGCCCATCAGCTCACCCCTGCCTGTGGAAAACAGTTTAGGATCACCTATCCCCTCTGGGCTTCCTTGGTGGCTCAGTTGGTAAAGAATCCGCCTGCAATGGGGGAGACCTTGGTTCGAACCCTGGGTTGGGAAGACCCCCTGGAGGTGGGCATGGCAACCCACTCCAGTATTCTTGCCTGGAAAATCCCATGGACAGAGGAGCCTGGTGAGCTGCAGTCCATGGAGTGGCAAAGAGCTGGACATGACTGAGCGACTAAGTACAGCACAGCACATCCCCTCTGGCCCTCTGGTGGGCACTGTGCTTGAGAGTGTTCCAGGCTGGAAACTGAGCCCAATCTTCCCAATTTCAGGCTGGGAGGGGGCCTGACTGGGGCTTCCTGGTTTTGGGCTGGGGTATGCTGGCTGGCCAGAGAAGGCAATGGCACCCCACTCCAGTACTCTTGCCTGGAAAATCCCATGGACGGAGGAGCGTGGTAGGCTGCAGTCCATGGGGTTGCTAAGAGTCGGACACGACTGAGCGACTTCCCTTTCACTTTTCACTTTCACTCATTGGAGAAGGAAATGGCAACCCACTCCAGTGTTCTTGCCTGGAGAATCCCAGGGACAGGGGAGCCTGGTGGCCTGCCGTCTATGGGGTCGCACAGAATCGGACATGACTGAAGTGACTTAGCATAGCATGCTGGCTGGCAACATGTTTACTGCAAGTCAGAGGTGACCCATTCTATTTTAAAACCCACCTCCACTGGAGGTGGTCTGTCGGGGTCTCTCTAAATTTCCTCTTCTCTTCTTCCCCCACCGCCAGGAACAGCAGACAGAGAAAGAAGCCCAGGCATGGATGCTGACACTTTGATTTATACCCTCAATTTCTTGCGTTGCAAGCTTGCCCCCTTGCTTAGCTGCAGAGATGGCCCTGGAGCCCTGGCGCCCTCCAGTCCGGATCCAGGAGTGCTTTCTGCAAGCTTCCAGCCAGACACGGCTGTCCCCTCAGCCCCAAGTGGGGACAGGCTCACGCTACACAGGGTGGTCAGGGGCAAAGCCAGAGGCCCAGGCCCTTCCCACACTGCACCCTCACCTGCAGAAGAACGTGAACGGGAAGAGCCATCGGTACTCGCCGAGCCGGCAGTACCCTACCTGGCAGAAGCATGTGGGCCACCCATTAGTCATTATGGGTAGTCATTATTGACCCAAGAGGTCAATCGGCTGAAAATACAATTTCCAAAAGGTTTTAGTGACATTCATGGGTGACAGCCATAATGGCATGATCTAGAGAGTAGGATGCACCACTGATGGGGCCATGGGCGAGGCCTGGCTCCAGTCAGGTGGGAACCAGCCCGCCTACACGTTTCTGCAGCCCTTGCCATGGCCTGAGGTTGGGCTCATGGCAGGACCTCCTGAAAACCTGAGTCCCTCCAGCCTGAGGGGAGCTCCTCCACTGAGAGCTCCTGCTCTCACTCAGGGCTCAGGAGGGGGAGAGAAGAGATGAGGCCATGGGCCCCCTCTGGACTCCCCGGCAAATTCCTCCTACAAAATGATACAGAAAAGCACCCTGTGATGGATGACAGTATTCGATGACGATAATAACAGGTATATGCTGATACTGTAGTCCCAAGTATCGCTGTTGTTGCTCTATTGTTATTAGTGATCGTTATTGACCTTAATTACTTAGTTGGTAAAGAATCTGCCTGCAATGCAGGAGACCCTGGTTCGATTCCTGGGTTGGGAAAATCCTCTGGAGAGGGGATAGGCTACCCACTCCAGTATTCTTGGGCTTCCCTTGTGACTCAGCTGTTAAAGAATCTGCCTGCAATTTAGGAGACCTGGGTTCGATCCCCGGGTTGGGAAGATCCCCTGGAGAAGAGAAAGGCCACCCACTCCAGTATCCTGGCCTGGAGAATTCCACAGACTACAGTCCATGGGGTCGCAAAGAGTTGGACGTGACTGACTGACTTTCACTTTTGCTTTTCACTAACCGTAACACTGAGTACCCGCTCTGGTCCAGGCCACTAGTGTTTTGAGAACTGTAACTGATCACAACCCTGTGAGGCAGGCACTGTTTTCATCGTCAAGGTAGAGACAGGCTAACAGTTATACCCTCTAACCTCCTTTCATTCCATTAACAATGTATCTGGGGCCCTGTGCCAAACAGGATTCTCTGGCTCCCTAAAGCACTATCTTTCTCTCTCTCTCTCACTTTCACCAGATGTCCATTCAACAAGGTTTTCTTGAGGTCCTACTGCATGTTCCATATTGTTCTAGATGCTGGGGAGACAGGGTAGGGCCCATGCATGGACTGTTTCCTGCTGGGTTCGCTTCCACTCCCTGCCCAGAACCTACAGAGCATCTCTCCCGAGAAGCCTTTCCTGAACATGTTAGCTGGAGGCAGGGGTCTCTTTGATGCCCCCTGGATTCTGTGTCTCCCCACCCCAGCTCTTAGAGGTCTGGGGCAACTGCTCACTTTGCATCTGTCTCTCCTGTTTCAGGGCCAACCTAGGCAGTCAGTGAGTATCTGTGGGATTTTATCATTAGGAAATGAGCTCCAGGAAGGCTGGGTCTGTATTGTTCACCACTGTATCTCCTAGAGGGCTTCTCAGGTGGCGGTAGTGGTAAAGAACACTCCTGCCAATGCAGGAGATATAAGAGTTGTGGGTTCGATTCCTGGGTTGGGAAGATCTCCTGGAGGAGGGCATGGCAACCCACTCCAGTGTTCTTGCCTGGAGAATCCCATGGACAGAGGAGCCTGGTGGGCTACAGTCCAAAGGGTCGCCAAGAGTTGGGCATGGCTGAAGCAACTCAGCATGCATGTCCCTCCTAGAACAGTGTCTGGTCCAGAGTTGGTACAAGATGTATTTGTAGGATGGGTGGATAGTTCTGTTTGAATGGATGGTTGGATGTTCAATGGATGGTTGAATGTTAGATGGATGGAAGGAAGGGCAAACAGATAAACAAATGGGTGGGTGGATGATCAGAAAGATGGGTAAATGAGTCAATGCCAGGATAGTTGAATATATGGATAAACAAAATGTTGTTTATTAGGATAGAGGATGGCATGATTAAATGGGTGATTCAGAATCTTAGCATTGATGAACAAAATGCTTTCCACCGGCTTGATTCTTGAGAGAGAGAGAGAGAGATGGGTGGGTGAAGGAAAAGAGAGACCCCACCATCCCGCATACACTGCATTCCTGTTTATCTCTCACTGACCTTTCTCAAGTTTGTTTCCAGTCCCGATGTTGAAAAGCCAAACCGTGGAGACAGTAGTCTCTCCTGGCTCCCGTCCTGGGCCCGGCGCTCTGCCCTCCTGTGTGCAGACAGCTCAAAGCAGAATACTGACCTCTGCCTGGATTTCCTCAGCTGCCTCTGATCATGTACTTGTTCTCAGAGCTGTGAAACTTCACATGCATTATCTGGAGACTTTCAACTCCCAAGTTTGCTGGGCCAAAACAAGCCATCATTGTTTAATCTTGGGGGTTCTTTCCCATGGAAACAGCTGCTACAAGTGTGGCCATTTCTACAGGCTTGGTGCCCACAGGGCTCCCCACATCCCCCCATCCCCCCTGAAGATCCAGAGTTCCATTTAAGTTCTAAAGAGAAGTGTGTATTCTGCTGCCATTCCAGTGGCATTTCTGGAAAGTGAGAATAGATGGGGACGAAGGGACAGGTGTCAAGGATTGAGGGGCCCTGGGTGGCCTCTTAGAAGTAGCTGATTTCCTCCATAGAAATGGAACAGCAGCCTTGAGGGTCAGAGGATCCTAAGTTGCTACTTGTCCCCATGTCCTGAATGTAGCTTCCTGCGCCTTTACTTGCAATGTGCTAAGTCGATTCAGTTGTGTCCAGCTTTGTGCGACCCTACGGACTATAGCCCACCAGGCTCCTCTGTCTGTGGCATTTTCCATGCAAGAATACTGGAGTGGGTTGCCATGCCCTCCTCCAGGGGATCTTCCTGACCCAGGGATCATACTTGGTTCTCTTATGTCTCCTGCATTGGCAGGAGGGTTCTTTACTACTAGCACCACCTGGAAATGCCACTCAACGTGGCCAGGTGTTGGCAGGGGTGGTCTTGCCCAGTGAGGTCAGGGAGGGGAACTGAGAGACTCTCTATGTACAAATATGTTCAGTGGACCTTCTGAAGCTGCAGTTTCCAGAAGGGACAAGGACTCCAAGGGGTAGACAGGAAGAGTGCTCAGAAGTTGTGTCAGCCATATGAATGATTAGGAGGACATTCATTCATTCATTCAACAAACACCTGAGAACTGGACTGGGCTTGGGGTTCGCTCCCACCCTCTGAGCAGACCCCCTGATGTTCCTCCACCGCCATCCTCATTCCCACCCTATCTCTTGACCTCATCCCCTCCCACTTGAGCTTCTTGCTGCAGCTTCTGCGTCCCTCCTGCTCCTCCTCTGCAGCCCCTGCTCTTTCTACACATGCCCCACTCTGCTCTGAGTACCTATGACTCCAACATTGTCTGCTTAAAATCTCCCTGCACCATTTGGCTTCACCATGCCTGAAGACAGGGACTTGGTCTCATGCACAGCTGAATCTCAGGTGCCATGCATGCAGTTTGAGCTTAATAAATGTCAGTGGAGTGGATGAATGCAAAGAAGGCAGAATCAGCTCCCCGCTTTATGGGGGTCTTAGCACCACAGGGAGAGAGGTGTTAAACAAATATACAAAAATAAACATCCAACTACAAATTCTGACAAGTGCTCTGCAGAGAAGGAAAGGAGGAACCTCTTGAAGGGGGTGGGGAGTGTCAGCTTGTGAGGTCTGGGGAGGCACCTCTGGGCACGTGGCATTTGGATGGACCCTGCATGGTGAGAGCCAGACAGCCTTTCTTTTTTTTTTTTTTAAAGCTTTTAAAAAGTCAACATTTATTCCTTTTTAAAATGCTCAAGAGACTAAAAAGGTCCAAAGGCCTAAAGATATCCAGGCTTCAGATAAGATGTGAGGCAGCTGCTGACTCCGTGACTTAAGCTTAAACTTCCACCTGCTCAATTCTGTACTTCCACGACTCTTCCACCTTGGGAGTGAGGAGCTGCTCTGACTTTCGGCAGACTTCATCGAAGACTACCACTCCGATAACAATGAGAAACACAGTGGCCGTAGCAGTCACTGTCATGGCAAGGGAGAAGGTTTTGTGATCCAGAGAGAAAGCTACCATGGCAATGCCCAAAATCAAAATGCTTAATCCAGTGAAGAATAAGAAGACTTGTTTGTAGAATCTGTATGAACACTCGCCTTGCATCGTTGGCGATATGCATGCCTGGCCTCTGGCCCCAGTCCACTGCCAGGTACAGATTCCTACGTCCACCCAAACTCAGGTACTGAGTATTCACAGAAGAGTTTTTCCCCAAGAGCTCAGGCCTGGCGCAGCCCAAAGACTGGTCACTAGACACGAGATGAACATATCATGTCCATCCCCATGACAGAATCCTGTGCTAGTTGCCATTGGCAACCTCTGTGACCCGGATGAATCCCAGACTCGGGGGGTGAAGGGAGCCAGGTATTTCAAAGGTCTGCTCTGAATGGTTCCACTTAACAATGTGCCAAGAGTTTAGGTGATGCTGGTGGGAGTCAGGGTCATAACTGCCCTTCCAAAGGCAGTGGTGACTGCAGGGTGGTGACATGGGGCTTGAGAGCTCGGTCACCGGGTGTCATGGCCTGGAGGATCAATGAGTGCCTCAGGGTGCTGTGCCCCTCTCTGTACAGTTGCACAGAAGTTTAAAGATGCACCCCCAACTACTACTCTGAGGAGAGCAGAGGGGCCACCAGGAGGCACAGAGAAGTTGTCCTTTGGGGCCAGATTTGGGCTACTTCTCCTGGACACCCTGCTCAGGACCAGCCAACCTCTCCTGCACTGCACCCTTGCTCCCGGGCTGGCCTTCCACTTCTCTCTCCGACGGGCCACTGATCAATCCGACCCCTCTACAGCCAGGCCAGTTGGGATGGTGGAGTTACAGAGGAGCTCTGAAGAAAAACTGCACCTGCCAAGACCGAGCATCTCTGATCTTGAGAGAGAGAGGAGGCAGATGTGGATGCTGATACGTGTGGTCCATGTAGACCTAAGGCCCCCATGAACATGGGGAAGAAGTTCAAATCGCAGTTATTGAAGAAATCACTTTGACTCCCCAGGAGTCTCTTGGGCTAATTTCTGAGCAAGAAGCAGCAGCCTGGTGCGCAGAAGGCCTGGTCCGTCTGTTCCGGCCCTCGGGTGAATTTGCAGGCGCGGGGGGCCTACCCTGGGGAGTACTGGTTAGTGAGGGACTGGAGCCTCATTAAATTCCCAATTGGATGTTCCGCCACCCAGCAGGCGTCTTCTGCTCAAACTGAGAGGGGCCCCAGAAGCTGAAGTTATCATCGTCATAGTTTCTCATTTACTGTTTATATTAGCTCTTCCTTTGAGTGCCAGAAATTTGCATGTTGAAGACTTTCTGGAATCTGAGGGGTGGGGGTGGGAGGATGGGGAAATGGCTGTCTCATGCCCCCAGTTTCAACAGGTCCCACTTTGCTCACAGCCCTCCCTTGCTTTCTCCTTCCGTGCATTTTAATATAGATTTGTATTTAGAGTGGGCATTTTGAAAGAGAAGTTAGCATAATTTTTAATTTAGAATATCAGGAATCCAATTTCCTTGTTCCAGCAGTTCATAACATTGGCTGCTTGACAAGCACGTTCCTGTTGGCCCCCGTGGCTCTGGCCTCTCCAGCCCAGGGTGATGGCAAGAGAGAAGTCTACTCAGATAGACTGAGGCTGGGCTGGGCTGGACTGGCCTACAATGGACTGGGCTGACCTACACAGGCTGGGAGGGACTGGTCCTGCATCTCTGCTTTACATAGAAGCTGAGGCTGGAGCCGGCCTTGGTGTCCACACAGCAGGTTCATTTCCCATTCAAAGGGTGGCTCCACCAGGGTCCCCGAAGCATATAAATTTTTTTAAAGGGCTAAGAAGGAAAAGTGTGAAAGTGAAAGTGTTAGTCACTCTGTCATGTCCAGTTCTTTGCAACCACATGGACTGTAGCCCACCAGGCTCCTCTTGCCTGGAATTTCCCAGGAGAGGGTTGCCATTCCCTCCTCCAGGGGATCTTCCTGACCCAGGGACTGAACCCATGTCTCCTGCATTGCAGGCAGATTCTATAACATCTGAGCCACCAGGGAATAATCAAAACCCACATAGGGCTGAGAAAGTCGAGAGAAGGAGTTGAAATAGAGGCAAAAAGCAAAGGGATAGAGAGAGCAAATGAGAATCCATGGGCCGGAGCACAGAAATGGGGTAGGAAGTAGTCCTTGTTGTCTGTGGGGACCCAGGGTGGGTTCACCCCCGCCCATGCACATCTTGGGACACGCCAGCTGTCCAAGTTCAGCATAATGAGCCAAATGTCCTCCCAGCAGCCCTCCTCGGGGAAAGCTGTCAGCCCCAGAACTTTAGAACTCCAAGTTCCTCCTGGAAACTTCCTTCCCAGCGGTCAGGGCAAGCAGAGAAATTTCGGAGCCACCTGCCCACTGCACTCTCTCCTAGTTGACATCCAGGAAGCCAGACTTGAGTGGTAATGATATCTCACCACCGCATTTTTTACTCAGGTAACACACCGTATTTTTTAATTCCAGGGATGAAAACAGTTGATAGATTGATGAAGTCGAAATGACCTTGTAGTTGAGAAAAGACCCCTCTGTGTCTCGTCTCCCTTCTGGCTGCCTTCACCAAAATGCTAATCACCATCCTTTTAATTGATTGGCACGTGGCTGCTCCCCGGGGTGTTTGCGTTGCGTTGGGCGTTTGACATTTCGCAGCCTCTCTGCTCCAGCCTAGGATCTAGGCTCAGCAAACGTGTTTCCTGGGCAGACACTAAACATTATTTAGAGTTTGATCTTTAGCTGACATAGTGGGCTCACACACAGCATCCTTAATTGATGGAGGAAAAATCGAATCCGGAAGAATGTGTGTCCCCAGGAGACTCCTAAAACAGATTGCCGAAGGGGCACAGGCCAATCAGTCCCTCAAACCATAGAATTGAGCATCCTCTGCCCCTTCATCCCCTTCATCAGTTCAGCCCTGAACTCTGTGTTATGAAGGCCTCTGACTAGGATCAGGTGTCCAGAGATGGGGACTCTCCCAGGTGTCATGAGAGGTACCCACTTTCGATGGTAAATAGTCCAGGATATGCAGCCGGTGCCAAATGCAGGGAGGTGGTGGATGAGGGTCTGGGCAGACACGGGAGCAGAGGCTCCCAGAGGGATGGAGGATTTTCAGGGTCAGAGGTCACCTGGCTCTGCTGTTCTTTATCATGTGAACCTGGCTGGTTGCTGCAGGACAGCCCTGAAGCCTTGACCCTCTTCCCTACACAAGTGAGCTTCTTTGGAGTTGTTGGAAAGGGGAAGATGCAAGAGTTGGGGGGCAGAATAAGTAACAGTTCCAACATAGAAAAGTGTGGCCAGGTCAAGACCAAATCTAACTACTCCCCAGGGTTGTCTGTGTCTGGAGGCCCAGCCCAGCTGGGTGCAGCCAGCACCTCACTTTCCTAAGCCTTTAAGCCATTAATTTCATCAATCACTTGAAAAGGGATCCTACCCATCAGCCCATTAGGCTGGTCCAGGGTACCTTGCTCCCTGTAAACAAAATTCCATCACTGATAACACAGACCCTCCTGGGCCTCTATAGATGGCCCCAACAGGAATTCCAAGGCCAAGAAATGGCACATGTAACCTCCTCCTTATTAGGCAAGAAAATACCCAGAAGTGTTCATATACACAGAACGATGCCCTATGTGTCCACCTCAGCATCGAAATAGCACTGAATTATTCTTAAGTGCCCCAAACTGCTTAAAAAAAAAATTGCTTAATCATGTCAGCTGTCTGTGACCCCATGACTATACAGTCCATGGAATTCTCCAGGCCAGAATACTGGAGTGGGATAGTTTTCCCTTCTCCAGGGGATCTTTCCAACCCAGGGACCGAACCCAGGTCTCGCACATTGCAAGCAGATTCTTTACCAGCTGAGCCACCAGGGAAGCCCAAACTGCTCAAGGGATTCGCTTTTCAAGTGCGTATGTTTGGAGCACAGGAGGACCTCCACCACTAGGGTCTTTGGGTTCAGAGATATTTCCAGTCAAAGATAAGAAGCACTGGTGAAGGAGCCAGGCTAGAAACCTTGCCTTAGAAAATGTGGTTTGAGGTATATTTACAGTCAGTGAAATGCTCACATTTAAGACTGCAGCTCTGGAAATTCTACTAGGTATCTACCTGTGTGACTCGCATCCCAATCAAGACATAAAGCTTTTCCAGAAAGAAGGGATATATGTATATATATAGCTGATTCACTTTGCTGTACAGTAGAAACTAATACAACATTGTAATTTAACTGTACTCCCTCAACATAAAAGAAGACATAAGGCACTTCCTTCAGCCCAGAAAGTCCCCCTCTCTATTTCCAGGTGACAACCATCTACCCCTCAACCCTCGTAACCCAAAGACAACCAATGTTCTGACTATTGGTACCATAGACTAATTCTGCTTGTTCATGAACTTCATGTAATTGGGCTGATACAGACATTTACAGGCTTCCCACGTGGCTCAGAGGTAATGCAGGAACCACAGGAGACCCCCAGAGTACAAAATGGCAATCCACTCCAGTATTCATGTCTAGAAAATCCCATGGACAGAGAAACCTGTGGGCTACAGTCCGTGGAGTCACAGAGTCAGACACGACTGAGCACACCCACACGCATAGATATACATGGTCACATCTGGCCTCTTTCACCTAGCTTAATGCTTTTGAGAACCAGCCATGGTGTTGTCTATATCAGCAATTTGTTATTTTTTTCTTGTATGAATGTATTTCATTGTGTGGATATACCTCAAACTTTACTATTCTCTACTATTGAGAGATACTTGGGTTGTCTCCAATCTGGGGACTGTTATCCAAAAAGCTGGGCTTCCCAGGTGGCGCTAGTGGTAAAGAACCTGCCTGCCAATGCAGGAGACGCAAGTGATCCTGATTGGATCCCTGGGTTGGGAAGATCCCCTGGAGGAGGGCATGTCCACTCACCCCAGTATTCTTGCCTGCTGCTGCTGCTGCTGCTAAGTCGCTTCAGTCGTGTCCGACTCTGTGCGACCCCATAGACGGCAGCCCACCAGGCTCCCCCGTCGCTGGGATTCTCCAGGCAAGAACACTGGAGTGGGTTGTCATTTCCTTCTCCAATGCCTGGAGAATCCTATAAACAGAGGAACCTGGTGGGCTACAGTCCATAGCGTTGCAAAGAGTTGGACTCGACTGAAGTGACTTAGCATGCATACACACACGCATGCGTCCATAAAGCTGCTCTGAACACATTTGTACATGTGTTTTCCTTCCTTTTGGGTGAATTCCTAGGAGTGGAATTGCTGCGTCACATGACATCTGCTGGTTAAACTCTATCAGGAACTGTCCAAAGGTCCCAGAGTGGCTGAGCCATTTCCCTCCATCGTGGTTCCTGAGAATTCCTGCTGCTCTGCATCTTTGCCGACACTCAGTTATGATGGGCTTTTCAATGTTTGCTGTCCTCTTACATGTGGAATGATATCTCACTGTGCTTTAATTTGCAGAAAAAATGTGAGTTTGTAATTAGGCTTGGTTGTTTCTACCTAGGGTACTCTGTGGGAAAAGGAAAACAATCAATCGACGGTCTCTCTGAGTTGGAATGAATGGAGGGTTGTGAGTATGCTTTTCTCAGTTAACACAGTAGAAGTTCCCCAAAGAGGTGCTGTCAGGCGGCCAAGAGAGGGACAGCAGGCCCAGATACCACCAGGGCGGCCCCTGGGACAGTGTTCTTCCAAAGTCCCCAGTTTCAGGATCACACAGAGCAACTGAGGATCCCATGTGGACAGGGCCTCTGTGCTCCAGGACTTCTTTCTTTCCTTCGATGGCCCATGGGTCAGGTTGCCCAGGCTCTGCCCCATAGAGTCCAGGGCCAAGTCTCTCAGGCCAACTCCTGAGGATGATAAGCCATCACTTATGCCTTCACTGGGTGGATATATTAATGGGAGGGGGCTGTGTGGACCACAGTGGCAGCTGCTGGCCCTGCAGGATGCTGGCAGGCACAGGGAAAGGTGATTGTAATTGACACCTGTCCAGCAGCATCAATGCGCCACCCCCTGCCCCACCCCAGGATGGAGTGCCTGCTCCATCCTGCCAGACAGCCTTAGCCACCTGGGGCCTTTGATGTCTCGCTCTCTGCAAACCCTGAAGCACAGGGAAGGGTCAGCTGGTCTCTCCTTGCTTGGGGCGGCCTGTTGGCGCAGCGGCAGAGCTTGGCAAAGCAGACGTGCTCACAGGCTCCCACAAAGGATGTGTGCAGCTGAGTCAATCCATTCAAAAGTGGTGATGAGGGGGATGATAGTGATGATGACAGCTGATCCTTGATTGCTTACTACGCTGCTCAGCTCATTCCCTCAGTTAACTGTCACAACCACCAGGTGGGAAGAGCTGTGTGCTGGGCGGGAGAGCTGAGCTGTGGTTGAGGAACTCTTGTGAGAGCCCGGGAGGATCAGGGTTTGAGCCCTGCAGGGCCTTCTTTCCCATCCTGCCTTACAGGGAAGCAGGAGGTCCTGGCTTTGCCCCAAACCCACGTGCTTGTGCTTGCACGGGTCAGAGAAACGCAGCTTTTGACTTGAGTGTCTCCGGGGTTGGCACAGGTGAGGGAGGGTGTGTGTTCTCACTGGATAGGCCAGGAAGGCCACCCAGAGGGGGAGGCAGCCTGAAGGCCGGTCGGAGTTGCCTAGGAAAGGGGTGTCCAGGGTGTGAGTGACAGCAGGGGGATGATCCAGAGGTGAAACCTGGTGTGTGTGTCTGATGGGCTGCAGGCTCCGATGGGGGGAGGGTGATGGCGGGGGAGTCTGAACTGGCTAGGAGCTATGCGTGCCAGACATCGGCTCCTGGACCACAGAGGACAGGCAGGGGGAGTGCTCTCAGAGGTTCTGGAGAATCATTTTAAGAGAGAACACATTTCCTATGTGCTCTCATCATCCCTTCAGCAGATGTTGGCTGAGCTCCAATGAGCACAAGACGCTGGGGAGGGACCCTGTCATGGTGGATAATCCCGGTTCCCTGGCCTCTCGGAGTTTATAATCCAGGGAGACATAGATGATACGTAATCACACAGTTGTGACCGAGAAGACTGGGTGGGGAGAGGCTGCATGGCCGCCCCGGTCGGGGAGGCGCGGTTGAGTGAGGATGCAGTGTTTTGAGTTGGGGCAGGGGTGCTGAGGAACAGCACCGGCTCGCTGGGAGGTCCCGAGCACACCCCTTGTCCCCCTTCAGGGGATGGTCCATAGGATTCTCTCCAGACAGAAAACTCCAAATCCTAAATGTTGGAGTCTTGGGGATGATGAGATAAAGATCTAGAAGATTCTAACATGTAGTGGGTTTAGGGGAAGCCGTGAATCGTGACTCGATGAGATGGAGGATGGAGCTGATCTGAGTTGGAGGAGCAGGTGGAGACAAGTGAGTGTGGAGTGTGGACAGGAGGTCCTGGGGGAGCACGGAGGCTGGTGAGGGGAGGGTATGCTAGGCTTGTGGGGCCACTGACACCCCGCACCCTGTGGCCCAGATCTGCCTGATCTACTCTGACCCTTAAAAACAAACCCAGGTCTGACACTCCCCCCACCACCGTGGGGGTTCCGCAGGACAGCTGGCAAAACTGTCGCCTCCCTGAAGACACAAACCATGCTCCATCTTAGCTGTCTTAGATCAGGATTGTCCCCATTCTACAGATGAGGAAACCGAGTCCCAGACTCCAGCGAGTGTCATAGCGCAACTGGCCCTCAAGCCAGGTCAGTCTGACATTACAGGTGGTGATCAAATTTGTTATGTAACATCAGTACCTGCGTAAATGTGTGGGTGAGACACTCACACCTAAACAATTCCAAAGGAGAACAAAAGGTGGGAAGGAAAATCAGTTTCTAGCCCCTCCCAGTCCCCTTCCCAGTTCTCTAGTCTCCCTCCTCCAAACAACAGCACACAATTTCTTGGACATCCTTCCAGGGCTATGCCATGCATATGCATATTCCGCACATATGTATGCATGTGCTGCTACTGCTGCTAAGTCACTTCAGTCGTGTCCGACTCTGTGCGACCCCATGGACTGCAGCCTACCAGGCTCCTCTGTCCTTGGGATTTTCCAGGCAAGAGTACTGGAGTGGGGTGCCATTGCCTTCTCCAATGCATGTGCTAAATCAAGACATTCAGTCGTGTCTGACTCTTTGTGACCCTCTTGACCATAGCCTGCCAGGTCCCTCTGTCCATAGGATTCTCCAGGCAAGAATACTGGGGTGGGTGGCCATGCCCTCCTCCAGGGGATCTTCCCGACCCAGGGATCAAAACCATGTCTTTATGTCTCCTGCATTGGCAGGCACAACTATTTATACCTAATCACCCTCCTTTTACTTTTTATTCAAACAGCTGCATCTAACATGTACTCTTCTGTGCCTCGATTTACTCAATTGACAAGCGACCTGGGGGACAGTTCTGAATCAGTGCAGGTGGACCTGACTCACTCTTGAGATGGCTTGCAGAGAGGTGTGCATGAGCCATAACACAGAGCCATGCTGTGTGCCTGTGTGTGTGTCTGCCTAGGGTCAGTCATCCTCCTGGTACCTCTGTAGTTTCTGGCAGGGGAGAATGTCTTTGGGGCAAATTCCTAGAAGGGAGTCGCCAAGTCAAAGGGTGTGTCCATCTTCCATCTGAATGGATGTTGCCAGTGGTGGTGTTCCAGGGTGTAATTAGGCCAAGTCATGGCAGGATGTTGCCAAACACTGCTCTCGCCAATCTGATAGGTGCCTCGTTTGCATTGTTCTTGCCTTGAGTGAGGCTGGGCAGCTTTTCTTTTACTTTCACAGCCAACAGTAACCGTGGCTTCTCTCTTCAAGTCTTTCAAGAAACACACCTTTGTCGTTACCCTACCCTGCCCCTCAGACACCTTGTGTGGGATGATGGGGAGTGGTCTTGGGTCAGGGGTGGGTAAAGGATGCCTAGGTCTTGGACTCTAAGACCAGCACTGTGTCCAGCTCTCTGTATGGTCTTGCAAAGAGCTGTGCCCACCTACGAATGCAGTTTCCTCCAGGAAGAAGGGTTTGGATCAGATAATCCTACAAAACCTATGAATCTCTGCTTATTGCATGATGCTTGTGGCTGGCAATTTGCTATCTACTCAGGAGGAAATGGATCTGGGCTTCAGGAGAAAGAATTTAATTTAGATACTGTGGAAAACTTCCTGATGTCTCAGGATATTAAACTCTGGAATGAATGATGACGGTCTGGGGCTGACTACCTCTGTAATACCAAGAACTTCAAAAACAAGATGACTCACTTGGCCTTGTGGGAAGAGTTTCATTCGGGCTCTGAAATGGGCATCTGAGGCAGCAGGGGGGTCATTTCAGGTCTCGGTGCACGATGGGGTTCATGTTTCCAGGGCCGAGGGCCATGCTGGTCAGTGATGCTCAGCCAATTACCTGGAGTTTGTGCATCACCCGATTTCCTGACTTGGCTCATTGCATGTGTTAGAAGCAAGCACACTGTCAGGCCTCACTTAATGAATTCCTAAAATTAACATTATTGAAAAAATAAACTGCAAGGGAAGCTGCTGATTTGAATCAATAGTTCAAGTGAGCGTGGTCAAAGACTGTCAGAACTCAGCAAAACCACCTAGAAGCTTGGCATCAAGGCCCCGGGCCTGGCAGGGCACAGTGCTCCAGACAAGTGAGCTTTCGGGTAAGGGGAAACAGAAGCCATTCTAAGCACCCAGACTTCCTCTCTTTTGGCTGTCCCTGGTGGATCTCACTGTGGATCCTTCTCGGGGGCTCCTGTCTTAGTTAGCAGAACTCATTCAGCATCCTTTAACCTCTTTTTAATGATGCAGGGTCCTGTTTATTACTAACATCCATGACTAATGCAGACAGCTGACCCCACATCTGCAGAAATATAAAATATTCATGTTATTTCGGGGAGGGGACTTGAATTGCCTACTGTGGCTTCCTTCTCAGTACACAGGAGCAACTTTCAGCATCCCCCAAAGAGCCTAAATGACCTCCACCAGGAGCCCCCAGTGTCTGGAAGACTCACTGCCGTCCTGCCTCTCCATCCTCCTCTCCTCCTCATCCCCAATATTTACCAAGCAGCACTGTTCTTTGGGCTCAGGAATCAGTAGCAAAGACAGCACAGTCCCTGCCCTCAGGGAGCTTGATACAAGCTGTGGTTATAGGTCGTAAACAGGCTCCGGCACAGCTAAACGCACAAGGACAGACTCTTAAAGTGCCACCAAGGAAACGCACAGGTCAGGGCTGAAGGCAACTGGCCAAGAGAGATGCAGGAACAGGGGACTTACAACAAGGTGGGCAGTCTGGAGGATGGGGCAGATACTCGGATGCAGAGATCAGAGCGTTCCAGTGAAGAATTTCCCAGGCCACAGGAGGATGTCCCATTTATTAAGCGCCTACTGTGTACCAGTGCTGGGCCAAGTGTTTCCGATGCTTCATCAACTTGGCTTGGATCTGCACACCCACTGCTGTGGGAGATTTCTGATGGAACTCAGGTGGAGAGCTTTGGTTTTCGTGACTACTGGGCTATTGATATTAGTTGGTTTTAGAAATGTTTCTGGCTCCTCCTACCTGGGATTTCATGGAGAGCGTTGCTTAGGAGCAGGTTAAGTTTTAAACAGTCAGTCCATCTGCAGTTGATCCTATAAATGGTAGAGAGGGCGGGCTGAGGAAAGGCTAAGGTCACAAGACAGGTGAGTCAGACGCGGAGGCCCTGGCAGGTTCCTAGGAGGCTGCAGCCTTCTGGCTGATTCCGAGCCACAGCCGGAGTTCTCTGGGTCCTTGGGTCCCTTTGACGCTGGGCTTTCCTCCTCCTCAGGGTGTTGGCGCCACTGCTCAGTTGAGACATGGCCAGTGTGTTCTCTGTGCCTTGGTCATTCCAGCCCTCTATCACTCTGCTCTGCTCCCTGGGTGCCCCCAGTGTGGCCAAGACGAGGAAGTACGGAGGGCAGCAGGCAGGTGGGATGCGGTGGCGAGCCCTGGGTCAGGCCAAGCTGAGATCCCAGACTTTCTCACTCTCAGCCATGCAGTCTCTGGCTAGTCCTGCCTGTTCACAGGCTCCTGGTCTGTGGAACGGGAGGTCACATCTGCCCTGCCTGCTCCAGGGCAAACTTGGAGTCAAGCCATGGAGAGGGGTCACCCTGCAATGGGAACACAGACATGTCTACCTGGCCAAGAAGCAAGTCTCCTCCTCACCATCACTGTCACCGCCTCCTGGCCTGCAGGCCCCTTATTACTAGGCTGAGGACCTGGAAACTGGATGTGGCTGGTTTTCTAGCTGCCCCTTTGGGTTTGGCCTGTGTCCAAGGCTAGAAAGACATTGCTGGGGCAGATGAAGGGCTAGGGCTCTGAGGAGGAGTTTACAACAGGAGGACAACCTGGGCACAGAGCTGTGAGTGGGAGGGACACCCAAGAACAAGGATGCTAGATGCTTGGGGCACAGGGCTCCCCATCTCTGCTACCTGGTACCCCCACTGTCTGTGTAGAGCAAATTGAAGGGATGCTCAGTGGACCAGGGTCATCACCACCTCCTCCCTGCTCTGCCCCAAGTTCTGACACCCAGGATACCACTTTCCCTGGGAAGACAGCTACTAATAGTCGAGCTCAACAGAGAGGTACTTGTCTAGGTGAGGGGTGGAGCTGCTGATCCCGCCTTTTCTCCGCCGCTGCCCATGAGGGGCAGACACAACCCATGATCACAGCATCAGGCGTGTACCTTTCCATGGCAGATAATTTGTTCTTATAAGAAAAAATCTATAGATACAGATATATGAAGGGTGGTTAATATGGACCTGAAGCAGTGGTCTGAGATGATGGCAAAGTACAGATCTTCAATTTCCTGCTCAGTTGCTTTAGCTCTGAAATCAGGCTGCACTGTCATTCCTCCTGGGCAAGAAACAGACTGTTCTGAGAAACCACATTCTCCATGATTTATGGACCAGCCTTTTGGGAACCAAATTAATTGCTGAATGTTCTATCGAGTAACTGGTCTTTGGCATTGAAGAACCCGGTACAGGGTGGTAAAGGGCCTCATAGTCCTTTTAGGAAGCAGAGTCCATGTTCCAGGGACTGGCTCCAGGGACTGACTCCCAGCCTCACTGCCTCGTTTCTGCCTCCTCCTCCCTGCTCTGAAGGCTGCCTGCCTGCAGCTCTTGTGTGTCTGCAGCTCTGGGCTGCTCTAGAACCAAGGGCTAACCCCTCGTCTAGAAGGGCCAGTTTTGACAGAGGAAGGAGGGCCAGGGGCCTGTTCCCAGGGCAGCTACAGACAAACCCCAAAGAGATGGGCAGGTTTTCCTCCAAGGCCAGGAAACCACTGCCCTGGCCATGTGACCGCCGCTGAGCTTGCCTGCCCAGATCCTGGTTATGAGGTCCCTCTTGTTTCAGCCACGCTGTATTCCTTCTTCCTGAAACCTCATCAGCAGACCCCACCCTTAGGTTTGGACACGTGGGACATCTTCTTTAAAAATCTCTCCCTGTTCACCCATCATGAACAGATGATTTCAGCTGTACATGCTTGTCCCAAACTTTGAACCGTTTCCTGAGCCACAGGGACACTAAATTTGGGAGGAAGGCAGGTGGTCCGGGTCCCGCATTTGGGGATGCACTTGCCATGCCAGCCCCGCTGGATGCAAATGGCATCACTCTCATAAGCGCATTCTCTTTGATACTCATCAAAGTCATTTTCTGATGTTTGTTTCTAAATCAGTTCGCCTTAAAAAAATTAATAGATTTCTTTACAAAGGGTTGGAAGTAGAAAATCATTTTTCCTTGCCATAATAAATAGATGGGAACTGTGAAAAGAAAGGCAACGGAAATGAAACATTATGAAATCTGCCTGGAGACCTTGCCCAAAGAGTCTGAGCGCAAGCCCTGCTTTGTTTGAAACGGAGGTTTTTTTGAGGGTTCGGGGGTAGCAGACATGAGATTGAGACTCTTCTTGATGTAATGAGAAAATGTCAAAGAATCAGACAGGAAATCAAATATTTCCTTACGTGATCCATCCTTGCTCCACCACACTTCAGCAAACTTGGACCGAGGGCAGCCCTTCACACCCTAGATGGGGAGACTGAGGCATTGAGCTGAAAGGACAGAGACCCTGGGTCAGAGGGAAAGTGCATGGCCTTAGCAGATCGGGCATCTGGGAAGGGCATGGAGCCTACCCCAGCTCTACTCTGGCCCCAGGTGCTCCCTTATCTCTTCCTTTGCCTACAGTGACTCTCTCCACGCAGTTGCCAAAGAAACCCACAACAGTCCTGTCCTCAGACATGCAATGTTGGTGGGAAAGGCACATTCAAACTCCACCCATTCCTTCTGGAAAACCAAAGGGGATGTTTAAGTGAGCTGAATGGAGTGAAAGTCGCTCAGTCATGTCTGACTCTTTGCGACCCTATGGACTTGATTCAGTCTATGGAATTCTCCAGGCCAAAATACTGGAGTGGGTAGCTGTTGCCTTCTCCAGGGGATCTTTCCAACCCAGGCATCAAACTGGGGTCTCCTGCATTGCAGGTGGATTCTTTACCAACTGAGCTATCTGGGAAGCCCAGGGGATATTTAAGTGAGCTGAGTGGGGACGGGGGGTGGGCACTGTGGGGAATGGAGGGAGTGGCTGCCAACAGGAAGGTAACTTCCTTCAGCTTGATGAAACACCTCACCTGGCTTCTTGGCCGAGTGGGCAGTTTCCTTTCCCCCTCTTTCTTTCCTGATTATCCTAACATTTGGTGAGTGTTTGAGTGCCAGCAGGGGACGGAAAGACGGACGATCACCTGGTTGTCCAATCCCTCAGGGGGGCTAGCAAAAAGCTGCTGGAGCTTGGATCCATCACTGCCCCCTCCCTGGGCCCCCTGAGATGCTGCGGAGAAGGTCCTGACACCTTTCTGCTTCCCCATAGAGAGTTTAGCATCTTGGGAGGTGGCAAGGACACACCACAGGGACATGTTAATCACCAGATGAGCATTCCCTGTACTGATACAAGAGGACCCAAGAACAAGGCAGGTTGGCCCAGCTGGTGCAGACAGAGGGCAGAGGGAGTCTCCTTAACTCCTCGGAAGGAAACATCCAAAATGTCTTTCCATCTCATCTCTCCAGCAATGCTTCTCAGCTCTCCTCCAGCCACTCGCTTGCCTTGATGGGTCTTGGCTATGGGAAGGGAAAGGGGAGGCCAGGAGCCACTGGCACCAGTGCTTGGGAGATGAGCCTCTGAGAGATGGTGTGGAGCAGCCCTCAGAGCTCTCCCTCCAGAAGGACAAGGCAACAGGGTTTTATTCATCAACTCCCATCACCTTTGGCTGAAGACTGCTTCCAGGCATGGGAACTCCTTAGCACTTCTGGTTGGGAGAAAAGTCTCGGTGTTCACAGAAGGGCTCTGTCGGGATGTTCTGGAACAAGGGCTTTGGGCAGGGAGGATTCAGGTGGGCACAGCAGCATTTCCCCCACTGGTCCCCAAGGTAGTAGTGGCACTGCCTGAGCCTTGGGCCGAAAAGGGCAAGCCCGCCTCCTCTGTTCCTCCCAGGTGGGATGCCCTGAGCTTAATCAATATTTGTTGACCGAAGGATTGAGTAGCCACCATCCTCAGGAAACTTTACTCAGTCACTTCAGCCAATTCCAGTATCTCCTTTCTCTGAATCAGTTCATTGTTATTAATAATAACAATTGTGTCTCTGGAGAGACATAACATATTCAACTTTTATGATTTATTGAGGTTCAGTATTTGATTTTATTGGACCTTGAATTGTCATCTATTTCCTGTTCTATCTCATGCTCCAAACTGATGCAAATGCCTCAAATTGTGGGGCTGCACCCCATTCCTCATGGGATCACCAGGAGCAGAAGGCCAGGGTGCTACTTTAAGGGTCAAATTTTGCTTTTTTAATCTTGTAAAGTTACAGTAATTATTAGCAATTACTGAATTCTACCATGAGTCTGCTGCTAAGTCACTTCAGTCGTGTCCGACTCTGTGCGACCCCATAGATGGCAGCCCACCAGGCTTCCCCGTCCCTGGGATTCTCCAGGCAAGAACACTGGAGTGGGTTGCCATTTCCTTCTCCAATGCATGAAAGTGAAAAGTGAAAGGGAAGTCGCTCAGTGGTGTCCGACTCTTAGCGACCCCATGGATTGCAGCCTACCAGGCTCCTCCTTCCGTGGGATTTTCCAGGCAAGAGTACTGGAGTGGGGTGCCATTGCCTTGTTCTAAGTGTTATTTTGAAGTTTTTTTTATTAAGAGTCTTTCACTCACTCACAAAGAGAATAATTCAAATGGCTTAAGCTCAATCGAGGGGACAGAGGAGCCTGGCAGGTTACAATCCATGGGGTTGCAAAGAGTTGGACACGACTGAGCAACTTTCACTTCATTGAGTCCAAACCAGACATCACTGGCTGACATATCTGAAAGGCCAAGGGGTATTCCAGCTTCAGGTATGGCTGGATCCTGCCACACAGGGGTCATCACAGGACTCAGAACTCTCTTGGCTCTGCTTGTCTAAGTGCTGGTGTCAGGGCTCTGCTCCTGTAGCTCCCAGGGGGGAAGGACATCTTCTAGTCACTCCAACAAAAACCTCAGAGTTCACTCAGATTGGACAATCTGGGTCACTATGGTTACAATGATGCTGGCTGCTTTAGGGCTGAGTAGCAAAACCCCTTTCCTAAAGATCTAGGGCAGTCAGCCCCACTCAAACCACATGGACTGAGAAAGGAGAGTGTATTCTTCCAGGAATGTCAGGATACAGTTACCAGAAGAAAGGGAAGGGAATTCCCTCGCTGTGCAGTAGTTAGGACTCTGTACTTCCACTGCAGCAGGCACGGGTTTGATCCCTGATCAGGGATCAAAAGCTCCCCCCCCACACTGCAGTACACCCAATATATATACACATATGAACGCGAAATGGATGCTGAGGCATCCAAAAGAACATTTGTCCCCTGTGGTCCTTTTCATGCAAACCCAAACACCACCTTCAGGAGCAAGTCCAATTATGGCACATTTTGCAGGTGAGGAAGTGAGGCGCAGAGAGGCTGCTTCGATAAGTTGGCAAATTATAAGACACCTCCAACCCAGCTGCAAGGTTCTTTGTAACGACCCGAAAAAACAGTTTTGGCTGTTGTTGATTCTCTGATCTTCTTTATTTACGGCTCCTAGACACCAGCAGCCAGGTGCAGAGGAAGCCTGAAAGCGCTGCTCAGGCGCATCTATGAATGTTTGCTTCTGATGTTTGTGTGACTGTTCATGTTTCAGAATTTCCAAAGACTACAGAATGTGTCCAATGGCAAAACACACGAATTTTTACTGCAAATTATTTTTGTTAATAAATGATACATAGGTTTATACATCCTAATTAAGTAAAAATTATTTATCACAGCAATTAAAATGAGGTCATGTAAATGACTGCAATTTTAAGTTCTTGACAAAGTGATAAAGTCCATTAATGCTTCATGACCTTACTCGGGCTCTTGGAAACCCTGCCAGCAGCCAGCTGTCCTGCCCCTTACTGAGCTTCCAAGAGACAAATTCAGAGAGTATCTGAGTCTGAGTCCTCTGGGGAACTAACTCCCAGCTGGAGGTTGCTCTGTACCCTCAGAGAGCCGACAGTCAACATCTTCTGATTTGCTTATATGGCGGGGAGGCGGGGGCGGGGGCGGGGGAGGGGTGGAATTATAAATCATTAGACCATCCATCTAGACACAGAGATAGGGGAGGAAGTCACACGGCGTCTCACTTTTGGACGACCCAGAAGTAACACGGTGTTTTTGTTTTTGTTTTTGTTTGCTTCTAATCTCACTGCCCTTGCCTTGTTCCATGACTTGCTGGGACCAACTTGAAATGTCCTCTCACCCATCCATCCATCCACCCATCTAATTACCCATTCATTCACCCAATCATCTATCCATCCATCTCTCCCTCCCCCGCCTCCCTCCATCCATCCCACCATTCTTTTATCCATCATCCATCCATTCGTTCCTCCATCCATCTATCCATCCATCCAGTCAATCACTCATCTATCACCAAAATATTTATTGAAACAGGATGCCAGCAACTATTTTCCAGGGCATAGGTCCACATGGTTTTTTTGGATCAAAACAACTCCTATTTATTGAGCACCTGCTGTGTGCAAGGCAGGTCCTTCTTTACCCTTAGACAAACTCTGCCCATTTTTCTGGGTTTCCTCATCTCTTCCACCTTTGCCCACTTCAGCATCTGTCACAGTCTCACTCCTTCAAATCCTGAACCCCACCTGCCCCTATAGGTGAGACCCGACCACACAGCACCAGCTACCTCTCTTGTTTTAAAGGTACTGGTCTTGCTTTCTCTTGGATACAGTGCCTCAGGAAAGGAGTCTCTTGACATGTCTTCTTTTATTCTGAAAATTGGATGCAAGCAAGAAACCTGGATCATTCATTCATTCACTCAAGTAGAAACACTCATACACACCAACTTTGTGCCAGGTACCAGGGGTAAAGAAAGACTAGGATGAGACTCACCTCTCTCATCTGGGAAACGAGAGATGCAATCAGGAACCTGGACTCTGTAGAGAGCAGAGCACAGGCTTCAACCAGAAACATTCAAGATCCAAGTTTAAAAGAGCTCTGCAAGTCACAGAAAACACATCTGTGGGCCAAATGTGGCCAAGGGCTGTTAATTTGCAAACTCTCATCCTTCTAGGGTTGTTCAAAGGATCAACTTGGATAACAAGATTAAAGGGGAACAGACATGCCCAGAGGAGCAGTGGTTGAGTCGGAGCAGAGAAGTGGCAGTTAGGGCAACTCTCAGGGCAGAAGTCATGCCCCATGTTTGCTGTTCTGTACTCCTGTTCTCCAAGCCCCCGTCTTATTAGTCTCTCTCTTTGTGACTGCCCCCTCCCTGCCTCATCTTCTGCAGAGACCTCCACATCTACACACGGCCCCCACCACTCCTAAATGCCACCCCCACCAGCAGTGGAATGAAAAAGGTTTGCAGTTTTTTCCAAAGGGCAAGTCCTAGGAGGCCATGTTGAGACTCAAGTTTGGGGATGAGATAGACTTGAACATGAACTTGAGAGTTAACTCTCCAAGTACCGTTAGCAAGGTGCCTGTGGGAGGCTTTGTGTCCATCTGCCATGAACTGGGTTTAATGTTTGGACCTCAAACAGCTGTAGTCCATGCTTCCTGAATGCCAACTATTGTTATGGAACCAGCAACCCTGAGCAAGGTTGTTTATGCCACAAGAGGATCCACCCTAGGACTCTCAAACACAAAAGCCCTTGGAGTTGAGTTCTTCTAACACAGGGTTCGTTTGAGGAAAGTTGAATTGATTTGCAGCTGTTTTCGAACCCTTAGCTTCTAAAGAAAGAGAGGTCAGCACAAGGCTGTTTGCTTCCCTAGAAAGTACATAAGACATTTTAGTTTGTTGCTTGTTTCAAACCATTCATCCATCTGGAATTTTTCAGAATGACAAGCGTAATCCATTCTAAAGATATGTTGGTCAAAATCCTTATGGTGGCAGGTGGTGAATTACCTAACTGCAAATGACTCAAATAGCAAGGCTGACTAATCGTGTACCAATAGCAGCCAAGAGATGGGCAGTAACTCAGCAATATAACCAAAAACTCACACTTCCCATCTTTCTGCTTTGTCATCCTCATGGTCACAATGAGGTTGCTAGAGCTCCAAGCATCATATACTTACACAATCACATTCCAAACAAGAAAATAGGGGATATAAGCCAAAGATCCTTCTGTTTAGGACTCTGTCTTTATTCTGAGGGATAATCTCCTCCAGAAGCCCCCCAAGACTTCCTCTTGCATTTCATTGTCTAAAAGTAGTAAGTTATATGCCTATCTCTACATCAAACAAGGCAATAGAGAGTAAGGTTGAAATGGCTTAAACAAATCAACCATCTTTCTGTAGAATTGGGCATATTGTCACACAAAATCAGGATTCTATTCACAAAAATGGACTTTTCAGGTGGTACTAGTGGTAAAGAACCTGACTGCCAATGCAGGAGACAGAAGACTCTGGTTTGACCCTGGGAAGATCCCCTGGAGGAGGAAATGGCAATCCACTCCAATATTCTTGCCTGGAGAATCCCATGGACAGAGGAGCCTGGAGGGCTATGGGGTTGCAAAGAGTTGGATAGGACTAAAGTGACTTAGCACATTCACAAAAATGAAGGGAAAATTACTCTTTGGGGGAATGGTTAGTATTTCTGTAGCTGGTAATAGTAATGCAGACCAAAGACTCCATTTGCTGAGCCCAGTCACTGAGTTAAATCCTCCCAGCAGCCCCTCTTCAGCCCCATCACAGCCCGACAAGCTGCAGTCTTGATCCCCATCTGACGGGGGAGGCAGGGGAGCGCATAGGGCCACTGCAGAGGTTAGTCCTGGGTTCACAGACTGCATCCCATCAGTCAGCAAGGTGGTAATGAAAACCACAAGCTTACCAGTAGCCCCACACCCCTGCTCCACCACAAATTCCACACATTGTTGCTCAGGTCTTCTCAAAGATAGACCCACCCCGACTTCCCAGCGTGGCTGGAGGAGGGGTCGGGGCAGACCCTCTGCTCCAGTTACATATTTCCGAGGCAGGCAGCATATTGGCACTTTGGCCTATTTCTGACCCATTAAAGGGAAGTTTTGTTGTCAGGAGCGGGACAGAGCAGTCAGCAGCGCAGGGCCGGTCACCTGGTCCTGTCCTATATCCATAGTACGAAGTCTGTGTCTCTCTCTCTCCCACATACATGCATACTCCACATTTCACAGTTTATAGAAAGTTCTGTGTGTGTGTGTGTGTGTGTGTGCATGTACATGAGTGTCTCTCTGGACAGAGAATGTTTCTCCCTCCTCCCCACTCTCTGGGTTGTTCCTGTTCAGTTGCTAAGTTGTGTCCAACTCTTTGTGACCCCATGGACTGTAGCCAACCAAGCTCCTCTGTCCTCTGCTATCTCCTGGAGTTTGCTCAAATTCAAGTCTTTCCCAGCATCAGAGTCTTTTCCAATGAGTCTACTCTTTGCATCAGGTGACCAAAGTATTAGAGCTTCAGTTTTAGCATCAGTCCTTCCAATGAATATTCAGGGTTGATTTCCTCTGGGATTGACTGGTTTGATCTCCTTGTTGTCCAAGAGACTCTCAAGAGTCTTCTCCAGCACCACAATTGGAAAGCATCAATTCTTTGGTGCTCAGCCTTCTTTATGGTCCACATCTCACATCCATGGTCTAACATGACTACTAGAAAAACCATAGCTTTGACTATGAGACCTTCATCAGCAAAGTGGTGTCTCTGCTTTTTAATATGCTGTATAGGTTTGTCATAGCTTTTCTTCCAAGGAGCAAGAATTTTAATTTAATTAATTTAAATTTTAAATTAAATTTAAATAAAATTAATTAAATTTTAATTAAAATTCAAATATTTTAGTTTAATAATTCAATTAAAATACATTTTAAATTTAAAAGTGTCTTTTAATTTTAATGACATGGCTCAAGTCACCATCCATGGTGATTTTGGAGCCCAAGAAAAGAAAATCTGCCACTGTGCACTGTTCCCATTGTTTCCCCATCTATTTGCCATGAAGTGATGGGATCAGATGCCATGATCTTAGTTTTTTTGAGTTTTGTGTTCTAAGCCAGCTTTTTCACTCTCCTCTTTCACCTTCATCAAGAGTCTCTTTATAGTTCCTCTTTTCTTTCTGCTGTAAGTGTGGCATCATCTGCATATCTGAGGTTATTGATATTTCTCCTGGCAATCTTGATTCCAGCTTATGCTTCCTCCAGCCCAGCGTTTCTCATGATGTACTCTGCATAGAAGTTAAATAAGCAGGGTGACCATATACAGCCCTGAGGTACTCCTTTCCCCCTTTCCCAATTTGGAACCAGTCCCTTGACCCCTGTCTGGTTCTAACTGTTGCTTCTTGTCCTACATAGAGGTTTCTCAGGAGGCAGGTCAGGTGGTCTGGTATTCCCATCTCTTGAAGAATTTTCCACAGTTTGTTGTGATCCACACAGTCAAAGGCTTTAGTGTAGCCAATGAAGCAGAAGTAGATGTTTTTCTGGAATTCTCTTGCTTTCTCTATGGCCCAATGGATGTTGGCAATTTGATCTCTGGTTCCTCTGCCTTTTCTCTCTGGGTTTAACAGGCCATTTTTTGGTTGTTGTTGGATAGATTTGCATGTTTTGGTTTTGGACACTATTTTGGTTTATTTTTTTGTTTTAATTTTTATTATAGTTGATGTATGATACTATGTAATTTATAGTGTACAATATACTGATTCACAATTTTAAAAGGTTATACTCCATTTGTAGTTATTGTAAACTATTGGCTATATTCCCCTTGTACAATATATCCTTGTAGCTTATTTTATACATAACAATTAGGAGACACCAATTTTTAAGGCAGTGTTTAAAGGAAATGTCACACACTCTGATCCTGCCTGCCCCAGGGGGAGGGCGTGGGTACACATACGTGTCTGTATAGGTAAGAGTCTCACTGCTGGGTAGGAGGGACCCTCCCAGGACAGAATAGTCTGTATTTCTTTTGCTGAGTGTCCACCACCTGAAATGCCGAGTCATCCCCATCTGTTTTTCAGCACACAGGGAACCATGCAGGTCCCTAGTGAAATGCTCCTGCCCCCCAAAGCCTTTCTCTGAAGACTCTCACCTCTAGGTAACAATGCCAGGGCCCCCTCAACTCCCCCACATGTGATTTTAGTTACCCATGGTCAATCTTAGCTCAAAAACATTAAGTGGAAGATTCCAGAAATAAACAATTCATAAGGGTTTTTTGGTGGGGGGGTGTTTGTTTTGGATTGAATTAACCTTTTCTGTTGCAGCATAGTTGACTGACTCTGTTGTTAGTTCCGGGTGCACAGCACAGTGATTCAGTTATATTTTCTTTTTCAGACTCTCTTCCCTTGTTGTTCAGTCACTCAGTCATGTCTGACTCTCTGCGACCGCATGGACTGCAGCACGCCAGGCTTCCCTGTCCTTCACCGTCTCCTGCAGCTTGCTCAAACTCATGTCCATTGAGTCAGTGATGTCTTCCCACCATCTCCTCCTTTGTCATCCCCTTCTCTTCCAGCCTCCAGTCTTTCCCGGCATCAGGGTCTTTTCTAATGAGCCCACTCTTTGCATCAGGTGGCCAAAGTTTTAGAGCTTCAGCTTCAGCATCAGCCCTTCCAGTGAATATTCAAGTTTGATCTCCTTTAGGATGGACAGGTTGGATCCTCTTGCAGTCCAAGGGACTCTCGAGAATCTTCTCCAGCACCGCAGTTCAAAAGCATCAATTATTCAGCACTCAGCCTTTTATAATCCAACTGTCACATCCACATGTGACTACTGGAAAAACCATAGCTTTGACTATATGGACCTTTGTTGACAAAGTAATATCTCTGCTTTTTAATATGCTGTCTAGGTTTCCCTTATTGGTTATTACCAAATGCTGAACATAGTTCCCTGCATTACACAGTGGTTCCTTGTTTATTTCGTATGTATGTACATGCTGATTTATCCCTCCCCACCCCTTTCCCCTTTGGTAGCCATACATTTGTTTCTCATGTCTGTGGGTCTATTTCTGCTTTGTAAATAAGTTCATCATATGCTGTTCTGAGGAGCAGGGTGATGTTTCGCACTGTCCTGATCCTGCTCTGCCCTGTCGCCCCTGCATCAGCCCTGAGATGCCCATGGTGCCCACTCACTGGTGCAGGAAAAGCAGGAACACAGAGGGCTTGCTACCATTCCTGCTTGCAGCACCCACTTGAGTGGAGGGGCTTGGGCCACACCCCCGACAGAGCAGGGGGACCCCTGTACATCCTGTTCCTTAAGAAAAGTACATATGAGAGAGGAATACTTAAAGAAGTGCTTCTGCATGGGGTCTTTTTTCCCGTGGAAGCTGAAATATATATCTGTGATTTTTTTTCAGGAAGGAAAAAAAAAATCTCTGTCTCTCTCTGTCTCAGTGGTTTTCTGTTTCTTTATTTCTGCCTCTGTGTCTATTTCTGTCTCTCTCACACACACACATATACCTCCCCCCAACACACACACACACACAACACGCGTGTACACACACTCAGGCAGAAAGTTCTCTCTACTGGGTTTTAAACTAGATAGAAATTACTTGCGTTATCTAGGGAAATATCTTTGGAGAAAAACACTGTATTTCTCAGCATACAGAAAAGTGTTGTGTGTGTGTGTGTGTGTGTGTCTATGTGTGGGTGCATGTCTATGTGTGTGTATCAGGTAAAAATTATTCTCAGGGTCTCCTTCTAGAGCTTGTTCTCAGTGGGCAGAGATGCCGGCTGCCTTGAGAAAACACACATACCGCAGAGGAAAACATAAATTCTCTGTCCCAGGAGAAAGCTGTGTGTGTCTGTGTGTGCGCATGCAGATGTATGTATAGCAGATACACGTCTTTCTGGGTTGATTTATCTCTCCCCACAATGAAGGGGAAAATATGCCCTTTCTTTACAAAGAAAAAGTACCATTTTTGTCTTTCTCACACACAAATGTCTTCCCTTCCCTCACTGAGTGTCTCGCTGACAAAACACCCCACTCCTAGGATGTGGGCTAACACGTGTCTGCAGGCAGGAGCCAGAAAAGGCCCCCCTCTTATTTTCTTCATCTTCTTTCCCTTTTTTCTTTCTTTTTTCCCGTTTTTTTCTTTTTAAAGATAATTGTCTTTCTCTCTCTCTGTTAGTCTCTGTTTCAGAAACGTCTCTAAAGGTACACACACACTCACACTAAGAAAATTCTCTAAATATGCACATACACTCACACTAAGAGAAAGGCTTAGTCTCATTCTGGTAGCAGGAATAAAAGTGTGTGTGTGCACACGTGCGTGTGTGACCATGTCTACTGGCAAAGAGACTTTATCTACAGACTGTCTCCCTACAGGCAGGAAAATCTATGTGTCTTCTCTCCAGCAAAAGAATCTGGAAAACACACACACACATATACACTGTCTCTCAGTCAAAAAGTTCTCTATTCATTGTTAAAACTAGACAGAAATTACTTCTCTTCTTTAGGGACTTTTCACCTAAGAAATAAACACTCTATCTCCCAGCTTCTTGAAAAGTACACGTGTGTGTGCACATACATGTATTTTAGGCACAAATTATTTTTTCTGAGTCTATCCTGTAGCTAGTTCTCACTGAGCAGAGATACTAGCTCCCTTGAGAAAATACGTACCAGAGAGAAAAAACATACACATAAATTCTGTCTGGGCAAGAAGAAAATTGTGTGTGTGAGTGTGCACACGTGAATGCGTGTGTGTGTGCTGTGCAGGAACAGACGAACACAACAGAACAAACAGAAACCTCTCTCTGTTAGCCCAAGTCTCCCTGCAGATGGGGAGGGGATGTGCCATTTTCCAGACAGGAAAACAAACATCTCACACACACACACACACAACCAGACACACACACACTCCGCAGCAAGGCCTGACTTTGTGCGCCTTGCCCCCCACCCCCTGGAAAAGCCAGCCCTTCCACACTGAGAAGGTTGTGTGTGTGTGATTGTGCCACACAAAACACACTGCTGGTATTGGGCAGACTCCCTGCAGGCTCAGAAAGAGGTGGATCTGCCAGATAGGAAAACAAAGCAAAACAGAATAAAACAACTGTCTTTACAACACACACACACACACACACACACACACACAGAGCAAGAAGCGATGCATATGCGAGGGTGCTGGGGATACAAGCACAAACATGTCTTTGTTATTTATCCATTTCCTGCAAGCAGATCTCTCTCTCTCACACACACACACACACACACACACACACACACACATTTCTCTCTCCTCTCACTAAGCACTGAGCCCCTGACCACTACTTTTAGCTCATGGAAAATTTTGTGTGTCTGTTTATGAGCAGAAAATGATTTCTCATGCGCAGAATGCCTATCCCCAAGGCTGCCCCTACTCTCTTGCACCAGAAAAAAGCTTACTCATTCATTGTACAGAAGCAACATGTGTCTACTGGTCTGTCTCTTCGGCCAAAAGAAAATGTACCTGCCTTTTTCTTGGCAGAAAAATCTATCTTCCTCAAAAAACACGCACACGCGTGTGCACACACACACACACACACACACGTCTCCCTTCCTCTCCCTAAGTTTATATCACCTGAAAAACCAAGATCTTTCTCTGGAATTCTTGGTTCTCAAGAAATCATGGAGACTCTTGCTCACTGAGAAGGGTCCAGAGCTCTCTGTCACACACACACACACACAGAGTCACATGGAGACTCACAGCAGGAAGAACACTGTGTGTGTTTCCACGCATCCGTTACCCTCTCTGTACACCTACACGCACATGGACTTACATTCGGGAAGAAACGTGCCCCCCACCCACTAAGAGTATAGCACTCGGAAATCAAGCCTCTTTCTTTCTCGTGCTTGGCTTACAAAAAATCTGTCTGCAAATGGAAAATGCCTTCTTCTTCTAGAAGACTTTCTCGAAAGTACACTATCCCTGGAGACAAATGACCCCCCAAAGGAAGGGCGCTGGAGAGAAAACTCACACCCATTCTCACCGCCTTTTTGTATCTGGAAGTTGTGTGTGTGTGTGTGTGTGTGTGCCCACAAAATCACTGTTTTGGGGGGTCTGTCTTCTTACAACCCCCAAAGTATATATCTTTTCCCAGAAAGAAAAACTCCCTCTGTGTCTGTGTGTCTGTCTGTCTCTCTCTCTCTCACACACAGAAAGAAGAGAGCTGTGTGTGCATGTGGATATAAGCAGAAAAAGTCTCTCTGAGATGAGCCAACTCCTTGCAAGCAGAAAAAAGGATGTTCTTTTTCCACAAAGAAAAAAAAAATACTCCCAACACACGCGCGTGCGCACACACACACACACACAGAAATGTGACTCTCCTTTATGTTTGTATTATCTGGAAAATGAACAGACAAACAAACAAACAAACATTCTGTTTCTCAGCTCACAGAAAATTATATGTATGCTTGTCTCTAGGCAAAAAAAAAAAAAAAAAGTCTCTATTTCCACTCTGAAAAGTCACTTTTTAAAAATCACTGGGCAGAAATGCATCCTCCCCCATAAAGACCACAGCAGATAAAAACATACATCCTCAAATTCAGAAAACTCTGTGTGTGTGTGTGTGTGTGTGTGTGTGTGTGTGTAGGGGGATAATTCCTTTATTAGACTGTCTCTTCCTGAGGGCCAAAAAAAGGCATGTTTTTCCCATGGAGCAAGAATGTCAGGACACAGACACACACACACGGGCAGAAGGTCTTTGTTTTCTCATTAAGTGTGCACCACCTAAATTCCCAGCACTGTAATTCTCAGTTCACAGAAACATGTGCATCTCCAGGTAGAAAATGTTCTTTTTTCCCTTCCGGCAAAGTCTTCCCCCTAAAGCTTTTCATCATCAGGCCAAAATCATTCCCCTCTCCTCAGGACAGCACGGATAAGCCAGAAAGAGTGCACGCTGGGAAAGAAGAAAACTGTGTGTGTTTGTGTTTTCACACGTGTGTGGTTACGAACAAACTGTCTCTCTGTGCATTTCCTGATTTCGTTGATTTTGTTCAAGCAGAAAAATATACGTGCTGTTTTTCCCAATATATACAAAAAAACTCCTGTCTCTCTCTCTCTCACACACACACACAAACGCACACACACACACACACAAACGCACACACACACGCACAAGGCCTCCTTGTCGCCTGGCTCCTGAGCACATGGCTCCCACCCCATCACTCAGGCCGCCCCAGCTGAGAAGCCACGCTGTTTCCCAGTTTGCAGAGGATTCTGTGTGTTCGTGTGGGCAGGAGATGCCCCCCTTCTTCCCCCTTTCCCTCCCTCATCCCCTCCTGGAAAGGGCTCCTCTGCTGCAGCCAAGAAACACAGGGCGGTAGGAAACACACGTCCTCACCCCCACCACACCCGGCACCACCAGACGGGACCCTCCGGGCTGTGAGAAGGCCCCTGTCTGTCGCTCTGTCTCTCCTGCTCAGGGAAACACGTGTGTGTGTGTGTGTGTGTGTGTGTGTTCTCTGGGAAGAAGATCAATCTATCCATTTCTTTCTCTGTCTCTCTCACTCCGCAGGAAAAATCATGGTTTTTTGCTGTGGACCACCGTGGAAACACCTCCCTCGAGGGCTGGAAACCCCACCACCGGCTCTGTTCTCCCTGCGCCGAGTCTGGCTCCGTAGCCTCTGTGAACACACACACATACACACACCCTACCCCTGGCTCTCAAGAGAGATATACACACACCCCTTTCCCTAGGCTGAAAAGTGCATTCGTGTCACTGTCCAGGCCCCAAGTCTCTGTGGTCCACCCAGCACCCTGGCCCACCAGTGACCTTGGCATAGGGAAGGGGCAGAAGTGGTGGATACTTTCTCCCAGGGCCCCCAGCCCTCACTCCCAAGGCCCCTCCTGGGGTCCCCTTCCACCTGAGCCAGGCTGCTCTGTCCCCCTCCACACCAGCCAGGGTACTCAGTGTCCCAGTTGAGCACTTCCCTGCCCCTCCAGGCCCGCCCAGAGGGGACATGGGACCCCCCACCCAATGCCCACCTCCCCGGTGGCACTTCACTGCCCCCAGCCTGTACAGGCAGCCTGAGGACTCGGCGGAATCTGGACGCCCCCAGGCGGGTAGCTGTCCGCCCGAGTAAGCTGGTCCTGGCCCAGCCCCCTCCCCCCGTGGGGTATCTCTCCCTCCAGCTCCTCTCCCAGGGGGTCTGCCTCCCGACCCGCCTCCTCTGGGCTCCATCAGGGGGAGGCCTGGAACTCGCGGTGGGCGATACCGCAAGCAGGACCAGTGCTGGGGGCGTGGGCCAGAAGAAGGGGAAAGGGCCACCAGTAGCCCCTCGCCCGTCCGCTGGGCTCTGCTGAACCGAGCAGTCCCGGCGCCGCCGCCCCCCACGCACTGCGCTCACTCGCTGCACAACAGTGCGCCCACGCGGCCACAGACGGAACTGCAGGTAGCGACCGTAAAACTCTCTGCGCAATGTTTTCTTAGAGACTCAGTCCCTTCTAGAAGCTTCCACCAATCTTTCCTTGTCTTAGAGGCCCCGACTTGGGACCCAGGAAGAGGGGCTTGTCGCCAATCTCCTCTTCTTGAATATACGGATTTCAGGTGTTGCTCTCTGATCCTTATTTAATGCGTTTGTGCCTGCAATCCCCCCCACCCCCCAAATAAATAAACAGAAGATTTCCAGGCTGCCGATCCATGCCATTTCACTGGAGGGAACACAGAATGAGATCATAGACTTGATCGACTCTCTGCTCTTTCTCTTTCTGACTAGGGGAAACTGGGCAAGTCACAGGGCCTTTGTGAGCCTCAGTTTCCCCATCTGAAACACACAGCCCTGGAGGAGTTGCTGACAGGGTCACAGGACAGGGGGGAAGCCTGGAGACCGTGCTGGCCGCGGATGGCCTTCCCAGCACAAGATAGTTCCTCCCCGTAGGGGGTCCCCTTGTGATGATTAGCTAACAGCTCCCAGACAGGGGTACATGAGGTCCCAGGGCCACTGGCCACCCAAAGGATGGTCGTGGGATGGATGCCTCTGTGCCATTCAAGTGGGGGAGTTCCTTAGCGGGGGGGGGGGGGGGTCTGGGCTCCTGGAAGTGGGGCGCGGCTTGTAAAGATGCGTGCTCCTGTGGCCCAGCGAAGAAGTTCTAGGCCAAGGGTAACTTCTCCTAATGACCCCCTTGTCTCTAATCAACAAGGATTAGCTCAGCCTTGTAGACAGACTATACAATATGTCATCCCGGTGAGGTCTTCATCAGGTCACTAATGGACCCATACGGGGTTGGGTCCACTGGGGCTTCTCCACCACTTTTGGGACGTGGAGCACAGCCGCCATCTTCCTCACTCCTCTCCCCACCATGCTACAACTGGTTAGGTTAAGTCATCATCTTTATCTCCACTCTGGCCATACGTGTTTGTGTGGCTCAACGCTCCACCCCCCCACCCCCCCCACGCCCCCGTGTCTTATCCCACTTCTCCTTCAAAATCTTCCAGCTTTAGGAGATTAAAGAGAAAGTCATTTCTTTGATAGTTGTTTACTGAGGTCCTGCTATCTTTCAGGAACCCTGCCAGCTGCTGGGGATATGGCATAGACAAGGCAAGTCTCCATTTTCTCAAGGATCTTACATTCTAGTGTGGGAGAAGGCAGCACACAAGCAAATCCATAAGTAAACAAGATGATAAAGCCTATGAATGAAGCAAAACAGGATTGAGAGTAATCAGGAGAGGCTTCTTTAAATGTGGGGGTCTGGGAAGGGTTCTCTGAATCATGAGAAGGAGCCCGCCATGTGCAGAATAGAAGTAAGGATGTTCTAGGTAGAGAGAAGAGAAAGTGCAAAGACCCTGGGGTGAGGATAAGAGGTGGGAGTGGGGGCAGTATCGGGAAGCAGGCAGGACCCACGTGTGCTGGAGGTGAAGACCAGGTGAAGGATTGGGATTTTCATCTAAGTTTGGGAGAAGCCAGTGGATTTCAAGCAGGGAATGACAGAATCTGATTAGTGGCCTTGAGGTCCTTCTGTGACAGTGTGGAGGGGTCAGGGCTGGGGAGCAGATGTGGACACAGGAGGTCACATTTGCTGAGGTCTGGGTAGGAAAAAATAGTTGGAGATGTTGGAGGTGGAGAAATGTATTCAGATTTGGGAGATAAAGACAATAAAACTTGGAATAACATCGTTCCATTTCTCAGACATTTAGGCTGTAGTATAAAGCAAGGCTCTATGGTTGGGCTGAAATCCCACCTCCTACTGTAGGGAGGGTCCTTACCTCTTCAGTCCTAATTGTCTGCTGTCTTATCTGCTGATGCTTTGAATAACATATATGGTTAGTGCTGCTGAGTTTCTCCTGGGTTTACATCTTGCTTTCTAACTAAATAAGGAGCTTCCTTGAGGAGAGGGCTAGTAACTTACTTTTCCTTTCTTCCCAACCCTGTAAGGTCTTACCCATGGCAACTTTCCTAAGTAGCTATTGAGATGTCTGCTGTGTTCACAGCTGTATCCCCACTGCCTAGGACTGCACATGCCATGGAGTTGTCAATGCTATGCTATGCTAAGTCACTTCAGTCGTGTCCGACTCTGTGCGACCCCATAGATGGCAGCCCACCAGGCTCCCCCGTCCCTGAGATTCTCCAGGCAAGAACACTGGAGTAGGTTGCCATTTCCTTCTCCAATGCATGAAAGTGAAAAGTCAAAGTGAAGCTGCTCAGTCGTGTCCAAATCTTAGCGACCCCATGGATTGCAGCCTAACAGGCTCCTCCGTCCATGGGATTTTCCAAGCAAGAGTACTGGAGTGGGGTGCCATTGCCTTCTCTGGAGTTGTCAATAGATATTTGTTGAATGAGTGAATGCATAATTCAACCTAGCTGTGAGTGGTTGACCAGATGGCCAACAGTTTACCAAGTCAGAATCACCCTTCTATTGTCTTTCTCTTGGTGGCATTGGCTGTCCAAAACCTCTTGTTTTGGGGTTTCCTTCAAAACCTCTCTGGCTGCTCCTCTGAGGGCTGGGTTGACCCCTGAGAAACCATTTCCTTATGGGCATTGCTGGTGTTTTCACAACATTCTTACATGTTGACCTTGAGATCTTGAACTTTCTTACAGTGCAACTGAGGGAGTGGGGCTAGACACACAGTATGGACTGCTGGCTCCAACTTTGAAATAAAATGTTTAAATAGCATGTCTCATGATACTGAAAGCAATAGTCTAAAATGTGTTCTGTAATAGTCATTGATACAAATGTATCATTTCTAAATTACCATGTTTCAGAGTTCACAAGAAAAGAGGATGGTTATGAAACAGCCGCCAATCCCAACATTTCCTGGATGGCCCAGAACAATCGTTCTCACTGGGTTTCACTTGAGAATCACTTTCAAGGAGGAGACTTTTTCAATTTGCCATAAATCCTACAATGTTTATTTTTAGATGTTCCAGTTCCATAATAATTTGCAAATGAGACATGCTTTGAACCCAGGTTGGACTTGGCTGAAACTCCCCAAGAGGAGACTTGATATCATTTGGCTAAAGGGAAACAGAAGTAGAATTTTAGAAAATACCAGTCTCCTTGTAGTGAGTCCTCCCACAGTGTTTGTGCCCTGGTTGTGGACCTTTATCTGCAACATTCACCTCCTGGAAATAAAATCATGTTAACCCTTCACACTTTAGTTAGAATAAGATCACTTGTTTCAGCTTTTCACCGTGAATCCCTGTGAAGCCCCTAAATGAGATCTCCTGAGAAATGGGCATGGGGTTACTAAAGCCTGAAGATGACTCCAATACTTTGGCCTCCTGATGCAAAGAACTGACTCATTGGAAAGGACCCTGATGCTAGGAAAGATAGAAGACAGGAGGAGAAGGGGATGACAGAGGATGAGGTGGTTGGATGGCATCACCGACTCAATGTACATGAATTTGAGTAAGCTCTGGGAGTTGGTGATGGACAGAGAAGCCTGGCATGCTGCAGTCCATGGGGCTGTAAAGAGTTGGACACGACTGAGTGACTGAACTGAACTGAACTGAAGATGACTTTGGAGGCAAGACACACTCTGGACCATGAGGGCCTTCCAGAATCTCTGAGAAATCCACCCTTGGGGTTCTGGAAAGCCATCCGGTGCAATTCAGGGGTTGGTCCTTACAAGTGAGAACTCCCTGAAGTAGAGAGAAGATAGCTACTTGGGAAGCAAAGGCCTTAACTTGGAGTCTTGGCTCTCCTTCTCACTGACCATGTGACCTCGGCCAAACTCTAGGCCCATGGAGTTATCCTTTCTGAGTGTCCATGTAAACCCAGAGGAATCTTCTTCCTCACATGGGTGTGAGTAGGACAAGCCTTCTTTCTAATCCAAAGCTGTCTGTCCACTGAGAGAGCTTCCTAAAGCTCTCTTTAGGAGAAAGGGCTTCCTAAAGCAGTGGCAAACTCCTTCCCATCTGATTTTATCTGAAATGAGGAAATTCAGTTGGAAAGCGATAGCAAAACGCTGATCTTAACCTCACTCTCAGAGCCTCATACCTGGATGTAAGGTTTCTCTGAGGGTATGGCTCCCCCTGGTTGCCACAGCCCAAAAACAACTGGAAAACTTCAGTTATCTTCTCTCCAAAATGGTAAATGAGGAAATAAGACAAGTAAAGAAATGAAAGAAAAAAAGAGGAAAGGAGAAAAGAGTTGACTTGAATCAAGGTGAGTTCATTTAAGCCACAAAATGAGGGAGGGCTTTCCATGAAAGCCAGATTCTTTCTGCCTCATGTCCAAAATTCAAGTAATTATTGAGTGTTTAATGTGTACCAGGTGCAGTTATTGAGTGTTTACTGTGTACCGGGTGCAATTATTGAGTGCTCACCATCTACTACATCCCAAGGTTACAAAAGGTAGTGACACCTGGCCTGTGTCCACAGGGAGATCCCAGGTTCCCATGCAACACCTGTACTCAAGTTACAGAAACAGTTTTTCCTTTGCTCCTCTGTTTTGGTCTTCCCTTCTCTTTTCCTCTTTAGTCTCTCCTCCTTTTCCCTGGCTTTGTCTCTGCCTCTCATTTTTCCCTTCTGACCCTTCTTCCTTGTCTCTCTTTGGCCACGATGCACAAGTATGTTTTCATCCATTGAATGCATTGAATTGAGTTGATCTTGTGTGTGCTAACTCCCTTCAGTTGTTTCCAACCCTTTGCAACCTTATGGACTGTATCCCTCCAGGCTCCTCTGCCCATGGGATTCTCCAGGCAAAAGTACTGGAGTGGGTTGCCATGCCCTGCTCCAGGGGATCTTCCCAACCCAGGGATCAAATCCATGTCTCCTGTCTTGCATTGCAAGTGGATTCTTTACCTGCTGAGCCACTGGGACATTCTTTAACTTAGAAGTGAGTGATCATGCAGAGCCTTGAAACTCTCACTCCACACACAGCATTCATTTGCTTTCTGGAGTATGAAAGTCTTGATGAAAAAAAAATTGTGGTCTGAATTTAAGGATGTGTCCGTTGTACCTTCTAGAATAGGACTGAAATTTCCATTGACCATGTTTTTAATGTGAAACGTGGAGGCTCAGAAAACCACCCAGGAAACTAGGATTCTTCGCAGGGATCTTGGGAGAGATCTTTGGTGAGAAAACAATTTAGATTCAGAGAGGTTATGTGCCCAGACTGTTTATTTCATGAGTGAATGAATGACACGGAGTGGCAGGACCCAGCTAAAGTCTTTGTTGCTCAGAAAAGGTCTGTTAGTTTTGCCTTTCCCAGATGGCAAAAAATGTTCTTGATAAGTCTGATTTTCTGTTTAGGCAGATCCATCCCTTTGCTGTCAATGAGAACACAACCAAAAAGGTCACGATTTTTCACTGTCAGCGAGAAACAATGAATGAGTGTATTAGGGTCGCCGTTGGAAAAAGAGGAACGAGAACAAAACTTTCATCCTCACCTTTTGCTTCCTGGTCCCAGTGGGCCAGTCAGCTCCTACTCTTTCAGGGGTGAAACCTTCTCAGTTTCAATGTCTCTGTGACCTTCAGGCATTATTTCACTGCATCTCCTTTGCAAAGAGAGAGCAAAGGAAGAAGAGTCAAGTGAGAAGAGGGAGGTGGACATATGTGTGCAGGTACATACACTCTTTTTTGGACCCGCCATCTACATCTCTTGATTTGACTTCCTTGACACACATCTGTCACTTGAACTTGAACTTTCATACTCGTGATCTGCTCTCCAAACAACAGACATTTAAAAACAGTGATCTGGGAAGTTCATTCACAGGCAGGCAACCTCATATTCTTTGGATGAATTTCTGCTGCTTTTCTTCACGTACTGCGAGGGCAGTCATGCAGCTGGCAAGCAGGAGTGGCCCAAGGCATGGCAACGTCCTGCTACACAGAGTCTGGGTCCTCACTAGCATAGATATCCTTTAAGCACCAGGCAGAACCTTTGAAGATCACACGGAGCAGAACTAACAGATTTGGGAGAAAGCGATGAATGTGTGCATTACCTTTTCACCTTGTGAGAAGCAAGAAGATCAACTATGCTATGAATGAGGGAATAAAATATCTGACTGGTGGTAATGACAAGATGAATCCAAGAAGGATTATAAACCCTGGAGGTTATAAACCCTCAGTGGCATCTTTATGAAATGTAGTCTCCTTTTTTTTTTTCTCATAAACGTAGTCTCTTACTATTAAAGTACAGTCATTATTTTCTTAAAAAACCCAACAAGTTGGCATCCATGTTCAAGTCCTTTTAATGAAGTTATTGCAGAAAAAAATGAGAGAGCAGAGAGAGACCCTGAAAAGCAGACTTAGCAGGAAGTTGTTTAAAAGACCATGAGAGAGTCCATCAAGAGAGATGTAGGGAAAATTTGCCAAGAGAATTCGTGTTGGCTCAGCAAATAAAATACCCCTGAATAAGCTGATTAATGTTTATTTGCATCCACCGAATGTTCGGGCCCCGGTGACTGCAGCAGAACAGCTGAGACAAGCACTCAGCTGTGTGAGGGCCCACTCATTAAGGGCCACCATCGTCCCCACCTGTCACTTTATTTTCCCCGGTTCATTTATTCCCTTTGAAAATCATGACGGAGAATTGATGCCTCAAAATGTGTGCCTTGTCACGACCAATTTCCCCTTGTTTGTGGAGAAAGCAGGAGCATGTCCCCTGTTGCCTGGAACGAGGGCCCCTGTGTGGGTCCTGGCCCCCTGGGCCGGAGCTGCACCAGGTGCTGTTGACTCTGCCACCCCCGCCTCCCATCACCTGGGAACCCAGCCAGGGCACCCCAGCTCCTCTGCCTTTTCGAGAGAACGAGTGTATCACACACTGTGGCTCCATCTGGGACTTCAGAGTTCAGAGACCATGCTGCCACCATCTCCCGCCATGGCCCACAGAACTCTGCCCACAGACAGCATTTACCAAACACACAGATGGCACCCCACAAGCCAAGCCAAGAAGACTTCTACCTCCCCACATCACTCACCTCCTGGGGCATAGCTGGATGCTCCTGGCCCATCTCCAGCTGCCATTCTGGGTCCTTCCTGTCAGGGCACTCTCTGGGCCCCTCAGCATCCACTTTGCCTCTTCCAAGAGCTTGATGTTTCCAGGCTGGGAGGCTTTCATTCCCGAGTATGGTGATGGCGAAGGGAGGTGATGTTGTACTTGGGATCACAAAGACCGCAAATCATCCTGAGAGCACTTGGGCAGAGGCTGCCTGGCTCCCCGGGCCTGGTTAAGGATGCTTGGTGTTTCTGCAATTCTGTCATCCAGACTCCAGCAGCAGCCCATTGAAGAGCACTGCTGGGCATAAAGAAGCAAAGGGAGAAAAACAGCCCCAACCCAAAGTCCAATCAGGTCCTCCATAACCCAGCATCTACCAGGGAGGAGCAACTGTGCAAAGGGCCGGAGAGGGGAAGGGAAATGAACAATTGGCCATGCTGCGGCCCCATCACCAGTGGACACAATGGTCATAAGCCACAGCCTAGGAGGCAGTTAGGGCGGGGGCTCCCAGGAAAGCGAGTAGCCCCCTCTCAGAGCTGGAGGAGATGCAGACAGAGTTTGGCAAGGAGTCTCACCCACTACCGATTCCAAGGGCTTTTTTTCTTTTTGTTTTTAAGGTGAACACTTCCCCTCCAAGGCTCTGAAGGCTCATACGTAGTAATGGGTTGAGTCCTCACGATGGCCCTTGAGGTCAGGTATGCTGTCTGGCGGGCTTCCCCAGTGGCTCAGCGGTAAAGAATCTGCCTGCAGTGTAGGAGCCGAAGGAGATGTGAGTTCAATCCTGGGTTGGTAAGATCCCCTGGAAGAGGGCAAGGCAACCCACTCCAGTATTCTTGTGTGAAGAAGCCCACAGACAGAGGAGCCTGGAGTCCACGGATGGCAAAGAGTCAGACACGACTGAAGTGACTTAGCATGCATGCATGGTGTCTAGCAATGTCCAGAGACGTTTCTGTTTGTCACAACTGGGAGAGGACCTCTAGTGGGTAGAGGCCAGGGAGACTGCCAAGCCAAGCCTACAGGGCCGGGACAGCCCCATCAATCAGTGCGGCCCCAGGGGACTGTGGTGAGCATCCCTGAGGAGGAGCTATGTCATCAGCTCCGTTTTCCAGTGAGAAGATAAACACACAGAGAGGGGAAGCGACTTGTCCGTGGGTGCACAGCTCACAGCTGGCTATGTGTCTGTGCTAGAACCCCTGACAGGGCTGTTTCTTGGTTCCCACTAGGAAAGGCCACCGTTCATTCCACCGGGAGTGTGTGCCTTTGCACCATCACGACCTCTGTTTCTCCCCTTGGCTAGAGACCACCCTGGGAGCAGAAACCTGCTCTGAAGAGCCTGGAAGTCCAGCACGTGATGTGCAGACCTCTGAGCTCCTGGAATCAAGATATTTGGAAAACCATCAAAAGCAGCGGTCAGAGACACCCCACCCTGTGGAGTGAACGTCAAGGGAGCCTGTGCCAAGCGCAATGAAGGATTTTTGCCTAAACCTCACATTCTTGGATCATAGAAAGAGCAACATCTGCATTTTCATATATCTTAGCATTAATACTCCAAGAAGTCTGAATAATAAACATTTGGATAGGGTAAAGCTCTTCCCCCACCAGACAGACAGGGCCTGGTCTGATGACTTGGTGGGATCTTGCTAGGGACCTCCCGTTAGGGGGGCAGATGGCAGCCCAGGGTCCCAGCTGGGCCCTAAGCTGACCCACAGTCATGAGGCCCTGATGGCAGGTGTCATGCTGGGTTACCAAGGGGACCGCAGGTATTACAACTGCAACGGTCCATTTTATTTTTCTTTGATTCCACTAAGCTGGACAGTGACCACAGTCTCTTAAAAAAAAAAATCTTGCCAAAAGAAAGCCTCCCCAACAGCTGGGCTGTTCTGTACATTTAATCTCTGCCTGGAAGGAGGAGAGAGAAACAGCCTGGCTGGTAAACACCGGCTGCCGCTGGCACAACCCGCAAAGCCTGCGCCCACACCCCTCTCCTGGAGTCCCTGCACCCAAAGCCTGGGAGTTATCCCTTTGTGAGAGAGACAGAGGTTTCATTTCATCATCAGGGTTCAGGATTAAAGTGTCTGGAACAAGGATGAGGGGATTACCCTTTCCTTGTCCCATGCTCTGACCTGTGTGAGGACAGACCGCATGAAAGAGTAGAAAATGGAATCCCCCTAATTCAGGAAACGATCTGAGGCCACAATCCCCCCATACAACACTTTGTGTGCGTGCTTAGTCGCTTCAGTCGTATCCGACTCTGCGACCCCATGGAAGCCTGCCAGGCTCCTCTGTCCATAGGATTCTCCAGGCAAGAATACTGGGATGGGTAGCCATTCCCTTCAACACTTTGCTCACACTCCAGACCTTCAGAACTGATTCTCCTGCCCTAGAACCTGGGTGAGAAGGGCACCAGGAGCCCAAGAAAGCATTCCAGGGCCACCTTGAGTGTCCCAGCTGCAAAGGAGCCAGAGCACCCAGAAGCTACAGGTCCTGTTTACGAGAGCTGTCCCCTGATGCGCCAAGCTGTGCTCTGTCTCCTGGATTCCAGCCCCCTGCCTTCTGCTCTTCTTGGAATTTCCATGTGACCTGCTGACCCCACATCAAAGGAAGTGATCCCAGGCCTTCAAAGTGGAGCTTGAGCCAAGCTGGGCACGTGGAGTGCTTCCCCCACCCACCCTGGGGACCCAGGGGCTGACCCTGCCCAGCAAAGAGGGCGCCCACAGTGGGGCCAGCACCCCCTGCCCCCCACCAGGCCTGGGCTCTTGGAGCTTTCAAGTGTCACTTAACAGCAATTAGATGGTTGGGAAGGTAGATTTGCTGACAATTAGTCCAGGGCCAGGGATAAGAGGGACTTGCTCAGGCAGCAACGTCTTGTTTAGAAAGTTGTCTCTTCTCCCACCCTGTTTTCCTTCCAGCTAATCAGCCACCCAGCACTCTCCCTCCAAAGTGCCAGCTGGGAACCGTCAAAGCCCCACGCGCCCCTCATGCAGTGCAGGCCCAGCCTCTCCAGGGGGCTCGGGTTTCCAGCCCCAAGGCTGGTTTCTGTCTAACTCAGGTGGTTCCATTTAACACGGGAGGGACCGAAGAGCCCAGGGCCATGGGGGGCTCCCCGGCCTGCTCTCCATCAAGACGGCCTGGTCCCTTTCGAGGCTGCATGTTCTCACCCTCAGCCCCTGCCTGCTGGGGACAACCAGGGGGCTTAGAAACCTCCTCTAAGAGGGTACCTGGTGCACTTCTTACAGCTTCTCAAAAGGAACAAGCTTGTCTGGGCCTTGAGTAAAGCAAGTGTTTCTACAGCTGTTCTGGTTGGGGTAGGATGGAGGGTTTGTTTGTTTTGCTTTGTTTCGTTTGACTTTACGTGGGATTTATTAAATTGTTTTCATGTTGAAGTTTGATACTCAGATGGTGGTGCTGCTCCACCAAGGGAGGTTTTGCCTTCTAGGGAACACTGGCAGTGACTGGAGTCGCTCTGGGTGTCACATCTGGGGGTGAGGAGACGCCATTGGCATCTCGTGGATGGAGACCCAGGAGGCTGCAGCGCAGAGGTCAGCCCCCTCCATACCGAGTAAGCTGACCTCAAACATCAGTAGTGCTGAGGTTGAGATACGACCTGACATACAGCCAACTGTGCAAATCTAAAGTGCACACATCAATACATCCACTAACTTGCAGATAGCGACATATTGTACTAAGTTTCTTAACACTGCTGTAACCAATTACCACAGACTTAGTGGTTCAGATGGTAAAGAATCTGTCCAAAATGTGGGAGACCTGGGTTCAATTCCAGGGTCAGGAAGAACCCCTGGAGAAGGGAATGGCAACCCACTCCAGTATTCTGGCCTGGAGAATTCCATGGACAGAGGAACCTGGCAGGGCTATAGTCCATGGGGTCCGAAAGAGTCAGACACTGAGTGACTAACACTAGTGATTTAAAACAACACGCATTTATGATTTTATAATTTTAGAAATCACAAGTCCTAAAATCAAGGTGTCAGCAGGACTGCATTCCTTCTGAGGCTTTTTTTTTTTTTAATATTTATTTTTTATTTGACTGTACCAGGTCTTAGATGCGGCATGTGGAATCTTTAGTTACAGCAGGCAAATTCTTGATTATGTCATGCGGGATCTAGATCCCCTACCAGAGATCAAACCCAGCCCCTCTGCATTGGAAGCTCAGAGTCTAAGCCGACCACTAGGGAAGTCTCAACATACTTAATATAGTTTTTTAAGCTCCTGGCATTAATATACACACAGTCCTCCTGGATGAGGGGTCGGTGGGGGTGGGGAGTAGGCTTGACTGATTTTGTAGGTCTAGGACTGTAGGCTTAAAGATGGCAAGTTGCAAACATTCACACTATTTCTCATTTACTCAACAATACTGGACTTGGACTTGGGGCTATGCACCAAGGCTTAGAGGTTGGAGATGGAGATCAGAGCTGGAATGCAAAAGGGATCCACCCCAGTTGTTATTGGAGTCACAGCTTCAAGGAAACAGATGGCAAACTAGAGTTTGTGATATAATTCATTATATTTAGTGCTAGAGTTCAGGTTCAGGTGGCTATGGGACCCACCCCTCATCCCCAATCATTGATCTTTCTCTCTCTCTCTCTCTCTCTCTTTTTTTTTTTTTACTATCTCCATGGCTTGGCACCTTCTAGAATGTCATGTAGTTGGAATTGTACAATTCATAACCATTTCAGATTGGCTTCTGCCACTTAGCAATAGGCTTTTAAGGTCCCTTCCTTGTCTTTTTGTGGCTTGCTGGGTCTTTGAATTGTTAAGGTATCATGTTAGCAAGATGATTGATAAGTCTAAGATAAAGAGAGGTTAGTGGAAGCCAGGAGGCATGAGACAAGTCAATAAATGAGCAAAGTGTTTGGGAGCCAAAGGTTCAATCTCACACCTTATCCAAGTCTTTTTGAAAAATGAATATGTTAGTTTTTGTCTTCCTGCTTTAATGTCAATCATATTTAAGGTGTGTGTTTTTTAAATTTATTTATTTGGCCACGTTGGGTCTTAGTTGCCTCATGCGGGATCTTACATTGTGGCAGACGGGCTCCAGAGTGCATGGGCTCCGTAGTTGCTGCCTGTGGGCTTTGTTACTCCAAGGCATGTGGGATCTTACTTCACCAACCGAAGATCGAACCTGTGTGCCCTGCATTGCAGGGCAGATTCTTAATCACGGATCACCAGGGAAATCCTCATCCCAGTCTTGCCTCCAGACATACATGTCCAGTTCTAAGAGGTCAACATCACGACTTGTCACATGCTGCTGTCCTGGTCCAGTGGTGATCCCAGAGCCAGGGTGGCTTTCCCAGGGGACCATGGTTACCTGTCTTCATGGATCCGAGCTGATGCTCAGAAGAAATGTCTCTGTTTTCTTACTCCTGGACAGTCTTATGTCAAACAGTTCTCAAGACTTCCAAGTCCAGAAGTGCTCCTGAGGGGTGGGGGTAGATAGTGAGCACTCAGCAAAGGTTCTTGGTTGTTTCTCCCCATCGAGACCCCTGTGCTCCAGCAGCCCTGAGCCCCACTTGTTGGTTTCCCTGCCGACTCATCCATTTGACTGCCTGCCTGTATGAGCTCACCCTGAGATATACATATATTGTGCACAGTCTTTCAAATGTTTTTTTCTTACTAAAACAATAATAGCTGCACTACAAAACTATTAATCTGGCAGTAAATTCTTACAGAAAATTTATTGCTAAGACTGTATTTCAGGAATTGGTTGCGTTATCCCAGAAGGGGGTTCAATTAAACACTTAAAAATAAAAGTCACACAGGATTTAGATGGCGCCTCTTGGATGAAGGTTTCAAAGACTGTCTATCCTCTTCCCATCAGATTCTCTACAGATGATTTCAGAGGCTGAGAAATGGCAGAGCTAAGTCCAAGGTCAACCATGAAGTCATCGGCAGCATCGACTTATCTCATCGTTTGCTCGGCTGTGCCCTGTGCCTCTCACTACTGCTGGCTTTGGAGGTGTTTATCCCATGCTGTAGCCTGTAGGCCAGCAGAGTTTCTAATGGTGGTTTGATCTTGATTTGCAGCTTTCATCAAGGTCAAGGTATTCCCAGTCCAGCAGGGAATTGGGGAACAAATGGGGGAATTTTATGGAGAGTTATAAGGAAGAAAGTGAGAAACTGAAGGGGAGAAATAGCAGTATAAAGGACCTCTTTACAGAAACCCCAAGTGAAAATGCCCAAAGAGGGAAAAGTAAGAAATGGGTCCTGTTTGGGGTAGAATGGAAGCACATATATGTATGGCTGAGTTGCTCTGCTATCCACCTGAAACTATTGTTGTTCAGTTGCTAAGTTGTGTCTGACTCTTTGTGACCCCATGGACTGCAGCACGCCAGGCTTCCTTGTCCTTCAGTATCTCCCAGACTTTCCTCAAGTTCATGTCCATTGAGTTGGTGATGCCATCCAACCATCTAATCCTCTGTTGTCCCCTTCTCTTCCTGCCCTGAATCTTTCCCAGCATCAGGGACTTTCCCAATGAGTATCTCAGTATCATGTAGCCAAAGTACCAGAGCTTCAGCTTCAGCATCAGTTCTTCCAATGAATGTTCAAGGGATGATTTCCTTTAAGACTGACTGGTTGGAACTCCTTGCTGTCCAAGGGACTCTCAAGAGTCTTCTTCAACACCACAGTTCAAAAGCATCAATTCTTCAGTGCTCAGCCTTCTTTATGGTCCAATATAGAATAAGAAGTTTAAAAAAATAAAGACTGCATATCAAAAAAAAAAAAAAAGGAAAAGAAATGGGTCCTGGAGAAGCCCTAGGCTATGGCAGGATGGGAGCAGTCCTAAGTGTAAGGCGGGTCTCCACCATGGGGAGCTGTCCACATACTTGGGGACCTGGGAATGTACACACTCAGGGTGTAATGCCTCCCCAATAAAGGACCTGGACAAACCACTTGTGGACTTCAGGGGAGAGGGACAGGCTTGGCACTGGTTCGGTCCAGTGATGGATGGCAAGGGCAGAGTCCTAGGGTGGGGAGATGTTTCCAGTGAGGTAGGTGAGGGTGGTCAGGTGGCTGCAAGCCTAGGTGGATGATGGGGGTGGTGAGGTCTTGAAAGACAATGGGAGAATGCCATTTATTCAACCCTTCCATGCATATCTATGGAGCCCCCAAGCTCTGTGCCAAGAGACAGCAGGTTCTGCCCTGGGCAGTGGACTCTGGTCTGCAGGCAGCTGGGAGATGGGCGAGACAGTGTACAGAGGACTCTGGGGTTTTGGAAGGAAGTTTGGGAGGCACTTTGCTCCCTTCCCCACCTATGGCTGTTTCCTGCCATCCCTCTGGGGTTGTCTGTGGGATGGAGCTCCCGGTCTCCCCTCCCCATGTTCTGACAGTGAGAGTATCAGCTCCCACCTTGGGAGGCAGGACCCGGAGCCATGTTCAGGCTCGCTGCTCTTTCATTTCTGGGCTGGTCGGCTGCTCACAACAGTGTCCGAGATGGACACCGCTCAGGTTCTTGTGTTATAGTTGGGGAAATTGAAGATTCAAGAGAGGCAACAAGTGCCTTTCCCAAGGCCAACCGGCCGGCATCACAGACAACAGTCAAGCCCGTGGTCGCCCCCATCGTGGGCCCTGTGCCAGCTTGACCCCAGTGCTCTCACATGCCGAGGGAAATCCCTCTTCTGAGTGCTGTGGGTCTTCTCTCCCTTGAAAGAACACAGAACAGCCCTGCATATGGAATGAAAAGAGCTGGCCTCACACATCAGCAGCTTTCCTATCAAGCCTAGAGATGAAACAGAGGGAAATGCAAACAGCAGAACCCGGGAAGAGAGAGGCTGGCTTATCTCTATCGCCTCTGTCTCTGCCCTTCCCCATTCCTCTCTCTGCTTCTTGGGCTGAGTCCAAGCCCGTATCTGGGTATATTCTATATCCTGGGTTAGAAAACCAGAGCCTGGGATGAAAATCGAGTTGATATCTGCTGTGTTGGCTTTTCATCCTGATCTGTCTGATCTGTGTACATGGGCCAGCTACAGAGGGGACGGGAGGAGGTGCAGACAAGGCCTGGGTTCTTGCTTTTTTCTTTTATTTATTTTTAACTGAAGGATAATTGCCTTACAATATTGTATTGCTTTCTGCCATACATCGACATGAGTCAACCATAGGTATACATACGACTCCTTCCTCTTGAACCTCACTCCCCATCCCACCCCTCTAGGTTGTTACAGAGACCCAGTTTGAGTTCCTTGATTCATATGGCAAATTTCCATTGGCTATCTATTTTACATAGGGTAGTGTTTATGCTTCCATGCTACTCTCTCCGTTTGTCTCACCCTCTCCTTCCTCCCCCACGCCTGTGTCCACAAGTCTGCTCTCTCTGTCTGCATCTCCATTGCTGCCCTGAAAATAGGCTCATCAGTACCATCTTTCTAGATTCCATATTTATGTGTTAAGATATAATCTTTATTTTTCTTATTTCACTCTGTATAATAGACTCTAGGTTCATACACCTCATTAGAACTGACTCAAATACGTTCCTTTTTATAGGCCTGGGTTCTTGAAGGGGCCAGTTACAGTGATGGGAAGGAAGCTTTAATGGTGCGTCCGTTGAGGCTGTGACCTGTCCCAGTTTCCTATTTTTCTAACATTAGGCTGTCATTATCCTGTGGTGACTCCACCTGGGTCTCTCTAAAGGCCAGCTGCCCCTGTGGCTTGGACCCAGGATCCTTGGAAGAAGCTAGTTTGGTCAACTGTGAGGAAAGGGATGTAGATATTTCAAGCTTTCTGTGCACATGATGACCTCTGAATAGCCCCTTTCTTCCAGATGCACTCAGAGCAGCTAGAAAGCCCGAAGGAAACACTCCCTCTTGTCTATTGGTGTGCCAGAGTCTAGCTCCAGCATATTGGGAAGCCTGGCATTCTATAATAAGATCTAAAAAAACTTTTTTTGAATCTTAAAGGGAAATACCTCAAATGTGTGTGTGCACGTTCAGTCGCGTCCGACTCTTTGTGACCCCATGGACTGTAGCCCATCAGGCTCCTCGGTCCAGGGGATTCTCCAGGCAAGAATACTGGAGTGGGTTGCCATTTCCTACTCCAGGGGTCAAACCTGAGTCTCTATCTTCTCCTGCATTGGCAGGAGGGTTCTTTACCACTAGCACCACCTGGGAAAGTGAAAGCAGGGGTTGCTCAATTGTGTCTAACTCTTTGCAACCGAATGGACTATACAGTCCATGGGATTCTCCAGGCCAAAATACTGGACTGGGTAGCCTTTCCCTGCTCCAGGGGATCTTCCCAACCCAGTGATAGAACCCAGGTCTCCAGCATTGCAGGCAGATTCTTTACCAGCTGATCCACAAGGGAAGCCCAAGAATACTGGAGTGGGTAGCCTATCCCTTCTCCAGGGAGATCTTCCCAACCCAGGAATTGAACTGGGGTCTCCTGCATTGCAGGTGGATTCTTTACCAATTGAGCTATGAGGGAAACTCAAGGGCAGAGCCACCTGGGAAGCGTCAGATGATGCTCACCAAAAGCTAGGAAGATGCCTGGACTGCACAACTGGCCAGGACCTGGAATGAAATTCAACAGAAACAAGCAGAAACAATGGGAAATGATTGCAAAAATACTCTCTCCAAGTTGAGGAGGGAGGAGTAAGGGGAAGAGAAAAAGTAGGTTATTAGAGATTGGGGAAAGGGCAGGACGTACGCTCATAAATGTCTTGCAAGAAAGCGAAGGAAGGAGTGACTTTCTTGGACCCATAACAGATCATGCACTCAATAGGCTCCAGGGATGTAGAATCCAGAGAGAAGTCCGGATTCTATCTGAGTACAGTGGGGCAGGAGCTCATGAACAACCACATGCTCTCAAATAGAGCAGATGAGGCTGTGTTGGAGGCAAGAGCTGCTGCTTCTACTCCATTTCAGAGGTTTTGTAGGGTAATGGTGATAATGTCTTCCTTTCTGCTTTTCCCAAGGTGGCCATCTTTGAAAATAGGTCAGCAATGCATGAATCCTCAGCCCCCACTTTACAGACAGGAAACTGCAGGCTCAGCCTGTGAGGCTGAAAGACCCACTGAGGTAGGCAGAGGCGGAAGACAGGGCAGAGTGAGGGGCTTCAGAGTTCCCAGGAGAAAAGCCCAGAAGGCTTTTCTTCACCTTCCATGCCACAATTCCTGGTCCCTATTCTCCTCCAGAGACTGGAAACTCTGGCCAGGACTGTTCCACTCCGTGTCAGAGGGGTCCTCCCCTTCTGCCTTCCTCCCATCCTTCTTTTCATCCATCCTTCCATTAATTTGTTACATTTGAAAATTGGGAGGATTCCTGTTGTTGTCCAGATCCATAGCTTCTCTCTCAAAGAGTCAAGGATATGGCAGTAGTAGCCAGGCTCCCATGCAGCACTGGCACTTAGACGGGGCTGACACACTCAGCCCACATCCCTCATTCAGGATCTAGCATCTGGCCTGCCCTCTCTAGGTGCCCGCGTGTGATCTGTGTGCTCTGCCAGCACCCACCTCTCTGGGGGCAAGCAGTCTGCCACACCTTCAAGGGAAACAAAGAAAGGAGATTGAGAGAATTGTCTGGGTAATTAAAGGGGGACGTTTTAGCTTTTGAACTGTGCACTCTAGGTAACAATGGCCCCGTGGGGGCACAGGCCAATCAGATTGCCACCATACCCTCCGAAGCTTGAATTTACCCCCAACAACTCAAGAGTTCATGGAATGGCTCAGTTCCAGCCAGACTATGTCAGCTCCAACTAACCTGTTGGATCATGCAGATGGTATTAAAAAAAAAAAAAATGCCTATCAGTGGAAAGCTGGCTAAATAAAATGAGATAACACACATGATGGAATTCTAATGAGCTGTTAAAAAGAATGAACTTCAGTTCCATGGACAGGTATTTAAATCGACACACAACGTAATACTGTACAACAGGACTTGGCAAAGTACCACGCACTGCCTGTTTTTGTAAATAAAGTTTTATTGATACACATCCACACCCATTTGTTCACATATTGCCTGCGGCCGCTTTTACACAGTAGTAGCAAAGCTGAGTAGCTGCCATGGAGGCCATGTGGTCCCCCATGCCAAAATGTTTATTAGCAGGCCATTTCTAGGAAAAGTTTCCTCTACATTATTTTGGGGCATATATAAATATTAATGTATACTGTTCAAATATTTCCTATATAGACATCTGGTTGAAAAGATATTTAAGTTCATGGCAGAGGTTGCCTCTATGTGGGAGTCCAAAGACAGAATAAATACACAAAATTTTCTTGATCCTAAAATTCCATTTCTTTACTTAAAAAATAAATATTTGGGGCAATAAGAAGAAATGTTCACAACTGTCAGATTTTCAGTGGAAGGTTCACAGGTGTTTGTTTTATTAGTCTTTGAACTTTTCTGCCTTTAAAATGTTTAAAATAAAAATTACCTCATAAAAGAACAAAACATTTAGGAATGCAATAATTCCATCTACATGATAAAACTCCTAGAGTGACATTATAATTATATCTTTAAAATGATCTACCATAGCTCTCTTCTTAAACACTCAGTGTATGATCCTCAGGCTTTAGTCTAAATTATTTGGGAAGAAAGGGTTTCGGTTTCAGGTTTTCTTTATACTCGTATGTTTTATGAATTCCCTTCTGTAGTTTTATAAATAGTTCCTAGATGCAAGCGACAAGTTCGCTTAATTCAAAACCAGTTTTCCCCTCATGGTCCTGTTTTATTTTCCCTCAACACAGAAGCAATGTATAGACCCATCCAAGAGGAACCGCTCAATTATGCAACCAGTGCCTTCCAACGTGTAAATACCACGTCTAGAAATCCAGGAAAAACAACCAGCCTTGTCCCACTTACTCAAATCACACGGACAATTTACGCCCATGAATTGGAATTTCGATTTGATCTGAGTTTACATGTAGAAGCCAAGGCACATTATGGGGGAGAGGGAGGGGGGCTGACCAAGTTGAAGGCTGGAATCAAAGTAATGGGGAACAGACGCCGAAACTCGGATGGACGCCAAACTAAAGCCAGGTGCTGGCTTTGGGCAGGTGACCTGGGAAGCCTGTCTCTCGCTCCTGGGAGAGACAACTCTAGGAATGATGGGTGGGTGGCACCATTTGGGGTCTATAGTTGCTCCCTCTGTGGCTCTCTCCATCCAAGGAGTTGACCATGGGGCCTGGAAATGTCAGCAGAATACATCTTCTTCCATACCTGAATGAGGGATTATTCGCAGAAGGCAGGGCAGCCAAGTAGGCGTCTTTTGAAAACAGACTTCTGGAATTTCCCAGACTTCTTGCAAATAATCCACAGTACTTTGTCAGGGTGGAAAAACCTGAAATTCTTCCTCCTCTGTCTGGAATATATACAGTAAAGTCTTTGTGACTTGGCAGGGCGTGCCTGGCTGGGAAGACCTCTGTTCTTGGCTGGGCTGTGCAGCAGTGAACTTGGTGACCCCGAGGAGATGAGGCACCTCCGGGGGCCTCTGGCTGATGGGCTGTGGGGTTGGGCGGCTGGGGGAGGGCTGGGGGCCCCAGTCTTTGTCCTGAGATTTCCCGAAAGTCAGATGACCTTGGATGTGGCACTTGATCATTGCAGATGTGGCAGGTGGGCTGGGTGAGTCGTCAGCTGCTGCAAGTCCTGGAGAAAAAGCAAGGAGGAGCCAGAAAGACTGAGCAACAGGCTTGGAGTCCAGGGGGAAGGGCCCCCTCCCCTGGAAAGCATGGCCTGTAGCCTTTCCCAAGACTCTGCAGCCACACAGAATCATGACTGGCTGGCTGGGCTGCCGAGGTGGGGGCTTATGCCCAGCTGGACCCAATCTTCCCTCGGCCTGAAATGTCCACATGTAGTTTCAGCCTGTTTGTGAGCTCCCAGACCCCAGCTCCCCACATGGCCCACACCGCCCCCCCACCTCCGCCTACTCTTTCGATCCCCCCCGAGAAGGCTTTAGGAAAATGAACTTGGACATAAACCCAGGCTCAGTTCCCATCACTGCCTCTCGCTAGTTCTGAAAACTTTTAAATGTACTTAACTTCTCTGAGGCCCTGGCTCCTTGCTTGGGAAACAGGGCTGGCCTCAGGGTCCTCTGCACACGGACCTGGCAGAAACTGGGGCCAAGGGAACCAGAGCTCAGAAAGGGAGGGGGCACTGTTCCCAACCTGCCCTGCCGACTGCAGGCTAAGGTCCTGCTTTTCTCACTTCGACTTCTCTTGGGCTCTGGTTGCTATACATCCCCTCACCCCTCACCCTGGCCCCTACCTCGAAGACACAAAGCATGGCCCCCACACCCGGGAGTCACTCCATTCACTCATTCAGGGGGCACTTCTCCTGTCCCGGCGCCGTCTGCACACCCAGGGAAACAGCCTTGACCAAGGAGACAAGCACCTCGATGAGATTGTGTGTCTGTGGGGGAAGATAGTGAAATGACACGAGTTGGTGGGAGGGAGAGTGGGGGTGGTCTGGCAGGCCACCCAAGGAGGAAGTGGTTTTGGAGCTGAGGGTGGCAAATGGCCATCAGAGGAGAGACCCTTCTGGCTGGTAGAGGGAATGGCTGGAGCAAAGTCCTGGTGGCAGGAGGGAGCCAGGCATTGTGACCATTGGGTACAAGTCTGGAGAAGGGGAGAGGAGTAAGGAAGATGGGGGGCATGCAGGCAGGCCTGTTTAGGGCACAGCCAGAGGGGTCAGGCAGAAGGGGTCAATCTGTCTGGGGATCATCTGACAAATGTGATTTCTACTTCAGAAAGAACATCCCTGGGACTTCCCTGGTGAGCCAGCGGTTAAGATTTCACACTTTGACTGAAGGAGGCACAGGTTCGATCCCTGGTCGGGGAGCTCAGACCCAATCAACATGCCAAGAAAGGAAAAAAAAAAAAAAAACTGAAAGAAAGAATTGCTGCTTGGGGCTGGAGAAGGAGCTGCAGGAGCAGACTCACGAGAAAAGAGGCTTTCCATCACCTCTGCTGCCCTGTACTGGGGCGAATGGGGCTTGTTTCCTAATTTCAGTTCTAGTAAATTAAACTAGTTTCATGGGACCTAAGAATTAACTGGAGGTCCGACGACCGCAATGCAGCAACAGACAGAACCAGAAAGCCCTCGCATGGAGATCATGAAAAATGCTTGGGGTTGGGACCTACTCATCCTCAGGGGGGCTTAAAAAAACCAGCACATTGGGGACTCTGTTGTAGTTCTCTTTCTCGAGACGACTCCTTCTATTGAGAAGTGTGGGGTCTCCTGGAGCTGTTCCAAAGCCCCTTCCTGCTTTATCACGTTTCCCAGAAGTCCCTCCTAAGCAAAGCCACAACTCTTTAGGGGAAGGGGCCCACAATTCCATTACTGAGAATTGCTCTAAGACTCGTGTTTGTCCTCACATTACTGAAAAGTGATCATGGTCATAATGAGGACCGCGTGGGTGCTGGGTCTAATTAATAAATCATTAAATGGTTTTATAATTCCTATTAGCAACCTCGCCTAGAAGGTCAGATGAAAAAAGGCAAAAGGACGTTTTTTTGTTTCTTTTTCACTCCAACATTTTCACTTCTCTCCATACCCTTCGCTCTAGCCCAAGGAATGGCAGAGTGGGGGCCAGGCTGGCACAACCAGGTGCCCGGGGTTGGCCTTTGTGGTTGGTGGGAGCCTGGAAGGATGTAACTAAGATCCCTGACAGCTGGAAAACAGGTCAAGGGTCTCTGCTGGGCCCGACTGCTGGTGAGAGGCACTCTCTGGGCCAAGTCTGGGTGCCTTTTCTGATTGGGCCTTCTTGTCTGCATCTTATCCTTGGATCTGATCATGAACCCTCAGGCCCTCCCAGCCCTCCCCTACCTGCTTTCGTTCAAATCCTCCAAAAGGCCAAACAGAGCAGTGAAAGTCAATCTTGAACACAATGTCAATGTTGAACAATGTGCCTGAAAGGTGTTAGCACTCCAGCCAAGGGGGGCTGCAAGTTGCTTCACTCCTAATATAGTTGAAGGGCTTCCCAGGGGGCACTAGTGGTAAAGAACCTGCCTGCCAATGCAGGAGACGTGAGAGACGTGGGTTCGATCCCTGGGTCAGGAAGATCCCCTGGAAAAGGGAATGGCAACCCACCCAAGTATTCTTGCCTGGAGAATCCCATGAACAGAGGAATCTGGCAGGCTATGGTCCATAGGGTCGCAAAGAGTCAGACACAGACGACACCATTTAGCACTCACGCACGCACCTGGCCTTTCCCTCCGAGCATCCTTTTAAGTAGTCTTCTTTGCCCCCCACCCCCGTACACAATATATTCCATCCTGCTTCTCAGGGAGATGATTCTTTGGTGGTGTTTCCTTTTTCCTCTTACTTACTGTTTATCTGGACTTTCAAATTAAGATGGAACATGTAAACAGCTCACAAATTTTAATTTTTTGTCTGTATGGATGAACCCTTATAAGGCATTAAACATTTCCGTCCTCTCGGAGATGCTCTGATGTTGCCTTCCCGTCAGTTTCCACCCATGTGTCACCATCCTGATCTCTAGCATCATAGCCTCCTGATCTGCAGCAGTGCTTTATCTCAGAGACACTTTCTCGTTTAATTTCCCAAACCCTCTTGGAGATTATTTAGATCCTTAGGAATCATGAACATCTTAAATGAGAGAGATAAAGATAGAACTGTTTTAGATAACTCTGGACTCTTGCTGTGACAAAAACACCCCAAGCTGAAAGGATATCTGAGTCTTTCCAATTGCGCAAGATGCTTTCCTGTTTTGATGATCCATTTCTACAATGAGATACTCGCTTCTTTTACAAGATGCTTTCAGGGATCCGGAATCATATATTTTTTGAAATGATATATTATTTTAAACGGTCTTAATTGTTTCATTAACATGAACTTGATATAAAGTAACCTCTTGAAGTGCATTGCTAAGGAGGGAAGGGAGATTAATAACCTAATCAAGCATTTAGAAACAACTGACATGCCCCGTGGAAAGGGTACTCTAAAAATTTCATTTAAAAATGTAATTATACTGATTAGAAAGACATATTCCTTTGTTTTAGAGAGAGGATCTTATAGTTTGAGAGCATTTAGCTGAATGGATAGGATTATATTTAAAATGCTCTCTTCTTAATTGTATAAAATTTCCAGGCTTTTTAGTACAGAATAAGATGGATTTCTGGAGTTTTCTGCCATGTTAATGTTGATCTGGGGGTGACTACTAGGGGTACAAGGGATCAAAACCATAAATATGAGAGAAACAGAACGTATCTAATTTAATACATTTTATTTTATTTATTTATTTTTTTTAATTTAATACATTTTAATGTCAGAACCCACCTTGCTCTAGGCAAGGTGGCCACGGATTTGCAGGTTGGGTGGGCTTCCCAGGTGGCTCAAGTGGTAAACAACCACCCGCCAATGCAGGATACGCATTGGTTCCATCTCTGGTCTGGGAAGATCCCCTGGAGAAGGAAAGGGCAACCCACTTCAGTATTCTGGTCTGGAGAATCCCATGGACAGAGAAGCCTGGGGGGCTACAGTCCATGGGGTCACAAAGAGTCGGACACAACTGAGCATGCAAGAAATGACACAGGTGTGCGGGAGTGGGCCTGTGTGGGCAAGAAGAAGGGCCCTCTGGGGTGGGGGGTCTCTGAAAAGTGGGCTCCCCCAGCGAGCCTGAGCCCCTGTCAGCACAGCTTTTCCTCTGGGAAACCAAGAACTTGGCACAATTTGAAAATCTTTGTAGTGTCATATTTACATTCTTTGAGTGAGGGCTGGATTTCTTGATCTAAGTCATTAGAGCCAAGACCAGTTAGTGATAAGCTAGGAAACTAATGCTCTGAGATAAGCTAGTGGACAGTAAAGTCTGTTCACAAGGTCCTGAGGCTGACTTTCTTGTGTGCCTTCAAAAGCTCACATCCTTTGATCCTAGGCATCCTCTTTTCTCCCAGTTATTTTTCCCAAGGAAAAAAAGAAAGTACTTTAGAGGGGAAAAAATGCTGTCTGCATGAAGGTGTTCGAACACAAGAGAATCATAGCTGAACAAATAAACAAGCAAGAAAACCAAAAACAACCTAGGCGCCTCTGGCCTGTCCCGCCAGAGCTCCTGTGTCCAGGAGCCCCGACGTGGACATTGTGAAAGCTGCCCAGACATACGGAAATGTTCATGAGATAATGTGGGGGAAAGCCCGAGAACCTACAATTTTTAGGTACCCTCTGCTGTGGGAAAAAGGGAAATGGCTATTGTGTCCGGGTAGCACAATTCTAAGGACAGGACTTCTCCCCTCATTTGGGCTTAAAACCGTGCCTTTCTGACAAATAGGCAAAGAACAAAGAAGAGAGTCCAGGTAAAGACTAAAGCAGGTGCCACTCTAGCAGAATTCTGAAGGAGCAATGACAGCATTTCAAGCAGTGATGTGTCCCTGTTGTTATTGTTCTGTTGCTAAGTCATGTCCGACTCTTTGCAACTCCATGGGCTGCAGCAGTCCAGGCTTCCCTGTCCTTCACCATCTCCCAGAGCTTGCTCAAACTCATGTCCATTGAGTCAGTGATGCCATACAACCATCTCATTCTCTGTCATCCCCTTCTCCTCCTGCCCTCAATCTTTTTCAGCATCAGGGTCTTTTCCAATGAATAGACTCTTTGCATCATGTGGCCAAAAAACTGGCACTTCAACTTCAACATCAGTCTTTCCAGTGAATATTCAGGGTTGATTTCCTTTAGGACTGACTGATTGGATCTCCTCTGTGGAGATCCAGAGAAGACTGAAGAAGACTCTTGAGAGTCCCTTGGACAGCAAGGAGATGTGTCTGTAGATTGTAAATAATTTCTTTAGGTAAACATAGTGGAAGGAGGTCAAAGGTGTTTGGCAGTAGATGTTTTTTACACTGCTAACAATAATAACCAACATTTGGAAAGTTCACGGAAAACCATTCATTTAAAAGCACGTGTTTGCTCCATAGTCGTTTGCAAGCACTGGCTTGCTCCATACAAGCCAGTGAGGGCATCACCATAGACAAGGGGGACAATGGGTCTAAGAAGGCCATCTGTGTTGACTTTGCCAGGGTCCAAGATAACGTGATGAGGCTTCGCATATGGAGCCCAGTGTCCTGGTCAGAGGCGTCATCAGAGAGAAATGGATGTGAGGACACTCCAGTCGGCTCTGTCCTCTGAGATAAGGAAGCTCTCTCATCCACACCCCACTGGCTTTCCAGTTTTGCCCAGGATTGGCTCCTCAAAATGCCTGGTTCCTGTCTGATCTGATTGTCCTTGGAGGTGGAAGATGAAACCTCAGTTCCAGGCCACAAGCTCACAGGCTCTGTTCCCTCAGAGACCAGAGCTGGGCTGAGAGTCTTTCCTGTTGTTTGCGAAATGCACAGAAATGCGGTTCCTTCATTCCTCCATAGAGATGTGTTTTCTTCCATTTCTTGCTTGAAACATGCAGTGCTCTTGATTTATCTGTACCCATTTTTGATGGAGACTATGATCAGGGGAAATATTTCTCTAATTTGAGGAAAATACCCTGTAACTAAGTGATAATTGGCAAGGAAAATAGCCTCAGGGAAACCACAGGGCGTGGTGGAGGATGTGGAAAAAACAGCTGCTTGCTGCCATGCTTAGAAGTGGGTCCCTTGCTGTTACTTAGTCTTATTTTCAAAGGGAGCAGGAGACCTGAATATTTATGTAAACATCTCCCCATAAATGGGTTTTAACATTTAAAGACTAAGAGTGGTTTTCATTTTAAAGAATTTCAAGAAATCACATCAGTTTAGGGTCTTGGTTTGGGTTCCGCCAAAGAGCAGACTCAGAGATGAGGATTCAAGGGCAAGCAGTTCTGTGGCGGAGGGAGTCCCAGGAAACACCCAGAGATAAATGGAAAGGGAGGTTTGGAGGGTTGATGCTTCTCTGGGGGATAAACTCCACTTGCATCCGTGGTACCTTGCTTGCTAATGCGCAGCTATGGGCTTCCTCCCCTCCATCTCTCATTCTCCATCCTCTTTCGGTGTTTCCCAGAATCACCTTCCAGATCAACTACTTGCATTTGAGTCCCTGTGTCAAGGTCTGCTTCTGGCAGAAGCCGACATGGGTGACATGGGGCATTAGAGCCAGCATGGGTCCACGGATCATCTGCCCAGAGCTGCCCAACCTGCGGTGCAGCTGGCTGTGGCGTGTCATATGTGTCACCTTGGGGTCACAGCATCTCAGAGGCAGGTTTGTCTTCTCATGGTCTCCTCTGCCCCCGAGAGCTGGAGGGGAGGGAAACAACCAAGATGACACCAGAACACAGAAGGTGTGGGTGTCAAAGCCAATGCCAATCGGAGAGTAAAACCATCCCACCAAACGATTCAACTGTGCAGACACACCTGTGGGCAAGAAGCAAATTTTGATGGACAGACATCGCTCAGTATTGCCTGGTCTCAGGTAGAGTTCTCCAGAAGCAGTTGTTGAAATGGAAGTGTGAGATGGTCATTAGGGACTCGCCCTTGTGAAAGGAGGAGGCAGAGATGAGCAAAGGGGAAAGTAGAATTAAGAGACCGTTGGGAGTCCCCCAGACCCAGCTGATCCAACAGGAAGGAGTATGAGAAGCTGTGCCCATCAGGCTGAATGGCCAGGCCTCCAGGTCCTCCCCTTACCATTGCTGGATGGGTATTGGCTGTCCCAGGAAAGGAGTGATGCTGCTGAAACAGCTGAGGCTGCCCCAAAAGGAATGAGAAGCTCCAGGCTGCCTGCTGCCCACCTTTCCTGCAGTCCTGCAGCTGTGAGCCAGTCCCTCTTTGATGGGGGCCCTGGGAGCTTCTATCAGTAAGCAGAAGGGGCATGGCTGGTGGTGGGAACATGGGTGTGCTTGAACGCTCTGTCCTGCCTGCACCATTTATGCGTTATAGTGGCTACTGTGGTGCCAACTTAGCCCCGTGGTTTGGTGGAAAGATAGCTCCCAATGGATAGTCATGACATTGTGTTTACACGATGTCCTGTGGTTAGGCATTCCATCTCTATCAGGAATGGAATTTTTAACACACTATAAACCATTCTGTTTAATTAATTAATGTATATGACATTCACGCATAGTCTAAAGAAAGCATTGGGCTTCCTTGGTGGCTCAGTGGTAAAGAATCCACCTGCCAATGCAGGAGCCTTGGGTTCCATCCTTGGGTTGGGAAGATCCCCTGGAGAAATAAATGGAACCCCAATCCAGTATTCTTGCCTGGGAAATCCCTTGGACAGAGGAGCCTAATGGGCTACAGTCCATGGGGTCCCAAAGAGTCAGACACAACTGATCAGCTGAGCACACACATGGTGTTCAAAACTGAGGCTTGTTATTTACTAAAGATGGATGTGCATTAGTTTTATGGCCTTTTTGGTGTACCGAGGCACTTTAGGACCTGTTTTCCACCAAGTGTGGGAATCTCCAGTGAATTCTCTCCTCACCACTAACACCTCCAACCCCGTGGCATTTGCTGGATTGTGGGGCCCTATCACCAGGATATGAAGACTAAGTACCCAGGTGTGACCCACCAGGAGCTGTGCTGCTTCCTCCACGATTAGGACAAGGGGTCAAGATTCAACACTGTCTCCTACCTTAGGGAGAGCGTCTTGGCATGCCTCTGACTGTGGGAACCCTGAAGGTATAGTAGGCCCTGCACCTCTTTGTGGGGCCCATCTTGAGCCCCTGAAGCCCGTGTGTCTTCTCATGGCCTTGGCACACTGGCCACCTCTTGCACATTTGGCCTGATCAATGTCATATCACCACTGTCATGGACCAATGGGACTCTCTGAGGATGTCCAGATGGCCCAGATTTCATTAGGAGAGAAAGCGGGGAGGGTCACTCACCCTGGGACAAATCTGCAGGTATATCTTGCTGTCCATTCCAGATGCATTTGTGCAGTCTGGAAAACCATCTCTGGACCTCTTTTCTGATTGGGAGGGAATAGAGCTCAACTGTCCCTTCTGTGGTTCCAGACCTTCACTAAGTTCCTTCACAAGGATGCCACGCCTGGCACAGAAACTGATTAGGGATCCTTATGAACAGTTATCCACAGTTACCCTCCAGGACTCCTCGTGATTCTGTGAGGGCTGGTTAGACGAATCCCAGCAATATGATGGGAACCTTGTCCCTGGATTTTTTAGCTCTTTTAAGAGTGATGCTCGGACTTCCCTGGCAGTCCAGTTGTTAAGACTCTGAGCTCCCAGTGCGAGGGTCACAGATTCAGTCCCTAGTTGGGAAACTAAGGTCTCACATGCCACATGGCATAGCCAAAAAATTTAAAAAAATAAAAGGGATGCTGACCACATCTCTTCCTGGAGTATGATATGTGGGCTGGAGGGGATGAAGTTCCCGTTTCCACTTGACTTTCTCCACTGATAAGGCTTTTATCTTACAGAACAAGGATCAGCTGCCCAGAACAAGAATCCTAAATATGCACCCAGGAATCAGAGCAATGGCCCATGTAGGGGTGGGGGATCCATGGGTCCTGTGGGCCCATGATACAACAGAGTTTTGCCATGACTCCATTTATGATCCAGGACTCAACTCCCATCTCTGATCAGGAGGGAACCTTGATGAGGCCCCTGTGGTTTCTGAGCATCATCTCAAACGTTGATAAAATGGAATAACCAAAGTGTTTCCTATAGCATCACTGACTATTGCTGTATGCAGGGGAAACTGACAAGATAAGTAGCCTGTGGAGAAGCAGATCCTTTGGCTAAGGGATATAGTTCATGCTCTGGGCTCTCGTTGTGCCATGCTGTGCTAGATTCTCCCTGCCAGCATCCCTCTCTGGACATCTGCCTCCTGATTCTGGGCAGTGATCTACGCTGATGGGCTAACATCTAATCAGCATGTTTGAAACAAGGGGTGGATGTGCTCAGGGTTTGGAAAATCTGAGGCAAAGGTGTTTTCCAACCCTGGAGGGAAAAGGGACCTGATCAGTCAGGTGGGATGAGGACTGAGGCAGAGGGAGAGGTGACCACTGGCTGGAAGATGTGGAGAGTGGGTGGGTGGGAGGGAGGGGGTCCCTGAGGAAAGAAGGTTCCCAGGACATTGTGAAGACACTAATGTCAAGAGGCAGAGAATTCTCTTTGTTCAGGCTTTAAATCTGATGTTTCTGTTCCTGCATGGAAGACACATGAAATTGTTTTTTTGATCCTCTCAGAAATACAAGAGCAAAGCCTGACAACCATAAGGCCCTCCAAATGAGGCTCTGGCTAAAGGCACACAAGATGTCTGTGAAGGGGCTTCAGAGGAGCTCCAAGTCCCCAGGTCGGCTGTTCCTTTGCAGAATCGGGCTGTTGGGACATAGTAGTTACGATCACTGGAAAACCAGCTCTCAGGATGACAGCTCCCATGCTCTGGGTGTATTTGACAAAGCCTATTATTTAGATAAACCGAGCACCCTTTCTGTTCTGATTCTTTGACCAAGCTCTAGTGGAGAAATTGCCTGGGGTGAAGCCCTCAAGATCTTATAAATAATTGAAAGTGACAGCCCAAGGTGGGGTTTTCTGAGTTTTTTTTTTTTTCCTCTCCATCTTCCTCCACCATCAGCATCTTTTTCACCCAGGAGTTGTACTGGAACATCAAGCTTCTCAGGACCATTAGCATCTACCATTCTGAAAAGAAATGGAAATGAACAGACGTCTCATTTTTGTTCATCCCACAATCTGATTAAACTGGCCACTCGTCCAAGGCCCCAGCAGTGGCCCCAGCCAACAAAAGCCACCCGCCACACCAATGCAGGACCACTCAGCAGTAACTTGCACATCTGTTTCATGTCTGATCTCCTGAGCCACTCCTCACGTGTCCCTTCCCTTCATGCGTGTGTCATTATGTGTCAGAATATATTACCGTGCTCAGCCGTGGATCTAAGCTATTCTTTTTCAGTTTAATTACCAAGCTCAAATCACTGACCCCGTGTCTGTTTTATTAAGATGTCGCTGAAGATAATGAGTAATTTGAGAGGGGAGAAATTCCAATTTCCTGTCGAGTTGCCTTCGCTTGAGGTCCTTTCCAGGATGGTAACCGCACTCGCGTGGATCTTGTACTCAACCCGTCTGACCAACTCGCCCCAGCCTGAGCCTGTCACCTCCTGTTTTGTGGGCTAAGATAAAGTACTTCCCTTGAAAGGTGTTTATTATTTCTGTAAAAACGTCGAGAAAGCTACTGGAACCAAGTCACCTGCTCTGAAGATCAAAAGCCATCACACCAGCTCCCTAGGAAATGGAGTTGTCCCAGCCCTGGGGGCTTGGAAATAGAAGTAACTGGTTCTGCCCGGTTTTTGAAAGGAGGGTAATTCCTCCATGGACTCTGAGAGAGTTTGTCTCTGCCTCAGGGTGCCTGCTCCCCATGGAGTCCACAATTCCATCATGAGAGTGATTTTATGGCTACCCCAACCTTCTTCCTGACAGCCAACTCCACAGCAGGCATGCTGGATGCAATAAATACTATTCCCATGACAGTCCATCCCTCGCTGGGCACTCGGGCTCCGTTTTGACACTAATAAAGTTAGTGCATGGAGATCCGATTACGAGAAGGAGCAAATGAGATGTTTCATGAAGTGAGTCTGTGATGGTCCATTTCAGCTGGGAATAATTGTATCTCCCAGTGTATCCTCAAAGAGTTTACCAAAATGTATTCATTTACACAGAAGGCAGGAGGCAGGCATGACTGCTTTTATTTCTCCAGTTAAGAAACTGGAAAACCTGGTGCGGGGCTCTAGGGAGCTTGTGCACTGTAGATGTTTGTCTTTATTTGGGGGCCGGGATGGGAAGCAGGTGGGAAAAAGAAGAAGTTGAAGGGAGGAGATGGAATAGATCTGCACACTTCTGGGCTTCCCAGTTGGCGCTAGTGGTAAAGAACCCACCTGCCAATGCAGGAGACATAAGAGATGTGGGTTTGATCCCTGAGTCAGGAAGATCCTTTGGAGGAGGGCATGGTAACCCACTCCAGTATTTTTGCCTGGAGCATCCCATGGACAGAGGAACCTGGCAGGCTACAGTCCTTAGGGTCGTAGAGAGTCGGACACAACTGAAGTGACTTAGCAGGCACACACACTTCTGAGTCCCGCTGACATTTCTACCCTGCTTAACTGCAGAGAATTTTCCCCAGGGCTTTAGAGTCATTGTACATGGCGGGGAACCTAGCATCCTTTGGGTTTTCTGGTTCCACGAAGACCCCTCTGACCCATGCCTCTCCCTTCCCTGCTCTCATCAGCTCCATCTCTTCCAGCCTCTTCGCTTTTAGCTCCTCACTGACCTCTTTCTGACACCCTGCTTTGCACTTTTCCTTCGCCTCTTCTCTTCCCGTCCCCTTCTTCCACTCTGAAGTAGCCCCGTGGCAACCAGCAGTGCACACACTCAATAAAAATCCCTCAAACAGAACTGAACTGTTAAAGCAAGAAAGTCTAGCTGCTTTCGACCTGGTAGCCAGCCCAAGTCCAGAACAGCAAATGCGAGAGCCGGCTTACCCCTAATCCATATTTCAATACAGTTCGCCTAGTTCAGTTCAGTTCAGTTTGCCTAAGGATAGGGTTTAAACCTTCATTAAAAAAAAATAAATTGCTTGTTTGGTTGCCTAAAATAGGGCCCAGAGATACTAACTAATGAACCCTTGGTAGGCAGATTCCTCCTTCCAGCAAAGACAATGTAGCTAAGACACTCAGCTTCCCTGGTCCATAATACTGTACTCTTAATGGTCGAGACCTACCCACTTCTCCCCACTGTGTTTCTAGTGTGTCCTTTTGTTGATTACAATTTGCCAGGTATGGCTAAGTGCAAAATGGTGCCCACAGAAAGCCATCAAGCCACCTTTTTCTACCTTGGACCAGACGTCTCTCCATGGAGGGCGTCCCATGTGTGAAGCAGCATGTCTGGCCTCTACTCCTTAGATTCCATCAGCATCTCTGCCCGTCCCCACCAGAATTCTAACAATGGAAAATGTCTCTAGACGTTAGCCAATGCCCCCTGGCTGCGGGTGAGGGTAAAACCACCCCAGTGAAGACGTAAATAAGAGACACAGCTGAAATGCCAAGGAATTAAACTTTCTGATTAATTTGGCCTACTCACTCACAGTTAACGAATATCCACAAACAGCTAAACGTACTCACTGTGCCTTCCTTTGTGTTTCTAGTCTCAGGGCCAATGATCTATTTAATTAAACCTTTTTGGTTTCATCCAACTTATGGTGGTGGTTTCGTTGCTAAGTCATGTCTGACTCTTTGCAACCCCATGGACTGTAGCCTGCCAGGCTCCTCTGTCCATAGGATTCTCCAGGGAAGAATACTGGGGTAGGTTGCCATTTCCTTCTCCACGGAATCTTCGACTCCTGGGTGACACCTACGTTTGTTTTCAATTAATTTATTTATTTTTGGCTGCACTGAGTCCTCGTTACTGCCCAAGAGCTTTCTCTAGTTGTGATGTGCCAGCTTCTCATTGCAGTGGCTTCTCTTGCTGTGGAGTGTGGGCTCTAGGGTGTGGGCTTAGTATTTGTGTCTCATGGACTTAGTTGTTCCTTGGCACGTGGGACCCCAGTTCCCAGACCAGGGATTGAACCTATGTCCCCTGCATTACCAGATGTATTCTTAACCACTGGGCCACCAGGGAAGTCCTGACACCAAAGTTCTGGTGAAACCCTGACAACCCTGCTATGAGATGTGAGGCTGAGGACACTGAGCCAGGCTGGGGGCTGAGCCCACACTCCACTCACTAGCAACTGTTTGATGACTTCAGGAGAGGATGGAGACCGTGTGTATCTGAGCAAATCCATCTAAGTTCTGGTTCAAGGGAGGAAAGAGCATGGGGCGGTGAAGTGGGACCCCACACTCAGCAAACACCACTTCCCCAGCCAGTCCCCCACCACCCTGACTTCAGTCTCCTTGCCGCCCCCACCCCGCCCCCCACCAACCCAGGTGTAGACATCACTGTGCCTTTTTGTTTTTCTCACGTGGCTGCCACCAGGCTACCTGTGGGTTACTTATACGAAAGCACCTTGAGGAATAGAACACTTGGAGCACATGAAAGCTTTTTCCTTCTTCTTTGTCTGGGTCCCATCTTCTAGACCCTGGAAGGATACCAGACTTTGCAGATGGCATTTCCTGTTTAATCAGCAAGCACTCCGTTTCAGACAGCTTAATGGCCTGTGAGTATAAGGAAGGTGTCACATTGCAGAAGACAGTTTATCATCTGCCACTGTTGACATCTTCCAGAGGAGGGACTGGAGGAACGGCCCCAAATACAGATCTTCAAAGTTGGACTTGAAAGTGATTTTTATGCATTGGGCTTATTGGCCTGCTTTAAAGAAAGGCGATATGGAGCTTAAGGTTGTATTTATTTCAATAACGCAAACCTTGGGAAAATATGCTCCTTTGAACCCTTTGAAAAAAAGTCACCAAACCTAAAGTTTGAATCAGTTGTTTGTGAGAGCAAGGATATTTCTCCTTACATCTATTTTCTTAAAATAATTTTCTTATTGTCAGTTCCACTGATCTTTTCATTTTTTGTATAATTTTATTTACTTTTTTACTTTTGGCTGTGCTGGGTCTTCACTGCTCTGCGGGCTTTTCTCTAATTGCAGCGTGCGCGGCCTATTGTCCAGTTGCGGAGCACGGGCTTCTCACTGCAGTGGCTTCTCTCGTTTCAGAGCACAGGCTTTAGGGTGTGTGCGCTTCAGTTGTGGCTCCCGGGCTCTACAGCACGGGCTCAATAGTTGTGCCACACAGGCTCAGTGGCTCTGCAGCATGTGGGGGTCTTCCCAGACCAGGTATCAAACTCCTCCACTGCAGGAGTGCACTGGGCCTGCAGAGATGCTGGACTGATGGACAGTTCATGCCCTCGGAAGCAGCCCTTAAGCATGGCGGTGGATAAATACACCAGGTTCCCTACCCCTTGGATAGGGTCATTCTGAGCTGTGGCTTACAAAAGTCCGACAACTCCAAGTGTGGTCCCGGCACCAGTACTGTTTTCTGAGCTGTTTGTCACTGATCTATGATGAGCCAGGGACTGAAACTGAACGTGAGAGATTAGAAACTTTTAGAGTAATTTGATATTTTAATTTCACGACTGTTGCCATGAATAATAAGGAATATGGGGCTTGGATTTTGCACACTTTTTTCCTCCATCTTGTTGTATTTTACAAAAACATCAGCCCTCCTGAGTTTGCCAAGACGAGTGAATTCTGCATGACAGAAAGTGAAGAGCACTGTCCTGCACCGTCTCTGAGCCTCTGCTGCCCACAGAGGCCAGTGGTCCATCAGGGACCCGCCCTCGGCTGCTTCCTTTCCTGCTCTTCTCCAGGTGTTTTCTGGGACCCCATCCCCGATAAACTGCTTGCCCTCAAATCGGCATCTCAGGCTTTGCTCCTGGGGGAACCCAACTTAGCACACTTAACTGATGGGGATGAGAGCTGCTTCCAGGAACAGTGACTCTGGTCCCTCAGGGGTCTCCGATTGGAGGGAGAGGCAGCCCTTGTGGGTGGAGGTGAGGATGGGGAGAAACAGAACATCTGCCTCTAACACTCCTCGTACAGAGGACAGGCAGTAGCACTTACTGAACATTGCTCTTCAAGGCGACTCACTTAACACATGCAAATAGGTTGCCTTTTGAAAGACTCTGGCACCCCTTCCCTCCTGCCTTTCACACCCCTGGTCCCCAGGCCCCATGCTAGTCACCTGGGATTAATAGTGAAAAAGTCTCAGCTGCCCTAAATTTCTCAGTCCAGTGCAGAAGGACAGACAGATTGGAGTGAATGATAAATTCATAGACCCGAGAGGGTACTGAAGACCCTCCTTTCCATGTTTTAGAATACCCATTTAATTTGACCTTTTGTCTGCTTGCTTTAATATTTATGTATTTGGCTGCACCGGATCTTAGTTGTGGCACACAGGCTCTTCCGTCTTCATCCTGGCACGCAGGTTCTTTTTAGCTGCGGCATGTGGCATCTAGTTCCCTGACTTGAGACCCACTGGACCACCAGGGAAGTCCCTGTTTCTTTTTTAAAATTTACTTTTAGTTTTATTGAAGCATTGTTGATTTATAAAGTTGCGTTCATTTCTGCTGTGCAGCAAAGTGACTCAGTTATACACATGCATATTCTTTATCATATTCTTTTCCATTGTGATTTGTCACAGGATTTTGGATATAGCTCCCTGGGCTGTACAGTAGGACCTTGCTGTTTTTCCATCCTGTGTATAATAGTTTGTAGCTGCTAATCTCAAATTCCCGATCCATCCATCCCCCAAGTCCCTCCACCCCTCCCTCTTGGCAACCACGAGTCCGTTTTCTAAGTTTGTGAGTCTGTTTCTGTTTGGTAAATAAGTGCATTTGTGTTATATTTTAGGTTCCACATATAAGTGATACCATATGGTATTTGCCTTTTTCTTTCTGACTTACTTCACTTAGTACGATAATTTCTGGGTCCATCTACTCCACTGCCAATGGCATTATTTCATTCTTTCTTATGACTGAGTAGTACTCCTCCATTGTGTATATGCGGCACATCGTCTTTATCCGTTCATCTGTCGATGGACATTAGGTTGTTCCCATGTCTGGGCTACTGTAAACAGTGCTGTTATGAACATACGGGTGCATGTATCTCTTCCAATGATAGTTTGTACGGGTGTTGCTGTATCATATGATAGTTTGGTTTTTAGTTTTCTGAGGAACCTCCATGCTGATTTCCGTAGTGGCTGCACCAATTTACATCCCATTTTATTTGGAAACAAGACATCTCCAAACACTTTTTTGTAGTGAGTGGAGCCACTCACCCGTGTTCACGTATGTCTGCCTGTACCAGCAGGTGGGTGGGGCCCTGGGGAAACCTGTGTATCACAGGGAAACGAGTGGGGATTGATTTTCTCTGCCTTTCAAGAGACCTCCTGCCTCTCAAATGCAAACACAGCCTATCTCTCTCCTCCAACTTTAATAACAGTTCAGTGAAAACCCTGGGGACTCTTTCCCACGCCTAACCTTCAAACCAGATTTACAAGTCAAGGAATGTTGGAAATGAATTAATTACCTCACTAAATACAAGCGGGATGCAAATGAATGTAAAAAGGAAGAGAGAGGCTCTTAGTTCTCCTGCAGAAAATGTTACTAGAGAGATGCTCTTGAATTATTCTTCCTTCTGTCTCTTCTTCCATACTTGAATGCTGGATGCACCAACTCATTTGCATACATTATTAGAAGACTCCCGCCCTTTGCCTCTTTTCTCCTACAGACAGACACCCAACAATATTTCAACAAAATACTGAAATACATTCCTCTCTGTTGTGTTCAAGGGTATACGGGGAAAGCCCGTATCTTTCTATTCAGCGATGGACTTTCAATGGCTTTGTTGATGTAGATGTGATTTTCCTCTATGACTTCCAGCATCTGAGGAGGCAAATGTTTAGGTGAGATATGAAAGTGCCTACACATTTTGTCTCTTGAACCTCCTTTCATTTTGTTCAGCTGTGATTTTGCCCACTCCATTAGAACCATCTCTGGAAACTTCTCATGGAAATTTTTAAAAAGATAAAAAGAGGAATTTCCTGGCAGTCCAGTGATTAAGACTCCATGTTTTCACTTCTGAGAGTCCCAGGTTTGCTACCTGGTCTGGGTGCTGGAGAAGACTCTTGAGAGTCCCTTGGACAGCAAGGAGATCAAACCAGTCAATCCTAAAGGAAATCAACCCTGAATATTCACTGGAAGGACTGATGCTGAAGCTGAAGCTCAAATACTTTGGCCACTTGATGCAAAGAGCCAACTCATTGGAAAAGACCCTGATGCTGGGAAAGATTGAAGGTAGGAGAGGGGGCAGCAGAGGATGAAATGGTTGGATGGCAGCAGCGATTCAATTGACGTGAGTTTGAGTAAGCTCTGGGAGATGGTGAAGGACAGGGAAGCCTGGTGTGCTGCAATCCATGGAGTCACAAAGAGTTGAACACAACTTAGCGACTGAACTACAACTGGGAACTAAGATCCCACATGCTGTGTGATATGCCCCCCCCCAAAAATGAGAATAACAACCAGATTTTCACTGTCCATTGCCCTGTGAACTGGCCTTGCTTGGGGTACATTGATTTCAGGGGAGGCCTGTGGGGATTAAAAAAACAAGAAAATCTTCACCCCTCTCCTTTCAAGCATTTGACTGAAAGTTGCACGATAGAAAGAAGAAACATGTGAAAGACACATGCGCAGAGAAATAGGTACCGAATCTTTCCCACATCAAACTGCACTTCTAAAGTTCTGCCGTCGAAGAAATGCTAGAGAAATCAGTTTGGGACCACGAGTGATGTTATGACAACCTTGTAGACTCTGCCACTTTAGAATGAAAGTTTCAAGCTGTAACCAAAAAAAAAAAAAAGTCTCTGGAGCCACGGTTTATCCAATATATTGAATCCAGATTTTGTAAACCACAAAAATGTCATCCTAGAGATCATATGTAGAAACATGTTTTCTTCAGAAGTTTTAAAGTGGAAATCAAATATACAATGAAGACAATTAGATGAAATTTGGAAAAAGCCAAGCCCAGGAGATCTGGGGCAACTTCAGGCTGGGGCCAGTTTGCAAAGGGAATCTATGCTTCCCAAACATAGTGGAAGGGGAGGGTTCCAGGATGAAGAGGTAAGGGTAGGGTCGCAAATGGAGGGATACAGTTCCCAAGGCTAAAGAATCCCAAGGATTTGAATAAGTGGGAGAGAGCAGGATTTTATTTTATTTTTTAAAAATCTGCAGTGTTGCAATTTTACTGTGTAGGATTTCGTTTTATCTAATCTTGGTAATTCCGTGTTGGATGATGCTGGTCTCCGCTGTGTGCTCTGCTGCCAGGCCAAGTTCAGTCCTGGTGAAGGTTTGCAGTCACACAGGGGAAGAGTGATTTCCAAAGTTTGTTCTGAACACAGATTAGCAGGGAGGCCTTATGTGAGCTCGAGTGGGGAAATGCCTGCAGTCTGGGCTGGGGCGGCGGGAGATGGGGGAACGGAGCGCTGGGGTAGCAGCTGCCGTCCATAGAGGCCCTGAAGTTCTGACTCCAGACCCACCATCTCCTTTTCTTGCTGCAGCTCCTACACGTCTGAGTCGAGATACGTTCTGTAAATGGGGAAAACGATGCCCACTTTTCTAGCATTGGTGAGGATTACAGAGAAAGGATGTGAAGTGTGTTGTTAAGAAGTTGGTTTTCTTAGCAATCACTAAGGTGATCTCTCACCTTGAACCTTGTCTCCTGAATCCTGACCAGGCCGGTCCCAGAAGCTGAGGTTTATTGAAGCATTTGCCCCATGCTAAGCACACTCCAGGGATGATCTTCTTGAATCCCCACAACAGGGTAGGGGCCACATCATCTCCAAGATGCGAAACTGAGCCTCAGAGGAGTTGAAAGTTTATACTGCTGTGATGGGGATTGGAGCATACCCAGTTGGGCTCCTGCATCCCTGGACCACTGCACCCCACTGTCTAAACCACACTGTCCTGTTCCCTGCAGTTACCACCAGCCATATGGTACAACTTACATTTGCATGAATGAAAGCTGAATTTAAAATTCTGTTCCGCAGTCACACCAGCCCCATTTCACAGGCCCACCAGCCATGCATGGCCAGTGGCCGCCATATGGCCCAGCCCTGAATCTCCCCATCACTGTGGAAAGTTTCCCTGGATGGCATAAGGCCTTCCATTTCTACCTCAACCTGGGGACAGACAGCTTATAAAATGGTAAATTTGGTTTTGATTATTCACATGTAAGAAAAGAATTGTGGACTCTCCAAAGGAGCTGCCCAAATGATTTCCATTAATCAGAGGATTGAAACGTCTATTTACAGATCATTAACTGCCTGACAGATGAGGCCTTGTAGGGGTTGGGGATGGGGTGGGCGTTGGAGCCCGAGTACTGTCTCCAGCATTGGAAGATGCTTTCGACCAAGGAGTGGTTAGAAATGAGGATGGAGAAGAGCCCTCATTTGTAGTGGGTGCCACCAGGTCACTGGGCTCTGGTCACTGGCTCTGAATCTTCCTCTGCTTGGATTTCAGTCTTAAAGACTGAAAGCACTGGCCGATGCTGCCCCAAGGGTTTGATCTAAAGTTACATTATCTTCTCCCCACCTTCTCATCCTGGCTCAGACACCAGCATGCTGTGCAAACTTTCACAGGGCCTTTGACCTCTTTGCCTCTGCCTTCTCATCTAGAGATGGGAGATGGGGGTCCTCATGTAGCACCCTACAAAACTCCCTCGTCCTTTGAGTAACATGAGGTCATCGTGGTTGTTAACTTCTTTCCAAAGTGTGTTTTGATTAAAATACTTATTCTCTTTTTATTTATTTATGGCTGCACATATGGGATCTTAGTTCCACCACTAGGGATTGAACCCATGCTCCCAGCACTGGAAGCACGCAGTCTTAACCACTGCATGGCCAGGGACATCCCCCCTTCTAGTATTTATGCCGGTCCCTAACTAGCCTCTGCTGCATCCTGCCCAGGAAAGACAAGAAGCCATCTGGCTCTGTCTTGAGTTGGCTGGGCCATGATAAATGATGGCACGAAGGTTTCAGGCCACACACACAGAGCAGAAAGTTGCCTCATTAACAAAGTGTATCCTCGCCTGTTCAGAAACCATTCCTCCCCAAGGGGGCTGCATTAATTAGATATATTTTCATTCAACACCAGGCTGTGGCAGGACCCTGGGCCATCTGGAGACAGGAAAGAGATACCCCATTGCCTGGTTCACCGACGTGCTTTGCAAAGCCTGCTAGTTAAGTGCCCCGGAAAGACAAAACCCCATAAAAAGCATGTGTTCTGGCTGATGCAAACTCCTCCACTGAGTTTCCAACCTAGGCTCTTGCCCTATACAGACAACACTTTGCTAATTAGTGGAAACAATCCCTTGTGACAAGACAAGGCAGTCTGGGAGACCAGAAAGAACTCTTTTCCTGCCAGACTAGAGAGAAAGGAGGCGTTTTTAAAGAGCCACTCTTGTCTTTCATGATCCAAGTGGATTGAGTCTGTGTCTTGCCATCTGAGAGCCCTCTGGCTGCAGCTTTTCCATCCTTGAAATCTCAGATGCTCCCTTGTAGCAGCCTAATTAAATATGACAATGATGGCAATGATCAGAACGTCAGGATGTGCGCCTCTTCTCTGTAAAAGGCTGGGCGTAGAGCTGGGCCCACCCTGGTTTCTCAGGTCTGTAACATGGATACCAAGGTGGGGGACGGTGGTGATGGAACATCCCAGGAGATGAGTTGGGGCTGAGATGGATCTGAAGCCAAAATCCCAGCTCTTTGAGACTGACATGTACACACTATTGATACTACGTATGACTCTTCACTGAGCTTCCCTGGTAGTTCAGACAGCAAAGAATCTACTTGCAATGCGGGAGACTCGGGTTCAGTCCCTGGGTGGGGAAGATCTCCTGGAGGAGGAAATGCAACCCACTCCAGTGTTCTTGCCTGGAGAATCCCATGAACAGAGGAGCCTGGTGAGTTACAGTGTATGGGGTCACAGAGTCGGAAACAGCTGAAGCGACTCAGTGTGCACACACGCATGAAATAGATAACTAATGAGAACCTATTGTATAACTCAGGGAACTATACTCAATGCTCTATGGTGACCTAAATGGGAAGGAAATCCAAAAAGAAGGCATATAAATATAACCATAGCTGATTCACTTTGCTGTACATTAGAAACAAACACAATTTTATAAAGCAAGTATACTCCAATAAAAAAAATTTTAAATAATAAAATAAAATAATGCAAAATTTTCATGCCAAATCCCAGCTCTGCTAGTTTTTGGCCATGGGACTTTGAGTGATTCACTCAGCCTCTAAGCCTCAAGTTCCTCATCTGTAGAATGGGAATACTTAGGTCAGTCATAAGCATGCTCGGGAGAATCACTAGGTGTGCAGCATGAGCGTGTAGTAAATGCTGGCTGTTGTTATTATTGCTAATAGCAATCATGTCCTGGCCTATAGTTGACGTGAGACTCAAAGGCAGAGGCCTAAAAAGATATTTTTCTTCCAGGAAAGCAGCTCATTTCGAATGTACTTTCTGGAACTTTCTCACCAGTGTGGACATTTCAGATTCTGGTCTTAACGTTGCAGCAGGGCCTTCTGCAAGGCTGTCAAGGGGATGACCCCACCTGGGAACTGGGCCTGTCTTGTACTTGGGAGAGGTTTATGGAAAGTAGGGGTCTGACTCAGTTTTCTTCCAGGAAACAGGGCCCTCACCTGGGAGATGAGCAGCCGAGAGCATCCTAGACCCAGGAGAGTGTTCCTGGCCTTTTCTGGAAGATGGAAAGGCTAAACATGTGAGAGTGACGCTCAGCTGGTGACCCCAGAGCTCAGACTTCTCGGACTCTGATCCTCCTGCTGATAAGATACAAACGGATGTTAAAAAAAAAAAAAAAAAGACTTCTAGCCATCAGGGTTAAGGAGAAATCATATGTTGAGCACTTTCTTTCCCAAATGCTGGTGTCTGTAGGACTTAGAAAGTAAAATAACCTTGATTTTGCACTCCCCTGGGTTACATTTCTTCTGTCTTTGGACCCATTTCCACCTCGCTTCTCAGCTCACATATGTTTCATGGGTTTAATTAAGATGAAACCTCCCTGATTCACCATGATCTCTGGCAATGAGGAAAATGGGCACAGAAGTCAGGAGAAGACAGGAAACCACGTTTTCAGGCAGGGCTCTCTCACCTGGGGATCGCAGAGGCTCCTCTATGGCCCTAAAGAGCAAAGCGGGGGAAATCACCTTCGAGTGAAGGGCACCGAGGTCGTGAAAAGCAACCCCCTGTCCCTGGAAGAGTCTCAGCACGGTGGCTGTGGATAACAGTAGTCTGTTGTACATTTAGAGTTTGCTCAGAGGAGGTCTTAAGTCTTCACACACACACACACAGTAAGTATGTGAGGTGATGGGTGGGTCAGTTAGCTCTATTAGAAGTATCATTTCACAATATATATGTGGATCAAAGCATCACCCTGGACCCTTACATAGAAACATGCGTACCTATCAATCCTGCCTTGAGCAAGCCAGGGGAACTGAAGAGCTCCCAAGCTCACTGCCAACCCCTCCCCCACGCCCCATGCTTCTGTCCTGCTGATCCACGGAGCCCTTTTGTAAGAAGGGAAAAGCCATTAAAAACACTCCCAGAAACCCATCTAATGGGCTAAATGATTGAATTCAACCACGTGTCTCTTTAGCTGAGTTCTCTTGTCGAAACACGGCATGATGAGCATTTGTTTTTATTGTAAATGAAATATTTTCCAGGCTGCTGTAATTTGGAAGACGTGATCAATTATGAGCTTGTCCCCTTAGCCAGGCTCAGGGGTGGGGGTGGCTGTGTGGTTATCAGGTAAGTTGCCAAGCAGAGTGTCTGGCAAGTCACAGAGCCTGGTTTGAAATAGAGGAGATGCCATCCAAATTTCTTCTTCTTTTTTTAATGATTATTGATTTATTTGGCTGTGTTGGGTCTTACGGCACGCAGGACCTCTGTTGCATCATGCAGGATCTTTATCTTGTATTATGTGCTCCGACTCTCTAGTTGTGGCGTGCGGGCTTAGTAGCTCAGTGGAATGTGGGATTCTCAGTTCCCTGACCGGGGACTGCACCTGAGTCCCCTGCATTGCAAGGTGGATTCTTAGCCACTGGAACCACCAGGGAAGTCCTGCCATCCAAGTTTATAAATGATGACACCAGAAGGTAGTCTTTGGACTTGACCATTTTCCCGACCAGATCCTTTTCTTCCCTTGGAGTCAGAATGTTTTTAGGGGATTCTGAAATTAATCAAGGCACACTATTAGAATGATACAGTTTTCAGGAAACAGGCATCCCTCTTGGAGTTTAGAGGAAAGATCAACTTGGTGCTTCTTATTATTCACTCCTGATTCTTTGGACCGGACCTTAAAGTTTTCCCATCCCTGTCCTGTGGATAAAGGACGTCATGTGTCCAGGCTTGGAGCCCCAGCGGTGTGTTCTCTGGGGCTCCTCCGTTCCAGAGAAGACAGATCATGGCAACGCCATTCTTGGGTGCTGAACCAAAGCTGTTTAGATGTGAAAACGTTCCCAGATAAACAGAAACAACCCAGTCATCAAATTCCCCCTTGACCACTGTGCCATAGTGTCTGGAACGGGCAGTGCTGTCGAGACCGGGGTGCCGTTTTGAATGGGTCTGATTCAAAAGAAGAGAAAGTCTGATGGAGATAAGACTACGGCCATCTTTCTGACCTAGACAAACTGATCCACAGGGTGGACTTGTCTTTTCTGTCCACCACTCCCTCCCTCTCTTCCTTCCTTCTCTCCCCTCCCCTTTCCTTTTCCCATTCCCACCCCCCTCTTCCTTTCCTCACTTTTCTTCCTCCTTCCTTCATTTCTTGTCTGGAACATTCCAGTTCAGTAGTTTGTATAGCTGAAATCAACTGGCTAATTGTCAGTTTTTCTCTTTGCTTTGTAGCAGGCGGTGTCTCACCTGAGCTGAATGCTTAGTCACGCAAGATAATAAGAAATACAGAAATACAGAAAACCACAGAAGCATTTTGGAGACAAACAGGTTATGAAATTGCCTATCAGGAGCTCTAATTGGAAATCACTTCCGAAAGGTTCTGCCTTTTCCCTCTGCGCACCCAGCTGCCACCCCCTCCTTAAAATTCCCAGCGCTACATATGAAATGGGAATGTTGCAAAAGGTCAAGTCCTCAAGTCTCAATTACATTCTCCTGAACGGAACAGAGGGTGAAAAACAAAGGCACCAACATGACCTTCAGTGGGGATTTTAATTAGAGACCAAAAGGCAAATGCAAATCTCAGATTTTTCCAAAAGCTAAAACGAAATTGTTTACCCAGGATACCTGTTGCTGTGAAAACAGGTTGGTGGCTGGGTTACACACACAAAGAGACATCTATTTGGCATAAGTCTGTGTGCATAAAGATACTATTATATATGAGACAAAAACACATTCAAATGGGTTTTGTAACCAATGGAAAGAAAAATGTGTTATTTGCATGTCATGTTAATGTGTTTTTTTTCCCTGCCACTAATTATGCTATTTCGAGAAAATAATTGGAATTGGCTAGAAGAAATTAAGAATAGAAACTTGCAAATTATATAACCTAATGAATGTAACTTTTGGTAATGAACCTAGTTGCTACTTAACACGCATCACTAGAGCCTGCATTAAACAGAGGAGCCCTCCTAATTCTTTTAATTCAACTGAACCATTCTTAATAATTCATAATTAAGTCTGGCTCAGAAATGATAGTCTCCATGGCAATATTGATTTCTTTGCTTTTTGTATCTCTGCCAAATGTTGAAAATGACAGAATCCTGAGTCTCAGAAGGCGAGTGCCATCAACAAAGATCACAGACTTTAGGAATAACAAAGGGCTTTACCAAAAGCCCTTTCTCTCTTAACTTCCAAAAAGATGAGACAGAAAATGGGAGGAAATGGAAAGTGGGGCTTATGGGCTCACTGGTGTGGTCTGAGCGTGACCTAACAACAGCGTGTAGCTGCGGGTAGTGGAAAAATACTGTCTGTGTTACGAGAGCAAAGGTCTTCCTTCTGGTGGCTGTGGAGTCTGGCCCCGCAGACCCCATCCCCGGCTTACTTTCTGCTTGAAAGACCACCCTAGTCTGCACTTCCAGGGAACATGAGTTGAAGGAGGACAAAATGAAAAACAAAACAAAATGCCCTATTTGGTCTTCATCGTCTTCTCCTTGGGTCCTTTAATTGAATACACTATCAACTTGAAAATGTATGCTATTAACATAGATTTGAAAAACCCCAAATTGCCCTCCAACTGTGATCACTTGTTTTGCCTGCTCTTCATAAAAATGTCATTCTACTAGGGCTGAAACTCTCCCTGAGGACCCACCACCTGAACCCTGAACTCTGACCCTGAAGGAAATGCAGTCAGCGCCAACACACAGGTCAGGACATGGCACCGTTATTTTTAGACCACGTGGTCATGAAAACAGTAATACTTATAATAAAAGTAACAGACTCAATTGAAGTCTATCTTCAGAGATATACGCAGGAGTCATCGTATTTTAAAAGTCTAATTAAGCGCCTGCCTCTAAAGGAGTTAGGAAAAGAAACCTGGGTTACATTGTGCCTGCTCCAATGCCCAGCGTCTTGGCATTCCGAGTCCTAAAGTCAGAACTTCGTTAACTCTTGAGGATCTCCTGTTTGTGATTTACTGTGTTTTTTCTTTAATCCCTTACAGCCAGTTGGGAAATTACGTTTTATTGAATGTGAGTAAGAGTCGTGTTGCATCCTGTACTAGGGACTCTTAAAAATGCCTTAAAATAGCTCACGGACAGCAACATTTTCCAAATGAAACCACTAAAGCATCACACAAGCAGACTGGGGTCTCCCGTTAGGTGAGACCTAACCTCAAATCTTTTCGAGGCAGGTTTGGCTCTCACACATGAACCCATGCACACACTGCACACCTATGCCCCCCAGGCGTGACCCCAAAACTGAGCGAGCTTGGCCAAGAAGTAGACAGACCTGGGTTTAAACCTGACTTGGCCAACAATGCTGTGTGATCTTGGCTACACTGCTGCACTTCTCTGAACCTCTGTTTCTTCGGCTGTAACATGGTGATGACCACCCCTACTCCACACGCTTTCCAGGTCACTGAGAAACTCAAAGTTCATAGGCAATGTGCGAGCAAAGCATAGAATATAAAGCAGATTGCAAACAGAGTCCCAGCTCCTTACATGTATCGACTGTGTGACATTCAACAAGTTGCTTAACCTCTCTGTGCCTCCAACTCCTTATTTATAAAATGAAGATAATAGTAAATCAGTGTCTTTGTATTTAGTGATTATTAAGTGAATTAAATGAGGTGCTATAATAGTGCTTCTCGTTACTGCCATTAACAATGGTCTGTTTAATCAGCTACGCTCCAATATAAAATAAAGAGTGTAAAAATATATTTATACTGCTGATTAAAATTTGTTCTTACACTTCAACTAGTATCTGGCAAACAAACAAAAGAACAATGTTTTGTTGAAAAGGAAAGTGAAAAACAGATTGTCCTTTTCTCTCTGAGAGGGACCCAGCTTACATCCACAGAGACATGGAGCATTTATGAAGCTTCCTGGGAAGCCCCTGCAATAAATTCTGAAGGACAACAGGGCCATGAAAAATGGGGTCAATGATGTCATTTTAAAAACATGTCATTCCCACAACAATTGGAACAAACGAGATTATAACTCTCAGATAAATGCATGGCGTTGCACACGTCTGTCTCCACAGGGTCAAAACGTGAAGAAACAAGCAGTGAACTTTTGTTCCTTCCTTTAGAAGCTCGCATCTGCTGGGCTCCTCCTGGGTGTGACATCCTTGCTGAGACGGGGGGAACAGTAACAGGGGTGTCTCGGATCTTTGTGGAGCTCAGCACGTGGCAAGGAGAGTGACGACAAGAAACAAGCATTTGTCAAGAGAGCAACAAAAGGGAGGTGGTGGTGCAGGGACCCAAAGGAGGGGTGGTGGGTGCAGAGGAAGAGGGTGGGGACAGCTCAGAGCTGGAGGAGGCATCTGGCTCCAATGAAGAAGTGTCAGCCCGCATGACAGAGCACAGAGCCCAGAGGCCACCCTGGGGCGAGGAGCTGGCTCCAGTGAGCTGAGAAGTGGGAGACAAGGAGGAGCTGAAGCCCAGAAAACCGTGCTGATAGGATCTGGTGCTGTGGCTTGAGCTGTCACAGAGGCTGTACACTGGGGCAGGATGTCTCACTGATCAGTGCTCAGTCCAGGCGGTGTGAAGGTCAGACCAGGAAGGGGAGAGATGAGCAGGTGTTAGAAGTTTTGGCAAGAGACCACTGGACTGGCTGCCCCCACCTCCCACATCTCATCCTCTGATGAGAGCCCAGGAGGGCAGTGCGGGGCAGGTGCTTCTCCCCAGCATCAACGTCACCTGTGCTGGGCTGGAAGAGGGAGAAAGTGGAGGTGAGGACAACCTCCCTGGTTGGTGTGGGAGGAGGCTGAGGACCTAGACAGGGTCTGAGGACCTAGACCCCACCCTGGGCTGGACTGTCCCTTTTGAAGACAAGGATGAAGAGGTCTGGTGTGAATTCCCTGGGATGAGATACTAGATGAAGTGGCACCCCTTACTGGACCAGTCTGGATGGTCTTAGGAAAATCACTTCCTCGCCCTGGAGAACATGCTACACGTAATGAACACTACTCGATTCAATTCACACCGAATAAATTAATTGACAAAGGGGCATATGGAGAGATGCATAAATTCCTCATTGAGATGCATCATCGAAAATAAGGAACTGATCTGGAAAAAGATTGTGTGAGCATCTTCAGTAACCCTGTGGTGGTCAGAAAACCTCAGACGCATCCATAGATGATTAGAAAACCTTCCACGTAACTCTGGTCCCTGTTCCTCTGGCTACCACTGCTGCTTCTACTTTCATTTAAAAAGCTTTCGATGGCCTGGTGCAGAGATCCCTGTTTTTCTATTCAAACAGCTTTCTGGAAGTTTGGAAAACAAAATATTCCCCTGGGGTGTAAAGAACACACACGTTTCAAGAATGAGTAACCTGGCAGAGAGAAATTAAAAAGTTGGCTGTGGGTAACACAGCTGTCAGGCACCAGGGTTTGATTATCAAGGTTTAAAACTACATGCTAAGTAAAAATTCCTTCCACTGGGGTATCAGGAGGGACTGTTAGCTCCCTCTCAGATTCAGGCTTTTTTAGCCCCTCAAACATCAGCTTCAACACCTGTTCAGCTTAATATCTTATGCTTTTCCCCCTCTCTCTCTCCTTCCTCTTTTTGAATAAGCAAAGCTCACTGCGTACTTGCCATTTCTCCTCCTCTGAAATAGCTAAGATTTCAAGTGACAACAAAATCTGAAATACAAAACAAATCAGTTACTCCCCAAAGTGCCAACAGCAAAGCTGCTGAGAGTTACCAAGGGGCCCCTCCTCCATCACCACTTGTGAGATCCCGGTGCATCGCATCAGGGGCCAGTCTGGGCCCTGGGCAAGCGGACCAGCCATACCGGAGCCCAAAACCGCGGACAACAGAGTGACACTTAGAGCATTTTTCAAATTTCCTAGGAGATGATTATTGCTCTTGGCATGGGGACATCTGGATCCCCTTTCCCTCCCGAGGACACAGTTCTGCTCAGACAGAGCTGGAATAAACGTTCAGCCGGGGAGGGAAGGGATGAATTTATGGTTTTGCCTCACACAAGATGGGAAGCATTTGTACACAGGCGGTGCGCCCCCTGGTGGTCATAAAAGGCAACTGACTGTGGAGTCAGAGGGCTCAGGTGGGAAAAGGCTCCTTACTGGTTTTACAATTCAGAGGCCAAGCTAAGCCACCTCGGGCCTCGGTGTCTTCATTTATAAAATAGACTAATATTGTTCATGGATGCTGTCAAGATCACATGGGAGAAAGGAAGGGTAAAACCGTGGCATGATGTCCAGCCTGTTTATCCCCAGCTCTCCATTTCTTATCTGTTCACTCTTTCACTAATTCATTCATTCACTTATATGTCCTAAGATCAGTTAAGGTCAGGGTCAGAGCCAGGGTTAGAATGCAACTAACCCTGTTAGGGACCAGGCACCACAGAGGCACTGGGAAAGGAGCCATGAACAAGAGAAAAAGTTTCTTTGCATGAGACTCTCACGGCCTGAAGAGGAGCAAGAAAAAATTCAGACTGGGTTCCATCCTGGGAATAGACCGCAGCTGTAGTGCCTTAAGGAGGGCTGGGCCAGGAGGAGATGGTCAAGGCCAGCGCTCTGTGGTTGGGATCACACCCAGGCGATTTTTCAGGAGTTGAGCCCTAAAGGCAGAGTAGGCAAAGAGTGTCCAAAGAGTGGAGGGAACCGCCCGAGGGACACCTGCCAGCCCAGGTGGGGCAGTTCAGGTCCCCAGGAGCAGAGGGGAGAGCACTGGGAACCAGGAGGAGATGGAGATGGAGGGGAGGCAGGCCACCCAGGACCAGGCCAGGTTACCCACTGCAACCTCTTTCTTCAGACGTGAGGGGCAGGATGGAGCGCTGGGCGACCACTGTGAGTCACGCAAATTATCGGGGCAAGAGCCGTATCTGCCCTCAGGATGCAGGCCTGGTCCTCTGGATCCTTCTGCTCCCCTCCCCCACACTTCTAGTCCTCCTTGGATCTGAAAGGACCACAGGGGGTCCAGTGTGTCGGAAGAGCCCAAGGGGGCCGCTCCCCCTGTCCCAAGCAAGCACTTTCCTTGTGTCACCTTCCAGAGGTGTCTTATCAGGATAGAGGTGTGTTCTGCCTTCGTTCTTGGTGCCCAAATGGTACCGGACTGTCTGCATCACTGGTTACATTCACCCACAGCAGAGGAGCCTACGTGTGAAAGCAGTTATGGCAGCAATGTTGCTAACAGCAAAAATATTTGGAACAACATGGATGTCCATCACTAGGGAGCGGGTTGAGTGGGTTATGGCTGCATCTCTCGACCCTGGGAATATTGATGTTCAGGGCCGGGTGATTCTCTGCTGTGGGGTGTCCTGTCAGTTGTAGGACGTTTAGCAGTATCCCTGTTCTCGGCCCACTAGACACCAGTGGCCCCCCCTTCCTAGCTGTGACAACCAAAATGTCTGCAGAGTTGTCAAATAGCCCTGGGAGAGAAGCCCTGCTCCCCCTGGGGTTGAGACCCCCTGGATACCCTGTCACATTACACAGCCCCCCAAAGAAGGGAGAAAACCTTTACTGATTTGGAAGACCCTGAGAAGGGCCCAGAAGAAGCCCTCTCTCTTGAAGTTAGGGAACAACCATGGGAAGAAGCCCCAGGCAGGCTGGATGAGGCCTGGGGGCAGAGAAGATCACCCCCTGCGAACGGCCAGCAGAGCAGACAGAGGCCTCCCAGAGAGAAGGTCCCCCTGCTGGTTGGCTCTGCAGCTGCAGAAAGCATCCAGAAAGCTGGTGAAGCCAAGAGAAGCCTCCAGAATATGCATCCCTTGAAAGTCTGCATCCCCTTCAAGTGTGTGGGGCAGACCCTGCCCTGGGAATTCAGAGGCTGAGGGGCTGAGGGGCCGCTATTTTGTCCACCTCCTCAGGATCCAGACACAGGCCAAACCTTCCTGAGGACCAGCCCTCTTGGAGTCCAGCGGGCACCACTGGGCAGATGTCAAGCCATTTAGAACATTTAGAACTCCCCCCCGCCACCCTCCATCTCCAGAGTAATCTGAAGCCCCCAGGATCTCAGTGTGCCCAGCGGATTCCAGTTGGCGGCAGACGAACATATTTTCCCTAACAACGTTCAATATTTGCAAGTGGTCCTCATCAGCTTTATTGACAGAAACTCAGAGTGGCCCCGAGAAATGGACTAGATGAACTGGCAGAACTGTCCACGTTGGGGAAAAAAAAGTCCGCTTTTGTGGACATTGAATTGACGTCTGTGTTTCCATAAACCCAGGCGTGGGAGGAAGCGTGCTCACGGCCGCCTTGTCCATTTTCCATGCCGTGCTCTCTCTTTTTTTAACACATAAATGCGCAAAGAAAACACATCTTTCGCCTCCTGTCCTCCCCTGCCTGATGGACGGCCGGAGCGTTGCTGATTGCTGGCTCAGCGGACGGCGGGGGCCCAGGCCTTGGCCTCCTGTCCTGGGCTGCAGTGTCAACCAGGTGGCCTGAGCTCGGCTTCTTCCCTTCTGTTCTTCCCCTCCTGAAAAATGGGGAAATCGGTTCCTCTTAGGTTAAAAAAAAAAAAACAAACAAAAAAAAACTGTGGCTTAAAAACCGAGAACATCTGGCTGGAGATGATTGTTTCATGGAAACTTCTCCAGGAGTTCTGTGCATGCCAGACCCCCTCCAGGGCTGCTTGGACATGAAGTTTCTGCAGCCCAGCCAGGAGAGGGAGGACGAACCAGGACTCGAACTTCCAGATCCAGCCAGCACCACATCCCCAAATGGGGAGGCCAGACACCTACTCCCCTGCACAGAGACAGGCAGTCAGTGTGCAGAAATGCCATCTGAAGCTTGAGGCCCCACGGCCCCCAAACACTGTTAAGGGAGTGCAGAGGCCCATCGACCACTCTGGAGCCACAAAGACCCGGGTCTGAAGGCCACTCTCTTTCTGCCTGGACACCCCAGGTCTTGGGCAAGAGACAGATATTTTGAGGTTCTGCAATGCAGAGACCACCCTGTCCACCCACTGGGGTGACTGCAGGGAGTCCAGGAAATGTCTGGAAAGCATTTAGCACAGGGTCAGGTGTTGCTACCCTGTGACACATTGTAGAAGTTTGTGATAACTCAAGGCGGGGGCACATTGACTTGCATTCCCAAGCTTTGGTAACTCTCCCCCACTTCTCCCCAGCCTGTGAGGGTCTGGAGGGGGCCTTTCCTGGCCAGTAGGAGAAAGGCTGAGGCTGTCAGGACTCCCTGTTCCAGCTGCCTGTGGATGGAAATTTCTCGTTCTTGGACCGCAGATAGAGATTTTTTCCAGCCACCACCTTGGGCAACTTATTTGTGAGGCAATAGCACCCTCCTCTGGTCAGAGAGTGGTATTTCCTCTAGAACTTTCTCTGGGTTTCAGACAGTTATTCAGTTGCTCAGTTGTGTTGGACTCGCTACGATCCCATAGACTGCAGCACGACAGGCTTCCCTGTCCTTCACTGTCTCCCAGAGTTTGCTCAAACTCATGTCCATTGAGTCAGTGATGCCATCCAACCACCATATCATCCTCTGTTGTCCCCTTCTCTTGTCTTCAATCTCTCCCAGCAACAGGGTCTTTTCCAGTGAGTCAGCTCTGCATCAGGTTGCCAAAGTATTGGAGCTTCAGCTTCAGCTTCAACACAGCTTCAGTCCTTCCAGTGAATATTCAGGGTTGATTTCCTTTAGGATTGACTGGTTTGATCTCCTCGCAGTCCAGGGGACTCTCAAAAGTCTTCTCCAACACCACAGTTCAAAAGCATCAACTCTTCAGTGCTCAGTCTTCTTTACTGTCCAAGTCTCACATCCATACATGACTAATAGAAAAACCATAGTTCTGACTATAGGGACCTTTGTTGGCAAAGTACCTGTACCCCAACAGTAAGAAGACAGTTGCTGAGTTCCTGGTGGGGGAGTCTTGCCAAGGGCAGGATTCCTCCAGGAAAATAAAGGCAGCCTGGGTTCCTGCCCCCATAGTTGTGGTCATGGCCCCCTGCCTCTTGATCTTGCTCCTGAACTCTGATGATGGGGAAGGACAGGGGGGCAGAAGGGTCAGAATCTGAAGGGTCCATGGTTCACCCTCCTGGTCCTCCCCCACCCCTCTCCCCTACTCCCCCACCCCCAGCACTGACTGAGCACAAGCTCATTGTGGACTTTTGCCACCCTAGGGGCTGCCTGGACCCCTGCTGGCACTGATGCCTCCCCAGCAGGCACAGTGACCTTGGAAACTTGTGTGCTGTGTGGTTTGGAAAACTCCAGAGAGCCAGGCTTACCTGGGGTCTGTTCATCTGTCAGAGACTCCATGGGCAATGTCTGAAGAAAAGGGAAACGCAAGGTCCACCCATTTGGTGGCACCCCCCTCCCCGCCCACCGCCCCCCCCGCCGCCCACTCCGTCCCCCTGCCCCAGATTAGCAGGGTTTTCAGTGGCTTCCAGGAAGGTCTGAGAAAGGGCAGCAGAGGTGGAAGACGTGGCCTCCACTGGCGGGCTACAGTCCATAGGGTTGCACAGAGTCAGGCACTACCTAATCGAGTTAGCACACACGCAGGCATGGTTTGAAATAAAATGACAAGTTGATGCGATATTAAAAGTCATCAGGAAAGAGGAAGGATAGATGGGGGTGGGGATGGGGGGCGGTGTGTGTCAACGGAAGACCAGAGACCCAAATAAGGAAGCGTGAGCCGCTTGGCAGGGATCTGGGGGGAGGCGCCTCTACTGAGGAGACCAGGGCAAGTGCAAAAGCCCTGGGGCAGGGACAAACCCTGCAGGTTCCCCGCCCTGGTCTTCCAGGCCTCATGGGAAGGGAGACTGTGGAGACCCAGAGAGAGCCAAGGCCCCACAAAGTAAGGCAAAAGCCAGCATCAGGGCTGTGGCCTCTGCCCCACCACTTGACCCTGGCCTGCGCCAAAGGGCCGTCACGCAGGGTCCCGGCTTGTGGGCGGGGGACCTTGGAGCCCACCCCGCCCCTCAGCCCCCTGAGCCCGAGGACCAGCTGGGATGAGCAAAGCAGGCAGGCGTTTGTGACATCGCCAGATGATACGGTGACTAACGGCTTCGCCAGGTCCAGAGGACACAAGGCAGGCTCAGGGTGGCAGATGTTTGAGATGATGAGGGAATGGAGGCAGGTGGAGGCCCCAGAGCCAGTGGCTCTGCACCCGCAACCGGCTGGACCGGCGCCTGGGGGATGGAGCCATCCTGCGCGTGTGTAGGTGGAAAGGCGCGGGAAGGCGGATGGATTTGTGCTCAGGCAATCTACAAAGAGGCCCCCCATCTGCTTCCCATTAACGACACAGCCTTGCTCTGTCGTAGTTGTAAACTTAACCAAAAATTCATTTTTTTTTCTCTTAAATGAAGTTAATAGTTTTTAAAGCCGCCATATATCAACTTGGGTTGATCCCTTTGCAGATCCCTTTGCAGAAGTTTATGTAACCCCACCTTTTTTGAAGACCAAGCCCCAAAAGTGCCTTTGTCAACCTGAGATGAGTATATCTGAAAAGGGAGTCCCTAAAGGAGAGTGGTCCCTTCTACTTCCCAAAGAAGGGGCCCTGGGCTCAGTGGGCGGCAATCTGGGCTGTCCACTGGGCCACCTGCTCTTTGAATTGGTTGTACGTTGGAATGATGGGGGAGTTGGAACAATGCAGATGGCCCGGCCCCCCAGGGTTCTTTTGGTCCCATGTAGCCTGGGAATATGGTTGCAAAAATCTCCCTGCTGCTGCTAAGTTACTTCAGTCGTGTCCGACTCTTCGCGACCTCTAGGTGATTCTAATGAGTTTTCAAGTTGGCAAACCATGGTCCTACCTCCGAGGGCGGCTGTAAGGATAAAGCACTTACAAACTCTGCTATTGTCCTCATCATCATAATGGCAATTATTACTTTTATTTGAGCAGAGAAAATTGAGGCTCAGAGAAATCAACTGGTCCAGCCAATCTGGGCTGAGCACCTGGGTTTCTGTGATTCCAAAGCCCCATGCTACGATGGAAGCTATTTTAACTTAGCCAAAGTAAGAAAATGTGTATTATTTCTGTCCTAGCCCATAATCAGCAATCACTTTACAATTTTGTGTGTGTGTTTCAAGCAGATGACAGTTTGCAGGGTTAAAAGAATCAGAGGGAAATTAAAAGTTTTTCCCTGAATTGTGCCCCAATTCCAGATTCTGGAGCAGTTTGTGGAACCTGGAATCTGTGAAGCACTGCTGTAGCAGAAGGTTCTCGACTTGGGGGCCTGGGGGGAGAGGGCAACAGGGACCCTGCCCTGTGCACAGGTGCAGGCTCAAGGGCCTGGAGCCAGGGAGAGAGGCAGGAGCCTGCCGGAGCTTTAATGTCTCCGAGGTTGCAGGTGAGCACCCCGGGCCAGGGAGGGAAGAACCCTGGACCTTGTGGCATGGTGATCAGCAGCCTGGGCCTCCCACAGGCAGAGGAGGGGAGTCTCAAGTCAGGGCTCCTGGAACTAAGAGGTGGAAGTCCAGGATTCAGGAGTCGGTCCTGGAGGCTTATAACTAGCTTTCCTTTATTCATCTTTTTACTTCTTGCTCTTGACAATTGTTACCTTATATCTGTGGTTGGGCATGCATCTGAGTCATTGGGAGGGCTTATTAAAAATAGACTGCTGCTCCTCCTCACCCTGAGGTCCTGCTTTACAACGCATCCGGGTGAAGGAGAATTTATGCCTAACCATCCCCAGGCAATGCTTGTCCAGAGACCGGTTTGAAGGCCACCATTTTGACTGACATTCACAACAGCCTTTTGAGGGAGAGAGGAAAGAGCAGACGTTCAGAGGGCAGAGGCAACGTTCTGGGCCCCATGGCTAGACACTGACAGAGGCAGGACTGTAACACAGGCCCACTGATCCCGAGCCCAGCGGCCACAGCCAGGCACCCTGCTGCTCACTCCAAGGCTGCTTCTCAGAGAGGGTCCCTGAGTCAGGGCAGCCTCTGAGGGGGCAGGCCTCAGATCAGACTGCACGGTGAAGCCCCTGGCCAGCTTCGTCAGGGCTGTCTCCATGGTTTTCGATGCATGTAGCAGTGAGCAGTAGTTTGCAGTGAGCAACGGCTAAAAGCAAGACCGTAGTTCCTTGACCCAGAATCAAACCCTGGTCATCTGGGTGGAAACCATGAACCCTAACCGCAAGACCTCAGAGGCCAGTGCTGCAATCTAAGTCCCTAGTCCTTGTCTACCTTGAAAGGAGGAATCTGACAAGGAGACAGAAGGTATTGAGGGAAAGAAAATATTTATTAGAAAAGCAGAGTATATGGAGAAAGAAGCTTGGGTGAACTCTGTGAGAGAGTCGCCTTTGGAAAGTTTAAGTCCTTTATAAGGGGGCAGTCTTCTGGTTCTTGGTCTTCTTCGTGGCCAATCGTCCCATTTTGATTCCCTGGCTGCCCTGCCTCAGGACCGTCCACTGGGCGCATGCACAAACCTTGGTCAAGATGGACTTCGTCGCAGAGGCAGATGGGAGGAGAAGACCAACACTTACTCGCATCCTCTGCCTTTTTGACCCTGTGAAGTCTTCTTGCACATATGCAGTGTCTGTCTTGCCCCAAGGATGGGAAATGTATGACCTCTTGATCTTCCAACAGGGTCTAGCCCCTCTCTGTTCCTGCCAGAAAATGTCCAGTGTCCGGTTGTCCGCCCTATTCCTGTTGTTGTTTCTTATATCCACGCAGATTTTGAAATGTAGTCAGGAGTCTGGTCATAAATATGTAGCCTGGAGCCCATTTGTCTTTTGCCTCAGGAAATGTAGATAGGGAGCTGGTAGTCAATGTCCGGCCTGGAGCCCATCCTTTTGTTACCCCAGGAAGTGTGAACAGGAGGCCAGTTGTACATGTCCGGCCTGGAGCCCATCTATCTCCTGCCTCACTCAGACCAATTCAATCCAAACCCCTGGGGTGGCACCAAGTGTCCGGTGATTCTACAATGCAGGCACGCTGGAGACCCTGAACTCCCGGGGAACCCAGGCTGCCTTGGAAGCCAAGCTGGACTTCAGGAGGGGCCAGGGGCTTCCCTGGTGGCTCAGACAGTAGAGAACCTGCCTTCAATGCGGGAGAGCTGGGTTTGATCCCTGGATCAGGAAGATCCCCTGGAGAAGGAAATGGAAACCCACTCCAGTATTCTTGCCTGGAGAACTCCATGGATAGAGGAGCCTGGCAGGCCATAGTCCATGGGCTCACAAAGAATCAGACACAACTGAGCAACTAACACACACATGCAGGTAGCTGACCACCACCCAGCACAGGGCAGGTCTTGTACGGTCAGCTGTGCCCTCACACGAGGCTTTGGGGGCAGTCAGGCCCCTTTGGTGAACAGGGTGATAGAGGAAAGGGTCACACTGGACAGAAGTCCAGCTGGGGTTGGCAGATTAAAATACAGAATGATAGATCTGAATTTCAAAGAAACAGCATTTTAAAGAGTACAAGTTTGCCCCGAATATTACATGGAGCAATCTTCTGCTAAAAAGAAAAAAAAAAAACATTTGTTGTTTATCTGAAATTCAAATTGATCTGGGTGTTCAGTATTGTTGTTTGCTAAATGGGGGCAACTCTAACCAGGACCCCACTCAGAGGACGGGCCCCAGCCCCTAGGGGGTAACTGCAGAAGCAGGAATTCAGCCCCCTGGACAGCATCTGACAGTGGGTACTTCCTACCTGCCTCTGGTGTGCTGAGATGACACAGGGTAAAATTTAGTATTTTAACCATCGTAAAGGTGTACTATGCCATTAGAACTATACACCATCAGAACTACAGGTTTTTAGAAATTAGTTAATTGATTTTCTGCTGTGCTGGTCTTCGTTGCTGTGCACGGGCTTTCTCTAGTTGTAGCAAGCAGGGGCTGCTCTTCAATTGGGGTACGTGGACTTCTCTTTGCGCTGGTTTCTCTTGCTGTGGAGCATAGAGAAACCGGTGGGTTAGAATAGCATAGAAACCCTATGCACATGGGTTCAGTCATTGCAGCTGGAGGGCTCATTTGTTGTAGTGCGTGAGCTTAGCAGGTCCCCAGCGTGTGGGATCCTCCTGGACCAGGAATTAAACCCATGTCCGCTGCACCGGCAAGCGGACTCTCAACCCCTGGACCACCAGGGAAGTCCTGACAACTGTAGATTTGTAAAGGCACAGTTCTTTTGCATGAAGTACATTCATATGGTTGGGCAACCACGAATAGAACTTTTTCATCTTCACAAAGTGAAACTCTGCCACCATTAAACAACAAAAGTGAAAAAGTGAAAGTGTTAGTCGCTCAGTTGTGAATTTGCTCTTTGCGAATCCATGGACTGTAGCCTGCCAGGTTCCTCTGTCCATGGAATTCTTGAGGCAAGATTCCAGGAGAATCTTCCCAACCCAGGGAACAAACCCAGGTCTCCTTCATTGCAGGCAGACTCTTTACTGTCTGAGTCACAAGGCAAGCCCCTGTTAAACAATCATCCCCCACCATTTCCCCCTCTCTCCAGCCCCTGGTAACCCCCATTCTACTTTCTGTCTCTATGAACTTGACTTCTCTAGGAATCTCATATAAGCAGAATCATACAGTATTTGTCCTTTTGTGACTGGCTTATTTAACTCGGTATGATGTTCTCAAAACTCATGCATATTGGGGCATATGTCCCACCTTCCTTTTAAAGGTGGGATAATACTCCACTACATGGATATACACCTTTGTTTATCCATTTATAACAGGGAGTTTGGTCCCCCATGTTGGCTGTTGGGGATAAAGCTGCTATGAACGTGGATGTACAAATATCTCTTTGGGTGCACACACAGAAGTGAAATTTCTGGATCATAGGATAATCCTATGTATTGTAAGGTCTCACCATGTTAATTTCCGCAGAGACTCCCCCATTTTGTATTCCCATCAGTAACACACAAAGATCCCAGCTTCTTCACATGCTCACCAACACTTATTTTCTGTTTGTTTGTTTTTTTTGATGAGTCACCCCAGTGGGTGTGAAGTGGTATCTCATCACTGTGGATTTAATTTAATTTTAATTTGTGTAGTTGGAAGACTAGAATAATATTCTTCATTATGATATTCAATTTTGTTAAGATTTCATTTCACTAAATTTTCAGAAAAGCAATTTTTATATTAAAATAAACAGTTGTATCATCTAATAATTACAAACCTTAAATGTATTTTATGGGAAAACAAGGTACTTCACAAAGAATCGGTGAAAGTAGTGGCCAGGGGCTGGGAGGTGGGAGGAGTGGGTAAAAGGTACAAACTTTTAGCTGTAAGATGAATCAGGTCTGAGGATCTAATGCGAAACAAGGTGACTGCAGTTGATAGCATTATTATAACTGAAATATCCTAAGAGTGTAGAGCTTTAATATTCTCTCTCACGATAAATATACACTGTGATGGATGCTAGTTAAGTAGACGCGAGGAACCCTTTCACAGTGTAGACATACATCAAAGCACCACCGTGCACCCTTTAAACATCTTGTCATTTCACTTGTCACACTTTAGCAAAGAAGAAGAAAAAGAAACGGTGCTAATGTTAAACCCCCTTTGGCTTCTTCCTCTAAGTTCGTGTAAGAGCTGCTTGGGAAAGCTCATCAGAAATTTTCAGGAATTGTATAGGCTCCTTATTAACGTTATTAAAAATCAAAAATTTCATGGTACTTCCCCGGTGGTCTGGTGGTTAGGACTCGGCGCAAGGGGCATGGGTTTGATCCCTGGTTGGGGAAAACATCCCACATGTTGCGTGGCATTGCCCAAAAATAATTAAAAATAAATTAATACAATTGTTTTAAATTAAAATTTTCACACATCGTGATTAAACAAATTATATAAAAAACAAAGAAAATAATTGCTTTAAAGCCATCACTTACTATTTGACTACACTTTACTATGCTCTGTGTCTGTGGGCTGTCTGTGTCGGTTGCATCAGGATAGTAGAAACACTTCAAAGGTGCACATCTCTGCCCAACTCCATTTCAGCAATGTCACTTCATAGCTCTAAATCATCGATGGTGGGAGTATTTACACTCTGGAAATCAGCCCTTGTTATATTGTTTCGTTGATTGTCTAGACTTAAGCAAGTGGTTGGGAAAATGTTAATAATGCAAATTAACCTCCAATCTGTGTCTTGTCTGTGGCTGTTGCATTGTGAACAGCACAAAACGTGGAGGAAATATTCTATCCATACTTGAAAGCTATTATCTCCTTCAGCAAGGAAGTTACTCCCATCATTGTTGAGTGAGTCAAGTTTTGATAGCTGTCTCTGCTAGTTCACTTTTGTATTACTCGTTAACGTAAATGAAAATATCAACCAAAATTACGGTCAGAACTAGAGTTGTTTGTCAATGATGTGAGCCAAATTCCTTGCTAAGTCAGATTTCAATCAAGCGATCCTTTGCCACCTGCTCACCTGCCTCTGCGGTTGGCAATCAAATTTGAAAACTGACAATGGATTTTGCAAGAAATCTGACTTATACTGAAGCTAGAGTTTCATGGAATTTACAGTAGAGACTTGTAACATCATTTGTGGGTTGTTTGCTACAAACTATTCAGTAAAATTTATAACAAACATAAACATATATACGTACATATATGCACACATTTTTTTTCCCCCTGGAAAGCCAGTACTTAAGCATTTGCCAGTGAGTTATGGGTCCTGCCCCACTCCAGAGCTCACAGATAGACATCACTTTCTGCTGGTTCCAGGAAGGCATGAGAGGAGTTTGGAGAAACATAGCTGAGACCCAGGGATGCTCCTGAAGGACACAGCTACGTATCTAAATCAGCCTCAACTAACAGGAGGTTCTTGGGCTCTGAGGTGACCAGCTGGTCCTAGAGCCTTTGGCTTTCTTGATTTGGCCTGGAATGTCCTATATCCTCTTGTGCTTGTTTCCTGACTGTGGAGGGTGCTAAGTCGCTCAGTCGTGTCCGACTCTTTGTGACCTCATGGGCCATAACCCACCAGGTTCCTCTGTGCATGGGATTCTCCAGGCAAGAATACTGGAGTGAGCTGCTGTGCCCTCCTCCAGAGGAATCTTCCCAACTCAGGGATCAAACCCAGGTCTCTTTAGTCTCCTGCAGTGGCAGGTGGGTACTTTACCACTAGCGCCACATGGGATTGCAAAGTTAGTGACTTCAAACAACACAGATGTGTTCCTTTGGCATGCTGGAGGTCACTAGTTCTCAAATAAGTCTCGCAAATAAGTTAAAATCATAATTATAGCAGAGCCTCATTCCTTCTGGAATGTTCTGGGGAGAATTCCTTCTTTACCATTTTGAGCTTCTGAAACTACCTTCATCCTATAGCTTCTGGTCCTTCTCCCGTCTTTAAAGCATCTCTCTCTCTTTCTGACTCAGTCCCTCCTGCTTCCCTCTTGTAGAAGCTTCTGTGATTCCTTTGGGCCATCTGAATAACACAGGATAACCTTCCTATCTCAAGATCATAAACTCATTAATATCTGCAAAGTCCCTTTTGCTGTCTAAAGTAACACATTTACAAATTCCAAGAATTAGGATGTGGACCTCTGTGGGAGCTCTTATTCAGCTAGCTCCATCCAGGAAACCCTACAATTCTGGATAAACCAGTATGGTTGGCCATCTATTAGGCCACTCCACCTTCCCCCAGAATCACTGTTCCATTAAAGCCATTTTCCTGGGAACCTGGATACAGGATGCAGCCTGCCTCTCTGCTCCCGGGACTGCCAGGAGCCCTGGATCCCAGTCGACAAGCAGGGGCAAACGATTTATCACCCAAATCTGGTGACCCCTGTGTCTTTCCACTTTGGATGTGACCAAAATGATTCATCTCTGCCTGACAGTGTGACCTTGTGAAAATTAATTAACCTTTAGGGGCTACGATGGCCTCTATTAAATGAAAATGACAGTAATAAACCTTCACCTTTCCATCGGTGTGGGATGAAGTGGGGGAGGGCGTGGCATCCCTCACAGGCCATGGAAACTTCTAGAACACGGGGCTTGGGTTTCAATCAAATCCCCATTGTCGTGGGCTTGTTCACACACTTTGTCCTTTCAAAAAGGGCTTCTTGGCTCCTAAAGAAGAACAGCAGAACCAAGACCGGTTTGGAGCAGGAGAGAGGCTGCCCAGGGAACAAGCCCAGGGCGAGGGGTGGAGCTGGCACCCAGGAGGTCCTGTTGGTCCCCACTTGTGCCCCGGGTCTGGGCCACATGCTGGGCTCTGAGCCTGCCCCTCCAAGGTCCCTAACTCTGTGTCCCTGTGCTGGGGATTATGTAAAGCCAGGGGACAAACCCAGGCACTTTTTCATTAAAAAACTGCACGTAGAAAATCTATTTCTAGTAAAGGCTGCCACCTGGTGGACATCAGGTTACATGACACAAAGTGAAGTGAAAGTGAAGTCTCTCAGTCGGGTCGGCTCTTTGTGACCCCATGGACTGTAGCCTACCAGGCTCCTCAGTCCCTGGAATTGTCCAGGCAAGAGGACTGGAATGGGTCGCCATTTCCTGCTCCAGGAGATCTTCCCAACACAGGGATCAAACCTGGGTCTCCTGCACTTCAGGTAGACACTTTACCGTCTGAGCCACCAGGGAAGCCCCACAGGACACAAACCTGTCACAAAAAGACAATTACTGTGTGGTTCCACTCATTCATTCTTACCTGAGAGAAATGAATTAACAGAGACAGAAAGTAGAAGGGTGTTTGTCGGGGCCAGAGAGAGGGGGAAATGAAGGATTGCATCTAGTGTGGACAGAGTTGCGATTTGGAAAGATGAAACAGTTCCGTGGACAGCGGTGATGGCCGCACAGCAAAGTGAATGCAGGGGACGCAGGCGAGCTGTACCCTTATGAACGGTCAAAACCGTCACTTCTTTGGTAATTTTATTTATTTATTTATTTTGGGCTGTGCTGGGTCTTTGTTGCTGCTTGGGCTTTTGTGTAGTTGCGGGGATCAGGGGCGGGTGGGTCCTAATTCAACATGACTAGTGCCCTTACAAGAAGAGGAAAAGAGACACAGGCACACACGGGGAGAAGCCGCATGACAACAGAGACAAGAGAGGTTGGGGTGATGAGCCAGGGAATTCTGCGGACTGACCCCACTTCCCTTCCCTCCCCGCTCCCCCAGCCACCCAAAGCTGGGAGGGAGGGTCCAGCCAGGGGCTCAGAAGGAGCGAAGCCCAGCTGATTTCTGGCCTCCAGACTGAGAGACTCAGTTCTTATTTTTTAAGCCACTCAGTTGTGGTCCTTTGGCCACGCAGGAGACAAACGCAGAGCTGCACCTTTGGGGCTGGGACAGGGAGTCAGGGTTTTAAATCCCTCCCTTCCTCCCTTCTCATGATTCCAACACAGAGTCAAGCTAAGTGCTGCCCAGGGAGTCGGGGGTGGGGAACGGGGCCCCTCCTGGGGTCTCAGTGTGTGAGAGCAAGCAAGCCATCTTGGGAATCTTGCTTATTCTTGTCATTGTTATTTTTATTCTCTTCTTTCTCTGTTGTTCCTCCAGAGATAGGTGCCCCCAGGGTGACCAGCCATCCTGGTTTGCCTGGGACCAGAGTTCCCAACCAGTATGTGGACTTTCACTGCTATGATCAGGGAAGTCCTGGGCAAACAGGGGTGAGGTGGTCCCCCCAGGCCCTCCCATGCTCCACCCCCTGAATTCTCTCTCTCTGTAAATGGGGTGACCCGCTGTCCCAGCCTGCCCAGTACTCGCCAGTTTAAGTCTGTAAGTCCCTTGCAAGCCTGAAGTGCAAGTGGATCACCCTAGTTGCAAAAGCCTGTGATGCCTGTGACCTCTTACCTGGGAGAAAGGCTGCCCTGCAGACCCAGGGGCCCAGCCCCAGTTGCCCCAGTGGTCTCCAAAAAGAGTCTGGAAGCACATGCTCTGCAGGCCCCAGAGGGTGTGATGTAATAGCCCTGGGGAGGGGCCTGGGCTGCTCATTCAGATTTTTTGTATTCTTGCCTCAATTTTAATTAGGTATGTCTATTTTTAAAAAATCGTCCATTATCAAAATGTTCAAGTTTCTTGGCATAAACGCTTTCTAGTAACCTCCCGTCATCTTCTTAATGCTGACAACAGAAAGGTTCTATTTTTTCGTTCCCGATGCTGGATGTCTGTGCTTTCACTTCTCTCTCTCTTGCCTGTGTCACACTGCGTGTGTGTGTTTATGTGAACAAATGAATGGATTTTTTTCCTCTCTGCTCTCATTTTCACCTTTTCTACTTCTCAGTTATATGTTTGCAGGTAGATTATACAAACTCTTTGGGCACATGGATCAGTGTTGTAAAACACAGGCGGTGATTTCCACCTGAGCCCACCATCTTGAGAGTGTGATGGAGTGGATGGACCAGCCTGGCACAGTGCTGTCAGGAAAACTAAGCCATTATTGTTTCAAAGCTGGCATTCAGTGGTCGTGAAGAAGTATAAAACAGAGCAACAAAAAATTAGAGGTAGGTAATAGAGAAAATTTAAAGTGAGGCAAACCAGGAATAAGAAATGTATACCTGCTAGAAGGGACCACTGATTTGTTTCTAAACCGTGTGTGTGTGCTCAGTCGTGTCAGACTCTTTGTGACCTCAGGGACTGTAGCCTGCCAGGCTCCTCTGTCCATGGGATTCTCCATGTAAGAATACTGGAGTGGGTTGCCATTTCCTTCTCCAGGAGATCTTCCCAACCCAGTCATTGAACCTGCATCTTTTGCATCTCCTGCACTGGCAGACGCATTCTTTACCCCTGTGCCTCCTGGGAAGCCTCTGTACTGAACTTGATCCTACACTAAAGGCCTAAAGACATTCTTGTCAAACTGGGGCTTGTCCTGCAAGGAGCACAGGCCACACACCAAGAGCTGGGGAACCTGCGGGATGATGTGTTGCACCTTCTGGGAATACCAGGATATGAACAGTTATGCACCGCACTTGCTCCACCCAGCGCAATTCCAGATATGGTATATGGATTATGTCTTTTCATCCTAACAATGGTGCTGTGATGTAGATTCAGCTATCATCCCAGTATTACCACTGTGCATAGACTGAGACACAGTGAAGTTAAGGTTTTCCTTAAGGCTTTAAAAATGGAACTAATGAAAACCAGAGCCAGGGTTTAGTCCCCTGTTGAGGATCTCCCAGTTCATACTTTCAATCTGTATGTACAGCCCGGTATTTACCTTCAACCTACGTACTCCGCTGCCTTGACTTTACTGAGAACTTGTATTATATGAAACCTTATTTAGAAATGCATTTTCCATGTAAAGAAAATCAGTTGTTTAGTGGAATACACACTTTGAATGCCTTTTGAAGAAATAGTGAAAATGTCGGGACTTTTGCGTCCCGCTGTCCCACGTCAGATTCCTCCACCCCTCCCCAGACCTCCTGGAGGAAGTTGTTTTTTTCCCCTTGAACCTCTGAGACACATTGACAGAGAATCTAGAAATGCAAAACTGTCCATTCTCTTTCCATCATTATGGTGAAATTTCATCCGTTCCATCAGTATTTCTGAAGCTCAAGCCAGTTTTCTTTCAGAGACAAAGAAATTGCATCAAGCTTTCAAGGTGTCTGAAGACCCCGGCTGAAATCTACTGATTTAAGAATCTCACATTAAAAAAAAAGAGAAGAATCTCATGTTTCGGAGGATGGAAAATGCCTTTCAATTGTAAATGAACAATTCAACAGAGCAGATTTCTTTCAATTTGTTTAAAAAAAATTGTTAAAAGATTATTACTGAAAGAAACCAGAAAATGACAAAGCATATTACAGAGTGCCCCAAAGGTCACACAGTTACAGGGTCTGCAGGACCTGTCTGAGAAATACTAGGATGCAGGGATGACACTGTCGCTCTGGATAAAGCAAATCTGATGCTCAGGAAAAATGAAAACGGTGGCCCTTGTCAAGGTTGATGCTGTTAATTCAACCTCTTCCCTGGCGACTCCCTTGGCTGAGTTGGATGCCCTAAGTCTGTTAATTCAGTGTCACTAAGGAAGGTGGAAGGGCTGCCACCCCCACCTCCCCTACTCTTGGCAGACATCACTAATCAATCATAGCCCAACTGCCCGCAGGCCTGAGGAAACCCAGCCATCCTCTGAGATGTGCTCCCTGTAGATGGAGCCTGCTGCTCTCTATACCTACGTGATGGACACAGATGTCTGTGCTGGTTGTTGTCTGACCACTGGCAAGATTGTCTGGTTCAAGTTCAATTCCACCAGCCCCATGACCTCATGTAAAGGAATTAGCTTTTCTGATGTCAGGGTCCTCTCTCAAAAGGGGATGGACACTCCCAGTGAGTGCTGGGGGCTCAGCAAGGAAGCGAGTGAGAAGCCCTCATGCTTTCCCAAAAATGGGAGCTCCTGGTTTAAAGAGGGGAGACTGGAAGCTCACCGTGGATATGAACTTGAAAGGTAAGTGAGAAAGTGAGGCCTCAGCAATGAACTCAAGGATGAGGGCCCCAGGTGACCCCAGGGGAAGGCAGGAACCCAGATCACACCCCCCAACCCCCAGCCTGCCTACTATCTCAGGGCAGGCCCTGCTTCAGGGAGGAGGGTCACCTGGGCTGTGCACCTGTGCTCTGCAGACAAAGACCTCTTAGCCTTGGGCTACTTGGCCCCCAGGCTGGGGTGGTATAAAACCCCAGGACAAATGTGGTTCATCTTCTAACTCAAAACTTTGAAGATTAAAAAAATGCCATTATTTTATACCCAAAGAAACATGCCCATATTAGGGAGTAAAAGCTGAAATTTCCATTAATTTTAAAGCTCAAGGGGAAAAAAATGAAAGAAATTAAATGCTTTCATGCTATTACTCCAGAACCCAGCAGGGCAGATGCTGAATTCTATTTGTTCGACTTGGGAGGACTTCGATGGGAAAACTGGTGAGGCTTTGCTATAGTGCCTCTTGCCGCCTTTGGAAACATAATCACCTCCATGACTCACAGCACCCAGGGATGCGGAGCACGGCAATCTCACGGAAGCGTGAGTGTTCTGGATGGGTTTTGATATTAGAATTGCCGCCGCTTTCCTGCGCCCCTCCTCCTAGCGTCAGCCAGGTGCCAGTACCCTTCCTCCTCCTGTTGCCATGTTACCATGAGGCGGGGGTTCTTGCTTTCTGTTGCAGAGGGAGCTGTTTTCTCACCTACGTCCTGAGAGCTGGCCACCCGCCAGGCACCTGTGAGCTGGATTTGAGGACACTCTGGTACTGAGTTTTACCCCCACAGAGCCTGGCTTAGGTGGACAAGGGGACCGAGCACGGATGGTCCACAGAGTCTCAGGTTTGGCCGAAGTGAAGGAACTGCTCCCCGACCTGAGCCAGACAGTCAGATCATTCTAGTCACCCTTGAATGGGGCTCACAGTCAAATCCCCCATTTATTCACATGCTCTCTTGTCTTCAGGTGGATTTCAGAGGGTCACGATGGCACACAGATCAGAGCAGGTCAGGCTGGGGGGCCGTCAGGACATGAAACAGGAGAGGCCTCGGCACACCCACCCTGCACCCAGGCCTGGGCACATGCCTGGCAGGAGGGCTGCACATGGCTAGGAGCCCAGATGGGGGTCGCTGACCCTCAGGAGTCCTTGCCCCGATGCTGGGACCACCTGGAGTCAAAGGATACAATTGATGCTCCTCTATCATCCAGTTAGAGGAAAATGACATCAGTTTTCACAAACATCTCTAGGCTATGGAAGCTAAGATGTGATGTTTTCATGGATTTCACAGCATGAAGCAAAATAAATCAAAGACATTTAGGCAGTGCACCCTTGACTCAAGGGGGCCGACCTCTGCAGGCCACCTGGGAACCTCTTGAAAGGACTGATGGACCAAGAAGCCGAAAGAGTTGGCTGCAATTCCTGTAGCATCCACCAGAGGGCCTGCTCTCGCCTCCCAGGACTGAGCAGTTACCTGTGAGTACTAACAGGACTGTGGTGTTGGAAAAGACTCTTGACAGTCCCAGGGACAGCAAGGAGGTCAAACCAGTCCATCCTAAAGGAAATCAACCCTGAATATTCATTGGAAGAACTGATGCTGAAGCTGAAGCTCCAATACTTTGACCACCTGACGGAAAGAGCTGACTCATTGAGAAGACCCTGATGCTGGGAAAGACTGAGGGCAAGAGGAGAAGGGGACGACAGAGGACGAGATGGCTGGATGGCATCACCAATTCAGTGGACATGAATTTAAGCAAACTCAGGGATATCGTGAAGAACAGAACAACAACAAAAAAACTATTGTCCAACATGGATACCATTTCTGTTTTCATTTTTGTCCTTTTTTGTCTTTCTTCTTCCAGTTTTATTCACATATGATTGACATACAGCACTGTATCAGTTTAAGATGTACAGCGTCATGATTTGACTTACACCCATCATGAAATGATCATAATAAGCTTAGTGAATATCCATCTTCTCACGTATATGCAAAATTAAAGAAACAGAAAAGAAAATTGTTCCTTGTGATGAGAACTCTTAGAATTTATGCTGTTAACAAATTTCAAAGATAACAGGGGCAGTGTTAATTTTATTTATCATATTATGCATTATATACCCAGTGTTCATTCATCTGACCACCTTCATCCAATTCCGTTCCTCCCACTACCTCTGGTAGCCACAAATCTGATCTCTTTTCCTATGAGTTTGTGTGTTTTGATTTTGAAGCATAATTGACCTCCCACACTATGTTAGCTCCTGTTACACAACATCATTATTCCCTATTTCTATACATTTCAAAATGATCACAGTAAGTCTGGTTACCATCTGTTATCATGCAAAGATATTGCATAATTTGTGACTATATTCCCCGCACTGTACATTGCATACTGGTGACTCATTTATTTTGTAACTGAGAGTTTGTACCTCTTAATCTCCCTCACCTACTTCTTTCTTGTTTATATTTTAATTGTTAATATTATCACTGTCCTTAACAATTCCATTATTTGGGTACCACTGCTTGCCTTTCCCCCCTCCTGCCTCCATCAGACGCCACTGATTCATTGCGGACTTCCCGCCTCCCACAGCACACTCGCACTCCCCATGGCCTGGTTCCCTCCCGAAGTTACAGGATGCTCCTCAGCCTGATCCATCAGACACGTCACAGCACAAACGCACAGACATGTGTGATCTGTGTAAATGCATTATCCTTTCTGGCCTCCGTGTGTGAGAGGAAGGTGGAGGTGCAGAGACAAGCCACTGTCCTGGCACACGATCTCCCAGGTGCAGAGCGAGCTCTCATCTAATCACATCACCTTTGTTGTGAGTTTCCAGGCTCCCTCTTCAAAGGTCAGGACGTGAAAGGAGCCACAGAGAGGCTGGAACTCAGATCATTTCCAGGAGCCTCGGAGCAAACGTAGGGGCTGGACACCGGCGGGCTCCCAGCTCCAGCCTGGGGCCTGGGGCATGTGTGTGCTTCCTGTACTCTGCCTGTTCTGGGCTTCGGTCAAGCGCAGGGAAACCAGACACACATTTGACATCAAGGCTCTTAAAATAAAATTTAAAAAATCCGTCTTTCCTTCTTTCTTCCTTCCTTCCCTTCCATCATTTGTCAGCTAGCATCTATTGGGTTGGCCAAAGTTTCATTCTGGTTTCTCCTAAGATGTTACAGGAAAAAACAAACAAATGTTATGGCCAACCCAATATCTGTCTGTCTGTCTATCTGTCACCTACCTGCCTTCCTGGCACTTTTGGTATTACAAGGAGCATCCCTATAGTAGGGAGTGCAATGTGAGCATCTTCTAAAATTTAAAACAAACAAAAATGATTATCAGAAAGGTAATGCTTGTATCCCACCACTGATGGGGCTTCTGAGGGTCCCTGGTGAGTTTGCTCTGTCCGCCTTAGCTGAACTGGAGGGAGGAGCCCTGCTGTAATCTTGCTCACAGACTCTGCTCCCTGGAGGACTTGGTGCCCAGAAGAGACAAGAAAAGCCGCTGGTCTGACTCAGCTCTTCCTGATTAATTCGCATAAATTTTGTCATCTCCATCATCTGACGACTCTTTCTTCTTTTGCTCATCCACTCCACCAGCCATCTCATGCCCCAGCCCCTGCCCACCTGAGCTGTGTCCCAGCCTCTGGGAGATGAGTAATGGTTCTTTCCTCTGGGAAACCATGGTGCCACCTTGCGTACCTATCAGACATGTATGGTATGTGGTGGGGGGAGCTTTTACATATGTTGATGATCAGTTATTCTAATTTAACTATTCTGATATGAACTCAGCATCTACATTTTCTAAAAACTCAACCCTGGGCTGTGTTTAGTCACTCAGTTGTGTCCGACTCTTTGTGACTCTATGGACTGTAGCCCGCCAGGCTCCTCTGTCCATGGAATTCTCCAGGGAAGAATACTAGAGTGGGTTGCCATGCCCCTCCTCCAGGGGATCTTCTAACCCAGGGACTGAACCCAGATCTCCTGCGTGCAGGTGGATTCTTTAACAACTGAGCCACCAGGGAAGCCTCAACCCAGCTGATTCTAACTGAAATCCTATGTTGAGAGCTGCTGTGTTAGTCACTCAGTCGTGTTTGACTCTTTGCAACTGTATGCCTCCAGTCTCTTCTGTCCATGGAATTCTCCAGGCAAGAATGCTGGAGTGGGTAGCCATTCCCTCCTACAGAGGATCTTTCCAACCCAGGGATCAAACGCATGTCTCCTGCATTGCAGGCAGATTCTTTACTGTCTGAGCCACCAGGAAAGCCTGAGAGCTGCAATACCAGGGCAAAATGTATAAATGAACAGCTCATATACCACCATCCCCACCTTGTCCTGTCCGACAGAGATCTCTAAACCAACCACTGTGATAGGCAGACTCTAAGGTGGTCCCATGATCTCTGTTGCTTGGAGTTAAGCTCTGTATAATCCCTTGCCCTTGAGGGAGGGTGGCAGCTGTGACTTGATGGTAGTCAAAAGACTACACGGCAGTCCATGGGGTCACAAAGAGTCGGACACAACTGAGCAACTGAATAACAACAGACTATAGCAAAGGTGATGGAATGTCACTTCCTTGATTGGGTTACAGGACCTAAGACTCCATCTCACCACGTTGGAGAGAGACCCCCGCTGGCCTTGAAGAGGCAGACAGCCACATTGTGAGCTGTTCATGGAGCAAAGAACTTCAGGTGCCCCCAGGACTGAGAGCCAACAACCGGTAAGGAGCTGATGAGTCTGCCAACATCTGGGCCACTGAGCTCTGAAGTGTCCCTTCTCCTGTTGAGCCTCAGCTGAGGATCCAGCCCCAGGACGATTCCAGCCTCGTGAGACCCCGAGCAGAGGATCCGCTGAACTCAGTGCCAGGTCTTGTGACCCACAGATCTGTGAGATACTGAATGGGGGCCTCTTTAAGCTGCCAAGTTTGTGTGTATTTGTTACCATGTAGGAAACTGACTGGGCTTCCCTGGTAGCTCAGCTGGTAAAGAATCTGCCCACAATCCAGGAGACCCCGGTTCTATTCCTGGGTTGGGAAGATCACCTGGAGAAGGGATAGGATACCCACTTTAGTATTCTTGGACTTCCCTTGTGGCTCAGACGGTAAAGACTCTGCCCACGATGTGGGATACCTGGGTTCGATCCCTGGATTGGGAAGATTTCTTGTAGGAGGGCAACCCACTCCAGTATTCTTGCCTGGAGAATCCCCGTGGACAGAGGAACCTTGCAGGCTACAGACCATGAGGTCACAAAGAGTCAGACGTGATTGAGTGACTAAGCACTGCACAGGAAACTGACCAAGTCATGAACATCATCTTCACCTGTAACAGATGAGCCCTTGCAATCTTCAAGTCTGTACTCTGGGAAGCCCATTTCTGTATATTTCAATGTGGCCTCTGAGATGACATCTGTTGATATATGTTTACTATGACAATGAATTACCACAAGTTTAGGAAACAGGAATTTATTGTCTCGCATTTCTGGAGGCCAGAGCCTGAAATTGGCTGAAATCAGAGTCGGCAGGTCTGGTTCCTCCTGGAGGTTTCAGGGGACTCTCTTTCCTTGCTCTTCAGCTTCCAGAGACACCTGCATTGCTTGGCTCCTAGACCCTTCTTCCGTCTTTGAAGCTGGTGATGGACAGTGTAATCTCTCACACCCCGTCACTCTGACTCTTCTTCTGCCTCCTCTTCCTCTTTAAAGGACCCTTGTGATGACATTGGGCTCACTTGATCATCTAGGATAAGGTCCCTGTTTTAAGGCTGAATTCTCCTTTGCCACATAACCTAGCATACTCCAGGTTCCAGGGTTCAGGCTGTGGACATCTTTCATTAGGGTTGGAGGGGCATTGTTCTACTAGCCAATGGTTGCATTCATCTGGAGCCCTCAATCATCTTTGTGAGCAGTTGTGCATTCAAACCTGGACCCAAATAAGAGGCTTTCATCTCAATCACTTGATAGTTCTTTTCAGTTTCCCAATCCATCATCCATAACCTCTTGGAATCTATCTGTTAACATAACCAGGTCAGTTGTCTGGAAAGTTTCCCACAACTTTTTGGATTTTGCTGACTGCATTCCTATGTAATCTCTCTCTCTCTCTCTCTCTCTGGCCATGCACTGTGCAGCGTGTAGAATCTTGGTTCCCCAACCAGGGACCAACCTATCCCCCTGCATTGAAAGCACTGAGTCGTAAACAGTGGACCAGCAGGAAAGCCCCAGCGTAATCTATTGTTTCTCCCAGTGCAATCTTTTAATACACTCTTCTGTTCTCTACTATTTCTGTATTTCATGAAAACTGATAGCTAGACCTGGAGGCTTGATTAATTTCAAGTTTGCTTCATTCTTGGGGAGATGGAGGATGAGAATCTTTCATAGGTCAAGTTGTCTACATGTACCAGAAGCATATAATGTCTGTTCCTTGTCTCATGATGTTTCAAGACTGTTAGGGCTGTTGCCTAAATCTGCTATTTCATTAGGGGTTGCAACATAGCAATACTTTAATTCCATGACTTCTTTACTTATTACCTGGAGCTGAAATGCTTTATAAAGTTTGCCCAACTGTTTGTTCACCCCGTGGTATAGTTTGTACAGGGAAGGCAGGAAGTCTTGACCCTCTCGCTCTTCTTTAATTAATTGATGTTTTATACTTCCTTTTTTATTTTTCAATTTATTTTGATTATTTTAAAAATTTATATGTTTTTTTACTGAAGTATAGTTGTGTTAGTTTCAAGTGTACAGCCAAGTGATTCACATATACAAGTGTATGTACATATATATTTATTCTTTTTCAGATTCTTTTCTTCTCTCTTTTTTTAAACCAATTTCCAAACTACTGAATTGGTTTCTAGACTTCTTAGAATATGACCAGTGAGGTTCTCTATAGTGCCACGGTGATGCCGTTGATTTAAACATTATTTGAATGTTTCAGTTTATTGAAAGTGAAAGTCGCTCAGTTGTGTCCAACTCTTTACGACCCCATGGACTCTATAGCCCATGTTTATTCTTTTTCAGATTCTTTTCTTTTCTCTCTTTTTTTAAACCAATTTTCAAACTAAAGTACCTCTTGACAAAAGTGAAAGAGGAGAGTGAAAAAGTTGGCTTAAAGCTCAACATTCAGAAAACTAAGATCATGGCATCTGGTCCCATCACTTCATGGCAAATAGATGGGGAAACAGTGGAAACAGTGGCTGACTTTATTTTTTTGGGCTCCAAAATCACTGCAGATGGTGATTGCAGCCATGAAATTAAAAGACGCTTAGTCCTTGGAAGGAAAGTTATGATCAACCTAGACAGCATATTAAAAAGTAGAGACATTACTTTGTCAACAACAGTCTGTCTAGTCAAGGCTATGGTTTTTCCAGTAGTCATGTATGGATGTGAGAGTTGGACTATAAAGAAAGCTGAGCGCCAACGAATTGATGCTTTTGAGCTGTGGTGTTGGAGAAGACTCTTGAGAGTCCCTTGAATTGCGAAGGAGATCCAACCAGTCCATCCTAAATTAGGAGATCAGCCCTGGGTGTTCATTGGAAGGACTGATGCTGAAGCTGAAACTCCAGTACTTTGGCCACCTGATGGGAAGAGCTGACTCATTTGAAAAGATCCTGATGATGGGAAAGATTGGGGGCAGGAGGAGAAGGGTATGACAGAGGATGAGATGGTTGGATGGCATCACTGACTCAATGGACATGAGTTTGGGTAAACTCCGGGAGTTGGTGATGGACAGGGAGGCCTGGCATGCTGCAGTTCATGGGGTCGCAAAGAGTCCGACACAACTGAGCGACTGAACTGAACTGAATTGGTTTCCTAGGCTTCTTAGAATACGACCAGTTAGGTTCTCTATAGTGCCACGGTGATGCTGTTGATTTAAACATTATTTGAATGTTTCAGTTCATTACAGTTTGTATTCATTTGGATGCTTAAATTAGCCCACTTTGGGGTAGAGCTTATTCAAGTCAGCCCCTGAGCCTTTTTTGTACAAACTTCAGTTCAGTCACTCAGTTGTGTCGGACTCTTTGCGACCGCATGAATCGCAGCATGCCAGGCCTCCCTGTCCATCACCAATTCCCAGAGTCCACCCAAACCCATGTCCATCAAAGTGGGCTAATTTAAGCATCAAAATGAATACAAACTGTAATGAACTGAAACATTCAAATAATGTTTAAATCAACAGCATCACCGTGGCACTATAGAGAACCTAACTGGTCGTATTATAAGAAGCCTAGGAAACCAATTCAGTTCAGTTCAGTCGCTCTGTCGTGTCGGACTCTTTGCGACCCCATGAACTGCAGCATGCCAGGCCTCCCTGTCCCTTGCAGTCAAGGGACTCTCAAGAGTCTTCTCCAACACCACAGTTTAGAAGCATCAATTCATTGGCGCTCAGCTTTCTTCACATTCCAACTCTCACATCCATACACGACTACTGGAAAAACCATAGCCTTGACTAGACGGATCTTTGTTGGCAAAGTAATGTTTCTGCTTTTTAATATGCTGTCTAGGTTGGTCATAACTTTCCTTCCAAGAGGTAAGCGTCTTTTAATTTCATGGCTGCAATCATCATCTGCAGTGATTTTGGAGCCCCCCAAAATAGTGGGTTTTAAAAATGTAATTCTCCTAGGACCATCTGGGACATTTCTTGCCCTAGATCTGGAATCATTATTTCTCCAGAGGTTCTGGTTCAGTTTGAAGGAGAATGGAATCGACCACAGTGTGTGTGCTTGGGGCTGTTCAACACTTGTGTGCATTGTCCAGGCCATTGTTTCTAGGCCTTTCCAGTGGACACAACTAGGAACCACACAGATTTTAAAGGTAAGATACCTTCTGAATTTCCCCTGAGACTTTCAAATCAAATACAGATTTATGTGTAGGAATTTTACTGACCTTATTGACCTTACATCTCTCCCTTCTTTCTCCTACTCCGAAAATTCCAGCTTCTGATGGCAAAGCAATCACTCTATTACTTTATGGTACAATACACACCAAATAAATCAAAACCAGCAAAGTTAGGATTACAGAAATCAATTTTTTTTCCAATATTTTTTTCTTTTGGTGTAATTTACTGGGGCTATTCCGTCAAATAACTGTGTTTAAAGTCAGCAAAGAGAGTTCCTTCATGCAGCTGTTCTACCAACCAATCACTAATTAGGTTTAGTTGTTTCATCTTCATTGCAACTAGTAGGGACTGATTTTTAAAAATAATTATCCATATATAATTACATAATTATTACTTATTGTGTTAATTTTACATAGTTAGGACTAGTTTGTATAACATATAAAAATATTTGCATGGTTCCACAGTCATCTCTGTAAACAATACATCATGAGAAGTCTAGCTCCTAATCCTATCCCCTCCACCCTGGTCCCCTTCTCTTTCTATAAGGAGACTTATATTTTTAACATTTTTGGTCTTTCTTTTTAAATTATGGACAAGTATACACACACACACACACACACACCTGCACTGCCCGTCTTCTTAGATTAATCATAGTATATCATGAAAACTTTTTTCACTTGCATTTTCAATTAATAATACATCCCAGACTCACTCCCCAGCAGTAAATAAAGACACTGCTCATTTCTTTTTCAGCTGAATGATGCTCAATTGCGTGTAGTTGAATTGCTTCCAGATGTTTGACGCTGCAAAAAGAGACGCAAGGAATAGCCTTACACGTATGCCTTTTTGGGGTTTTGCTCATGAATCTTTAGAGTAAATCCTTCAGAGCTGAGTTGCTGGGTTAAAGGATAAATGCACATACCATTTTCACAAACAAACAAATGTCAAATCCCCCTTCCTCGGAGCTGTCCAATTTTTCTTTCCAAATAGAAACTTATGAATATACCTGTTTCATGGTCTTGCCTACCCAGAATGGAGTCATATTTCTGGATTTGAGGCAAATTGACCAAAGAAAATGGTGTATCAATTAGTATCAATCAGCATTTCCTTTGTTCCAAGGAAACTTCAGCTTCCTTTTGTTTATTCCAGGCCAACTGCATGTCTGTTTCGGTGCACTTCTCTGCTTCCTGTTTATTGCATATCCATTCCCCTACTCTCTGGTGCAGACGCCCCCCACTCCAGCACAGACCTGTCATCTATTCACAGTTGTTGGAAGGACTCACATTCTGGATCTGTGTAGTAACTTACATCTTTTGCTGTATTTTTGCAGTTTGTACGAATAGATAACTAACCCAGAAGTATCACTAGATTCAGCTTCAGTGTATGACCCAAGCATCTTGCACAGGTGGGTGCTGGACCACCGGGCACGCGATTTATCATCTCACTTTGGGGATGATGAACACACGTGGGCTTTCTTCCCACGGTGTTACCTGATCGAGCCGGTAAAATGGTCCCTGTTATCTCACTTCCTGGTTTCAATGTCCCTTGATAACTATTGCCTAGTTCCACTACTATTAGGGGAACAAAAGGATGATTTTTAAAACTCCATCATTCCTCCTAAGTGTATGTTAGCTGGCATGCACGCTTGCATGCTGAGTCGCTTCAGTCGTGTCTGACTCTGTGCGACCCTATGGACTGTAGCCCACCAGGGTCCTCTGTCCATGGGATTCTCCAGGCAACAATACTGGAGTGGGTTGCCACGCCCTCCCCCAGGGGATCTTCCTGACCCAGGGATCGAACCCATGTCTCTTACATCTCCTGCACTGGCAGGCGTGGTCTTTACCACTGTGCCACCTGAGCATTTTCCTCCAAAGAAGGCTTTTCCTCATTATCTATCTGGTGGCTCTGAAATATAGTCCAGTCCATACAAGACTATTGGGACCATTGTTTTATCGTTTCCAGTTACGTATCAATTTTTCAGAATAACAAGATGGGGACAGTATTTAGGGACTAAACTCTGTACCCTAACAGCGCTCATTTTTAAGTACTACTGGGTTCTAGTCTTCTAAGTCTTTTTAGGAGACAGAGAAGATATCTTGCAAAGAAAATACGTGTTTATATTGATAGCTTCACTTTAACACTAAGATTACCGGGAGTTGCTCCTTTTTCTTATAATGGAGTATAGCTGATTTACAATGTTGTTTTAGTTTCAGATGTGCAGCAAAGTGAATTAGTCATACATATTCATATACCCCAAACATCCCACATGTCCCCAGTGGGTCTGCACATGTGAATTTGAGAAGGACTGAGTTACTCAATTTTACTGTCAGATAACAGCAACCTATGCTCTCTAGAGAAATCCAGCTTCTCCATGTGGGATGGAGAAATGGCTCCATCCCACATTGTCTGCCTCCTTGACTCTTGTGATACTAGAGCATCATATGGTCTTCCGCAAGGGTACGGGGGCAGCTCACTCGTGGCACTGCAGGCAGCCACTCCCTGGAGTGGGCAGGAACAGCTGCAGGACCCCAGGGAACTCCTTGTTCTGAGGATGTGCTGGTCCCTTCATGCCCAGTTGGGCAGACCCCAGGGCAGGGTGACTCGTGAGCTCCGTCTCCTCGTGGCCTCTCTGAGCACCTGTGTCCTCTCCCGAGTGGACAGGGGCCTCCACCTTCAGTGCAGCTGTGACGTCACACAGGGTCTTCAGGAAGCAGAAGCTAATTTATAATCGCACTCCCCTTGCTAGGTGTTCGTTCACACTCCTCTCTTCTGTGGAGGGACAGAGATGGGGAACTGTGAATGAAAACAAGGGTCTGGCCATGAAATGGTCCTGGGCAAGGTTCGGGTCACCCACCGGGTCCCAGGACCAGCCACACGGGTGGCACATGCAGACTCTGAGCTTGTGACTCTCAGTGACCAGGTGGATCACCAACCGTGTGGTCTTCCGCCGGGCCTCGGGGTTATGTGAACCTGGGGTCCAAACCCCGTGCATGCTTTACCTTTAACATTTGAAAATTTTAAATTCCATTTTAATTGCTTTGACCAAACATCCCTATGTAGGCAGTTAATTTGGAATCACTATGTAGCAGTTAATCTGGAAGCTCAGCAGCTTGGAGTATAGTATCGTCTAGTGCATGTGCACTCAGCCTTCTTCAACTCTTTGCAAGAGACTATCCTGTCAGGCTCCTATGTCCAGGCTCCAGGCAAGAATACTAGAATGGCCATGCTCTGATCCAGGGGATCTTCCCAACCCAGGGATAGAATCGGCTCTTTTGTGTCTCCTGCATTCAGCAAAAGCATCCCATCTTGCTGGCCCACCTGGAGCTCTCTGCTGGGCACCTGGCGTGTTCCTTTTGTGAGATTCTGATGCAAGCTTGCAGAATCTTGACTGCAGTCTTCCCAGCCACCACTAGAGGACAGCATGTGTATATTTAGGATTCCTACGGCTTTCTTGAGAATAGCGCAGGAGTATACATGGGCTCTTGAGAAACCTATATGCAGGTCAGGAAGCAATAGTTAGAACTGGACACGGAACAACAGACTGGTTCCAAATAGGAAAGGAAGTACGTCAAGGCTGTATATTGTCACCCTGTTTATTTAACTTATATACAGAGTACATCATGAGAAACGCTGGGCTGGAAGAAACACAAGCTGGAATCAAGATTGCCAGGAGAAATATCAATAACCTCAGATATGCACATGACACCACCCTTATGGCAGAAAGTAAAGAGGAACTCAAAAGCCTCTTGATGAAGGTGAAAGTGGAGAGTGAAAAAGTTGGCTTAAAGCTCAACATTCAGAAAATGAAGATCATGGCATCCGGTCCCATCACTTCATGGGAAATAGATGGGGAAACAGTGGAAACAGTGTCAGACTTTATTTTTCTGGGCTCCAAAATCACTACAGATGGTGACTGCAGCCATGAAATTAAAAGACGCTTACTCCTTGGAAGGAAAAGTTATGACCAACCTAGACAGCATATTCAAAAGCAGAGACATTACTTTGCCAACAAAGGTTGGTCTAGTCAAGGCTATGGTTTTTCCAGTAGTCATGTATGGATGTGAGAGTTGGACTGTGAAGAAAGCTGAGCGCCGAAGAATTGATGCTTTTGAACTGTGGTGTTGGAGAAGACTCTTGAGAGTCCCTTGGATGGCAAGGAGATCCAACCAGTCCATTCTAAAGGAGATCAGCCCTGGGATTTCTTTGGAAGGAATGATGCTAAAGCTGAAACTCCAGTACTTGGGCCACCTCATGCGAAGAGTTGACTCATTGGAAAAGATTCTGATGCTGGGAGGGATTGTGGGCAAGAGGAGAAGGGGACGACAGAGGATGAGATGGCTGGATGGCATCACTGACTCGATGGACATGAGTCTGAGTGAACTCTGGGAGTTGGTGATGGACAGGGAGGCCTGGCGCGCTGCGATTCATGGGTCGCAAAGAGTCGGACATGACTGAGTGACTGAACTGAACTGATACATATTCCTGTTTGTTCTGGAAAATGTTTCTCCATAGGAGTAAGGAGAATAGGAACATGAACCTCCAGGTACCCCTTCTGAGCCCTGATACTGTCTAACATTTGGCCAGTTTTGTTACATCCATCCCACCTATATACCCATTTTCTTAATTTTAAAGCAAATTTTTGGTTTTCTTACATTTATGTTTAATTGGAAGATGATTGCTTTATAATGTTGTGTTGGTTTCTGCCATACAACAACGTGAATCATCCATAAGTATACATAGGTCCCCTCCCTCCCGAACCTCCCACATTTTTGGATTCACTCAAAAATAATCCAATATGCGTCTCCCAGAAAAAGACTCATTAAATCCCTTGACATAGCCACCACCCATTGTCACACCTAACAAAACACCACCAATGCCTGGATACCATATAAGCCAGTTCAGCTTTTATAACTTCTTGATTATCTCAGAATCCCTCTCTGCAGTTGTTCAAACCCCGTCTAAACAAGACTGGTGCATTTGTGTTGGATAAAATGTCTTTAACATGTCTTTTCACTTATGGGATTTCTTGACTTTCTCGGTTTTATTTGCTTCCCTGTTGGTTTGATTTTTGTTGTTATTTGGAGGGTGGGCATGGTGTTTATCTGTGAAGAAATTGAATATTTTTCAGGCTATTGTGGTGCTGGAGAAGACTCCTGAGAGTCCCTTGGACTGCCAGAAGATCAAACCAGCCAATCCTAAAGGAAATCAAACCTGAATATTCATTGGAAGGACTGATGCTGAAGCTGAAGCTCTGATACTTTGGCCACCTGATGAGAAGAGCCAGCTCTTTAGAAAAGACCCTGGTGCTGGGAAAGATTGAAGGCAGGAGGTGAAAGGTATGACAGAGGATGAGATGGTTGGATGGCATCACTGATTCAATGCACATGAGGTTGAGCAAACTCTGGGAGTTGGTGAAGGACAGGGAAGCCTGGCGTGCTACAGTCCACGGGGTCACAAAGACTCAGACATAACTGAGCAGCCGAACAACAACAACCTAATAACAAAATTCAAACTATGTGAAACACACAGGGAGAATGTTAGAAAGTTACCAGTGGTGGCTGTGGGGTAGGGTATCAGCTGGAGGAGAGGAAAGTCATGTCTGGGACAAAATTAGGGCCAGACAACTTCATAGATATGAACTGACTTTCTTTTGGATGAAATACGATTAAGTGCTGAGTGGAAGGGCTTGTTGTTGTTGCTTAGCCACTAAGTTATGTCCAGCTTTTTGCAACCCCTTGGACTGTAACCCACCAGGCTCCTCTGTTCATGGGATTCTCCAGGCAAGAATACTGGAGTGAATAGCCATTTCCTTCACCGAGGGGTCTTTCCAACCCAGAGATCAAACCCGTGTGTGTGTCCTTCACTGCAGGAGGATTCTTTACCACTGAGCCACCAGGAAGCCCAAGTGGAAAGGCTGGTGTCTACTAAAAATTGTATTGCAGTGTGTTCAAGTAGAGAATGTGCTGGTAAATATCCAACCTCACAGATGATGTGAAGTTCCTCCAGGTGGCAAAATGCATGCAAATTCCTCCAGGCACAGTCAGCCAGTTAAAAGATGGCATTGAGCCTGTTACATTTAGGGAAACACAACCCAGACTCTACAATGATAGCTGTGAGAAGTCAGTTACAAAGGCGATAAAGAGCCATTGTCTGTTGTTCCCACAGACACTGGCCTCATCTGCTGCCGCAGCCAACAGAGCCAACAGCATCTGGGCAACGACTTTAACGGAGTCAATTAGCTAAACTAAGCTGTCATGATGACCTTATCCCAAACCAGAATAAGGCTAAATCCTGAGTTCTGCAATAGTTTTCATCATGTATGTCGAGGGGCAAGGAAAAGGAAGAAGGCCTGGGGAAAGAGTCTAAAATAACCAGAGGCTATTATTAAAGAGGGCTTCACAGTTGGTGCTCATGGTAAAGAACCTGCCTGCCAATGCAGGAGACATGAGATACAGGTTCGATCTCTGGGTTGGGAAGATACCTTGGAGGAAAGCATGGCATCCCAGTCCAGTATTCTTTTCCCTATAGAATCCAACAGACAGAGGAGCCTGGTGGGCTACAGTCCATGAGGTCGCAAAGAGTTGGACATGACTGAAGCCACTTAGCACACAGCACATGGGTATTAAAAGCAATTGGAGGGAGTTCCCTGGTGGTCCAGTGGTCAAGACTTCACCTTCCAATGCAGGGGGCGTGGGTTCAATCCCTGGTTGGGTAACTAAGATCCTATATGCTTCACAGCCAAAAAACCAAAACATAAAACAGAAGCACTATTGTATCAAATTCAATAAAGACTAAAAATGGTCTAAATAAAACAAAAATCTTAAAAAAAATTGGACTGGTTAGTATACAGAGTTCTGGAAAGATTAAGAAAATGTGATCGAATCTGTAAAATCATGGAAGTTAGGGTTAGTAAGAATCCAGATTCTTGAAATACATGTTCAGTCCTGATATTAGTCTGAGTTTCCTGTTGCCTCAAAGTCACTGACTACAACAAACACATCTCTCATCTTACCCTTCTATTGCATACAGGGGCTTCCCCGGTGGCTCAGCTGGTAAAGAAACTGCTTGCAATGCAGGAGACCTGGGTGGGATCCCTGGATTGGGAAGATGCCCTGGAGAAGGGAACAGCTACCCACTCCAGTATTCTTGCCTGGAAAATCCCCATGGTCAGATGAGCCTGGTGGGCTACAGTGTTGGGGTTGCAAGAGTCGGACCTGACTTAGAGACTAAACCACCACCACGGTGACATGGGTTTTGCAGGACTGGACTCACAAGTGTGGGCAGAGCTCATGCATTCCTTCCTGAGGTTCTTGGGGGGAATCTACTTACAGCTGCCAGCGTCTGTCTGTATCTTTGGTTCCTGACCACTTCCTCCATCATCAAAGCCAGCCAGAGGGTTGGCTCCATCAGCTCAGGCTGAAATAACACAAAGCTACAGGCTGGGGACTTAAACCACAGATGTTTACTGTTTCACAATTTTGGAGGCAGGAATCCGAGCTCCAGGTGCTGTCAGGGTTGGTTTCTGGGGAGGTCTCACTTCCTGGTGGCCACGTTTCCCTTCCCACTGTCCTCGGGTGGGACAGAGAAGGAAACCTCCTTCTCTGCCTCTTTTTTAATGTTTTAAAATTATTTTTTTTTAACTTTTTGACCACACCCTGCAGCATGTGGGATCTTGGCTCCCTGACCAAGGATCAAACCCACACCCTCTTGCATCACAGAGTGGAGTCTTAACCACCAGACCGCCAGAGAAGTTCTGCCTCTTCTTACAAAGGCACAATCGAAGCCCCTGCCCCTCTGATCTCATTTAACCTAATTACTCTCTTCTTGTTGTTGATCAGTCGCTCAGTCTTCTCCGACTCTTTGTGACCCCATGGACTGCAGCATGCCAGGCTTCTCTGTCCTTCACCATCTCCCAGAGTTTGCTCAAACTCATGTCCATTGAGTTGGTGATACCATCCAACCATCCAGCTACCCGCTGAAGTCCTGATATCGTAACACAGTCACTCTACCAGTTAGGGGATCAACTTGTGTGGGAGGTTGGCACGCAATTCAGCTCATCCTGCAGGACAACTCCCTCTGATGTCCTCTTCAACCTACTTCTTTCTATTTGTAGGCTGCTTGTGCTCAGGCTGGGCTCACCCCAGAATTCATGAGCTCTCTCCACATCTGAGGTCAGCTCATTAATCACCCTAACTCATCAGCAAACTTCACTGTCCTCTGCCACGTTGTCTAACAGGATCACAGGTTCTGTGGCTTCCGGCATGGACAGCTCTGGGAGGTCACACAGTACACAGAAGTAAGGAGTGCTACCCAGGGGTCTGGAAGCAGTGGTTTTAGGGCAAATAAATGGAAATTCTTGTTGTTGTTTTATTGTGATAAAAACACACAGCACAAAACCAGACCCCATTTGAGTGTGCAGGGCAGTGGTGTCATTTCTGTGTATATTGCTAGGCATCTGATTTCAGGATATTTTTTCCCTCAAAAAACTGAAACTCTACCCATGGAGCAAGCCTTCCTCCCCCATCTGAGGCCTCAGAGTCAAACTTGCTAAGACTTTGACAGTTGTAGGTCCTCAGGGAGCGGTCTCACGCCGGGCATGTCTCGTGTCTAGTTTGTTTCAGTTGGTGCGAGGGCCACACGGCTCATCCATGTTGTAAGTAGCACAAAGAAAGGCAATGCCAAAGAATGCTCAAACTACCGCACAATTGCACTCATCTCACATGCTAGCAAAGTAATGCTCAAAATTCTCCAAGCCAGGCTTCAGCAATACATGAACCGTGAACTTCCTGATGTTCAAGCTGGTTTTAGAAAAGGCAGAGGAACCAGAGATCAAATTGCCAACATCCGCTGGATCATGGAAAAAGCAAGAGAGTTCCAGAAAAACATCTATTTCTGCTTTATTGACTATGCCAAAGCCTTTGACTGTGTGGATCACAAGAAACTGTGGAAAATTCTGAAAGAGATGGGAATACCAGACCACCTGACCTGCCTCTTGAGAAATCTGTATGCAGGTCAGGAAGCAACAGTTAGGACTGGACATGGGACAACAGACTGGTTCCAAATAGGAAAAGGATTATGTCAAGGCTGTATATCGTCACCCTGCTTATTTAACTTATATAGAGTACATCATGAGAAACGCTGGATGGAAAGAAGCACAAGCTGGAATCAAGATTGCCGGGAGAAATATCAATAACCTCAGATATGCACATGACACCACCCTTATGGCAGAAAGTGAAGAGGAACTAAAAAGCCTCTTGATGAAAGTGAAAGAGGAGAGTGAAAAAGTTGGCTTAAAGCTCAACATTCAGAAAACGAAGATCATGGCATCTGGTCCCATCACTTCATGGGAAATAGATGGGGAAACAGTGGAAACAGTGTCAGACTTTATTTTTGGGGGCTCCAAAATCACTGCAGATGGTGACTGCAGCCATGAAATTAGAAGACGCTTACTCCTTGGAAGGAAACTTATGACCAACCTAGATAGCATATTCAAAAGCAGAGACATTACTTTGCCAACAAAGGCTCATCTAGTCAAGGCTATGGTTTTTCCTGTGGTCATGTATGGATGTGAGAGTTGGACTGTGAAGAAGGCTAGGTGCTGAAGAATTGATGCTTTTGAACTGTGGTGTTGGAGAAGACTCTTGAGAGTCCCTTGGACTGCAAGGAGATCCAACCAGTCCATTCTCAAGGAGATCAGCTCTGGGATTTCTTTGGAAGGAATGACGCTAAAGCTGAAACTCCAGTACTTTGGCCACCTCATGCGAAGAGTTGACTCATTGGAAAAGACTCTGATGCTGGGAGGGATTGGGGGCAGGAGGAGAAGGGGACAACAGAGGATGAGATGGCTGGATGGCATCACTGACTTAATGAACGTGTCTCAGTGAACTCCAGGAGTTGGTGATGGACAGGGAGGCCTGGTGTGCTGCGATTCATGGGGTCGCAAAGAGTCGGACACGACTGAGCGACTGAACTGAACTGAACTGAAGACTTCCTTCTTTGGGCTGATACCGTTCTCCTGATGTCTGTACCACGTGGTGTGTACCAGCGTGGTACAGTTTTCTCCTTTGTGAGTGACGCTGCGGTGAAATGTGTGTAGCGCTTTGAGATCCTGTTCCCAATTCCTCGGGCTTTATGCCCAGAAGTGGGGTTGCTGGATCATGAGGGATTGTTGCGAGGGCAGTCTTATATGTGCAGTTTCTCCACCCAGCTCATCCACTTCTGGAGGGCTTCCCTCATAGCTCAGTCGGTTAAGAATCTGCCTGCAATGCAGGAGACCCAGGTTCGATTCCTGGGTTGGGAAGATCCTCTGGAGAAGGAAATGGCAATGTCACACCAGTATTCTCATCTGGGAAACCCCGTAGACAGAGGAGCCTGGCGGGCTGCAGTCCATGGGATCACAAGAGTCGGACAGGACCTAGTGACTAAACTATCACCATATACTTTCGGACAGACCTTGGGCCTGGAGCGTGTCGTCCCCAGCAGGAGAGGATCAGGCTCCATTGCTCTGTGTCACATGGCACCCAGCCGCCCACTGCTCAGGGGAGGGGTGCAGCCCTTCTGATGGGCACAGGAGGGCTGTGCCAGGCCAGTGGCCCTGGACGGTCTCCCGCCCCCAGGGGCCACGTCCGCTGCGGAGGCTGATCCGATGTGTCTTCTCTGCATGGCTCGGTCCAGAGCTTGGTGTTTTTTCCCTGGCGACTTGGGTACCACACAATGCCAAGGGCAGGATCGTTCAAACATCTGCTCCTGGTAACAGATGACAGAGGCTGTGACATCCTTATTTATTGATGTGGCAAGAAATACTCCATTTCTCACCAGTACACGATGACTGGGACCTTCCCCAAGACCAACAAGATTCAGCGAACTAGCCGGCCAGTTGTGCTAAGTTGCATGTGCTAAGTTGTGCTTAGTATGCATGCTAAGTTGCTTCAGTTGTGTATGACTCTGTGCAACCCCTTGGACTGTAGCCCACTTGGCTCCTCTGTCCATAGGATTCTCCAAGCAAGAATACTGGAGTGGGATGCCATGCCCTCCTCCAGAAGATCTTCCCGACACAGGGATCAAACCCGCATCTCCTGATTGGCAGGCAGATTCTTTACCACTGAGCCACCAGGGAAGCCCAGCCAAGTGGTGATGGACAGCAATATAACCTTCTATGATCTGCTGGCAGAGCCGGTAGCACCTATGTGGTTGCCAACACCGCTTGCTGTGTACACATCAATCCTTCAGGGGAAGTAGAAACCGACAGAAGGTCCTCGCATGGGCAGGTGGTTATCAGCTGCACACCTGCCAAATCTGGGGCTCCAGGTTGAGGTCTGTTCCCTGGAGAGGTCTGAGTCTGATTATCCTAATAACCTTGACAAAGTTCTGACTCTAAATGACAGACTGTGTGAGCAAAGTGCGTTCTTACAGGGGTCAGGGCCCATAGAACCAGCTAGTCTCCGAGTCAGAGCAGATGGGGGTCATACAGGACCTGACAGGCTTATTTCCAGTCTTCTCCCAGGTAATGTTGGGGACATACTTATACTGAAAAGTCATTCCTTGTTTACCTGAAGTTCAAACTTAATGGAGTATTTCATCTGACAGCCCTACATGACAAAGCCTTCTCTGCCTAGAGACTAGAGAGCGGGCAGGAATTTATCTCTAAGACCCTCCTGGTAAGATGGCCAGATGTGCACTCAAAGGGGCCCTCAGGGACCATGTGGAGAGCTTTATTTAAACAGAACAAAACAAACATGTTTATGTTTTGAATTAATATAAGAAATTAAAATAAAACTTATAAGATAAAGTGGTTTTTAAAAAAATATATTTATTGTACTCCTAAAATGTCCCCCTTGGAAGAAAATCTATGACAAGCCTAGACAGTGTATTAAAAAGCAGAGACATTACTTTGCCAACAAAGATCCATCTAGTCAATTCTATGGTTTTCCAGTGGTCATGTATGGATGAGACAGTTGGACCATAAAGAAGGCTGAGTGCCAAAGAATTTATGCTTTTGAACTGTGGTGTTGGAGAAGACTCTTGAGAGTCTCTTGCACTTCAAGGAGATCAAACCAGTCAATCCTAAAGGAAATCAATCTTGAATATTCATTGGAAGGACTGATGCTGAAGCTGAAGCTCCAATACTTTGGCCACATGATGCTAAGAACCGAATCATTAAAAAAGACCCTGACACTGGGAAAGATTGAAGGCAGGAGGAGAAGGGGACGACAGGATGAGATGGTTGGATGGCATCACCAACTCATGGTTGGATGGCATCACCAACTCAACAGGCGTGAGTCTGAGCAAGCTCCAGGAGATGGTGAAGGACAGGGAAGCCTGGCATGCTGCAGTCCATGGGGTTGCAAAGAGTCGGACACGATAGAGTGACTGAACAACAACAAAATGTCCCAGGATCCACTGGTCACAAGTTAAGTTCTTTTGGGAAAACTTGTGACATTGTTGTGCAATCCTTCCAAATGGCCACTAGAGGGCACCATTTCATGATTCACAGCATCCCCACATAAGGATGACCTGCTGCTGCTGCTGCTAAGTCGCTTCAGTCATGTCCGACTCTGTGTGAGCCCATAGATGGCAGCCCACAGATTCCCCCGCCCCTGGGATTCTCCAGGCAAAACACTGGAGTGGGTTGCCATTTCTTTCTCCAATGCATGAAAGTGAAAAGTAAAAGTGAAGTCGCTCAGTCGTGTCCGGCTCTTAGCGACTCCATGGACTGCAGCCTACCAGGCTTCTCCAACCATGGGATTTTCCAGGCAAGAGTACTGGAGTGGGGTGCCATTGCCTTCTCCGAAGGATGACCTAGACAACGTATTAAAAATCGGACATCTAAATAAAAAAAAAAGTGGACATCACTTTGCCCACAAAGGTCCATATAGTCAAAGTTACAGTTTTTCCAGTAGTCATGTACAGATGTGACAGCTGGACCATAAAGAAGGCTGAGCGCAGAAGAACTGATGCTTTCGAACTGTGGTGTTGAAGATTCTTGAGAGTCCCTTAGATGTAACATCAAACCAATCAATCCTAAGGGAAATCAACCCTGACTATTCATTAGGGGACTCATGCTGAAACTCCAATACTTTGGCCACCTGATGCAAAGAGCCAACTTATTGGAAAAGACCCTAATGCTGGGAAAGATTGAAGGCAGAAGGAGAAGGGGGTGACAGAGGATAAGATGGTTGGATGGTATCACCGAGTCAACGGACATGAACTTGGGCAAAGTCCAGGAGATAGTGAGGGACAGGGTGGCCTGGGGTGCTACAGTCCATGGGGTTGCAAAGAGTCGGACACAACTTAGCAACTCAACAGCAACAACAGCAACAAATTAACAGGATGGCCAGTGCTGATTCGACTACTGGAAATTGAATCTTAGCATCTTTCCATCTAATCAGGTCAGAGAACAGATTCCAGAAACCCCAGAACTGATGCAGAATACTCATCCTGAACTTTCTGCTCAGCAGCAGCATGTGTGTTAGTCAGGATCCTGCAGACCCAAGAGGCTAGAGAGAGACACAGAAGAGGAGAGTCATTGTAGGAACTGGTTCGTGTAATTATGAGACCAAAGAGGCCCACGGTCCACTAATTCCATACTGAAGCCTGGGGAACACAAGGCCGGGGCTTAATTCAATGCAAAGGCTTGAGGAGGGGGCACACAGTGCCAGTCCAAAAGCCCAAGAACCAGGAGGGCCAATGCCCATGGGTAGGAGCCAGACATGCAGCTCAGAGAGAGGGCATTCCTTCCTTCATTTCCATGTTCTATTCAGGCATCAGGAGGCTGTGTGATCCTCACCCACACTGGGGAGGGCACCTCCTTGCTCAGCCTCTGATGCAAATACTCACGTCTCCTGAAAGCCCCTCTCAGACACACCGGAAAGATCCTCCTACCAGCATCTGGGCTGGGCCTCCCTCGGCCCAGGCAAGTTGATGCATAGAAGCAACCATCACGCCAGGAAGAACGGGTCACCCAGACGAGGGCACTGTGGGGAGTGAAGGCAGTGATATTAACGATGAGTCCAGGCCAGCACGCACAGGAGGGGACGGTGTGAACTGGGGTTTCCGGCACAGAGCTGACCATCCCTGTAGAAACACCTGCCAACTCCAGCAGTGGAAGGAGACCAGGGCCAGAAACCGGGATGAGCGAGGGAGAGCTGGCTCTCGGAGATATCCCCTCTGGATTGATCAGAGCTCCAGGCCCCTCACCCTCCTGGGGCCCCTGGTCCAGCCTGGAGACTGAAGAAGGCTGACAACTTGTCCCCAGAGAATCAGTGTTAGGGGAGGATTTGGAGGGAAATTTTCAGTGCGGAGATTCTGCCAAAGTCTCATGGATTTTTATAACAAAAGTTTTTGTCTCTGTGTGTGCCAGAAGTTCTTCCACATCCTCATGTCCCCAAGGGGTTAGACACGACAATGACATATGCTGTCCTAGAGACCAAGAAAGGGGCTATGAGACCATCTGCTGCTCCTGCTGCTAAGTCGCTTCAGTAGTGTCCGACTCTGTGCGACCCCATAGATGGCAGCCCACCAGGCTCCCCTGTCCCTCAGATTCTCCAGGCAAGAACACTGGAGTGGGTTGCCATTTCCTTCTCCAATGCATGAAAGTGAAAAGTGAAAGTGAAGTCACTCAGTCGTGTCCGATTCTTAGCGACCTCATGGACTGCAGCCTACCAGGCTCCTCCTTCCATGGGATTTTCCAGGCAATAGTACTGGAATGGGTTGCCATTGCCTTGTCCGATGAGACCATCTACATGGCTGTAAACCCCAACCGCCCTGCAACTTATGGACTAGCCAGGCTGGGGTTCTGGGATCAGGGGTGTATGTGTGTTTAGGTTCTAGACCACTGCAGGGCACACCTTGATTTTCTTCCAATGTGGGTTTCAGTTCATTTCAGTCTCTCAGTCATATCTGACTCTTTGCAACCCCAGGGGTTGCAGCAGCCTGGGCTTCCCTGTCCATCATCAACTCCCTGAGCTTGCTTAAACTAATGTCCATAGAGTTGATGATGCCATCTAACCATTTTATCCTCTGTCATCCCCTTCTCCTCCTGCCTTCGATCTTTCCCAGCATCAGGGTCTTTTCCAATGAGTCAGCTCTTTGCATCAGGTGGCCAAAGAATTGGAGCTTCAGCTTCAGTATCAGTACTTCCAATGAACATTCAGGACTTATTTCCTTTAGGATTGACTGGTTTGATCTCCTTGAAGTGCAAGAGACTCTCAAGAGTCTTCTCCAACACCACAGTTCAAAAGCATCAGTTCTTTGGTACTCAGCTGTTTTTATGGTTCAACTCTCACATCCATACATGACTACTGGAAAAATGACAGTTTTGACTAGATGGACATTTGTTGGCAAAGTTATGTTTCTGCTTTTTAGTATGCTGTCTAGGTTTGTAATAGCTTTTCTTCCAAGGAGCAAGAATCTTTTAATTTCATGGCTGCAGTCACCATCTGCAGTGATTTTGGAGCCCAAGAAAATAAAGTCTGTCACTATTTCCATTGTTTCCCCTCTATTTGCCATGAAGTGATGGGACTGGATGCCATGATCTTCCGTTTTTTAATGTTGAGTTTTAAGCCAGCTTTCTCATTCTCCTCTTTCACTTTCATCAAAGGCTCTTTAGTTCCTCTTAGCTTTCTACCATAAGGGTGGTGTCATCTGCATATCTGAGGTTATTGATATTTCTCCCAGAAATCTTGATTTCAGCTTGTGCTTCACCCAGCCCGGCATTTCGAATGATATACTCTGCATATAAGTTAAATAAGCAGGGTGACAATATACAGCCTTGGCGTACTCCTTTCCTAATCTGGAACCAGTCCACTGTTCCATGTCCGGTTCTAACTGTTGCTTCTTGACCTGCATACAGGTTTCTCAGGAGGCAGGTGAGGTGGTCTGGTATTCCAACCTCTTTAAGAATTTTCCACAGTTTGTTGTGATCCACACAGTCACATAGTGACTTTGGCATAGTCAAGAAAGCAGAAGTGGATGTTTTTCTGGAACTTTCTTGCTTTTTCTATGATCCAGCAGATGTTGGCAATTTGATCTGTGGTTCCTCTGCCTTTTCTAAATCCAGCTTGAACATCTGGAAGTTCTTGGTTTAGACATTAAGAATCTCTGTCTGGAGGGAAAACAGATTCTCAGTGGCCAGGAGAGAAACACACACACACACATACACACATATCCTATGATCCCACGACCCCAGCCTGACTTGTCCATAAGTGGCAGAGTCATTGGGTTTTACAGCCATATAGATGGTCTCACGGCCCCTTCCCAGATCTCAGGGAGAACGTGTGTCATGGTTGTGACTGACTCCTTGGGGACATGAGGATGTGGAGGAATTCCTGGCACACACAGAGGGAATGAACTTGGACAAGCACTACTTTGGGATTGTGTGTCCATGTAATGAGGGGAGGTTGCTCAGTGCCTTGAGCTGCTACCCAGCCTGCAAATGAAATGCAGTGCCCATAATGCACACTCTGTTAAGAGCTGCAGAATGGTGACAGCAGAGCAGTAAACCACAGACCGGCCCGTCTGAGTGTAGTGCGGGTGTGCTCAGTCACACAGTCCTGTCCGGGACTCTTTGCAACCCCATGGACTATAGCCCGCCAGGCTCCTCTGTCCATGGGATTCTCCAGGCAAGAATACTGGAGTGGGTTGCCATGCCCTCCTCCTGAGGATCTTCCTAACCCCAGGGACGGAATACATGTCTCTTGCATTGGCAAATGGGTCTTTTACCACTAGTGCCACCTTGGTAACTGCCCAGGTCACACACCCTGGAGCGGCTCTGGTCACAGCCAAACTGCCCTACTTATCTCTGACACGTGGCTCGGAACAGCACGCTCTAGCACAGATCTTTAGAAGCAAGAGGAACTGGCCTGGAGCTCAGTGTTCTGGGCCAGCACTTGGGTCCTCTTGTGCCCCACCCCTCCCCCAAGTGGTTGGAGCACCTCCCTTTCCCCCATCTCAGATCCTGAGGGCCAGGTGAGCAGATCCTACCCCATCTCCATCCCTTCCCCTGGGCCACCAGTCCTGACCAATCAGTAAACCTTCCATCCCTTGGGGATAACAATTGGTTCAGAGGCAGTCCCTGGCCATGGGTGTAAGACCAGCTACTGGGCTCATGCAGAGGAGAACAAAGGTCTCTTGATATGAACTCTTGGATCTAGTTGTGCCTCCTCGCACCCTCCTCCTGGACTCTCGTGAGCTCATGCATCCCCTTTCTGATCCAGCCTGATGCTCTTGGACTTTGGCCCCTTGGAGCTGAGTGAGTGGACTCCAGTGTGGGGCTGGACGGCTGGGCCAAGTGGATGTCCATTTGTTGTGGCTGGAGGGAGCCCCAGCTGCCCCGCCCCTCGTAGCCCTGGCCTGTCCCACCCCGCATCAGCAGGGCCTCCTGCTGCCCCTCCTCTGTTCCATGGTCCAGTCACATTCACGGACATTCCAGGCCCTTCCATTGCTACAGTCTGTGGGAGGTCCTAGGGTGTCTGTCCACTTTACCAGGAAGGGGCTGTTGCGGGGCACCTACTGCCAGCCTGCTGGGACTCTGGTCTAAATCAGTACACCTGTGGGCCCTTGTGGACGGGAGATGCTGCACACAGGACTGGTCTTAATGGGCCTTCAGGGGCCTGGGAGAGGGCTGCTGGGGTCTTAGGACTCTGGGTTCCTCACAGGGCCTGACTAGCCTATATTCAGCCTCCCAACTGCCTACAAGTAACATGTTCCGTGGCCAGGAGCGTGGGTCCTGGAGCCCAGCTCCCAGGCTTGAGCCTGGTCATCCAGGCATTAGCCGTGGGGCCTCAGTAACCTCTGTGAGCTTCCGTTTCCTGATTTGTAAGAGGGGATAAGTCGTAATCCCTTCTTTGGATTGTTGTAAAGATTAACTGGGATAAAGTGTTTAGCACGGCCGGCAGTAGGAAGTGTTCCATAAATGTGAATGATCGTCATGCTTTCCCCCGCCACCCTGTCACATGCTCTCCTGAAAGAAACTGCTCAGCCCCCGAGAGACCAGAGACCCATCCCCAGACCACAGCAGCTGGTACGGGGCATGTGCTGGCCCCAGATGAGGCTGGTCAGCTGCACTCCCTGTTATGCAGGTTGAGTAAGACCCTGCGGTCCTGTCCTGTGGTCTGGCATGATGTCACCTGCAAAGAGATGCGAGGTGTTGAAGGCACTGGTCTGTGGACAGGCAGGGGAGCCCAGGAGCTGAGAGGGAGGGAGAGGGAGGGACAGAAGGACAGAGAGAGGGCTGGAAGGACTGGGAGGTGGGGAGGGAGGAGAGAGAAGGATATTGAGAGAGGGAGACCTGTCCTAGTACCTTTAATTTTTTTTTAAATGACATCTTTACTATTTCACTGTCAATTCCCATCAACAATATAGAAAGCTTGCAATTTCCCTACATCCTCACCAACCCTTGCCATTTATTTTTATCCCATAGTAGCCATCCTAATGGGTGAGAAGTGATGTCTCATTACAGATTTGGTTTCTATTTCCCTAATGATGCTGAACACCTTTTCATGTGCTTCCTGGCCATTGTAAATCTTCTTTGAAGAAATGTTTATTTAGTGAAATCCTTTGCCCATTTTTGAATTAGGTTGTTTCATTTTGGTTTTCAATATTAGGAGTTCTCTATATGTTCTGAATATTAACCCCTTACCAGATGTATAATTTGGAAATATTTTTCTCCCATTCTGTGGATTTCCCAAAGTACACTTTTGACTTGTGATTATGTTAAACATCTGTCTACTTACTCTCTCTTTCTAATGACTTCTTTCCCACAAAGGATGAAGTGGAAAGGAGACTGCAGGGAGTGTGACTGTAAATTCTAACCCTACATGGATCTGCCTTCAGGCAAAGCTGGATCCAGATACTCAGCCCCAGCACCTCTGGAATCCTCCCCCTTCTGTGTCTTTTCAATTTTGAAGCATGTGATGGCTCTCAGAATCCCTGATCCCAGAATCAGGGCCAGTGGATTAAAAGGGTTTCTCTCCCCACCCACTGAAAGTCTCAAGAGTATACCTCTCTGAACAAACTTTCCTGATCATCGAGGTCAGATGGATAGACTATGCTGATTGTTCAGAATGGGTCATGAGCCCACCCCTGGCATTTGGGAGGGAGGGAACTTGGCTCTACCAGCCCTGGGGAGGAAGCTTCCCAGAGGCAAATGGATTTTTTTTCCTTTTTACTAGCAGAGAAAGACAGAGGCTGCAAAACATATGCTCACTGACCCTGAGTGGGCCTTGGAAGGCAGTGACTAGGATCAACACCTGTCTCCTAGAAGACCAGCCCAGTGGGGATGGGGCAGGTATGTGGGTATCTGACGGCACAATGCCCAACAGAAAGTGAAAGTGAAAGTGAAGTTGCTCAGTCATGTTGACTTTTTGTGACCCTATGGCCTATAGCCTGCTAGGATTCTCCGTCCATGGGATTCTGCAGGCAAGAATACTGAAGTGGGTTGCTATTTCCTTCTCCAGGGGATCTTTCTGACACAGGGCTCAAACCCGGGTCTCCCACACTGCAGGCAGACTCTTTACCATTGAGCCACCAAGTGCCCAACAAAAGGTGCACTCTATGCTGGGGGCATGGACACAGGAGAACCAAGTGCATAGGGAGGAGAAACAGGGATGCTGAAGAGCAGAGGCAGTGCTAAGACTGAGCCTTATAGAATGAGTAGGAGTTCATCAGGGCATGCCCAAGTGGGCATGGCGGAGAGCAAGGGCACTGAGATGTCAACTGGGAATTGAATCCTGATGCTTTCTCACCCTAACTTCCTAGGGAAAGTTCCCTCATTTCTCTAAGACTCAGTTTCCTCCTCTAAAAATAGGGGGTGATTATTGTACTCTCTTACAAGAGCTAGTAGATGAAGCAATAGATGTGACAAGGTCTCAGCTCTCCTGGAACTTGTATTTTCTCATCTGTAAAGTGGGGAATTGATGTTTCCAAACTGTGGTGCTGGAGAAGACTCTTGAGAGTCCCATGGACAGCAAGGAGATCAAACCAGTAGATCCTGAAGAAAATCAACCCTGAATATTCAGTGGAAGGACTGATGCTGAAACTGAAGCTCCAATATTTTGGCTACCTGATTCGAAGAGCCAACTCATTGGAAAAGACCCAGATGCTGGGAAAGATTGAAGGCAGGAGGAGAAGGGGATGACAGAAGTTGAGATGGTTGGATGGCATCACTGACTCAATGGACATAAGTTTAAGCAAACTCTGGGAGATAGTGAAGGACAGGGAAGCCTGGCATGCTGTAGTCCACGGGGTCACAAAGAGTCGGACACAACTTAGCAACTGAACAACAACAGAAGTGGGGATAGTAACTGCAACCTGCTCAAGGGTTTGTCATAAAGAGCAAATGAATGTATGACTACACATCACGGTGCCACATACTGTTAGCTGGTAACTTATTATTCTCACAAAGTTCTGAAGATGAGAGTGAGTTGCCTTCCAGTGGGGGAGATGCTGGAAGCAGCCAGTTGTGTGTGTCCCAGGGAGGATGCAGATGGGTGGGACTGCTGGCTCCATCCCGGTGCCCGAAACTGCATTCAACATCCCCATGGCTGTGGACCAGGCTTTCCTTTTTGCTGCCTACCCTTCTGCATCTGTTAAATGGACCTGCTCATGTTTGCTGCTGGGCCTGAATAGGAGGACCTCTGAGGCCCTGAGCAGAGCTGCACATGGAAAGCTCTCAGTGATGGGGATGGGGTGGAGGTGACCACCTTTGGGGCTCTCAGGACCTATGCCTGTTACACTGAGTGAGTCAGTCTGATGGCTTTGGTGCTGACGCGGTCCCTGAGCCCATTTCAGGCCAGAGACTCTACCTCACAGGCAACCTCCACCTCAAAGTGAGCTGGACATCCTTAGCTTTTCGGGACTGAAGGCTCCCAGGTGCTTGAGAGTGGAGAAAGGGTTGTGATGGGAGGAGAGCTAAGAGGGCCTTGGGAGGGGGGCCTGGGCACTTAGTTCTCATCAAGCTAAATAGTATGTTGTTATTACCTTTTTAATGAGAAGCTCATTCTGCATTTCACAGCAGTTACACCAAAGGCGGCCAAGGTGCCGCCCACATCCGGAGGGTCAGGCCCCGTGTAGAGCTAGGCTCACTCTCATCTTTCACCTTCCCCAAGCCCGTGAACACTGGGACTCAGAGAAGTCAAGCGACTCGGCGGCCAGCGTCGCACAGCAGCTCAACTGGGCAATCTCTTTACAAGGTAATTTAAGCGGGCGGTCCACCTCCGGCCCGGCTGTCTTTTTAACGTGTCCAGAGCGTCCTGACACTGAGGTCCAGCATCCTGGGCTGCGGAGCGCGAGGGGTCCCTAGATCAAGGTCACGGCGGCGCCGCCGCGAGGTGGAGAGGCTGGCCTCGAGTGGCGGCCCCGCCCCCGGCCCCGCCCCCGGCCCTCCTGCAGCCCCGGCTTCGCCCCGCCCCCGCCCCGCCCCCGGCCCTCCCGCAGCCCCGGGCTCTGCGCGGCGCTGGGCTGCCCCGTGGACGCCTCCCGGAGCTGCCCTCCGGTGGGATGCGTGGGCGGGGCGGGGGGCGCGCCCGATGGCCGGCGCCCGTGCGCTCGCTGCTGCGCGCCTTCGGGGCCCGGGACGCCGCCGCCACCGCTCGAGGCCCGGCGCAAGGTAAGCGCGCGGCGCGAGGGGCGGGCGTGGGGCTGGGGGCCGGTGGGCCGGGAGCCTGCGTCCTGCCCTTGACCGCTGCGGGGTGTCTCGGATATCCGCTGCGCCCCCAGCACAGAGGTGGCGCCTCCTGGCTCGGGCTGTCCCGGCAGCCAAGGCGGGCGACTCCGTTCCCAAACAACAAGGGCAGGCAGTGGGCGCAGTGGTCCAAAGCCCTGCTGGGGTCGGCGGTCCCGGGATGAGAAGGCTTCTGTGGCTGCGTGACCCGGTGCTCACGGCACTGGACTTCACTGTGCCTCAGTTTCTGCGTCTGTGAGATGGGGTGCGATCCAACACTTAAGTCTTGGGGCAGTAGCTGGGATCACGTAAGTAGCGCTTGCCACCTGGTGAGAGTTCCACATGTGTTCATTGTCCCCCCAGGGAGGATCGCGGGCCTCCCTCCACTTGTGCAGGCAGGCGCTGCCAGGGCCCCTGCGGATAGACACCTGCTCCTGGAGCCGGTCCAGCCAAGTTAAAGGGACAGGATCTCCGGAGAGGAGCTAGTGACTAGGCTGAACACTGGGGCAGCCCAAAGAGAGTTAGTCCAGTGTTCGAATTCTCTGGGGAATCCAATCCTAGGCCTGCCTCTTAGAATCTCCTGGAATCTGTATTTTTAAGCCGTGCCCCAGGTCATTTCAGGCCGGTCTGGGAACTCTGGATTAGAAACACCGGTGGTTCTCAACAGGGGGATGTCCCCCGAAGCATCTTGTGGGAGAGAAGCCTGGGATGCTGCCAAATATCCTGTGACTTTCGGGAAGCTCCCCTCTCCCCAACACCCCCCTCCCCGGAAAAGAAAGAAAAAGAATGCCCAGGACCAGGGCAACCGTGCGGAGGTTGGGGAACTCTGAGATACCTGGAGTTACAGGGTCGGGAAGGATGGGATTCTGGGGTTGTTGAGACCAGCAGGCGTCATTTGAGAGCCTGTTACGTGCCAGACCCTCTGCGGTGCCCTGAAGATGAGAGGCCCACACAGAAGCTCGGGGGCACCTCCGTGTGGTGAGTGGAGCCCCATCTAGGGGTTGGACGGCCTTTCTGTTGACTCCACCCAGCATTAGTATCAAGCACCTGCTAACGGGAGACCTTGCGCAGAGCCCGGGGGTAAGGTGGTGAACGAGAAGGGGCGCACTCACCCTCTAGTGGGGTCGAAAGCGCCCTCAGCCCGTGGCTGCACAAGGGGAGTGTCGGCACACTGCACCAGTGTCAGCTTCCTCCCCTGAAAGCAGCGCCCCCGCAACCCGTGCAATACTTTGGCACTGAGTTTGTAGCGAAGCATTTTGGGGTCAGATTTTGAGAGCAGACCTTTCACATCCTGACCTTCAGCTTGGCAGCGTATTCAGAGCTGTCACAAGTGTATGACCTGCCTGTGGACATGATGCAATTCCTGCCCCACATGCTCATTTCAGTTTTTTGGCATTTTTAAAATAGTTCTATGGCTTCTGCCCGGGCCTTGAAGGATGCTGGGCTCAGCCGCTGCTAACCCACTTTCGCCAAGGAGAAAGCCAACTGAGAGACGGCCGGCAGATGTTTGTATTAATCGCTGAAAATGGCTCAGGCGCTGACCTATATGCTGGGGATGCGGCAGAGCAGGGGGTCAGCTTCCTGCCCTCAGGGAGCTTTGATTCTGGTGAGGGGAGCCCAATCTGTCTACAGAGAAATGTTAGAAGAAGAGCGGGGTGGCGGGTGGGGGGTGGCAAGGGAGGGTCTTAAAGAGGGATGTTTGGGTGCAGACCTGAATGGGGAGAAGCCGGAGCCATGTGAGGAGAGTGGGTGAGAGCATTTTCAGCAGGAGGAAAGGCAGTGGCCCTGCATGGAGTTGGCTTGGTGGAGTTGGGGGCCAGAAGAAGCTCATGAGGCTGGAGACCCCAGGCGAGGGGAGATGAGGACCCATGCCTGGCCAGATGGCTGGTAGGCCCTGGACCTGTTGATGAGTGGTGGGGGTTCCACGTGTGCAATCTAAGGCCATCAGTGCACTTTAGCCTCAGAAATGGTATGACCAGCCGGTGGTGTCCTGTGGCACCAGGCTCCTGGTGGGGAGGGGCCACCTGCAGTTGAAGGGAGGACAGTGGTGGTGGAAGTGGGCAGCACGGGGGCTGGAGCCCATAGGGCCTGCTGAAGCCTTGGGGGTCTGAAATCCAGGATTGCCATAGGTTTTGTGTCTTAAGCCTGGTGGGTTGGGGTTCCATCTATGAAGCTGTGGTAGGCTTGGTTGGAGGAGTGGGGAGACTGGTCAGGGGGTGAGGGGTTTGGGGAGAGGAGGCCACGTCCACTTGGACAGGCTTGTTGACGTCTTCAAGGATGTGCCAAGTAGGCCTCTGCCTATCTGAGTCTGGAGCTGGGGTGGGCAGGCAGCCTGCAGCCTCCCATCTGAGAGTCCCTGGTGTGGGGCTGAGGCTTTGGGTTTCACTGTTGCCTTTCTCTGTTGGTCCAACTGCCAAGTTTCAGAGCAAGGTTCCAGAGACCAGGATACAGCTAGGCTGTGTGCCCACCACTCTGGGCATTCTGATGGCTGGACCTTGACGGGGGGTTCTCTCACCTCTGGAACTGGGAGAATTTGTCGGGCTGCCACCTGTAGTTCTACCCTTTCAGTCTCTGCAGCTGCTTCCCAGAGCTTGCTTGGGGCAAGTCCTTACTCCCAACCCTGATGGGCTCTTGGACTATTTCTGTGGCCAGCGTGAATTTAGGAACAAATATTCTTCTGGACTTCAAAGTTGATTTGGAAGCCCTGACTCATACTAGGATATTTCTGTACCAAATTAGTTTTTTTTTTTTTTTTGAAGGGAAAGGAGTGATTGATGAGAGCATGGCATGTCCCAGCTGGTGTTCATTACAGGCTGTGGCTTTAGGGGCTGCAGGAGGCAGTTGGAAATGCAATGCCCCATCTCCCAGGCTCACACAAGGGCTCAGAGTTAGGAGACTGAGCTGCTAAACTCTTTTGAAATTGTCAGGATGACCCCCTGTACTGTGGAGGCCTTCCTGCTAACAAGTGACAAGCAATTCAGGAAGCTGGAGATTCAAAGGGTGACCTCATAGCTTCAACTAGTGTCCTCTTGCCTGTCTGGGGCTCAGGCTGGGTCACACCACTTGCCCTTGGGAATGGGGGTGGGGGTGCACGGGCGAGTCCCAGGCAAGGATGGAGCCTGCGTCCCTTCAGTAGCCAGACCTGAGACCCCTCTTCCCCCAGCCCCAAGAAAATCAGGAAGGGGCACCCTTTCCAGGGCCCGAGAGCGGGCTCTTATCTAAAACTCGGAAATGAATTGTCCGAGGAGGCACATGTGTTGATAAAGCAAGAGACTTTATTGGGAAGGGGTGCCTGAGCAGAGAACAGCAGGATAAGGGAACCCAGGAGCACGGCTCCACCATGTGGCTCACAGTCTCAGGTTTTATGGCGATGGGGTTAGTTCCCGGGTTGTCTCTGGCCAGTCACTCTGACTCAGGGTCCGTCCTGGTGGTGAACACATTGGTCAGCCAAGGTGGATTCCAGCAAGGAGGATTCTGGGAGGTTGGTAGGATGTACAGACTGGCAGATTCTCTCTGCTTTCCCAAATTCTTATGGTTGATGGTAGCTTGTTGGTTCCACGTTCTTTTCCAGGACCTCCTATTGTTAGGATAACTCATACAAGTGGTTCTTCTCTTGCCTGGCCAGGTTCCAGTCAGTGTTTCCCCTAACGGGATGACAGCGGGAGGAGAGTCGGTGCTGGGTGTTGCAAACCCCAGCATGTTTCCAGTGCCCCACCCCCAGCAATATGCGAAGCCCACACCTGTGTGCACCTGACCTGAGAGTCCCCCCTCCTCCCAGCATCTGGATCATCCTCCAGCCTCAGTCGTCTCTCTTGTGACAGGTGTGCACTGGGAGGCGAAGGCAGGGTTTGCCACCTCCAGGCAGCAGTGGAAGACCCTGTGAGGGTCTGGCCAAGCTCTTCCCTCTCCTCCTGTCCCCTTCCCCGGGGCATTCTCCTGCCACGTATTCTGCATCCAGGCAAAGTGGTCCTCACCCCCTAAAGGACGGCGGATGAGCTTGGCCAGATTAATTGGTCTATGGCTCCATTTTTGGTTGAAGGGAAATGAGTGATCCTCAGGTTTTAGAATGGGTCTGTCTATAACTGGTAAATACTTGTCAGATGAACGCCTGAGGTGTTCTAGGCGGGCAACAGGTTTCTTTGGAGAAAAAAATTATATATAATTACTCTAGTATTTCATGAATGGGCTTCCCAGTTGGTGCAGTGGTAAAGAACCTGCCTGCAGTGCAGGAGGCCCGAGTTTGATCCCTGGATTGGGAAGATCCGCTGGAGGAGGAAATGGCAACTCACTCTAATATTCTTGCCTGGAGAATTCCATGGAGAGAGGAGCCTGATGGGTTATAGTCCATGGGGTCGCAAACTTTCTCCAAGTGGGAAGTGAAAGTGACTCCTTCCTCTCCTTCCTGGGAGAGAACCCCTGTTACCGTGAATCTTTTCCCACCAGACTGTCTTCATGTGTGTGTGGGGGATCTTGATAGAAGCTGTACAGAATGGTTTCCTGTACATGTTTTAAAGAGATGGTGTCTGAATACAGCCGTCTTGTTCTGAAACTTACTGTTTTCATTCAGCAGCATGTCTGGGAGGTTTATCTGGGTTCGTAGAGTCTTCCTATTTGATTTAGAATATTCCACCATTTGCAACTTTTCTGTGGCTGCTGCCCATGGAGGGCGTCCTCAGTCCCTCTTGTTACAGGCTGTGTCTCTGAGCATCCTCTTCGTGCACTTATACACGAGTTTGTCTTGAGGGCTTGTTCTAAGGTGTGGAATTTCTGAGCCTGTAAATTTCTCTTGGTTTAGCAACATTTTTCCCCAGAGTGGCTGTATCACTCCCATCTGCAGTGTCTGAAAAGTTCTCTCGTTCAATTTCTTAAATATTGTCAGTCCCACAGCAGAAGAGGGGGATTTTCTTGGTTTCATTTGTATTCTCTCAATTTCTGGAGAAGGTTTTTCTTATGTTAATTGGCCATGTGGATTCACTTTTCGTGAGTTGCTTCTTTTCTGTGGGGTTGTTGGTTTCTTTTTTGTAATTGGTGTCTTGAGAGCTCTGTGTGTATTCTGGGTTCTAATCTGCTTGCTTGCAGAGATATTTGCTCTCCCTGTGGCTTGGCGTTTAATTCTGTTTATTGTGTCTTTGGTTGAGTAGAAGTTTTAGTTTGCTCTTTAAAGGTATAATTGACATATAACATGTACATTTTAGGTAAATGATATAATGATGCACTGTATATATTGCAAAATGACCACCACAATGAGTCTGGTTAGTGTTCATTATGATAAATAGTTATAATTTGTGTGTGTGTGTGTATGTGTCATGAGAATGTTTACAATCTGCTTTCTTAGCAACTTTCAAACCTATAATATACTTCTGTCACCACCAAGCTGTACATTTCACCTCCATGTTTTCAGCTTTGACGTAGTCAAGTTCATTAAGCTTTTTCTTTACGTCTTTGCCTTTTGTGTCTTCTTCAAGAAGTCTCTTTCTGCCTCAAATTTAGAGTGAATGTCTTGTCCCAGGATGCTCAGGGTGGTCCTGGTTTTCGCGCTGAAACTCCCATGTCCTGAGAACCGCTGAGTCCTGGGCAAACCAGGATAACTGACACATGAACACCTCCACCCGTTTCCTTTTGATGAGTGTATAGCTTTTTTCTTTACATTTGTTTCTAATCTGCTGTACTTCTGTGAATAGTATGAGGTAGAATACAGATTTTTTTTACATTGAAGTATAGTTGACTGACAATGTTGTGTTTGTTTCAGGTATACAGCAAAGTGACTCAGTTACACATGTAAATAGATGGATGTATTTCAGATACTTTTCCATTTTCCAATATTACAAGATATTAACTATAGTTTCCTGTGCTATACAGGCAACTATCTGTTGCCTTGCTGTTCTTGTTGTCCTTGCTGTTCGTATATTTTATATATAGTAGTGTGTATCTATTAATCCCAAATTCTTGATTTATTTCTCCTGAATACAGATTTTTAATAGGAATTCCAGAAGTCAAAATGTTTAACTCAGGGAGTCATTGGTTCTGATGGAAAGCTCCAGCCATGTGTTAGCAGAGAAGGAAAGGTGGCCTGCGGGAGGGGAGTGGACATGTGACCCCAAGGCAGCCTATGTCTCCTGAACCTTAAACTGAAGCAGGTTTGGGGCAAGAATTTGCTTTCTGATTCGATAACTTATATGGTTTTATTGATCAATACTTCATTTTGCATTTAAGAAACCCCTTTTACCCAGAGAACCTCCCTGGTGGCTCAGATCATAAAGAATCTGCCTTCAGTGTAGGAGACCTGGGTTCAATCTTTGGATTGGGGAAATCCCCTGGAGAAGGAAGTGACAACCCACTTCAGTATTCTTGCCTGGAGAATTCCATGGCCAGAAGAGCCTGGCAGGCTACAGTCCATGGGGTTGCAAAAGTCAGATATGACTGAGCAACTAACGCTTTCACTTTTACCCAGAAACACCAGCCCACAGGGTCAGGTGTTTGGAGAATCCTAGGTGCCCCTTCTTGCTGCTCAGCTGCTGTTGAAGGCTGAACTTGCCCTGCCGCCCGACCCCGGAAGGAGCCCCTCCCTGTGTACCCGCACAGACATGCATCTCAAGACTTAATAAGCCCAGGGCACTGGGTCCCCAGACCCCTCCTCCGTTTGGGCTTCATTAAGGCAACCTGCTGCCTTTGGGATTTCTACTGAATACAGTTGCAATTTATTTTAAGGAGGAGCAGTAGCAGCAGTGTATACCCTTTGCACACAACTCCTCCCAGCTGGGCTTGGGTGTTTGCTGGGGCTGTGGTGACCAGCGGGGCCTGCAGCCCCAGAGACCCCATACCACAGCCCTCTGTCCACTCCCTTGTTAGTACTCCGTCCTCCGCGGCCAGTGTGGACTGGTCCTGCAGCAATCTGCTCACTGCTCTGGGGACGCCCATGTCCTGCCACACACGTAGCAGGTGGGCTTCTTGAGTGCCTGGACAGCAGGTGGGGCCTGGGAAATCCTGCCTTTTCTCAGCCTCTGGAGAGAGCTGCCCTCGGGCTCTAGAAGCTTCTTCCTTTGGGCAGCATCTGATCTTACATGGAGCCTCTGGTTTCTCCCCAGAGGAGACCCATTTTTGCAGAAAAATCCCCCAGTTTGGCATTGATTTCCCTCCAGAGTTATAGGAAGCAGCTCGCAGCATCTCTATTTGAGTCTGCCCTGTTCTTCTGAAAGCACATCGTATTTCTAGGCTGTTTCCAATTATTAACACACCCTTGCTGTAGCAAACTTAAAACAAGGGAGTGGAGGCCCGCCTGGGCCTTCTCCTCCAATACTGACCCCTTGTACTTTGTATAGGTACAGACAGGCACCCTTGGCAGTCACCTCCTTCCCACCCTCCTAATTTATTACACTTACTCCTAATTTAGAAGCTCCTATCAAAGCGTCTGCCTCACCTGCTTCCCTGTCCATCTGTGTCCCATTCTGTCACCAGCAGGTCTCCTGGAAGCCAGGCAGGCGCCCTGCTGCCTGCATTGTGTGCGTTGGGATGGTGGGGTCACTGCCGCTGCCCCGCAGGGCAAGGACCAGAAGTAGACCCTGCCCACGATGAGGTTTCTGGTACGAGTGAAGGACTGCCTCTCTTTCCACTTAAGAGTGTCCCGAACATCTGTGTGAAGAGAATGTTATCTTTCATCTGTGGCCACATTTCTTTTAATTCTTACGCACTCAGATAATGAGGATGTTGGCACGGGTGAGGCTTGTTGCAAATTTCTATTTTTACTTTAATCGCTTTTCTGTCTGGTGTTTTTCCTATGAAAAAGTGAGTGTCTGACTCTTTGTGACCCCATGCACTGTAGCCTGCCAGGCCCCTCTGTCCATGGAATTCTCCAGGCAAGAATATTGGAATGGGTTGCCTTTCTCTTCTCCAGGGGATCTTCCAATCCAGGGATCAAACCCAGGTCTCCTGCATCTCAGGCAGATTCTTTACCATCTGAACCACCAGGGAAGCCCCCTTTTCCCTATAAGCCACAGTAAAAACTCATGGTAAATTAGCTTCAATATTTTACCTCTTGATTAAACATTGGGATAATAAAAATTAAGAGGAGGTATTCTTTCATTTATGGAACAGAATGATTTCTAACTTGGAGAATTATGGTGAAAGTGACAAATCTTTGGTAACAGTCATTTGCATTGGGTCTGCGTGGGAGTTACCACGGTGGGAGAGGCCAGGTTGAAATCTCCTTTGTGGGAATGGAGATGATCCAGCAGCCAGGGCTTGACCTGTCCTTAGCTCTTCCCCTTTGTCTGCATGTCTCCATGGGAGGCGTGTGCCCACTTGACAGATGAGGAAAACCAAGGCTCAGAGAGATGGAGTAAGTAGCCCAAGGTCGCACAGCTGCTGGAGCTGCCCCTGAACCTGGGTGGTCAGCTTTGGCAGCCTCTGGATTCTTAGCCTTTGCTCTCCTGCCTCAGGATTTATGTTCTCTGCCTTTTATCCTGGAAGACAAGGCTAGTTCTTGGTGCCTCTTGGGGGAGTCCTTTCTGGGTGCCCCAACTTTGGCTGCACCTGGGAGATGCCTGATTTGGAAATAAGGTGGCTGGTGGGAGGAGCGAGCCCTGCCCCTCAGGTGGATTCTGTGCCCCATAGGTGGGATGCCAGGGCGGTTCTCTCCCCAGTCCCCCGGCATGGGTCATACCCTTCATTTGAGTCTTGGGTTGACCTTGGATGTGCGCACATCCCTCTTTGCAGATGGTCTGTGTGGGGTCACCCAGGGCTGTGCAGCAGTGGGAGAAGGACCCTTGGAGAGCTGCACGACCTTCCCCTCTGAACCTCACCCTCCTTGTGGCTAGAGGATGACACCGGGACTGGAGGCCTCAGACACTCAGGAGAATGGATGGGAGGATGTGTGACTGCCGAAACGGAGGACCACAGACTTTGCAGGCAAAGGGACGCCTGTTTATCGTCATGTATCCTCCCCTGGGCTGGAGGTGGACTCAGCCGGTGCCCTGCTCTGAGTCCCATGGGCTGGAGCTGAGGTGTGGCCAGGTCTGTGGTCCTTCCTGGAGTTCTGAGAGGGGAGCCAAATCCAGCTCATGAGTTGCAGGACCTGGGTCCCCGTTTCCCTGCAGGCTGTTGGGGGATCATTTCCAGAGGCCACTGTGTTCCCTTGTGGCTCCCTCAAGGCCAGCAGTGGTGGGTTGCATCTTCCAATGCCTCGTCTCTCCTCTGCCCACTCCTCCCCTTCTGTCTTCCCTCTGCCTTGAGGGTCCTGTGATTACACGGCCAGGTCCGATCATCTGGGATAATCTCCCATCATCAGGGGACTGATGGTATCAATCAGGTAGCTGATGATAACCCAGTTTTTGTTCACAAAAGCCTTCCCTGTAGTGCCTAGAGTCATGTTTGCATGAGTAACTTGGGGCTGGAATCTGAGGGTATTCCCGTCTACACTCTTGGGTAAGTTGATTAGCCCAGGGTCCAGCCCACAGTGAGCACTAGGTAAGGACAGGGTGAAACCACTGTGGTGGGCCAGGTTATACCAGCTCCATGAATTTGTGTTGGGAGAGGGGGCAGTCACATCCAACTTCAAGGAACAACCCCCTTGCCCAAATTACAGAGCACAGGAATCAGCTGGTAACTGTCTGAATTGTAACAGTAATCCTGTGTAGGAATTTTCTTTATTACAGTTCAGCTATTGGGTACCTTTGCATCAAGAGTGGCTGGAACATACACAGTTACAATGCACGTGGGCTCCGTCCACCACTCTGCATTCCAGGCTGCCTGTGTCTCTCCCAGTCCAGTGCAGCAGCCCCTAGCCCACCCCCTCATCTCCCGGCCCCTCTTTGCCTCCCATAACCTCCCCAGAGAAGAGAAATTCATTCTTTCTTTCCTGGCTGGGGACCTTTCTGGGTTTATCGTCCCAGGATAAAATCTGTGCTTTGCACCATGGGTCATGAGACCACTTGGGTCCTGGGCCTGTCCCCCACCCTCCCTGCATGCCACCCTGCCCTCAGCGCTTCAACCACCCAGCCCCTTCTCAGCCCTTCTGACTGCCCAGTACTTCCACCCCGGGGCGTTTGCATGTGCTGTTGTGGGGAGGGACCTTCCCCCCCCTTCCCTGCCCCCTACAGTGCCTGGTATGTGCTGTGCATGAGTGAATCATGCCTTTTTGAATGCAGTGCCAGCGGCCCCACCCCCTTGGGTCTTTGCTGTGTGTTTCAGGTTCTGGTGGGAGACAGAACCCACTTCACTCGAGATTTCGGCCCCTCCACTCTCTCCTGCTGATAGACCCCCAGAGCCCATTCTCCTAAAATCCTGGGTCTCCCAGGTGACCCTTCAAAAAAATGAAGTAGGAGGGTGAGCAATCCCCCAAAACTACAATGTGACGTACCAGGAGTAATCTTCGTTGCACCCCAACTCGCTGAACTGATGAAGCCTCTGCTAAGCACATTTATGAATGCTGTCTCCCAGTGTGCCATGGAAGTCATAGGAGCTCTTGCTAATGTTCCAGAATGGGGCCTGGTGAGGATGCCAGTATCTAGTTGCCTAAATAACTTCCCCTTCCCCCACGAAACCCCAATGGACCCACCAGCTTTAACCCACATACGAATTTAGTGAATTATGGGCCCTGAAAGAGATCACGGCTTCTGTGAAAACACAGACAAGCCATCATTATTTATAGGTTTGTACAAGTGGGTTCTTGGAATTATCACTCCAGCTGCAGAACTTAAGATGTATTTTTAAAGTACTACCGATAAGCCTTGTGCTATGGATTTTCTGTAATTTATGGATTGGGCGCCATGCCGTGTTTGAACTATTCTACGATGAAGTACTCTGTCTCCCATTCCTGCTGCGATGGGGTGTTGGAGGCATAAATCTGTGTGTGGTGAGGCAGTGAGCCCGGCTCTGGGGTCTCCATGGGAAAGGAAACCAGTCCCTTTAGAATATAAATCCAGCAAACATTACAGTGTACACGCTGAATTGGAGGAAAGAGCCAGTGTTTGGGTGACAGTGACCTTTATTTAAGCGTGACTTATCTCCTTTTAAAAGAGTCAAGTGGCCGGATGGTCGAGGCGGTGAGCGTGACTTCCGACGAGCGCTGTCCTTTTCCCTTTTACTTGTGGTCAGCATTCTAAGCATCCATGTCCTTCATAATCCCTTTCTGCACAGTTTGGGGCATCCCATCCTCATGTGTCCCCCGGGCTCACAGGGGGCCGCTGGGGCCCCAGGGCCACACAGGACACTCAGGCAGGGAGCAGGGACAGTGCCATCAGCGTCTGCCAGGCTCATGGCGACAACTGCCTTTTCTCTGTGTGACTCTCCATCAGCACGTTTCCCAGGGGCCCTGCACCAGCCCCTCTCCCTGCGTTTGTTGCTGCTGTTCAGTCGTTCAGTCGTGTCCGGCTCTTTGCGACCCCATGGATGCCAGGCTTCCCTGTCCTTCACCATCTCCCAGAGCTTGCTCAAACTCCTGTCCATTGAGTCGGTGAAGCCATCCAACCATCTCGTCCTCTATCGTCCCCTTCTTCTCCTGCCTTCAGCCTTTCTCAGAATCAGGGTCTTTCCTAATGAGTCAGCACTTCCCATCAGGTAGCCAAAGTATCAGCGCTTCCAGCTTCATCATCTGTCCTTCCAATGAATATTCAGGACTGCTTTCCTTCAGGATTGACTGGTTTGATCTCATTGTACTCTAAGGGACTCTCAAGAGTCTTCTCCAACACCACAATTCAAAAGCATCAAATGTTTGGTGCTTCCCTCCATTAGCTGTAAACATCCTCCAGCAAGGAAGGAAAACAGGATGAACCAGGACAGGACGGGAGGGTCCATGACACAGATGAGCCTGCCTGGGGCTGTTTTCTGTCTTTCCTGCAGCGGGCACCCCGTCCCTCTCCTGGTCAGGCGTCTTGTTCCCCATTCTTCTGCCTCCATCACTTCCATCGTATGTGGTCCTCCCTGGTCACCTGAAGGTGCTCAAGGCACGTAAGGTGTTAGTAGGTCAGTGTCTTGCATCAGAGGACTTTTGTGTCCTGAGAGCTGGGTGTCCTGTCGAATGCCGTCACCCTCTAAGCAATGCTCTTCCCCCACCCTCACCTAGAGGGGAGACACAGAAAGTGATCAAAACCCTTCTCCTGCCTGGATCTCAAACTCTGGCCTGGAAGGGCTTCTGTAGCAACCTGAGCACAGAAGACACTGCGAGGCAGGCTAAGCACGTTTCTCAGGCCAGCTCTGGCTGCTGTGCCTTTCAGGGTGGGGACCATGGTTGCTGACATGAAGGATTTTGTTTTAGAAGAGTGTGTTTAGAAAACAGCCTCAGTTGGCACTACATGAATCACCACCCTGGGTAGCCTAATGGGCAAGGCCAGTGCTGGAGACCCCACCAAGGGCAAAGGGCAAAAGAAGCCAAGTTCAATCAAGGCTAGGTCAGCCCTCTGGTCAGGGAAGTTCCCAAGGGCCACAGTTGGGTGCAGTTCCTCCTGTAAACAGCAGAGGGCAGGGCTCCCCTCCTCACGGCAGGTTCTGGGGGACCTGCTTTGTCTTCACTCTCCCCTTTCCTCTGGTCTTGAATCCCCATCCTGGGGTATGACCTCTGGACCCTCTTTCATTGGTTCCCTATGAGCTTGGCTAGAATAGTTATTTTTAAGCATTTGAATTTGCTGGTTTAATTCTGTTCCTGTGATGGGGAAGGACAGTTCCCTGGAGCCTCAGGAGAAACATCAGGATGGGGGAAGGAGGGTCAGGAAGTGACCACCTCTGTCCCTGAAAGCCTGGAGCTACTGGGGTTCTGAAGATGCTGAGCCCCTTTTCCTGGAGCAGCTATGTGTTGACCCCACTGTGTGCGTACTCATTGGTTCAGTCAACAAACACCTGTTCCCTGGGCCCCTGCAGAAATCTTGAGGACAGACAGTTGGTGACTTTCACAATTTATTGGGGATCCTGCAGGCTGGAACTTGCAGACAGCAGCCTTGTGCACACTTCGGGGGCCACATCTTTGCAGACTTCCTGCTGGCCCCAGTCTCAGCGTGGATGACTTGAAAGGTCCAAGTTTCTCCTTCTGGCAGTTCATTGGACTTTTATTTCTCCTGATCAGTAGAGGTCAGGTCACTAATTCGTTTTAAACCTGAAACTGTTTTTATTATGGAACATTTCAAAGCTAGAGAAAAATACAGTGGCTATCTCTTTCCCTACCTGGCTCAAACAAATCAATAGGGTACTGACATATGTGTTTGACAACTACACTTTGGTTGTTCCCTCTGTCTTCTGCCCGCGCGCCACACCTCCCCCCACCCCCTGCCAATCTCCATGTGAGCTCCTGGAGCAAATGCTAAGTCTTATCTTTTTCTGTGCCTTTAAGTCTCACCATGCACTTAAGGGGAGCAGGCACAGCTGTGTAGACCACCCAAAGGAACTAGAAATGGTTTTGGGTAGCATATACTTGGACAAGGCATTGGGGGAATATTGGCAACTATAGATAATCCTTGTGTCCTTCATCCTCCGCAGGTGTGACAGGGAGGCTACATTTCTGTCGCTGGAGTGATGCTTTCCTTTAAAATGCATTTAAGTGCTGAGCCATGCTGTGCTGTGCTGAGTCACTTCAGTCGTGTCTGACTCTGTGACCCTGTGGACCGTAGCCCACCAAGCTCCTCTGTCCATGGGATTCTCCAGGCAAGAATACCGCAGTGGGTTGCCCTTTCCTTCTCCAGGGGGTCTTTCCAACCCGCGAACAAACCGATTGATTAAAAGAAAAATATTGTCAGTAGCCAATACAGGTTCTGAGTAGGGAAAGCCCCAAAGCATGAGGGTGGGGGGTGGGGGGACACAGCTGGAAGCCCGTGAGTCCACCTTCCTTCTCGCCTCCTTTTGCCCATGACCCTGGGCTGCTGTCTCCCCCACTCCCCTGCCCGCCTCAACCCCGCTGGTCCATCTCTGCATCTGCTGCTGGCTAGCCCGCTGCAGGCCTTGTCATGTAGATGTGGGAGGCATTGATGATGAGGTTGAGGGCGTCCTGAGACCTGCCTGTGTTTGGGCCAAGACTCAGCAAGGCTCTTGGGGCTGCCTGAGGACACACTTGGAGAGACCCCAGACCAGAGGCATCGGCCCTGCCTATCCTGGCTTATGACCTGGGCAGGTATACTCACCTCTAAGGTAGCTCACACCTCCGAGGCTTGTGAGGAAGAAATGATACCCCCTCCTACCGCCACCCCAGAAAAGGGCTCAGCCCGGAGCCAGGTAGTCCCCATCCAGCACATTTTTATGTGGATAAAAAGTGTTTAGTAAAATGTCCTACCAAGTTCCTCTTTGCCTCATGGTATGTGTTGATGCTGAAGCTCCAACACTTTGGCCACCTGATGCAAAGAGCTGACTCATTGGAAAAGACCCTGATGCTGGGAGAGACTGAGGGCAGGAGGAGAAGGGGGCAACAGAGAATGAGGTGGTTGGATAGCGTCACCAACTCAATGGACATGAGTTTGCACAAGCTCTGGGAGATGGTGAAGGACAGGGAAGCCTGGCGTGCTATGTCCATGGGGTCGCAAAGAGTCGGAGACCACTAAGTGACTGAAAACAACAACAACGTGTTGACAACTCCAGTGAAATGTTTTGGTGTCCCCTGTTGATTTATTGGCCACCATTGTCGGCTCTGTCCTCCTGCCGCCTGGAAGACCCACTGCGAGGGTTTCTCACTTGTTTCTGTTGGATCCCCAGTGTCTGGCAAGCCTACCACCTACACAGTGGGCTGTGGGGGTTTTTGGAAGGAAGGAAGGTTTGGTTTCTCTGAGGCCCCTGCTCCTAAGAGCCCAAAGCCCCGTATGCAGTGAGGACCGTCATCTCCTGTGTCTCAGTTCTGTCCTTGGTCCTTCTCCCAACGTTGCCAGGTGCCCCTCCTGCACCCCAGCCCTGCTCCAGGGCTGGGCATGAACGAGCAGCCCAGGAAAGTCCCTGGGCCCTGCCCAGCTGTGGGACCCCTGGCACGCTCCTGCTTTGAGCCCCAGTTGGTTATGTCATCGCAGTGGGGCTGAGAGCCGCACCTGCTCCCTGGGTGGTTTGAGGGGCTGAGATGGGATCCCGCCCATTGGAGCTTGATGCACGCCCCGCCCCCCCCGCCCCCGTGTCCCTGGGGGCCTGCCCTCTAGGCGTCTGGCCCCCTTCCTAACCCAGGCTGTTGACACCACTCCCCACCATGTCCCTCTCTGTGCACTTTACAAGGCTGGCCTCTTTTTCCTTGCGCTGCCTTAGCTGATGTGGGAGTTGCCTGTGTTTCCCCGCCCCCTGGCACCCGCCCTCCCCCCCCCCCCGGCACCCGCCCTCCCCCCCCCCCCGCCCCCCCATCTAGCAGGGTGAGAATTGCTCGTTAACACCTCGGGGGACACCTCTGTAAGTGGCAGCCCTAGCGGGTGTCACCTCCCTCCCCTGGCCTCCTCAACTCCATCAAAGAATCTGGGGGAAGCCTCCCTGGAGGAGCCAGGCACCCCTCCTGCCTCTCTCCTCGGGGCAAGGAGGGGTGGGGCAAGAAAGGGTGGGCAGAGAGGACGAGGATGCAGTGGGCGGGGATACAGGTTGGGAACGCCCCGCCCCCTCATTCCAGGGGGCTCCTGGGCAGCAAGACCCCGGTCTAAATCCCCAAGAGTGCAAACCCGGGCCGGGGAACCTCTGGGAAGCTGCTGGGGAGATCAGGCCCTGCCTCCACCGAGGGAGGCACTCTCTCTAGCTGGGGGAGGGGGAGGAAGCAGTATGTGGACTCCTTGTTTCTAGAGCCTGGCTGGGGTGGTGTTGGGCGATCCAGAACTCAGGAGTAAGCCCCCACTTCCCTCAGGGCTGGCGGCGTGCAGTTCAGGTATTTGAGACCCCTCCCCATCACGGCGCTGGCTCTCACTCCCCTCTCTCGTGACGTCAGGCTCCTCTCGCGCGGCATGATGGGAGAATCCTAATGTTTTCCAACAGATGCTCCAAGAACAGCTTTCAGATTAAAGCTATTGCCAGAGCAAAGATTCTTCTTTTTTCCTTTCTTTCCCCGGGGGGTGGGGGGTGGGGTGGGGGGAGGGAGCGCCCCCAGAAATTCCTGGACATCACCCCCTGCCCCAAGCACGCAATAAACACTGACAAGAAAAAGTTTTTATTTCCTGGTTCAACTTTTTTTTTTCCTGGAATATAGACTGAAGAATGGGAATAAACACGAATAAATAACGGAGCGAGGCCGCGCGCGCCGGGATGCGCCTGGCTGCCGCCGCCAGGCTATTGTCTCACCGCCCTGAAGCCAGCCCTGGCCTCGTCCTCCTGCTCCTTCCCTTTCCCTGTCCTTTTTGATTTTCCTTTTTTAAAAAACGCCCCCTCCAGCCCCCTGGCCAGTGACCTTGGCCGCCTGGATGCTCTGATTGCACGCGGCTCCCTCCAACTTGCCCCAGCGCCGCCGGGCCCATGGCTGCGTCCGAGGACGAGAGCAGCTGCCTCGTGTCGCGGGGCCGCTCTCAGAGTGACCCCAGCGTCCTCACCGACTCCTCGGCCACCTCCTCCGCGGACGCCGGGGAGAACCCAGGTAATGGGCGGGCGGGGGCGGCCGGGCAGGCGGGGAAGGCCAGGGCAGGGGGCGCTGGGCTCACGTCCCCGGCGCTGCTCCGCGTCGGGTCTGCGTTTGGGGAGCCGCGGCAGGACTCGGGCGCTCAGGCTCCCCGTAAGGCGTCTGAGAGCCCTTTGTCCGAGGAGGAGCCGGTTTTCCTGGTAGAGACCGGCGCTCCGCATCCGCCCTCCTTGAGGATGGGTGGGTTCTGCTGTCCTCTCCGAGGGGCTGCCTTCCTTTGGGTGCTGACCACCTGGGGGACCAGAAGCAGAACCGTAGCCGCCTCCACCAGTGCCGGCTCCGAGCTCTGCCTCCCTCCCCCGGACCGCAGCTCCGGTGGCCCCGGCGGCCTGGCTGGGGCGTCCCCTCGCGGGCAGGGAGCGCTCGGTGCGGCCGCCGCGCAGAGGGGCTTCCGCGGGGCTCCCAAGTCGGCGGGGCCTGGCGCACCTGGGCGCGCCCACCCGCCTCCCGGGACAGGTGTGTTGGCGGAGCTGCCACGGGGAGATGAAGGGCGTGCGTGCGCCAGGACGGAGCCCGATTTCATTAAATTATATGGACTTCGTTCACTCCCCCACCCCCACAGCAACGTCGATTGTTTAGGTGATAAATCCGGTCACAAAGGCGTCCATAAGGCTTGATTGATTACTTTCCAGAGAGGAAGAAAGGCCTAATAAAGCGGAGGGTGGCGGGGAGGTGGGGTGGGCTGTGCGCCTGTCACCATGGAGACGCAGGAAGCAAAGTGATCATTAAAACCTTTCTCCACCAGAAGGCAATTTTCACTTCACAGGGAGAAGTCTGAGCTTCTGAAATGTAGGGTTCAAAAAAAGAATCAAAGCTGGTGTTTTGGTATGGAGCCACAGGACTCCATTCGTATCCTAGGGAAGCAGGGTCCCTTCACACGTTCTGTTTTGACAATAAGTTGCTCTTACCTTCCTCTGATGACTCTTTCTCTCTGAAGGCACCAGACCCAGATGGGGACTTGATCACCTTAACTGGTGGGCGTGCAGCTCCACAGGGCCCCTGGGGCTGGGGTGATCCAGCTTTGTGGGGAGATTCCTTCACTTTGCTGGAACACAGAGCAGCTTCACTATTTAACTGCAAAGAAAGACCCGTTAGAGGCAGCTCTGTGGGCGCCAGGGCCCAATCTGAAATTTTAAACAATAAACCCATACAAGGCTTGTAAGATTTCTTTGTTAAGACTGTTGACAGTGTGTCATTTGGTCAAACTAAGGTACCAGCCTGAGGAAATCCCTGGCTTTTTGTTTTTGGTATCTGGGAGGGCAAGTTAATTTCCTTGGAGTTTCAGGCAGAGGCAGCTCTAAGCAGACCCTTAAGGCTTTAATTAATCCTTTTATTAGAAATCAGGGATTAAGCCTTCAGCACTCCATGATGGATTGGTTTTCTCTGTGTCGGAGATGCACATCCATGATTGTTCCAATTATGGAAGTTGAGTGGCTCGTCAGGAGAGAATCCTTCTCAGCTCCTTTTGTCTCCCTGGCAGTGAGAGGACGCAAACTTGAAATGGGAATTATGCAGGATTTAGCTTTTCGGCTGTCTGTGAGTTGATGTCTCCGTGGGTGGGAACACGGGGCTTGGCAGGTGACTCGTGCCGGTCCACTTGGGGGAGAGGGGAAAGGGCTTGGATGTCGGTGATGCAGTGACCGCGTGGGAGGATGAAAGCCCAAGTTAGTCTCAGGTTCACATGCACAAAAGGGGACCCAAAGAGCAGAGACCTGGGGTTAAAAGTCTCTATGTATAGAATGCTGCGAGTGGTAGAACCTTACTGAAAAGGAAAAATGAATGAAGTATTTAAGAACTGGGTTAGACACAGGAGTTCCGGTGGAAAGAGATTCAGAATCTTCAGGTCGGAAGCAGCCTGGGAGCTTAAAGTGGGAAGGGTGGATTAGGGGAGCATTTTCTACAACTGCTTTGCTTAGTTGGCTCGGCGGGTGCTTGCATACCTCTTTTGATGGGGAACTCACTTCTTTCTGAGGCAGTTCATGCTTCTCTATGGGCAAACCCATTTAAAAATTCGTTTTCAAATGGTTCGAAATGGCCTGCTCTGTTAGTCGTGATGGGATCGTCTCCCGATGCATGGTACCTTGGCTTCCAGAGAAGCTGGTGGTGGTGTCACACCCACCTGAGGCATTTCTTCACTAGACTGTAGAGTCCAGCCCTTCAGTCCTCTTTCCTGAAGAACGTCTCCCATTCGCCCATCTGCTGCTCTGAAGTGAGGCTGGTGAGCCAGCTGTGGAATGACCTGGTGTGCAGTCACCTGCCTCCATCTTTGGAAACAACAGTTTCTTTGTTTTTATAAAACAGCTCGCGATGGCATTTGCCCTTTTCCCCTCCAAAGTGCATTTTTAGGGCATCAGTATTCTCACAAACTGATCACAGAAGCTCAGAACATCACAGGAAAGTAAGCAGTGACATCTCTCTCCCTCCCTCTCCGGATGTTATCTCTGTGATGAGCTCTGTGGAGCATCTCCACCTTTTCCTGCGTGTTTATATCTACAGGTTCTTGGGGAAAGGCATTTAAGAGAACACAAGTGGTTTCACACCACATGGAAGGTTTTCCAGTTTGGGTTTCTACTCAACACTGGATCTTGGAGGTGGTCTCACCACGTGGCAAGTATATCTCCATCTCCTTTTCTTAATAACCGCATAGTATCCTGAAGAATATGTTTTTCTCAGTTGAGCTATATGTGTTTCCATTTTTTACCCATTACAAGCAATACAGCAGTAGTCATACAGGCAAAGCCTCCTTGGGCTCCCATGTGAATTTCCTATAGGGTGTGTCTAGGTCACAAGAGGCTCACATTTAAAATTTTTCTGATATCGCTTCCCCCTGGAAAACGGACCCATGATGCTTCTTCAGAATCTGAGCGCATCCTTTCTCCAAAGCCTTCCCGATGCCTGGAGTGGTCCATCTGGTTTTCTGTCTCGTTAAGGGTGACAAGGGGCATCTTGTTGTGTTAGTTTGTAGCTCTGTGATTGATGGCAAGTGTGAGCATCTTTTTGTGGCCTTATTACTGTGTTAAATCTCTCTGTGACTGCACCTATGGCTGTGGACTTCCTGGCAAGGGTGAAGGCCTTTCCTTGAGGACCGACCCTCATGCTCTTTCCGTATCGTTGCTCCACTCATGATTCTGTAGGCAGCTTTCCAGGGTTCCTGTCTGCAAATCCTCACTCTGTGCCCACAAGTATGGTCAGGATTTTTCCCACAACTTAAAATTTTAAAAAGGCAACTTGGCATCCCCATTGCCTTTCCTCCTCTGAGTTCCTAGTCACAAGGAATTCTATCAGCTCTCAGACTGTGGCTTTGGCCCTGTGCAGACCTCCTACCCATCTAGTCACGTGCCACCTCCTTATTTCGTCCCTTTGCTGCTCTTCTGGTCCCCTCTCCCCACCACTCTCTCCTCCCTGGGTTTTCGCTGCATTGCCTTCTCTCGGCTCCCTGCTCATCCCTCTATTCCTCTCCCATCCCAAAACACAGCGGTCCCTGCAGGGCCATCCCTTGCTGTCTTTTCCCTCCACTCTCAGCTCTCTTTCTGGTTTCCAGAGACTAAATAAAGAGTTACCAGGGTCAGCTGTTTAGAATGTTTCCGTGGGGACTTGCAACTTGTCTTTTTCTGTGCAACCAGATAGGGGACCTTTCGATCTCAAGTGGGTTTCTCAGCACCACTGACATTGGTAACGGGGTCCTTCTCTGCTATGGGGTGTCCTGTGCATTGTCAGATGTTTAGCAGCATCCCTGGCCTCTGCCCTCGAGAAAAACAGTAGCAGCCCAGCCCCTGGTTGTGACCATCGAAAATGTCTTCAGACTTGCCAGGTGTCCCCTGGGGGCAAAATCTCCCTGGAGGACTGCTGATGTAGCTATTTCATTCTCAAACCCTGGTGTGGATTAGAGTCACCTGGAAGTCACCTGTTCACCCCACCCCCTTTGTTTCTGGTTCAGCCTGTGGTGGATGCCAGTGAAGTGCATTTCTAACGAATGACCAGGTCATGCTGATGGTACGGGTCAGGGGACCAGATCCAGGGACCCACTGAGTCTAGTCCTCCCTGAGCCACTGTCTCAGTCTCTGCTGACAACTTCTGTGCGCATGTGTGTGTGTCTAAGTATGTGTCCAGTGGGTTCTGCCCTGACCTGTCTGCCTCCTGAGCCCCAGACCGCTGTGTCCTTCGACTCCCTGCTTGCCCGGGTCTTGATCTGATGTTGCCTCCTCAGAGGGCCCTCTTTGTTCATCTGATGAGATTAAGTAGCTGCCTTGCCCACACTACCCAGCTCTCATCCCAGCTTGTTCACGATGTTCATTACTGCCTGGGATTCAGGTCTTCTTATTCTCAGTGGACTGTCCCCACTAGGCTGAGAGCCCATCGCCAACTGCTCACTGGAGGCTGTGGTAAACATCTATGGGACCAGGCACAGTGTCTGAGTGAATGAGGCCTGGGGCTGGCCAGATGGCTGGATGGGCCCACTGTGGGCAACCTGCTCAGAGGCAACTTGAGATGGCTGGAGGCTCAGTGTGGAGGGGGCAGGGGCCATGCCCCTCTGCAGGGACAAGTCCACCTCTGCTTATGGCCCAGAGAGGGTGAAACCCTCAGAGCATCCACTCCCGTCCTGAGCTGCAGACAGACACACAGACACAACCCCACCTCAGACTCTAGGCTTGGCGTTCCTTTGCTGTTTATGGGTGCCCCACGTGGGGTGGAGATGAGGAGTCTCAGCCTGCTTTCTCCATGGCCTGGTTCTCCCGGGCTTCTTTCCTCAAATGCTCTCTTGCTCTGAAGTCCTGAGTTTTGGGGTTCTCCCTCTGGCCCCTTGCAGAGCGTCTCCATGGCTTAATTAGCAATAGAACTCTGCAGTAATTACCTCGTCAGCTTCTTCTTTGGGGTTATTAAACATAAAAGCTGGGTGCTTAAAAAAATACAGAGTTTAAAAACTTAGAATTTTTCCTGGTTATGAAAACAACTGCACATTCCTCGTAGGAAGTGATTGAAAGCTTTTGAAACTTTTGTTCCTCATCCCCTGCTCCCTTAACAGGACACAGAAGGCAGTGACAAGGGACAGCTTTGTCCCTGGGACCTTCCCAGGTGCCAGGTGTGGCAGAAGGTCAGACACAGTCAGGGTCCAGGTTTATGCCCTGCCCCCACCCCATCCCTTGTGGTCACTTCAGCCACTTAGCATCTCCTCACTGATCACTCTTTGAAATGATCTCACTTATTTGACCCACTTGCTTATGCTCTGTCCCTCCTGCTGGGTAGCACTCTCTAATACAATGGTCGTTAGCTACTTACAGCGATTTACATCTAAATTAAATAAATCAACCTTAAAATTTCCTTTCCTCGGTCACACTCGTCACATTGCAAGCGCTCAGTTGCTACGTGTGGCTGGCAGCTGCCGTGTTACATAGCATGGATCTAGAATATTCTATCCTCGTGGGCGGCTCAGTTAGTGCTGCTCTGGAGTGGAAGACCCTACAGGTAGGTCCTTATCCCTTGTTCCTTGGCTGTGCAGCCTGTGGCTCTTCCCCAGTGGTTGTCTGTTGACTGAGCAGACAAGTCAGAGTGCAGACAGAATGGACATGGTCTAGGAGGCCTTGTGCTGGAGACCCTCAGCTGATCATCTCACATCCTTAAGGGGAGGACACCCAAGCAGAGTTCATTTCTTATCCACACAAGATTAATTTATCTCAATTCAATGAGCTCCTCCAGAGAGCCTACAATGTGCCATGGTTGGCTCTGGCTGGATGGGTCTCTTTGACAAAGAAAACAATGACATCCAAAGAGATTCTTTGCCTGGAGTTGGATGGAGTCCCAGATCTGGCTCTGCCACATACATGCTGTGTGACCTTGGGCAAGTTGCTTCACCTCTCTGAATCTCCATTTCTTGTTTGTAACATGGTGGTCAGTATTGTCCATTCCTCCAGGTGGGTGAGGATCACTGAGCTATCATCTGTAATAGACACTGTCATTGGTTCCCAGCTTTGAAGGGGCAGCAGTCTCCTCAGACATCTCCTAATCACCTTGAGACCATTCCATCCTCTGGGAATAAAGTTGGGAGGCAGTGGACCCTGTGATGGAGAGGTGGGGACAGCCTGTGGGTTGATCTGCAGCCCCTTCTCTAACTGGCTGATAACCTGGTAAATTTTCAGTGGCTGAAGTGAAAACATGCTTGTCAGCTCAGTGTTACACTGGGGTATCTTGCTTCCTTTTATTTAATCTTCCTCCAAACCCTTGCTGCTGCTGCTGCTAAGTCACTTTAGTCGTGTCTGACTCTGTGCGACCACATAGATGGCAGCCCACCAGGCTCCCCCGTCCCTGGGATTCTCCAGGCAAGAACACTGGAGTGGGTTGCCATTTTCTTCTCCAATGCATGAAAGTGAAAAGTGAAGGTGAAGTTGCTCGGTCGTGTCCGACCCTCAGCGACCCCAGGGACTGCAGCCTTCCAGGCTCCTCCTTCCATGGGATTTTCCAGGCAAGAGTACTGGAGTGGGGTGCCATTCCTTCTCCACCAAACCCTTGAGGTAGGGTCAAAGGGCCAGATGGCCCTAGGGACGTTTGTGTGGAGAGGAGTTAGAATCTAAGTGAGTTTCAAGCCTGGTCCACTCTGCATGCCCCACCCACTCTGCTCCGCCCACCCACCAGCCCCTCCCACTCTGCCCCAGTCACTCTACGCCCTGCCCACCTATTACTGGCTTCAAAATGCATCTTTTTACAGGAAGGCCTTCTGTGCTTTGGGCTTCCCTGGTGGCTCAGATGGTTAAGAATCTGCCTGCAATGGGGGAGACTGGGGTTCGATCCCTGGGTTGGGAAAATCCCTTGGAGAAGGGAGTGGCTACCCACTCTGGTATTCTTGCCTGGAGAACCCCATGGACAGAGGAGCCTGGTGGGCTACAGTCCAAGGGGTCACAAAGAGTCAGACATGACTAAGCAACTAATACTTTCACTTCCTGTGCTTTAGATGAAGCAGATTCATGTGTTTATCCCATTTCTGTTTCAAGCAACCTGTGCCACAAATACATACAAATCTGTAGTCACATAAACACACAGGCACAGATGTACTCTTCCCTTTCCTAGTTCATTTAACTAGAATGGCCACCAGGATAAGATTTATTTACTGGAGGTCAGGCAAGGAGCTGGCAGAGAACCAGCCATGGGCAGAGTTGCTGCAGGTCTTGTCTTAATGGGCTGGGGTGAGTGTCCATGTGTGTTAAAGCAAGTCATTTGGGTGGGTCGCTTGGCAACACACCTTATCTCGTGGCTGGGACATAAGTAGACTTGGGCGTCGATTGGTCAGCTGTCAGAAAATGAATTTGCCAAGATCTGAGTAGAGAGAGTGGCACCTGTGGCTACAGACTTAATAAATGTATTTATCACACATTGTTATGCAGTTGTTTTAAATGTAACAGTTTGTTAAAGTTGCTTTTGGTCTTAATACTCTTACTATTGAGTTGTATTATCATTAGTTAATTTTTTGTTCCCATTACTTCTTGGAAGTTTATAGCCATGTGCAGAGAAAATTTTTGCCTTGCTGTAATCACTAGCTCAGGAGATTTAAATAAAGGCAGGAAGACCTGCCAAAAATGATCTTTCTGCTTCCCTTTGGCAGGAAAACTTTGTCTTGGCAATGTTAATTGCAGGGTGACTGCCTTTCTGCAGTCACATGGGGCAAGTGACTGCTGACCTTGGCTTGTTTGCTGGCAGGGTCTTTTGTGCAGAGCTCCCCAGCATCAGAGATGTCCCCATCTGAGCACTGCTTTGTAGGGTTCCCTCAGCCGCCCCCACCTTCTAATGAAGAAGGAAAATGATTCCTGTTATCATCCAGGTAAATGGGGATGCACTTCCATAGAGACTGGTAGGTTGCAGTCCTCCTTTAAATCAAATTTATTTGCAAACAAAAGAAGATGGGCTTCAAATATTAATGAAGTAGTTACGGTCATCCACTGAGGAGACACAGGTGTGGCGGAAATCGCTGAGATGGGGTGGATTTCTGTGAAGTGAGAGATGTTCTTGTGCATTGTCGTCTTGACCTGTGACTCTCCCATTCTTATTTGTTTATCTGCTGATGTAGGAAATGCCCCTGTGTGCACGGGTCATGATGGGTGTGTGGGGGGTGATGTAAAGAAGGATTGCTTGTCCTGGAATCTCACCCTCTGGCTATGGGGTTGGGGGGGGGGCGGTTCATACGGTGTTGACTTGTGAAATGACAGGACATGTGGATAATAAATACCGGGCCTCCCAGATCTTTCCTCTTCTGTGTGGCATCCAGTGTGTCCTCTGATCCTGTAAGGACAGTCTGCAGACCTTTGTGCTGCAGGCTGGGTGCTGTCTCCTCTGCTGTCTGCAGGTTGGCAGGGTTGACCATCTAGGCTGGGCTCAGCTGGGTGGCTCTTCTTCACCTGTACCTCATCCTCCTTGGACCCAGCAATGTTGCCTCCTGGCTGGGGGGATGCATGGGCCCTCTTAGGCTCTGTGGTCCTCACTTCTGCCTGATTCTGTTAGAGTGGGAACATGCCCAGCTTAAGGTCAAGGGGAGGGAATACAGTCCACCAGTTGATGGGAGGGGCTTGGTCACATTCATGCTGGGATTTCCTGCAGCCTCTATTCTCCCATGGTTGGGCCTTGGCCTTGGGAGGCCAGCAGACAAGGTGTTCAGGGGAACTGGCAAGTGCGTGGACTCTTTGATGTTACCTGGGTCTACGTGACTTTGACAGTCCTACCTAACATCTCTGAGCCTTGTTTCCCCCCTGTAAAGCGTCCCTGCGTGGACATTTGTTGGTGAGGATTCAATGGGTTGGTTTCTGTAAAGCATTTAGCAGAGCGCCTGGAATACAGGGAGACTGGGTCATGATGAGCTGGTGTTTATCCCCACCTGTCATTATGGAGACATTTCCACCAGAGGCAGCTTGGAGGCCCTTGAACGTTTTTGTTGATAACAGTGGAAATCCCTGATTCTGTGCAGTTCTGAGGCTCCCTCGTCGTGCCTCTTGATGTTGAAAGAAGGGTCCCTTCTGGCCTAAGGTCACTCTTGCTGAGAGATATCAGGTAGCTTTGTAGGATTCCCCCACCCTCCCTCCTGCATGGCCCTGGAGCTGGTTCCAGGGGTTGCTAGTGTGCGCTGGGGGCTCCTCTGAGGGGATTGTGCCCATCTTCCTAATCAGGGAGCTGGTCCAGGGGAGCCAGAATGCAGGGCTAGTTTAACTGGCCCAAGTCAAAGGTCAAGGTCAAAGGCTGAGTCACACCCTCACAGACATGAGGTTGCAGTGTGTTTAGCTGACTCTGGGCTCCTTGAGGTTGGCTTTGGGCTCAGGAAGGAAGGCATGTGGATAGTGGAGGCAACAGCAGTTTGTTTTTCAACTTCTGTGTTTTTTTCCCCTAATTTTTGCAACTAGAAGCCTCTGCCTTAATAGGAACTAATGCAGGATTTAGGGATAATTTATTATTTATCTCATCCTTTTCAGAGGGAAGGGTGAATAAGGGGGGGGGGCATCTAATAACATACCACATGAAACAAACCAAGCTCTGCTTCTTACCTGCATTCTCCTGGGCAGGCGCTCTGGGTGGGGGATTCAGGGGCCAAACCCTGTTTGTCTTCCCCTGAAATCTTATGGAGCTTGTCTCTTCCTTAAGACCCTTATTGCAAACAGCACTGGTGTTTTAACGTGATTACTTTCCTCTAATATTTTTCAAACTCTTTCTGGGAAACATATTTGCATCTTTTTACTTTAAAGATAGGTCTTGTCCACTTTTGTGTCTTTGGCTCCAAAAGCCAAAGTGTGAGTGTCTTGCTCATAGAAGGTGCACAAGAAACCACTTTTATTGTAAAAACATGGTAATGACACCCAGCAGCCCTTTCTTATTCCCAGTCCCGTGTATCCATAAGGAAAAGTAGAACGGAGGGGAAAAGATGACCAGAAACGCAACAGCAAAGCACGATGAGCAGGTTAAATGGTCTTGCCCTGTTGGAAATTCCTGGAGCTGATTGACAGGCAGAGGGGACAGTAGCTCAGAGGACAACTTATCAGTAATACGCCAGGCTAAAATAAGCCTACAGATTTGTTAATAATTGGTCTCTGTGTGGTTTTTTAAATTAACTAATAACGGTTTATTCCAGGAGGATATTAGCCCAGAGCAGCTGTTCGCTCGTAGGAAATAGAGATTCTAATCACTGGTGTGTTGGTTTGTTTTTCTGTTTCCTTTTTCTGACCTGGACAAAGCTGACTGCTGCATCTCACTTGCTGACCTCTGCAGGCGGGAGGCGGTGAGGGCCCAGTTAACACTGCCCAGGGTGACATCCCGGGAGCCAGTGCAGGTTGGAAGGAGAGTGTGAGACAGGAGATGCAGGATGATGCCCACAGCTCATGGCAAGTGAGATTCCTCCCCACTTCCCACCCACCAAATCAAGGGCCTTCTGTTAGGCCACAGACAGCAGAAATGTGGCCCACCCTGTGGGTTGTCTAGTGGGGGTGGGCTCAGATGCTACTCTCGGGAAAGTGGGGAGGGCTGCTCTGGGGCTGGCAGGCTGGGGTTGTTTGAGAGAAGGTGTTCAGGGGCAGTGAATTGAGACCCAAAAGGTAGTTTGAGTCCACCAGGCCGAATGAGCAGGAAAGGTGTGCCAGGCAGAGAGAACGGCTGGACAGAGGCCAGGAGGCAGGAGGGAGCTTCTGGAGTGTCATGGGCTGAAGTCAGCTAGTGGCTGGAGGAGGATGGAGGGTGGATGAATGAGTCATGGCATGCATGTGTACACGTGTGTGTGTGTGTGTCCTGTTGTAACTTATCATTTGTCAAAGCCACAGGCGGTCGTGGACACGGTCAGTGACACGGCCCTTGTCCCTCCTGCAGGCAGCTAGAGCCATGGTGCCTGGGGCCTTGGAGCTGGCCTTGCAGTCAGTCTGGAACCGTGACTCAGGTCCCTCTAGCAGGCATCACCTCACTTTCCTCCTTCGTAGAATGTGGGTGGTTGTGAGGCTGGGTGAGGTGTTTGACCGCAGCCCAGCGCCTGCAGCTGGTGTAAGGTAACTGTGTTCCTGCCCCCAGGTGTGTGGTCCGTGAATTCAGCTCATAGAGCAGAAAGCTTAGCCTGGGGGAACGATACTCTCCACCCTTCTCCTGGGTCATGCTGGGCAATGGATCTGGCGAGGAGGTCACCTTGACCTGCCTGCAGAGGGTGATTCTCCACAGTTGCTAGGAGACCTTGACCTGGTGTAGTTAACCATCTCACCACACACAGAAGGGCTTCTCATGTTTCTAGCCCCTCCAGCTCCAAGAGTCAGAGATGTCCCATGAGCTGTTCCGGGCGCCAGTCCCACAGGAAGGAAGGTGGCCAGGCAGCCAGGGTCCTCTCTCTGGCCAGGCTCTGGTTATTCCTGGTGCCTCCAGGAGAGGCATGTTCCTCCTGGAAGCCATGAGCTGCCCTCTGGAGAAGTCCAAGCTTATCCTATTGGAAGCTGAGTGACCTCTGCTGGGCACACCAATGGCTTGTGTAGGACTCAGAACTTGAATTCCAGGGTGGGGGCCGTGGGGGTCAGAGGGAGGTTGCCAGGTTATATTGTGGGGCTTCCCATCCTGATTCTGTGTGACGTCAGGCGAGTCTCTTGCCCAGTCTGTGCCTCCGCTGTTCAGTGTGTTTCTACAGGTGGCCACATTGTTCCCTCCGACCCCACTGCCCGTGTGCAGTGTGACTTTGTCGCGCCTCCTGTCAGGGGTGGGGGAGACTGTCTCCTGCCCCCTGGCATCCACATGTCACACTTGCTCACAGTGTACCAAAAGTGACACAGTGTGACTTCTGGACCCGGGATTTGGATGCCCAGCAGCCTCCGTTTGGCCCTCTCACCTGCCACCAGTTTGGATCATCCTGCTGGGGAAAACTGGGTGCCCCAGCTGATGGTTCTTGAGAGGGGAGCCTTCCAGGTGTCTCCAGCTTGGCTGGCACCACGTCCAGCAGAGGGGCCCTGCCCAAGCCCTGCCCACAGCAAGTGAATGATATAATGGTTATTAATCAGGGCCATTGAGTAGTGGAGTGGTTTGTTACGCCTTGTAGGTAACTGAAACCCACTCCGACCAGTACATGTTAAGAGGCTAGAGCCACTTCTTGCCCTGAGTTACACAGTGATCTTCTGTTCTGAGCTGCTGGGCAGGTGCTGAGTTTTAAATGAGGTTTCTCTGTGCCTGGCGGGCTCTGACTCTGCATTGAATTTGGAGCAGGTTCCCATTACATCTATGGCCATGTGTCCCTGTGTTGTGGTGGCAGATGTGGAGGTTTCTTTCCTGACAGCCAGGGTCTGGGAGATCCTGGGGCTTGTTCAATGCTGGGGCTGGCTACCCCCTCTGGGGGCTCCAGGGCTGGGCTGGATTTGAAGGGTATTCAACCCAGGAGTTCTGAGCCAGGAGTGGTCTTCATGACTCCCTCTGGGGAGCTTAAAAATGAAGTCAGTCTAAACTTTCTCCCTGGACTTTGTGATTGCCAGGCATTAATGAGTATTTATTGGGCACTTACTGTATACACTAATGCATACACCAATGCTGTATGCCTGTCATTGTTTTGGGGGCTAGGAAGGTCACAGTAAGGACTATGATGTCTTTCCCTTCAAAAGGTGAACAGTCTCCTGGGACAAGGGGAAGTAGTTAAGAAAGAAATAGGTGTGTGATGAAATGCCAGGTTGTTTTCAGTGCCTGCATCCAGACTGGAGGAAGGAGAGTGGTTGGGAGGGGTTAGAGGGCCTCTAAGCAAGGGCATCTGTAGAGAGATGAGGTGGAAAGGAGAGAATCAGCCGTGTAGAGACCTTGGAGAGTAGGCTTCCAGGCAGAGGGAGCAGCAGGTGCTGTCCGTCTTTCTGTCTAATGCTCATCACCTGTCTATCGATCTATCAGGTACCCGTTTGTCCATGCATCACTTGCTTACCTCCAGCAGCCTTGGCGTTCCTGCACAGAATCTAGCCCCTGCTTTAATGCCCCAGTGATAGAGAAATCTCCCCTCCCCCACCCTGAGTTTCCAACTCCTGGGACCACTTCCGGGACCGTGCCTCGCTCCTGTTTCCTCCCCCCAGGGTTTATTTACACTCTCCACTTGCCAGGAGAGGCACTTAGGAGTTTGGAGCTGTGCATGCTCCCAGGCCCCCAGTGAGAGCGGGGCAGGGGGAAGAATGGGGCCAGTCACTGGGGAGCAGGGGGAGACACCCCCATCTCAGCTGCAACTTCCCTGCTCTTGGCTCCCGGGCAAGAGCCTCTTTGTGCTCCTCCAGGACAAGGCTTGCCATTGAGACAGGCCAGGGGACGCTGTGCCTGAGCGAAGGATGGCTAGAAGCTCGAATTAGGCATTTCACAGGGAGTAAGCCCCGCACCATCTCCCAGTGGGCTTCCGAGAGCCTGGACGAGTCCTTGGCCAAGGGGCTGCAGCTTGAGCAGGCTCCTCTCACTGGGGCGAAAGCCCACACTGTTCTTTCCCCAGTGAGCCCAAACACCGAGCATTGAAAGTGTGGGAGAATTGTTCTTTTTCTCCTGGCTCCTAGTGGGCCTCCAACCCTGTTCAGGGGTGCAAAAGTGTCCTGGAAGGTTCCCCACAACTCATATTCAGAGGGGCCAAAAGAGGCTGGCTTTGAGAAAGACTGATGGGCTGTTAATAAGGCAAAGGAGAGTGGGAGCCACACGGAGGAGGTAAGACTTTTTACATTTTTGTGTATTTCCTTTGTTTTTATTTTGAAATACTTTTAGGGACTTCCCTGGTGGTCCAGTGGTTAAGAACCATCCGAGAATGCAGGGGATGTGGGTTCCATCCCTAGTTAGGAAACTTAGATCCCATAAGCCTGGAGCAGCTTAGTCTATGCACCACAGCTAGAGAGTCTGTGTGCTGCAATGGAAGATCCACATGATGCAGCCAAGATCCTGTGTGCCCCAACTAAGATCTGATGCAGCTGAATAAATATTCTGAAAAATAAATACTTTTAAATTCACATGGAACTTGCAAAAAAGTAGTGCTTAGAATTCCGCCAGCTTCTCTCGATGGTGACCCCTGACCTGGCACAGGACGCTAGTGGACGCAGGGCACAGCACTGTCACTAAACCAGGGGCCACAGTGAATGTCACCAGACTGTACATGCACCTTTTGGGGTGTAAGTTGCAGGACACTCTATTACACTTATAGAATCACCACGATCAGGTGAGGAGACTCGACTCTTAGATAAAAGCCCTTTGGCCCTTTGGTCAGGGATGTCGGTGCCCAGGCAGCAGGTGGTGGGCCCTTCCCCCTCGGATCCTGAATCTACGTTGTGCTCCCTCCATGCCCCTGGATGGGGAGCCGCCTCCTCTGGACCCCCAGACCCCACTTCCTTGGTTCCCAGCAAGGCTCAGTACCCCTGCCCCTTCTGCACATTTGAAAGGCCGGGCCTTGGGGAGGCTGCTTTTTCTCTATCCCCACCCCTTTAGGGGCTGCCACGGTTTCCTGGGACAGTCGTAACAAAGAGCTGCAGACTGGGTGGCCTCAGGAAGGGAAATGGATCCCTCCTGGTTCTGGAGGCCAGAAGACCCAGCTCCAGGTGTCGGCAGGGAGGATTCCTTCTGAGGCTGTGGTTCATTCCAGGCCTCTGCCTGCTAGTGTGCAGACAGCCGTCTCCTCCCTGGGTCTTCACATCTCCTTCCCTCTGTGCGTGTGTGGCTCAGGGTCAGCTGTAATGTATCAGGCCCACCTGAATGGCCGCATTTTAACTCATCATCCCTGTAAAGACCCTCTCTCCAAATAAGGTCACATTATTAGAAACTAGTGGTTAGGACTCCGGCTTGTGAATTGCATGGAATTTTAGGGACACAGTCCCAATATCACAGTGGCCCTCTCTCCCATCCCAGAGGGCAATGGCAGCCCACCTTCTTGAACCATCCCCTCCTATTAGGCCTCCTTGCCCCACCCCAGATGCCTCTCAGGTCTCTGTTCCCCCCTCCTTCTCCCTTGGATTCAGACAAGAGGTTCCTCACCTTGGCAACAGTGACTTGTGACCCTGGCTACCACCTGTGCCACCAGGGTCTGCTTCCTAGCATGTCGTCCCCCTCAAAGCTGAGCCAGTCGGCCTTCAGCTGCAAGTAACAAACATCCCAATTCAACTTGGCTTTCCCTAGGGAGGTGGGGGGACAGTGGGAGATAAGCCTGGCCTCCTGTTTCCTGACCTCAGCCATGTCACTGGAATCTCTTTCTCTCCCTCCCTCCTCTCTGCCCTTGGACTCCTTCTCAGGCAGGCTGTCTTCATAGGCTGGCTCTTGGCAGTTCCACACTCATAACCTTCCAGCTCAACAATCTCAGCAAAAAACAAGTTCTCCAGAAAGGCAAATAAATTGCTTGGGGTTGATGCTGATTCAGCTTGCCTCAGCCCTGTATCCAGCCTTGACTAATCACTGGTTGGGGAGTGAGGATGGAAAAAGCTCACTGGCCAGCCGGGTAACACACCTGCCCTGAGCACCTGCAGTGGGTCAGCTTCACCAAAGCCTGAGGACTGAGACGGGGAGGGTGGATCCCAGGGGAAAGCCGGATGTGGCCAGATACAGGGAGAGTAGGGGCAGGGGGTAACTGTCATGGCCACTCAGTGGAGTGGAGGGTGAGCTTTTGAGGGCAGGTGTCCAGCCTTTGTTCCTGGGTGATTCCCAGCTGTGTTTGTTGCAGCTTTCGTGCCATCAGCCACCTTCATCTTCAGAACATCTCCACTTTGGACTTTGGCTGTGCTTCCATCCCTGGCCCCCTCTCTTCCATTCTCTCTCTCAGAGCCTGTGAGCATTCTGTCCTAACATCCTGTTCTTCCATTAAATACTTTTTTTGCTTTTATAATTTGTCCATGCTTCTAGAGATTATTTGTTTACCATTTCCCTCTCCCCCTGCTAAGTCGCTTCAGTCGTTTCCGACTCTGTGCGACCCCATAGACGGCAGCCCACCAGGCTCCCCCGTCCCTGGGATTCTCCAGGCAAGAACACTGGAGTGGGTTGCCATTTCCTTCTCCAATGCATGAAAGTGAAAAGTGAAAGTAAAGTCACTTAGTTGTGTCTGACTCTTCACGACCCCATGGACTGCAGCCTACCAGGCTCCTCCATCCATGGGATTTTCCAGGCAAGAGTACTGGAGTGGGGTACCATTGCCTTCTCCACCCTCTCCCCCTGCTGCTGCTGCTGCTAAGTTGCATCAGTCATGTCTGACTCTGTGCAACCCCATAGACAGAAGCCCCCCAGGCTCCCCTGTCCCTGGGATTCTCCAAGCAAGAACACTGGAGTAGGCTGGCATTTCCTTCTCCCAATGCATGAAAGTGAAAAGTGAAAGTGAAGTCACTCAGTCGTGTCCGACTCTTAGCGATCCCATGGACTGCAGCCCACCAGGCTCCTCCATCCATGGGACTTTCCAGGCAAGAGTACTGGAGTGGGGTGCCATTGTCTTCTTGCCCTCTCCCCCTACTACCTCTCCAATTATGAGCTCCAGGGAGGAAGAGAGCACATCTGTGTTGTTCTGCTATAGTGACCAGCACCTAGGACAGCGATGAGCTGCTTCTCAAATAGCTGTGTTGCCTGGGACAAGTTACCTAACCTCTTTCTGGTCTTGGGTTTCTGTTGATCATGGGTCTCACTTCACAGGTTTGTTGTGATAATTTCACGAGACAGCCTATGGAAAAGCATGTAGGGCTTGGCACTTAGGAAGAGCTGAACAAATAGATCCTGTTACAATACATCCTGTGGCTCTTGTGGCTGGCGTGGCTGTGAGAGGCAATAGGATGTGGTGATTAAACTGCCCGGGTTCTAGTGCAGCTTCTACCACTTACTAGTAGGGTAACCTTCTGCAAGTTCATCAACTTCTCTGTTCCTCAGCTTCCTCATCTGTAAAATGAGAGTAGCGGTTACACTAACCTACAGGAATTATTTATTAGCAAAGCACCTGTGACCTTGCCGACTTCCCTGGTGGCTCAGATGGTAAAGTGTCTGCCTACAATGTGGGAGACCTGAGTTCAATCCCTGGGTCGGGAAGATCTCCTGGAGAAAGAAATAGCAATCCACTCCAGTATTCTTGCCTGGAAAATCCGGTGGACAGAGGAGCCTGGTAGGCTACAGTCCATGGGGTTGCAAAGAGTCGGACATGACTGAGTGAGTTCACTTCCACTTTCACTTTCGTGGCCTCGCCTGGCTGGGTGAACCTACTGAGCGACTTCACTTTCACTTTCACTTTTGTGGCCTCGACTGGCTGGGTGAGCCTACAGAAGCGGTCAGTGCTGTTGTTGTCATTGGTGTCTGTTACTTTCATGTTGCAACTCACATGTCGCTTCTCTGGAGCTAACTGCTTAGAAGCAAGGTTATGGCATCTTGTAAGAAGTGAACAAAGTCCTTAGGATCTGGGTTCTGTTTCTACATCATGTTACTCTGCTTCAGTGCTCAGTCGCTCAGTTGTGTCTGACTCTTTGTGACCCCACGGGCTGTAGCTCACGAGGCTCCTCTGTCCGTGTAATTTTCCAGGCAAGAATACTGAATGGGTTGCCATTTTCTATTCCTGGGGATCTTCCTGACCCAGGGATCAAACCCTCGTCTCTTGCATCTCCTGCACCGGCAGGCCGGGTCTTCACCACTGCGCCACCTGGGAAGCTTTAGTATTAATCCCTGAAGATCTGCTGTCATTCTCCCTGTCATCCTTTTCCCCAGGTCATGTTACTGGGCTTTATCTTTTGCTGTGAGAGATGAAGTGAGTTCTCCCTGTTTACCTTTTGAGCACATGTCCCGCCTCTGTGGTCTTTGCTAAGAGAAGTCCCATGGGCATGAAAGCTACATGTCTGTTACCAGTGGATCCCAAGGGTCTAGGCTGCTGCCAGACGCTGCACAGGGGCACCGTCTAAGGGAACCTTCTGTTTCATGTCAGAAAATGGAGCAGAATAAACACAATTGTCTCTCTGGATTCAGAGATTAGCTCTTATGATTCTGTGTAAGTCATTCAAAACATAAAAAGAAGAAAATCCGGTTCCATGGTTGTCCTCAGAACAGTCCCAGTGGGTGACACTGAACGAGCCTCCTGCTCATTAAGACAGCCACTGCGGATTTGAGTTCTGATGCCCATGACTGATGGAGAGTCGTTGAGGGGAAGCACCCCAGCTCCTGATGACAGTGATGATAAATGACACCCACAAGAGTGGTTATAGACCAAGATTTCCCTGCAGCTGAAGGAAGAAACACTTGGGCAGGATTAAGAACACTGGGCAGTGGTTTAAATCCCAGGCCACCATGGGGAGGTTTCGATGTTCACCGGCTTCCCAACCAGCCCATTAGGAGGTGAGGACTGATTTCTGTGGGCAGAAATTTCATTTCAGTCCCGGATCTAGTTGTGAGTGAAGCTGGTGCACCCCTGTGTGTCTCAGTGAATTACTTATAATCCCTTTAATGCTTCTGCTGGTTGGACATGGGGTTCCATCACTTACAACCAAGAGCTCCAATTGTCACAGGGACTTTAGAGGGTGGAAGTGGTTTTGTCCAGGTCACAAGACTAATGGAAGTGCTGGCGCCAAAATCCAAAGACCCTCCTGCTTCCCCTGCTTTATGCTCTCCATCCTTCTCCCACGCATCTGCTCAACCCCAGGGAGATGCCAGAGCATGACCCTTCTTCCCCATCAGTCTTTGGGGTGCCTGGCTAGCTGGAGATCCCTGAGAGTGTTGAAAAAAAGAAGTGTCCTTGGAGGACTGTGGGAGTTAATGGGGGCCTGAGAGGAGGCAACTCTGGGGCCTCTGCTTCTGGGAGGACCTGTCCGACCCCTGTGACTTAAGTCATGCTGGGGGTTCAGGTTTTTTTCACGGATGTGTGGCTTTGCTTGGACACTTTTATGTTGCCTGGTCTTGTGTGTCATGGAGGGCTCTGTAAGTCACCAAAGGGATATTCTCAGGAGTTGCTAATGTCATATTTAATTTCAATAATGAGACACCTCTGCTCACTATTTATTACCCACTGTGGCTTTTGACTCTGGTTCCTTGAGTGGTTTAAGAGTTCGAGGTTAATGGATCACACAATTAATTATTTAGAATGTGGAGACAGGAGGCTCTTACAAAACCAAGACTTTGTAATAGATTAATTAATAGGTTCCTAACTTAATTATCATTTTGAATTTTGCAAAGAATACTTTCTCCAAAACCACTCAGCTGTAGAAAGTTATTGGGAAACATCTGATTTTTACATAATTTCTTTGCAAAGTTTAAATATTAATATTCTTATTTTTCCAAAGCCATTCAGTTCACAGCTTTTGGTCCTCTTTTTATTGCTTGTGAAATACATAGAATGGATTCAGACTTTTTGAAGCCCATGGAAATGGTTGCAACACGAGGCAGTATTTCAATGCTCTGGAGGCCAGAAATCCCGTGGTGAAGTTTCCTTCCATTCTCATGGGACTGTGGGTGGTTTCAAGTGCAGCCTTTAGGGCCAGGGTGACCTGGGTGCGGATCCCAGCCCCTCCACTTGGGTTGGTTACTAGACCTGTCTGGCTCAGTTTCCTCCTTTGTACAATGGGGATGCTGCTGCTGCTGCTAAGTTGCTTCAGTCGTGTCTGACTCTGTGCGACCCCATAGACGGCAGCCCACCAGACTCCACCGCCCCTGGGATTCTCCAGGCAAGAACACTGTGGGTTGCCATTTCCTTCTCCAATGCATGAAAGAGAAAAGTGAAAGTGAAGTCGCTCAGTCGTGTCTGACTCTTCGCAACCCCATGGACTACAGCCTACCAGGCTCCTCCGTCCATGGGATTTTCCAGGCAAGAATACTGGAATGGGGTGCCATTGCCTTCTCCGGTACAATGGGGATACTGGTAGTCTTAATCTACTTGGATCATGTGTGTGTTAGTCGCTCAGTCGTGTCTGACTCTTTGCAACCTCGTGGACTGTAGCCCACCAGGCTCCTCTTTCCATGGGATTTTCCCAGGCAAGAATACTGGAGTGGGTAGCCCTTCCCTTCTCCAGGGCATCTTCTTTACCCAGGGATCGAACCCAGGTCTCCTGCTTTGCAGATTCTTTACCATCTGAGCTACCAGGGAAGCATAGTGAACAAATTAAAGCATAAATTTAAAGATGTAGTTACAGCATTTCCAGTGGTACCCAACATGGGATAACAGGCTGTTGGCTATTAGTGATGATGATAAATACTAATGTTCACTAGAGCAGGCATTGGCAGACTGTGACCAGGGAGCCCACCTCCTGTGTTTGTAAATAAAGTTTTATTGGCACACAGACATGCTCATTCATCCACATATGGCCTGTGGCTGCTTACACACTTCAATAGCAGAGTTGAATAGTTGCCCGGAGATGTCTGGCTCACAAAGTCTAAAATATTGCCTCTCTGGCCTTTCATAGAACTTGTTTGCTGTCCCCTGCACTAGAGACATCATTCACGCTTTTGTCCTTTCTGGTAACACTTGAGAGGTGTCCTCACAGATCATCAGCAGCAGCTCTCTGCATTTGTGCTATGCTTTCTATGGCACCCACTGGCCACCGGTGGCTACTGAATACCTGAAATGAGGTCAGTCCATATGGAATGGAATTTTACATTTTATTTAGCTTGAATTAATTTAGATTTATTAGTCAAAGCTATGGCTCTTCCAGCAGTCATGTATGGATGTGACAGTTGCACCATAAAGAAGGCTGAGCCCCAAAGAATTGATGCTTTTGAACTGTGGTGCTCGAGGAGACTCTTGAGAGTTCCTTGGACAGCAAGGAGATCAAACCAGTCAATCCTAAAGGCAATCAATCCTGAATATTCATTGGAAGGATTGATGCTGAAGCTGAAGCTTCGATACTTTGGTCACCTGATGTGAAGAGCTGACACATTGGAAAAGATCCTGATGCTGGGAAAGATTAGGGCAGGAGGGGAAGGGGGTGACAGAGGATGAGATGATTGGATGGCATCACTGACTCAGTGAACATGACTTTAAGCAAACTCTGGGAGACAGTGAAGGACAGGGAAGCCTGGCGTACTGCAGTCCTTGGGGTTGCAGAGTCAGACATGACTGAGTGACTAAGCAGCAAGAGAAAAATGCAGTGTACACCAAACAGCGTATTTTTTGCCCTAGTATTGCTGAAGGCAGAGGTGGGGTAGAGATGGCAAGTCAAATGATAGAAAGAAACAGAAAATACGCATGGCCGGACTGATGAGCGCCTCAAACCAACAGAAGGCAGCAAGAGGGGACGTGTGCTTGGTTTCTAGGGAGATCACCTGGGTGGCCGTGGTGGTTTTGCAGTTGTAAACTTTCGCCTTGCCTCTTCGAGGAATGCAGTACAACTTTAGAACAGGGGTGTTGCAAGTGTAACAAACTATAATACTGAAAAATATACCTGCCATGCAAAAGGCCCATGAATGTGTCTTTGGAGATAAGGAACTCAGCTTATAAGTTACCAGAAATGGACCAGCAGGGTAGGGACACATAACTGAATGTACAGTATTATTCTTATACCTCTCCTCCATCTCCCTGCCCACCTCCACCCCTTTCCTCCCCGCTCTGTCTCTGTTTTTCTGTGTCTCTATGTCTTTCTCTCCCTTGGTAGAGAAATAGATGGATAAATAGATCTATGGATATGTGTGAATCCAGCACATATGTATATAACATTTAATTATCTTGTCAAGGATATGTCAGAATTTTCAGGGAGCAGTTAACTCTGACTTGGTGGTTTTCAGTGTCTGTTTATGTACAGATAAATTATACAGTGATGATGGCCTAGTTCTGCTTTATTTATTACTCCTCTGTTAGTCTGTGTAAAGTCAATTAAGCTTCTCAGAGCCCCAGTCTTCCCATGAAAATCAGGTCCCATCACTTAGGAAACCTGATGATGAGTGGCTGTTCTACTCTCACAGAGAATGTGGACAGCTTCCCTTGTGACCGACTCCCTGGTTGTCCGGATGACCTTGTCCTGCTGAGGTCTGGACGTAGAGTAGACTGCTTCTCTACAAACTAGATTATGGGAAGAAGAGGTCAGAATTACATAGAAAAGGGGATTCAGATACGTGGACAAACTTGCCAACCCCCATTCTACCTTCTTTGGTGTCCTTGATGTGGACGAGTGTTGGGTTATTTCATCATTTTTAAAAATTAAAAAAAATTTTTTGGCTGTGCAACACAGCATGTGGGGCCTTATTTCCTTGACCAGGGATCAACCCTGCAACCCCCTGTACTGGAAGCATGAAGTCTTAACCACAAGACCGGCAGGGCAGGCCCTTCACTATTTGGTTATTTGCTTGTTTGTCTAATGCCCCTTTATTTTGTTTTTCTTTTCAGGCGTTTTTTTTTTTTTTTAAGAAATACTCATTATTGAAAATTCAGAAAACACAAAAATAGTGTGAAAGAAATAAGAACCATTTACAAACTCTCCACTACCATCCAAAGATAACTGTTAGGACTACTTTTAATGTTTCCTTCCAGACATTTTTTGTGTAAAAATACTTTACACAGGATAATTTTACTGTATTGTGATCTTTCAGTCTCTCCTTTATTAAATTAGGCTTCCCTGGTGGTTCAGATGGTAAAGAATTTGCCTGAAATGCAGGAGACCCAGGTTTGATCCCTAGGTGGGGAAGATCCCCTGGAGAAGGGCATGGTAACCCACTCCAGTATTCTTGCCTGGAGAATCCTGTGGACAGAGGAGCCTGGCGGGCTATAGTGCATGGGGTTGCAGAGTCGGACATGACTAAGCAACTACCACTTTATTAAATTAATGTGTCATACCATTGCATTGTGTCTCTCTGTATACTTGAAACTATGGTCTCTAATGGTCTCCTAACATCCCAGGAGACAAACTTGCCAAAATTTATTGATTGCCCATTTGCCTTTCATGGAAACTTAGTCTGGCTTGAGTCTTCCATTTATTTTTTGTTTCTTGCTGTAATAAAGACCACCATATTGGACTTCAGACTACATATCTTTTCTGGGTATCTTTGATGATTTCTTTAGGAGAAATTCCTGGAAATAAGATTCCTGAGTACAGGGGAACAAAGCTAACATGTAGATATAGTGTACCAGCATGTTCTCCAGCTAAAGGTGGAGTATTCATGGAGAGAAAGCAATCCTGTTGAAGCAGATAGCATTAAGTGGCTTAATTCTGCTCCTGAAAGCTGGGGTTCAGAGCGGGTGGAAATACCTAGCCCCACACCCAGCATGCAGCAGACACTCGATGAATGCCTTTCCCCTTTATTTCTAGTAACTTTCCCCATCTGTGAGAATTAAAATTACACCTGCTATCTTTATCTTTTTAAATTGGCCTTAGGTGAGGAGCCCTGGGGGGATTCAACACACACACACACACACACACACACACACACACACACAGACACACACACACACGCCCTGGGGGGATTCAACACACACATACACACACACACACGCGCCCTGGGGGGATTCAACACACACACACACACACACACACACACACACACACACACACACCGCGATCTGTTTTTGTTATTATTTCAAGCATCTTGATTTAACCAGTTTGGTTAAGTTTGCCTATTTTTTGAGCAGTTCTGCATAAAACTGTATCCTTACTCCGAGAGGAGAACAAATATTTGCCTCAATCTTCATGGGATAATTAGACTCTAAAATTAGAAGGCAAACGATGCACGTTCAAATGCATCTAAATAAAACCCCAGGCGGGGGGACTCAGCCTTCCTGGCAGCGCTGGCGATCTTTGGTGCACGCCTGATGGAGCAGCGCGAGGCTGAGAGGGAGGCATGGGGGCTAGTCCTCATGGGGCGCTCAGGGCACATGCCTGCAGGTTGCTGACACAATCCCTTTACTTTGTCTAAAAATACTGGGTTCCAAACTTAAAGGAGGAGGGGTTGGAGACCTTCCGGAATGTCTTGCGTTGGCCCAGTGTGCGGATCCGATGTGGGCAGCCCCGAGGGGGTGTCAGTCCCATTTCCTATTGCTCTGTGAGCTCCTTGGAGAGCATTCTTGGCCTCGAGGAAGGAGGGTGGTCAGACAGCTCTGGGCTGAAGTCCCCTTTTCTGCCTTAACATGTTGGTTAGTCACTCAGTCGCGTCTGACTCTTTGTGACTCCATGGACTGCAGCATGCCAGGCTTCCCTGTCCTTCACTATTTTGTGGAGTTTGCTCAAACTCACGTCCGTTGAATTGATGATGCCATCCAACCATCTCATCCTCTGTCGTCCCCTTCTCCTCCTGCCCTCAATCTTTCCCAGCATCAGGGTCTTTTCCAGTGAGTTGGTTCTTCACATCAGGTGGTCAAGGTATTGGAGCTTCAGCTTCAGCATCAGTCCTTCCAATGAATATTCAGCGTTGTTTTCCTGGTTTGACTAACTTTGATCAAACCAGATTGACTGATTTGGTCTCCTTGCTGTCCAAGGAACTCTCAAGAGTCTTCTTCAACACCACAGTTCAAAAGCATCAATTGTTTGGTGCTTAGCCTTCTTTATGGTCCAGCTCTCATCCATACATGACTACTGGAAAAACTATAGCTTTGACTATGTGATCCTTTGTTAGCAAAGTGATGTCTCTGCTTTCTAATACACTAAGATTGTCAAATATTTTCTTCCAAGGAGCAAGCACCTTTTAATTTCATGGCTGCAATCACCATCCACAGTGATTTTGGAGCCCAATAAAATAAAATCTGTCACTGTTTCCATTGTTTCCCCCTCTATTTGCCATGGAGTAATGGGACCAGATGCCATGATCTTAGTTTTTTGAATGTTGAGCTTTGAGCCAAACTTTTTCACTATCCTCTTTCATCTTCCTCAAGAGCCTCTTTAGTTCCTCTTTGCTTTCTGCCACTGGAGTAGTGTCATCTGCATATTTGATGTTGTTAATCAATTAATCTTGATTCCAGGTTGTGATTAACATAGCTGACCCTGAATGTTCCAGAGCAAACCCTCCATCCACCGGTCCACTCTGCAAATGTTTATTTCATGATTTCTAAAGGTCGTGGATGCAATGGCAGCTTAGAGTCTAGTGGGGTGGAAAAGACTCCTTTAAGAAGTTAAGGTCCATCAGAGGCCTGCTACATGCAGGCACAGAGCTGGGGCCGTGGCTACCCCAGGATCAAAAGGGACATGACATCCTCCTCATGGGGCTGGCCCTCTGATGGAAAAGATGACTGTTTATCCATGAATCACCAGCAAGTTTATAGTGAAAGGGAGCTCTGTGTGCGGTGTATCTGGTGTATGTGCTGTGTTTTGTGGTGAAAACAGCTTTGATGAACTTCTGTGTGAGTGCATGTGTGCTCAGTCACTGCAGTTGTGTCTGACTGCGACTTTATGGACTGTAGTGTGCCAGGCTCCTCTGTCCATGGGATTCTCCAGGCAAGAATACTGGAGTGGGTTGCCATGCCCTCCTCCAGGGGCTCTCCCTGACCCAGGAGTTGACTCTGGGTCACCTGCGCCCCCTGCATTGCAGGCAGATTCTTCACCCAGTGAGCCACCTGGGAAGCAGACTTCTGTCTCTTGTGATGTAAAATGAAATGAAGGATGGAGAAAAATGCCCATCGCATTAGTTGTTCAGTGTCAAGTTCCTCTTCCCTTCCTTGTCTCTGCCTGCCCATAGCCCACTATACTGTAAACTCTGAAAAGTTGGGAGCCCAGGGTCTAGTCCAGCACGTAGTAGTGGGACCTGTGTGTCTGGGATGGCTGGACAGGGAAATGTTAAGTCTACATAACATGCTAGGGACGTGTTGAGTCTACCACTCCTCCCAGGCAGCAGTGTGTCTGGGCACCTGGAGGTGGCGCTGTGGAGAAGAGGTGTGTTCCCAGCCAGAGCTGATTCCTGTCACTGCCTTTGCACCTGCCACTTCCCTTCATATCAGCTGCTCCACCTGGCTGGGACTGCCTAGCAGGGCTGGGCTGACCTCCCTTCTTCCAGATAACAGGTGCTCAGTCTTTTTAGAACAAACAGAAGTCCTGTTTAGACTCAGCAGGGAGGGGAAGGAAGGGAAGGAGAGAAGAAAAGAAGGAAGAGCTTGCCTGGAGCAGCCTTGCCTCGGATCTTAGCATCCCTGGCTCCTTCTCAGTATTCCCATCCCTCCCCAGCCACCCCTGCACTCCCCTCCTGGTCCCACTGCATTCTCTCTGGACACACTTAGCACCATCCAGAAATAGATTATTTATGCACAGTTGAATATTGCTTCTATCGTGTATATAGGAAATGCAAATATATATGATACACATCGTGTGTGCATGCCTGTTTTCATCACCTGAAGCTCATTTGAATGAAAACAGTCTTTTCCAGCACCAAGTGCAGTGCCTGGCATGCAGTGACTGCTGAGCTATGACTGGAATGCGTGAATGACTTTCCCTTTTCCCTCCACTTGCTGTATTTTTCATGAGACTGTGAAGCCCAGAAACCCTGCCCACCACTCGAGCCCACCCAGCAGGCCCCGCAGTCCAGAGGGTGGGGAGTTGATGATGGGGAGAACTTCTTTCAGTGCCTTGTGGGCCATTCCAGGGTCTTAATGCCCCTGATTTTTTGAGGGGACCCCATGTATGTCTCAACAGAGATGGTGTCAGGCCTGCCTGAGTCCCCTGTGATCTTTTTTCCCTTCCTTTTTCCTTTTCCCCTGATTTCCCAAATCCCTTTGATGGACAAGTTCCACAGTTTCAGGAGGGTAGAAACATGTTATCGTCATGTTTCCACACGTGGGCACACATGCCATGTAGAAAGTCATCTCCCACAGCATCCAGATTCCTAATCAGGTTTCCCAAGTGTCACCAGGATCAGGGTCCCTGAATCCAGGTTCCTGTCCCGTGTCCCACGTCCCTGTTGCCTGTGACCTTGTGGCCTTTCTTGGTTCTGATACCTCAGATCTAGGACTTGAATCATTTCATTTCTGCATTTTCTTCCAGCTTCAAAATTTTCCATGTGACACTGTTCTCTGTAGCCTGTTGATGGTGGAACACGACCTTGGGATTAATTGTGGGTGATGGAGACAAGATGCCTTCCATTCAGAAGGGTTTTCATCTCATTGGTCAAGATTCTTTGTTTGCTTGTGGCTTTAGTTGCTGTTGTGAAACCCAAGTACACTGGCTTCATGTAAAGGGTATATGTTGGCTATCAAATCTGATGAGTCCAGGGGGAGACTGACGTAGGCCCATGGATCCAGAGGATCTTATTTCATCAGCCTTCGGTCCCTCTCCATCTCCTGACCAAGGACCCTATGCTGGGCCCACTCCTAGGCCAGCTCTTCTTTCCTTTGGGCCTCTTGTAGGCTGCAGGCTCCAGCCAACTCAGGAAAAGAAGAGACTTCCTTTTTTCTATTAGTTCAAAAAGAAAAACAAAACTCTAGGAAATTGTGTCTTGTTGGTTTGGAGGTGGTCAACCTCTTTGAAATCATATGAAAAGAAGGGGCAAGGAATGGGTCCCTCAAATGAATGGGTCCCAGGGCTGCAACCAGGAAAAGGGTGTAATGGCTTTTGGGTAGGAAAAAATAAGTCCATCTCGTGGTCTTCAAAAAAGGTGTCCTTTAAAGGTGTCCTTTAAAACTTCCTGGGACTTCCCTGGTGGTTGAGTGGCTAAGACTTTGCCCTCAAGTGCAGTAGGTGGGGTTCAGTCCTTGATTGGGAGCTAAGATCCCACATACCTTGTGGCCAAAAAGCCAAAATGTAAAACAAAAGCAATGTTGTATATCAAATTCAATAAAGACTTTAAACATGGTCCACATCAAAAACAATCTTTAAAAAAGAAAATAAAACTTCCTAGTGATGCCTTAACCCTTGAGAGGCTGGCTTGAGTCGGGGGATGGGGGAGGAGTTGGGAGACTTGACCTTCTGGGGCCGGTGGTCCTATTTGCTTTCCTTCCTTGAAATGTACTTGTGCTGACCTTGGTGCTTAACATGGGCTTGTCCTTTTCTCAGCTCACCAGCATCTGTCATTGTCACATCGTCTTGGTGCTAATTAAAGGGGACACATTCGGATTAGTAGGATGATGGATTGGGTCGATGAGATTCAGTGTGGGGTGAGTAAGAGTGGGAGAGGCTTGCTCTTAGAGAAATGACCTCCAAGGAATGATAGAGAGCCTGCCTCACGTGTGGAAGAGCTGGGGATGACTTTGGAGCTACCGCCTCCAAAAGGCTTGCTTTCCTGGTGGTCTAGTGGTTAAGACTCTGCACTGCCAATGAAGGGGGCGTGGGTTCGATCCCTGGTTGGGGAACTGAGATCCCACATGCTGCATAGTGTGGCCAAAAGATTTTTTTTTAAAAGCTTGCTTGTATTAGGGGGACCTTCTTTTCCTCTGTTTGAAAACACCTGGGATGGAAAGATGAGACAGGAAGTGTGGCCATTGAGTCTTCAGTTTCCCTTGCTCCATCCAGCTCAGTAATGTCACTTAAGAGTACGATCAGGAGTCAAGTGATTCCCCCCACCCTCCCAGGGTTTATGTGCTGGGTAATTGCTTACTGAGTTAATTTCTGAGTTTTCTTTATATGACTTGACCTCATATTTTTTAAAAAAAGGCTAATGAGAGTGAAATTTTATGCTAAGCATACTGAAAAGCAAATAGCAAATAACCCATCTATGAAATTGTTATAAGAAAAGTTATTATGGTAATGGTTAGAGTAAAACAACTCTATTTAATGCTTGATGGTTATAGAGATTCCAGCCAAGGTACGGAATTATATTTTTCTTAAAGGATTTTTTGAGTGCATGAATTTTCATATGAGCTCTTCATACACAGTCACTTGCATTAGTGAAGTAAATTCATCAAAGGGTAAACCATATACAGCAGCCTGCTGTTTTCTTTCTTTAGATACAGTGTATGTTTCATGTTGTGAATGGGGGCTAAATTATACAAGGTAGATTTTGTGGTAATATTTTTATTTGGGCTTGAAGGACTTCTCTGTACCTCATTAAGAAGAATCATCCTTTTAGAATCACAGAAATGCTTATTCCTATTAAGAAGTCAGATGCCAGTACAAATGGATGATTTGAAGACTCTACTAGTTCAAGACTCAGTAATATTCAGTGGTGTCTTTCCTGTAGTGCAGAAGCGTTACTGTTAAGTTGGCATGTACCTTCTATACAAGATGCAAATGTCCTGTATGTATCTGGTCCATGTTCACCTTCACATGTGCAAAATAAGAAACAAAAACCTCATAATGTAGTTTTCCACGTTATCTTTGTTGGTATTGATAATACTTTTACAAATTAGCTTTTATTTGACTTCAGTTCAGTCGCTCAGTCATGTCCAACTCTTTGCTACCCCATGGACCACAGCACGCCAGGCCTCCCTGTCCATCACCAACTCCCGGAGTTTACCCAAACTCATGTCCATTGAGCCGGTGATGCCATCCAACCATCTCATCCTCTGTCGTTCCCTTCTCCTCCTGCCTGCAATCTTTCCCAGCATCAGGGTCTTTTCAAATGAATCAGCTCTCCGCATCAGGTGGCCAAAGTATTAGAGTTTCAGCTTCGGCATCAGTCCTTCCAATGAATACTCAGGACTGATCTCCTTTAGGATGGACTTGTTGGATCTCCTTGCAGTCAAGGAACTCTCAAGAGTCTTCTTCAACCCCACAGTTCAAAAGCATCAATTCGTTGGCACTCAGCTTTCTTTATAGTCCAACTCTCACATCCATACATGACTACTGGAAAAACCATAGCCTTGACGAGACGGACCTTTGTTGGCAAAGTAATGTCTCTGCTTTTTAATATGCTGTCTAGGTTGGTCTTACTTGAGTTATTTTAGAGATATTATTGTGTCTTAATTGCTCATTTGTGTCCGACTCTTTATGTCCCCAGGGACTGTAGTCCGCCAGGCTCCTCTGTCCATGGGATTTCCCAGGCAAGGATACTGGAGTGAGTAGCCATTCCCTTCTCTAGGGAATCTACCCAACCAAGGGATTGAACCCAGGTCTCCTGCATTGCAGGCAGATTCTTTACTGTCTGATCACCAGGGAAGCCCCAGAGATATTATTTCCTATTATTACATACTTGCTAATAGGTAGGTTTCCAAATTCTTCAGTATTGAAACTCACGTGGCATTTTCCTGCATACTTTTTCCCTTAAGGTCAAAAGGTAAATTTCTCAAAATATAGATGAATAATTTGTAAATGTGAATGTATTTTATTTTTATGGGTATAGAAATAGATATCAAGGGATTTGCAAAGCATTTCTTTTGGCAAATGAGCATAAAAAATCAAACTATAAAAAATGAAATACTAGGCTCTGGGTACAGGAAAATAGTCATAACAGAAAATGTGGAGAATTTTTTGGTCATGTTTTCAAAGCCACCATTCTTAGAAGTCTGTATTTCTTCTGTGAAACACAGAAAACAAAGAAATAGTTAACCATCAGCAGAACTACCAGTTAAAACAAGCAAATCAGGGGAAACTCCAAATGGATCTGGGTGATTATCTTTGCATTTCTCTAAAATTAATGAAGTATATTCTTTCTATATATGCACATATCCAAGATTTATATAAGGGGTTATAGACATAAAGATGCTAAGTTCTCAAGAATGAGAATAGATATATAAGCTGTTCCCTGTCTTTTGCATTATGCTGATTTTTCCTGTAAGGGGAAAAATTAATTTTAAAAAGCCAATGGAAAGTAAATTTTCTCATTCCATGAACATTTAAAACAATGAGATACTATTTCCACTCATGAGACTGGCAAAAGTAGAGACATATGACGATGGCAAGTGTTTGTAAACTTTGCATAAACAGGAAATTTTATGCACTGCTGATGTTAGCATGAATGAGTACAACCAGTTAGGAAATTAACATGGCATACATTCTTGAGTTCAGAACACTGACCTAGGAATGCCCAACCACACCTTTGCCCTGGAGAAGATCACATCATGAGTAGAACAGTCATCAAGGGATATTTATCATAGCATTGATTCAATAGCTAAAAAAGGGGGATGTGTGTGTGTAATAGAGAAACAGGAAATCATGAGCAGGAAACTTGACAATTTAGTCAGTAGAGTCATTGCACTGCAGTGCTGGCAGAGTTGGGAGTTGTGATTGGGTTCCTGAGGTTACTGTAGGGGCTTAAACTCCGTCTGTAATTTTTTTTTTTTATTCTAGTAAAAAGAAAACCCATCTTAAGCATCTATGTTAAGTGTTCATCTTTGCACATTTTGGCTATTGGATACATGTTTCTTTTCTGTGCATGTGTATTATTTACAAGAAATCAATCCATTCATACTGCATCCTCTAAAGTAGTGGAACTTATTATATTAGAAACTAGAATAAGTCAAAGCACTGAAGTATGTTGTAAATCATGAACTACTGCATCTATAGTTAGTTGTCAGAATGTCCTGCTAGTTTGTATTACCTAATAAACCATATAAAAATAGTTAAAAAAAACAAAAACACTTTTCTATTGTCATTACAAAGCAGCTGCATAAAACTTATGGAAGGCAACAGGACTGTATTTAGCAAAATTACAGGCACAGATGGTAAAGAATCCGCCTGCATTGCAGGAGACATAAGAGACGTGGGTTCAATCCCTGGGTCGGAAAGATCTCCTAGAGATGGGAATGGCTACCCACTCCAGTATTCTTGCCTGGAGAATTCCATGGACAGAGAAGCCTGGCAGGCTACAGTCCATAGGGTCACAAAGAGTCAGACATAACTGAGTGATTAACACTTCACTTTCACCCTTTGAACCCAGTAATCCCACTTCTAGGAATCTATCCCAAAATATCTTGGCAAAATATAAAATAGCATAAATGCAAGCCTCTTCATTTTGCCATTACTCATTGTAGCAAAATGTTGGAAACAACCCACATGTTCATGATTAGTGGATTGGCTGGATAGACAGTGGTATGTCCACACACTGGAATGTGGGATGGCTGTAAAGAAAAATGAGGCTGCTCTGTGTACCACCATGGGGTGATCCCCAGAATATTTTGGCAGTGGAGGAAAAAATCTAGAACAGTGTTTATAGTATACTACCTTTGAAGGGGGATTGTGTGCATGCATATGTACATGTGTGTATGTGTATTTAGATTGTCCAAAAGAAACTCTGGAAGCACAAAGCAAAAACTAAGGAAGATGGTTGCTTACTGGGGAAAGAGCCATGGAGTACAGGAGATAGCTACAAAAGTGAGACCTCTATGAGTGTACTTTGTTACATAATTTTAAGCTTTGAAACATATATACTTTATATATTAAAAAATTAAATTAAGGGGAAAATTGAATCACATGTAATCATTGAACCTAACCCTAACTGTATATCAAGTTGGTGGCTTAACCTTGGGGAACGTAATTTCTCCAAGTGACTTTAAAACCACTGGTTTTAACTATCCATCCCTAGTGGGGTATAGTTTAAGGACGTGTGTGAGCGTGTGCTAAGTCGCTTCAGTCATGTCCAACTCTTTGTGACCTCATGGGCTGTAGCCCGCCAGCCTCCTCTGTCCATGGGATTCTCCAGGCAAGAATATTGGAATGGGTTGTCATACTTTCCTCCAGGAGATCTTCCTGATCCAGAGACAGACCCCATGTCTCTTAAGTCTCCTGCATTGGCAGGCGGTTTCTTTACCACTAGCGCCACCTGGGAAACCCAGTTTAAGGACACACATGCTTATATAAATGCCAAGAAACCATAAACTACATTTGTTAATCTCATTGTGAGCTGTGACATTGATATTGTTACTTTGAAATTATTATGGGAATAATTTTGGAAAAAGCGAATAAGAAATACATTGCTGTTGTTAGGAATCAAGATTCTTAGCACAATAGAAAAGATACAATTTTTAAAGCTACCTAGAGTCGTATAATATTAAATTTGAATGGGAAATACCAATATGCATTCATAATTATCTTTAGTCTTAAAAAGTCTACTTTATAAATCTGTTCACTGAAAAAGACCTGCAAGTAGTGACAGCCCTGTAGCAATGAACACCCCCTACTGCCCAGATTTTGCTAGCTAAGTCCCATTTCTCATTAAAAGGGAGCAGTATTTCTTGGAGAAATGACTGATTCTTGGTCTGAGATGCTTTATCACACCAGGAAGCAAAGAAGCTATCAAAGATTAACAAGGTTATGTCAAAAGAATATAGGACTACTCTGGTGGTACAGTGGATAGGAATCCACCCACTCATGCAGGGTACATGATTTTGATCCCTGACCCGGGAAGATTCCACATGCTCTAGAGCAGCTTAGCCCATCAGTGTGCCAGAGCTGCTAAAGTCTGTGTGCTCTAGGGCCCGCAACCGACAAGTACTGAGCCTACGTGCTGCAACTGCTGATGCCCGTGTGCCTAGAGCCGATGCACTGCAACAAGAGAAGCCACCACAGTGCACCACAAGGAACAGTAGCCCTCTTTTGCCACAACTGGAGAAAGCTTGCACGCAGCAACAAAGACCCAGAACAATGAAAAATAAATACGTAATTAATTAAGAATATAGGAACCAAATTGAATGATTTTCTGCTGGCTAAACTGAGGTGCTTGCATATCAAAGAGAATAATGGTTAAAATTGATTGAAATACATCAAAATTATTTTTTTTTAAAAACCCATGCCCTCAGAATGATACTTGTAAAGATTATTGGTCACCATTATATGTTTCTAGGGCACCAGCACAGGCTTCTCTGGTAGCTCAGGTGGAAAAGAATCTGCCTGCAAAGCAGGAGACCCCAGTCCAATTCCTAGGTTGGGAAGTTCCCCTGGAGAAATGATAGGCTACCCACTCCAGTATTCTTGGGCTTCCCTGGTGGCTCAGCCAGAAAAGAATCTGCCTGCAATGTGGGAGACCTGGGTTTGATCTCTTGGTTGGGAAGATCCCCTGGAGGAGGGCATGGCAATCCACTCCAGTATTCTTGCCTGGAGAATCCTATGGACAGAGGAGCCTGATGGGCTACACTCCACAGGGTTACAAAGAGACAGACATAAGTGAGCAATTAAGCACATGGCACGGGGCGGCAGCACGCTATTCTGAAAGTCACTAAGTAAGAATCAAGCATTTATTCTGCCTTCTGTATATTTCAGGGTATCTGAATAGTTGATGAGGCAAAGTTTTCCTTTATCGAAAAGTTCTAATTAATAAATATAGAAAGAAAGATTAAATTAGAAAATTACCTTTTGGCCACCTTAATTAAAAAACTGGTCTATGTAATTATCATTGAGTGTTAACATCTGTTCCTATCCTTTTACACTCAACCTATTTGCATCCTTGATCTAAAGTGTTTCTCTTGTAGACACGGTAGAGTTGGATCTGATCTGACTTTTTATTCAGTCTGTCCGTCTCCCCCTTTTGTTGGGTTGTCTCATCTATTCGCCTTTGATGTTGTTGACATAGTTGGTTTTGTATCTGGTATTTCACCTTTTGTTACCTGTGGCTCATGTCTTTTTTGTACCTCTGTTCCTCTTTCACTGTTTTCTTTTGAACTGGTGAATTTTTAGTGTCACATTTTTATTTCTTTGTTTTTTAGCTCTTTTCTTAGTGGTTTCTCTAGTAAGGTCGCTTGGTCATGCCCAACTCTTTGCGACCCTGTGGACTGTAGCCCATCAGGCTCCTCTGTCCATGGGATTCTCCAGGCAAGAATACTGGAGTGGGTTGCCATTTCCTTCTCCAGGGGAACTTCCCGACCCAGGGATCGAGCCCAGGTCTCCCGCATTGCAGGCAGATGCTTTAACCTCCAAATACATTTTAATTTATCAGAATACTTCAGATTTATGCTAATTTCAGTGAGGTAGAGAAACATTACTGCTATAAAGTTCTTTCTTCTTTCTTTTTCTGCTATAGTGATTATACATATTATATCTGTATATGTTGCAAACCCTGTGAAACAGTTTGACAATTATTGCTTTATATGAACTTATATATTTTAAAGAAGCTAAGAGAATAAAGGATATCAAGTAGATATTTATAATGTTTGTTATATGAACCTTCTTATTTACCATTTATGGTTCTCTTCCTTTGTTACTGTGGATTCAAGTTACCATCTGGTGTATTTTTCTTCCCCATACAGCTTTTCCCACACACTTAGTTTGTATTGTTATTGTTATGTAATTGTTTTTTAAATCAGATAACAAAAGAAAGCAGAAGAATATGCATTCATTCTGTCATATATTGGGTTGGCCAATAAATTCGTTTGGGTTTTTCCATAAGATGTAATGGAAAAACTTGAATGAACTTTTTGGCCAACCCAGTATAATTACTAACACACATTTATAATTACATAATCACTGGTGCTGATGTTCTTTGTTTTTGCATGTATGTTGATTTGAATTATTGTCTGGCATCTCTTGCTTTCAGCCTGAAAAACTTTCCTGGCATTTCATATAAGGCAGATATGCTAGCAATGAGTCCTATGCTTTATTTATATAGGAATATCTTAATTCACCTTTATTTTTGAAAGATAGTTTTGCTGGATATAAGTTTTATGGTTGACAGTCTTTCTCCTTTTTCTGCAGTTTGAATGTGTCATCCCACTGCCTTCTGGCTTCCATTATTGCTGATGAGAAGTCAGCTGTTAATCTTGGGTCACCTTATTTGTTACTAGTCAGTTTTCTCGTGCTACTTTCAAGATTTTCTTTTTGTCTTTATCTTTCAACATTTGTATCTGGATGTGGATCTCTTTGAATTTATCCTCTGTAGGGCTTTTTGAGCTTCTTGGATTAATTGTTTTAAAAATCACATTTGAGATGTTTCAGCCATTATTTCTTCCAGCATTTTCTTCCTGTTCCTCTCTCACATGGCTCTCCTGCTGGTACTCCTGTTATGCATATGTTGGTGCACTTAAGGGTGACCCCAGACTTTCTGAGTCTGTTTGTCTTTCTTTGTTCTTTATCTTTACTTTTTATCTTTGTTTTTCAAATTGAATACTTCTCACTTTCAAGTTTGATATTTCTTTTTTCTGCAAGTTCAAAACTATTATGGATCTCCTCTTGTAAATTTTTCATTTTAGATATTGTAATTTTCTGTTCTAGAATTTTCATTTGATTCTTTTAAATAACGTCTGTCTCTTTATTGATAATCTCTTTTTGGTAACACATTGCCATTAGATCTCTCATTTCCTCTCAAAGAATAGTTTTCTTTAGTCTTTGAACATCTTTATAATAGCTGCTTTGAAGTCTTTGTTAAGTCTGACGTCTGGGTCCTTTCATAGACTGTTTTGTTTGTCTGCTTTTTTCCTTATGTACTGGTTACATTTCCATGTTTGTTTATATATTTCATAACTTTCCACCCCCCCCCCCCCACCCAACTGAGGGTTTTAGATAATATATTTTAGCAACACTGGATACTGATTTTCCCTTCCCTCACTCTTGCTGTTTTCTTATTTGTATGTTTTGTGACTTAGGGAGGCTAGTTTATTGTTTTACCACCCCCACCCCCACCCTCACAACCATTGTGGAGCCCTTGATGTTGTTTCTCAGAGGATGCATCCTTGGAGCTGTGCACAGCCACTCTGAGATGATGGTACTTTTAGTAGGTCTCTCTTTGAGGGTTTCTTCCCTAATTTTTCTTTTAAGCTGTTGGCTTCTGTTGGTATCACACCAACCCAGCTATTAGGCTCCACTAATTGCCAGCTGATTGCTCTATTATTTCCAACAATATACAAGGGCTTAAGTTCCTCTGTAGTCTGATCCAATTATATTTGGATTCTTTTGCAGAAGAGCCAATCTTTGGCCAAAAGGGCTATTTTTTAGCCTGTCTCTTTCTTTGATAATATATCTGATCTACAGTTTAGCTTGTTGCTATCATGGAGCCTTGTATACCAGTCTTTAGATTCACTGGTCATTTCCATTGCTCTACCTAATCCGTCATTAAGCCCATATAAATAATTCTTTATTTCTGACATTGCATTTTTCACTGTAGCATTTCTGCTGGGATCATTCTTATGGTTTCCATGTGCTTCAGTTCTGCATCTCTTGAGACATGTTATCTACCATATACACACTATTCTTTAGAATTTTTTATCATAGTTACTTTAAAGTCCCTATCTAATCATTTCTATAGCTAAACTATTGAAATAAAGAAGAATTTATAATTGGGTCCTAGTCAGATCTTTTATTGTCTATTTCCACTCTTGATCATGGGTCAAATTTTCTTGCCTCTTCGTGCATCTTATTTTTTACAACCTGTATGACATTTTGTACCAAACAACATTATATTACTCTTCTTTCAAGCTGTCAGAGTTGGAGCGCCAAGTCAATCTCATTCATGGTTGAACTGAGTTTGGGCTCTTTTTTAGGTTTGGTTTGATTCAGTTCACTACAGGTTTCAAGTGCTTTGAAAGGAGGGTCAGGACTTTCCTTCCACATAGCTTGGGCTCTGTTCACTAAGAGGCCTCCTTGTGCTTTACATCTGAGGTCCCACCTCTCTGAACCTTGAGAGTTCTGTCTCCATGTTACAGCCCAGCTAGCAGATACAGGGGCCCTAGAGACTAATGGTTGACCTCTGGTTCTACTGGAGAGTTTCTCAGATCTGCTCCTGCGCCCCTAGACTTTGGAGGGCAGCTGTCTCACACTCAGTGTAGGTCTGCATTGCCTTGAAGTGGTTTCCTCCAACTCTCTCCTGTTCTCTGGGTCTCAGTAGCTGAAAGCCTGGAGTTTTTTTCCAGGTTGGATTTCTCTTGAGTTTCCTCCTCAGCCCTCCACTTCCATAGAGGGAAGACCCTACACATCTCAGGGGTCTTTCAGTTTTCTGGCTTCAACTGTGGGAAAGAGTAGCCCATTTGTACAAACTCATTCTGTGACTGGAGCTTCTTCACTCTCTAATTTGTCACCTGGCCATCAGAGATTCCTTCAACTATCAGAATGTTTTTCCTCCTTCTGTTCTTCCCTTACTGCTCTCTCAGAGGTGAAAGCAGTCAGCTGGAAAACTCCTTAAATAATCTTTTCTGTCACTCCACTTCCATACTCTGGATTTCATACAAATGTTAGTCATATGTAAACACTTCATATTCACAATAAGGGCATCATTTTCTTGGAGAGCCAGAAAGTGAGTTGTTTTTTTGAAACATCTCTAATTTAGTCAATTTTTTTTTTTAAGACATGGAAATTCTGCAGTAGTTGTTGCCTTTGTCTGTGAAAATTATAGAAAAGAGAAACCAGGAGACTGTCACTTTACTTCTGGAAAGTACTTTCTGTTTGCACTGCTTACGTCATTCACTTTTTCACAATTCTGATGGACGAGGAAGAGAATGGGGCTGTCTGAAAGTCTGTTTGACCAGATCTCCTCACGTGATATGGTTTCTCATTTTTCTAATATCAAAGTTTCAGAATTTTAAAGCAGGCAATGGCCTGCTCAAGTTTACAAAGCTTCTTATTACCTGGTAGTGAGAGGAAAATTGGGCTGAAGGCTGATCAGAAAAAGAGTTCACCCAAGTACCATGACTTTGTTCTAATTTAAGGAAGTTTAAACCAGAGAAAGTGGTCATTTCCAACTGGGCTGTTCTTGTATTGCTGTGGTGTGTGGTGTGTGATCATAGTAGGGACAAATCCAGGTGGTCACTTCTATCATGATGCTCCATGGATAGTTGCCAGGATTCTTATTTTAGGGCTTGATTCTTTGGCCCCATGACTGCAACGTGTGTCCACCAATATGTTTGGCTGAATCTTCTTAACCGTGTTGGGAACTGGTCTGGCCTGGCCTCCTGTAGGGCCCTCTTTCTGTGGCCAAAGATGCCAATACAAGTAGTTTCCTACATGCTTGTGGCCTCGACTCCCCTGGACGACAGGCTGGCCCTGCAGTGACAGACCTGCCTCTCAGTGGGAGTTTTCAGGATGTCTAATCGGATGGAAATCTGATCTGGATGCACGACTGGCCTTGGCAGTTGGATGGTGCAGAAACCCAAATCTGCCCTGGCTTTACTAGCTCATAAAGTGACCACCGCCATCAGTCCTGCTTTGTGGGCCCATTGTCTTCTGGTTGGATGGCTTGGGTTGGATCCATTTCTCAGGAACCTAAAAAAGGGAAGCAGTGCTACCAGGATGTCATGTGGAGGCACAAACCTGGAGCTCCAGGGACCTTCCGGGTATATCCACTTTCCAGGTGAACCATTCATTCATTCACACACTTATCCACATCTGTTGGGGACCTACTATGTGCCAGGCTTCATGCGAGGCCGTGGGATGATGGGGGTAAGCAAGCAGGAGACAGTTCTGCCCACAGGGGACTCATAGTCTAGAGGGAGAGATGGGCACTGAACAAGAAATGTCAGATGGGAGTGTGTGCAGAAGCCAGGGTCTGATGGGCACTTAGCAGGGAGGCTTGACCTAGCCTGGGGTGGGGGTGGGAACAGAGGTGTTTTCCCCCAGGGGCCCTCCAGGCTCCTCTGTCCATGGAATTTTCCAGGCAAGAATATTGGAACAGGTTGCCATTTCCTTCTCCAGGGGATCTTCCCAGCCCAGAGATTGAACCCACATCTCTTGCATCTCCTGCATTGCAAGTGGATTCCTTACCACTAGTGCCACCTGGGAAGCCTTTTTTGTATAGTGGGGTTGAAAACACCAACAAACAGGGCCACAGAAAGAATCCCATAATGCTTGAAAGTGCTCAACACGTAGTCAGTCTGGTTTCTGTTTTTAGTTTTAATGAAGGAATTCCATATAAGGAGTCTATTTCATATTTCACCAAATATATCAACTGAGAGTGTCCATAATTACGTGATGCTTGTTGAGACATCCACATTTCTCTTACATGTGAATTACTGACAGGTGCTTGAGGTTCTTCCTTTCCTATGCTCAGGAGAGAAAAACCCCATTTAATTGTAAACTCTTTTTTTTTATTAAGGAAATACTTGATTTGGGAGCTTGGGTAGTTGATGGATAAATATGGGGTTGGACAAAACGTTTGTTCGAGTTTTTCGTAAGATGTTAGAGAAAAACTCAAATGAACACTTTGGTTAACCCAGTAATAAGCAGATAGATAAGAAAAAACAGTAAGCTACCCCATAAAAAGAAGACAAGGAAGTGAAAAAAAATCCCCTAAAGGAGTGATAATGCTAAAGGACTTTGCATTTTGAGGGAGATCAGAAGCATAGCTGTCGGTTCCTTCATGCATGCACACTCAGTCGATTAGTCATGTCCGACTCTTTGTGACCCCATGGACTGTAGCTCTCCAGGCTGCTTTGTCCGTGGGATTCTCCAGGCAACAATACTGGAGTGGGTTGCCATTTCCTTCTCCAGGGGATCTTCCTAATCCAGGGATCGAACCCGAGTCTCCTATGTCTCCTGCAGTGCAGGCAGGTTCTTTACCACTGTGTATCTCTTCAGTGTCCTTCAGTTCTTGGCTTCATTGCCACACCCTTAGAAGGGTTCTTCCTCCAGAACTAAACTCAAACAGCCAGCGCTCTGTCTAGCCCCACCTGTTCTCAACCTCCATGTGACACTGTCCTCCAGTCCCCCTTCTTGTCTCATAGCCCTTTCCTGGCACAGTTTTCTCACTGACCCAGCCTGGAACCCAGGACCGTGTGGGGTCTCACTTTCCATTAACCTTCCCTTTCTTGGTCCTAGGGATCTGGCTTCTCATTAGTGGCAGAAATCACAGCCATGCTTTGGCTATTTCCCCAACCTTGACCAAGGTCAAAGGGCTGCTTGCCCATCCTCTTGTATATCCTGGTGTCAAAAATTATGAAGACCTTGATTCAAGTCTCACAAGCATCACTTACTGAAAGCACCAGACATCTTCTGCCAACTGTCTGGCTGCCAAGACGCCATCTTTCACAAGTCAGCTCCCGGAATCTGACCTCCCCTGTGAAACCTTCTGTCCTGATTCATCAGAGGACAGTGAATGTCCTTCTGTTGACCATCATAGCCTGGGTGTAGACTTCTTCTGGCCACTTTCACGTTCTCAACCCTCATACTTGCATTATGTGCTTGCTCTCATCTTCCACCCTGAGAGTATAACATGCTTACTCTGCACCTGGTTCACTTTGTTTTATTTTCTTTTGTCATCGCATGAAAGGATTCATTTCAAGTAGTTGAAATTGGAGTTTAGTTTCCAAAATTGCAGGCATAAGCAGGGTTTCAATGGAATACTCACTTTAGTGAAATTTACTTAACTGGCCCTCCTCCTGTTGGATAATTTCAGTGCTTCAAAATCTTCAGCCTGATTACTAATAAAACTGTGTAGCCCTCACACATGTGGTGTTCTCTGTATTTAGGGCCCTTTCTTCAGGATAGATTCTGAGACATGGGTTAAAGGAGTTCAGTGTTCTGTACCTCTTGAAAAATAATACAGAATTGCCATTCTGGAGGGTTGCGTTGATCTACAGTGCTTCTAGAAATACACAAAGGTGTTTGATTTCTCTGCTTCCCCTGGAGGATTGGAAAATGAGATAGAAGATCAGCTGGGGATGAGGAGAGAGCCTGTAAGTGCTTAGTGTCCAGTTGAAGTCAAATAAAATGAATTTGCCAGGGAGCATGGTTTTGGTCTTTTTCTCCATTCAACTTGGAAGCAGAAATGAGAAAGAGGAAAAAAAAAAAAACAGAAGGCAGGGGCAAGGAGGGTGTGGCGGAGGTCAGGGGAGTGAGACAGTCTTGGGTGCTGGCAGGACATCCTGGCCATGGGGCCCCAGGTTGAATCGGATGGAAGCAATACTTGGGAGGGGCTGGCTGAGGGGCCAAGAGCAGGAATGAGAACCTTGTGGACTTGAAATCTCTATAGATGGAAGGATGGGTGATTCAGGTGGAGGTGAGACATGGGAGCTTCACATGTTCAGTAGGGGGGCAGATCTCTGGGGAAAGCCATCCTATGTTGGCCATGGTCATGGTGACTGGAGGTGGGGTTTGTATTGGGAACATCAAGGATTCATGACGCCAGGGGCTGGACTGGTCCTCACATGGGCATCGGAGCTGTTTGGGTGATGGTTGGGAGGATCCTGAAGCCATCTGCTGGGCACTGATGCCCCTGCGGGAGTGTTCAGGATGAGGGTGAGGATGGGTGGAAGTTAGGACTCATGGAGCTGCATGTCTTGAGCTTCCAGGAAGGAGGGATGTTCAACACAGGTTGGTGGGAAGGTGGGGTGACCTGGGCAGAGGATCACAAAGATGCATTCAGTCCACTGGGGCTCCAGACCCCAGGGCCAAGGGAGCATCTCCACTGTGAGAGGAGAAGGAAATTGGTTAGAGTTCAAGCTTGAAAGTTAAATGGATCTGCTCTAGGCTGTTTGTCAGTGGTAGTTTGGGGGTCCTTAGGGACTTCTTAGGGACTTCTCAGTGGCACTAGTGGTAAAGAACCTGTCTGCCAGTGTAGGAGAGGTAAGAGACATGGGTTCGATCCTTGGCTCAGGAAGATCCCCTGAAGGAGGGCATGGCAACCCACTCCAGTATTCTTACCTGGAGAATCCCATGGACAGAGGAGCCTGAAGGGGTTCAGTCTATGGGATCACAAAGAGTCGGACATGACTGAAGCAAACTCAGCATGTAGTGTGCACTCAGGGCCCAGTAAAAAGAGCAAAAGGTGGCTCAGCAGAGCAAACGTGGTGGGAGAGAGCCTGTTCTGGCTGGATGAATCCAGCCCTCTTGGTCACAGAGGGATGGTAGGAGAGATTCTCTGACCTTCCCCTCTATCCTGAAGGTTAGATAGATACCAATCTCATAACAACTCAGTGGGTCACCTGTCTGTGGGGTTTAGTCTCGGACACCAGAGGATGTGGGAGTGCAGTGCTGGCCACGCTGCCAAGCAACTGTGCAGAACTTCATTATCAGCTGCAGAGTCCCTGTGAGTCTGACCAAGAGCGTGTGCTTGGAGAGTGAGCTTTGCATGAGTCAGTCAGACCCTGCTATTGCTTCAGAGTCAGGGTTGTCTGCTTAATTAACAGCTGGAAATGACCAGCGGCTTCTGCTGAATCGGCCGCAAGAGGAGTGTTAGGCTCTTGGCTAAGTCCAAGTGGGGCTTGTTAGTTTTGTGGAAGTGGTATAGCCCCTTGCTTCCAGTCCCCCATCAAAGATATACATCCTCCCTTTTCGTGGAGGATCCTTCTTCCATATGAGACTGGGTTCTCTCAAAGTCAGCTCCTTCCTGAAAATGATGGAGAGATGGACAATTCAGTTGAGCAGTGGAAGCTTAAGCGTTGTTAGAAGACACATGTCTTCAAATTCTGCCTCTCTCATTGTCTCACTGTGTGAGTTCAGCCTGGTGGCTGAAACTCTCTGAGCCTCACTTCCTGCATCTGTAAAATGGGGACAGAGGCTGTCTCTACCTGCTGGGGCTGCAGGCGGAACATTTCATTTGCTCTCCTCTCCTCACCAGAGAAGGTCAAAAGTAAGAAACAGTTCCCCCTGAGCTGTGATGTGTTCCCCTCTCTCTTTTAAGCGTGGGTTGAAAGCCACAAGGTGTAGAGGCTGCCCCGGGACATGACCCACCTCTGCTCCTCTCTGAATCTAGTGGAAAGGATAGAACCCTGAGGTCCAGGCAGCCTGGGGGCCATGTTTAGCCTGTAGATGTAGTTGTTTGGGGTTTCCCAGGTGATGCTAGTGGTAAAGAACCCACCTGCCAATGCAGGAGATATGAGATGTGGATTTGATCTCTGGGTGGGGAAGATCCCCTGGAGGAGGGTGTAGCAACCCATCCCAGTATTCTTATCTGGAAAGTCCCATGGACAGAGGATCCTGGTGGGCTACAGTCCCTGGGGTTGCAAAGAGTCAGAGACAGCTGAGCGAACGAGCATGCACTCACTCAAATCTTTTTAGTTGGCACAACTGGGAGGGAAGTCCTGTTGGCCTCTAGAGGGTAGAGACCAGAGGTGCTGCTCAGCATACTGCAGTGTGCAAGACTGCCCCCACTGCAGAGAATCGCTCGGCCACAGCGTCTGCAAGGAAGTCCTGTCCTGGAGCCACGACACGGGGGTGCTCCCCCAGCTCTGCTTCCTCATGTGGCCTTGACCTGTTGCCTCTCTGAGCCTCAGTTTCCCGTCTCTGATTTGGGGATGATAGAAGTGTCCATCCTTGTGGGCATGTGGGCTGTAAAGGAAGTAATCTGTGTGCAGACACATTCCCAGTCGTCCAGGACTGGAGCTCTGGTTTTCAGAGAGGTGGCAGTCTTCTAGCCCCCTGCTGCATGTTAACCATAACCTTGGGCTCGTCACATGCCCTCCCTGAGCCTCAGTGTACCCACCTGGATATCACAGAGAATGATAGTATACCCTTCTAGGATGTGAGATAAAACAGGACTCGGTTGCTACCTGGCAGATGGGGGATGAAAATAAGTGTGAGCATCCTGTGGTCCTGGCCTCCCCAGGCATAGCCGGGCCCTTTGTGCAGCTTCCACCTCTCTCTCTGCCCCACATCCCTGTTCTTTGTCCACAAGGCAGGTAAACCCACCCCGACTCCACATCCCTGTTCCTCATCCACGAGGTGGGTAAACCCACCCTGACCCCACTCTCCAGGAGGATTCAGGAATTCTGCTGTGCCTGGCCTTTGGTGAGTGGACAGTAAAGGGGTTTCTGGGGGAGAAGTAGGTGTGGCTTAGGCTAGGCTGCTGTTGATGGGGAGGTGGGGATGGAATTGAGAGAGACCCTGGAGGGTAGAGCCCAGAAAGTTGCCAATGAGTCGATCAAGGGGTCTGTTCCAGAATTGGGAGGTATCTGAGGACAGGAGGGCACCTCATTTCACTCATGTCTCCTCATCGTCTGAATCAATACGGTTGGTGGATTTAAGTAAGCTTGGAGCTATTGGGGCATCCCTCTGGGACAATCGTGATTCATCTGTCATCTCTCGCTTGATTTAGGATCATTGTGATCAGATCAGATCAGATCAAATCAGTCGCTCAGTCGTGTCCGACTCTTTGCGACCCCATGAATCGCAGCACGCCAGGCCTCCCTGTCTAAGACTCGGTTGGGGTCTCTCTCCCCACCTGAGCCTCTTTGGGTCTCAGTTTCCCTATCTGTACAAGGGGGATGGAGTACCTCCCTCAACAGCCTCTGAGAGGACTCAGTAAGACCTGGTACAGGGAGCCCCAGCAGCGGTGATGGGCTCCCTAGTACAGACGGGAGGGCGTGACTATGGATCATCCTCCTGAGAGCTGGTCCCAGGGGGCTGCGTACCTCCTGGGAGCCCTGCACTGGGCTAAGTGGCATTTCTGTGGTTAACCCCGTCTAGCTCGGTGACTTGGCCCGGGGACTACCTTGAGTTCTCATTTTCTGCTCACAGCTAGGTCTGGGGCCCAGCATGTGGCCAGTGCTCGGCTGACTTGGGGGCTCACGGGAGCAGGCCTTGGATCTGACCTTATTTGGTGCTCCCTTGGGACTACCCCTGAGCTGGACAGTGACTTGTGGCCCCTTGATGTTGTCCCCTCAGTGCTGCAGTTGTCCAGGTCCACTTCAGAGAGAGGTGATTTCTGTGCCTGGCCCCCCGCCCCCCGACCAGCTCCTAACGTGTGGCCTGGGAGCAGCTTATTCTACCTGTCCAAGCCTGAGTTTCCCCACCAGACAGAGGGGTCACAGAAGGGCCTGCCTTGGGATCATCAACAGTGAGGGTGAGACCAGTCCTGGCTACCCAGTGAACTGTAAACTGTTTATATGCTATCCTCTGCCTTCGGCCAAGATTCTAGTCCTCGGTTTTCTCGATGCTGAAAAGGGGCAGAAATCAGCTGCCCCTCAATTGTAAGAGCCTCGGGCTGGCTCCTCAGTGCCCAAGGTCTCCTCCCCACGTCTCCCCAGCAGGAGAACAGAAAGGTATCATTAGCAGGGCCAGGCCTCTTTTCTGAAAGGCAGAAGCAATGTATCTGTGTCTGCTGGAATTAGAGGTTTTCAGACAGATACTGGAAGGGGTTGCCATTTCCTTCTCCAGGGGATCTTCCCCACCTAGGGATTGAACCCCGGTGTCCTGCCTGGTAGGTAGATTCTTTAACTGAGCCACCTGGGAAGCTCTCAAATGTGGAGTAACTCCCCAAAAGTGTTCCGTGTTCACGTTCAGTGCGTTTACTACAGGGCTGTGGGAGGGGCCTGACTCCCCTCTGGGCCCTGCTCTTGGGGTTGCCCTCCTCCCTTGTTTCCCCTCCTCTCCCCGCCCCCCAGCTCCTACGCAGTGAACCTTTATTGCACTTTGCTCACCTGATCTCAGCTCACCTCACTACAGCCCTGGGAGGTGTACACTGGGGTAAACCCCAGCAACAGTGTGGTGGATGCAGAACTCGCACCTGGGTCAGCTTCACTCCAGAATCCAGCTCTCATCCCCGGGTTTATCTCCATCCTCAGGAAGGATCTGGGCCCCTCTGGGTGCAGTGAGGCTGACCCAATAGCAGGACCTTCGCTAATCAGTTCCTGGCCCTAGACTGAGTGCTGGACAGCCTGTTACCCCACTTTGCAGATGAGAGCACCAAGGCTCAGCACAGTCGCTCTCCTAAGTCCACACTGTTGTGAGGTGGTGGGACAGGATCCAGACCCACAGCTGCCATTCTCTGGAGCAGAAATGTCAGCCAGGGGCAGTTCTGTCCCCCAGGGGATATCACAGTGGCTGGAGAGTCGTCGGAACTGGGGTTGGGGGCTCCTGGCATCTCGTGGAGCATGAGAATCAGGAGACCAAACATCCTATGATACTCCGGCCCACAGTGGAGAAGGGTGTGGCCCCTGATGTCGACAGACAGTGCTGAGGCCCAGTAACCCTGTTCTGGGTCCTCCTCGCTGGGCGGAGCCCCTGAGCCAGTCACACAGGTACAGACAGAATAGATATTGGGCCTTCACGTGCGCCCCTTACCTATCTGCTGCCCATCCCAGGCCTGGGATAGAAGGTGCAGAGGGGTCCTGCCCTCAGCATCCTTGGACTGAGGTTGGAGGTCAGAGTCCTGTTCTCCCACTCTGGTCCCTCTGGGCTTGGCTCCAGGCTGCCTCCTGATCTAAGACTGCAGCGGCTGCCTCTTGGCTGTGCACAGCCAGGGTGCCCTCTCCCCAAGGTCAGCGAGAGCAGTGGGGGGTGGGGAGAGCACCCCTGTAACTGATTGACCGTGCCTGAGGCCAGGAGCAGTGGCTGGAGCAGTACAGTTTAGGGGCTTGCTTCAGATTCTGGCCAGCGCCGGCCGGGCAGTCTCCTGACAGTGCCAGGGGGACAAGCCGTGGGGACCAAGCAGAGCAAGAGGGACTGGTCCCGGCTGGTTCTCAGCCCTGGGCCGTGCTCCTCACCCCACCCCCGGCTGCACTCCTGCAATGTCTATATTTAAAAATGTTTTACGGATAATAATGGTGTTCAGCCCCCAAAGGCAGACGGGAGCGTCCTGACAATTGCAGTGCTGCTCCGGGTTGGAGGTTTTTTCGGGGAACTGAGCTAGTCCTGAACGCTGCAGGGCTGTTTGCCAGCCACTCCCTCGGAGGGAGGTTTGGGGAGACGGGGATCTGGGCGCCAGCGGGGAGGCAGAGTTTCCTGGGAGGATGAGGGCCTTAATTCCCTACCATTCTTTGACCATAAGGTGAGTAGGATTCCCCAGACACCACCACGGAGGGAGGGCAGTGGGTGTCTTTTTTTGGGGGGAGGCCTCTTAAAGGCAGACTTTGCAAATGAGAACAGCAGCAGGCCCAGTCAAAGGGGGAAGAGTTCCCCTCCCCACCCCCACCCTCCAACCTTTTGAATCAAATGGTCAAATTGGAAGTCTAGGGTGAGGGGTGGGTGTGCCCTGCTCCCCACAGATAGGTCATTTTTATGCATCTTATGCTTCTGGTGGGTCAGGCCAGAATTAGCCAGCTGTCCTGCCCTCCAGCCACAGAGACCAGAAAAAGAGTCTATTGTTGCCACAGCAATGCTATTTTAACCTATTACTTCTGGGCTAAAAATAAAAATTTCACCTGGATGCCTTTTCATCTCCAACTTGTAAGATAATTTCCAGGAAATAATAGATTGAAATCGATGTGCATTTTGACTGCACCGGGTCCTCTTCTACAGCTGGGTTTTGTCGAAATTCAAAGTAGGGGAAGTTCCCAACCATGGAGGTTTAAAGCTTCGTTTAGCATCTGGAAAAAAATGTTGCACCCGCAGAAGTCATTATCCCTTGGAATCTCCTCCACAGAATCACTGCTTGGGAGGTGGGGGATGGGGAGGAGCCTGCTTTTCTGTGAGTTTGCACTGAGCACCATTTTTGTATTGGGGGGTTCAGAAAAATGGCTTGCCAGTGAGGTTAGTTGTCTGGAGTTGGGGCCAAAGAGGGAGATGGGAAGGCTAGTTCTCAGTGTTAATGTGGGTCGTGGGAAGTTTTTGGAAGCAAAGGTGGCTCCCGATCATCATTCCGTACTGTCTTTCTAAACAGCAAGTTTTTGGGCCCGGAGGGAAATGGTGATATAGATCCTAAATTCTCCAGGAGAGGGTGGTTCTCTGAATGCCAAATCCTATCCCCCAAATGCTTGCTTTTTTTCTTAGCTGGGCATGTGGTGGAGGTGGGGGGCACACGGGGAGAGGGTGTGGGGTAAAGATGGTAACGTAGCAGTCCTTTTGTGGGATGTCTTTGGCATGTTATATTGTGAGGATGAATTACAGATTTATGCAAATTCATAATGATGGTAACCACTTACAGAAATCTAAGCATAACACATCATAAAAAAAACCCAAAGCACCATGCTTGAAGTTCATTCAGAAATCATTAAGGGTACATGGTTTGATTAAGCAGAGAAAGGGAACAGTTGTCCTGGAGCAATCATTTTAGCTGTCACCTCGGTGTGACTCTCCAAGAAGCGAACATTCCCGGAAAAGCAGACACGCTGCAAAACTGCTGCTGTTTAATTTCACAACTTTTTCCAGGCGAGCTAACAGAAGAAGCTCTCATGACAATGTACTATTTCCTTACCATAAATGACCTTCTATCCAGAGCCATACCCATGGGCAGCTTGCAGTTTGAGTTCTCTGTCTACATGGAATAGATTTAGACTTTTTTCCCTTGGTTATTATTATTATTATTTGGTATTAACTCTTTGGTTGCCAAGCAATTGAGCCCTGAGTCTTTGCGATCGATTTCACAGCCTATGACTTACAGGATTGTTAATTACATTGTTGTTATTACATAAGGCGATAGTTTTGCTTGTGGGGTGACTGTTCATACCTTGCACGCATAGAACGTTCTATTTTTAAACTATAAAATATCATCGTTGGAGCAACCTGCTCACTCCTGCCTCCCTTGGAGTCCTCCCCTTTGCACCCATGTAGCTGTGGGCATGAGGGTACGTGGCATATGGACAGGCCTCTGTCCGGGGCCTCCAAGGACCTGAGGCGTGGCCAGAGGATGTTTTTCTTTCTGGTCCTGGAGTTGATGAACCAGAACCCTTTCTGCTCAGCCTGGTGGTGCTATTTTTAGCTCTCTTTCTTCACTGCATCTTGACATAATTTGACATGTCACAGCTGAACCCCATCTACTTGCAGAGCTTAGTATGTTTTGCAGTCTGTTTTTTTGTGGGGCAGGAATAGTCTTTGCCTGATCATATCACATTGTTATTACTTAGGCAGGAGGTTAAGGTATTACCCATTTACTTCTAAAGATACATGCAAAATAAAATCTAACCAATTATTTTATTTCTTTGTTAATTTCCCAGCCGACACAGTGAGTACCAGAGGGGAGGAAGTATTCTTTGAGATGTTAGCTCAGAGAGCAGGGAGCAGTGGTTCAGAGTTTGTGAACCTGCATCCGAATTCCCCAGAGAGGGGGCAGGGCTTGTCACACCAGCCATTGCAGCCCCACCTGCAGAGTTTCTGATTCAGCGGCTCTGGGGCAGGTCTGGGGTGACTGCAAGGGTTTCCGTTTCTAGTGCGTTCCCAGGTGATGCTGCTGGTCAGAGCCACTCTTAGAACCACTGCTGTAGAATCACAGTGAAGGTCAGGGAGTAATTAGAGTGGGGAGAAGAGGCCTGATTTTAGAACCATTTTAGAAAATGTTCAGACAGCAGAGTGGGTGACTTCTCTTGGTTTATATCCTGTCTACATGGATGAAGATGAACTCAGTTGAAAAAGAAATGCCAAGTTTAGAGAAAATTTTTATTTGATAAAGGGGCTGAGTATTACGTGATCCAGGGAATTGGTTCGATGTGACATTACTTTAGGGCAGCAGTCCCCAACCTTTTTGGCACCAGGGACTGGTTTCATGGAAGGCAATTTCTCCACACACCAGATTGAGGGGATGGTTTTCAGATGATTTGAGAGCATTACATTTATTGTGCACTTTACTTCTATTATTACATCAACTCCACCTCAGATCATTGGGCATTAGATCCTGGAGGTTGGGAACCCTTGCTTTAGGGGGCTGAAGACGGAACTGTTTAGAAGTGAAGTGTCACGATTTTAGAAAACTTACTTCTAAGATGGTTGAACAGGGCCCATGGTCTATAAGAGAAGTATGTGTGTAGGAATATATGAAATACATAGAGCAAGATATTAACTGTTGCTGAACCTGGAGGGTGTTTGTTATATACTCTTACCACTTTTCTGCAAGAGCAAAAAAATCATATTAACACATTGGGAACCATAGTAGGACTGAGGGTTCCTTAGTCTTTTCTTGCACGTGCACCACGGTGGGTTTAGAGCTCAGTTGCTGTGGATGTGTCAGGCATGTGTGTGCACACACATGCAGCTCTGTTGTCACAGTTAGTCCCTGGGACACCATTGCTCCCCTGGTTCGTTTCTCTTCCGGGCTGTCTTACTGGCGCTGGTATAAATGTCCTTCCTGAGCTCGGCTCAGAGATGTCGATTCTGCCCTGACTTATAAGCTTCCTACTGCAGTTGTGCCCCTGTGGTTTAACCCTGGTTGTTAACAGGAGAATTCCATATGCTCAGGGCCTGTGACACTGTGGGGAAAAGCTCCTAGAAGCTGACTGGGGACAAAGAGATGGGTGGAATTAGCAATAGCTGGAGAAAGTTCCAGAACAGAAGGGAGCATGCAGTGAAGGCTGCAGGGTGCTGACCATGGGCCCCGGGGGGGCGGGGTCACTGCCCCCTGGCCCTGAGGATTGTCTGCTTCCTCCCTTCCTCGAGCTCCCTTCTGTCCTTGTTTCTCTCCTCCGTTCCCCCACATGGCTCCTGATCCAAATAAGTAGCACAATAGGAATCCAGAATTGTTCAGTTTCACCATGGTAAACAAACAGCTCACCTGTGACTTCCTGGCAGCACCCTCGGGGAGCACACATCACATGCCAGCCCTTTGCACATCTCCCCTTATCCTCACCAGGGCCTGGGAGGATGGTCCTACCATTGCTGCCATTTCACAGATGGGCAAACTGAGGTTTCAAAGCTTAAGGAAGTTGCCCTCATCCTGATCATGAGCCCATTGACCCCAAACACACAATCTTCCCCAACAGTGTGGTGGAGAGAGCAGAGCAGGGTGAGGGGGTCTTCTAGTGTGTTCTGGCCTCTCCTGCCCACCCTCAGGCCTGGTTACTCACTCCCTCCAGGCAGGGTGACTGAGTGCTAAGCCTCTGGGCTTGGAGGCAAACTGCCCAGGGCTGCGTCCCCAGCAAGTAATTCATGTGAACCTCTGAACAGGAGTAGTAGACAGACACCGTGTTGCTCAAGTGCTCAGTCTTTTCCGACTCTGTGACCCCATGGACTGCAGCACACCAGGCTTCCCTGTTCTTCACTGTCTCACGGAGTTTGCTCAAACTTACATCCATTGAGTCGGTGATGCCATCCAACCGTCTCATCCTCTGTTGTCCCCTCCTTCTCCTGCCTTCAATCTTTTCCAGCATCAGGGTCTTCAGTCTTTCCCAGCATCAGGGTCTTTTCCAATTAGTCATCTCTTCACATCCAGTGACCAAAGTATTGGAGCTTCAGCTTCAGCATCAGTCCTTTCAGTGAATATTCAGGGTTGATTTCCTTTAGGATTGACTGGTTTGATCTCCTTACTGTCTAAGGGACTCTCAAGACTCTCCTCCAGCACCACGGTTCAAAAGCATCAGTTCTTTGGCACTCAGTCTTCTTTATGGTCCAACTTTCACATTTGTACATGACTGCTGGAAAAACCATAGCTTTGATTAGACAGACCTTTGTGGGCAAAGTGATGTCTCTGCTTTTTAAAACAATATAAAAAGGCAAAAAGGTAGAGACCATAGGCCCATTCAGCTGAAAATATTTGCTATCTGGCCTATTGCAAAAAGTTTGCTGACCTGTGATTTTTCCTATGAGGTCGCTCTCTGGGTGGAGGTCAGACACACACACAGACACGCACACACTCAAAGGATATGCAGCAAGATGTAACAATTTTGGAGTCTCAGTGGTGTATATGTAATTGTCCATTTTACTATTTTTCTCTACCTTTTGCTATATTCAAAAAAATGGTAAAACATTTTGATAACTGCAATAGTAATGACCCCCAGTTCTCTGGAGGAATGCCACAGGGCTGTCTCCTAAGTTGTGAACCATCAATATTTGCCTTAACAACCTGGCAGGTTAACAATTGGGTAGATGATGGAATTGATAAAAGCATTAGCAGTGTGACTAAGCGTCAAACTGTCAAACACACATCTCAACAGGCCACTTGGGAGGCTGAGCCAACATGGAGAAGTTTAATGTTGATAAACTTCAAGTCCCCAGTTGGATTCACAAAGCCCAGGTGCCACTAGGAACAGACACGGATAGGAATCAGGTCTCTTCGTTGAGCTGAGCTGCTGTCTGTCGCCCTAGAGTGTGGGCACTGTTCTGGCTGTGGGGACGTCAGTGAGCAGAGCAGGCATGTTAGCTGGTCCTGGGGCCTGGCGTCCAATGGGGAGATCAGCAGCAGCTGGTACCCATCATCAGTAGGGAATCACCCTGCCTGCAAGGGGAGGGAGGCCAGGGGGAGGGAGGTCAGGGGGAGGGAAGCCAACCTGCGGCACAGCTGAGCGTTTGAATGGAGCATCAGGGTGGGCCTCACTGAGGAGGTGACACTGGAGCCAGCACTATAAGGAAGGGAGGAAATGAGCCATCAGATGAGGGGGCAGAGGCTTCAGGGGAAAGGCCCCCAGTGGGAGCCCCTGGAGGGTCAGGGAGCAGCAGGAGAGAGCTGGACAGGTTGTGGGAGGGGGCTACCAGGAATTTGGGTTTTGCACCCAGTATGGCAGGAGCCATTGGAGGGTTTAAAACCCAGAGACTAGAGACTGGACATAGGATTTCGGGGAACCCCAGGCCCCTGAGTGAGGACAGGCAGGTGTCAGGGTGGCACACCAATTTAGAGGTCACTGCGGTGGTCCAGGCCGAGATGGTGGTGACTGAGTACTGTGGGGGCAGTGGGCACAGGTAGAGGGGCAGCCAATAGGATCAATCGGGAGACGGATCAGGAAGAGGGGGACAGTGCCGACTGATGGTGACCCTCGGGTTTTGTCCTGAGAATCAGAAGGATGCAGTTCCCTTCCTGGCCTGGGAGGGGACAGCTCGGGAAGGAGCAGGCTATGGGGAAAGAGAAGTTCACTTGAGGCATGAGTGGGACACCACGTGGACACGGCAAGTGGCGCCTGGTGGCCTGAGCCGGCATCCAGCAAAGGGCTGAGCGGCGGCTCTACATCACAGATGCGGCAGACAGACAGACACCGTGTGCTCTGATGCGCCCTCCTCAACCCACACATCTGCCACCTTTAGTGACTTTGCTGAATATTTTCTTTTAATTTTTATTAAAAGAAAGTGTGTTTTTATCTAAAACCCACTTTAAAATGAAATCTTTTGCTGTGACTTCAAGTGGAAAACCAGTATCACTTGCTTTTGATAAAAGTTAACCATAAAAGTTAAACAATGAATATAAAATAACATTTAGTTAGACATGGTCTCCCTTTGGGGCTTCTCAGGTGGTGCTAGTGGTAAAGAACCCACCTGCCAATGCAGGAGGCATGAGAGATGTGGGTTTGATCCCTGGAGGAGGCCATGGCAACCCATTCCAGTATTCTTGCCTGGAGAGTCCCACGGACAGAGGAGCCTAGTGGGCTACTGTCCATAGGGTCACAAAGAGTTGGACACAACTGAAATGACTTAGCACACACATTCATGGTCTCCCACTAAGGTTTCTGACCCAAGGGACCCTCTCTGCTTGTTAAAACACCAAGATCTGCAAGGGTCTGGGGGAGTCAGCATCATCTTAGCACGAAACTAAGGTTCTCCCTTAATGTTGTCTGGAAGTGTAGAGGATAATTGAAAAGGGACTAACTTCTGTGACTTTGCCTCAGGTCCCTGAGCCCCTAAAACCACCTTATCACCCTCATATCTGTGCCTGGATCTTGCTGAGCTGAGCAGCTGATAAATGGAGATTGTATATAGTAATGGAGCTTGGGGTCCACCTTGACCCTCTGCTCAAGGTTGAGTTCCTTTGAGACGCTATGTTTTCTAAAGGACTTTGGCAGACTGGAATTTGCAAGAATACTGAGAAGGACTGTGGCTGTTTATCAACAGGCTTGGGAGATAATAATCCTAAAAAAGAGGGTGGGACTTGTCAGTCCTGGTTGCAGAAGGTGGCCCGGGACATGCAGTGGTGGGGGTAGTACAGCAGACAGCTTTCCATTCCCTTAGAGCACACGCTTTCACTGTGAGAATCCTCACTGGCGTTTGTGTTTTTAAATTAAATCATCCGCTTCCTGACTCATCTCTTTCTTCTGCGGTTTTTCTTTTTTTCCTGTTTCTTGTGGTCTCTTCTTCACAGTGCAGGCTTACCTCCAGTGCCATGGGTGACCTTTTCTGCTTCACAAAGAAGCCGCAGAGAGCTGGACAAGCACATGGGCCAGGTGCTTGCCTCAGGGTAGGGTGCTGTCCTGATCTGGAGCTGACTTCTGTGCTGAGGGCACCTGCAGAGTCTTCTCATTACGGGTGGTCTGGAGGCAGGCAGAGGAAGATGGGAACTGTCTGTGCTGTTTGGCTGACGGTGAGAGAGGAGTTCACCATCACAGGTAGTATGTGAGCTGAATGAGGCTTTTCTCCATGATAGCAGGGCTTCTGGGCCCCTGAGGTCCTGCCTGTTGTGCGTCTGTGTAGTTTTGCCTCTGCAACCTCTCCTGCAAGACTCCTTCCCTGGGTGGGGAGCGCCTGAAGGGTCACACCTGCTGACCTGCTGTCACATCACTCCCAGCCCTGGTCAGGCTCTGAAATGCTAAATGGGTGGACGGGTGGTCAGATGAAGGTATCTTCCACTGAAGCAAGCTGTCTGACTCAAGGTCACTGAGCCCAACTTGGCCCCCAGGTCCAGCCCCTGTCTTAGCTGGAACATCCTCTCTGCTTTCCCAATCCTGCCTTTGTAGCCAGGCCCCCGTGATGCATGAAATCTTGACCCACCACTTCTACCTCTGCCCCCTTTATGGCCCCTCTGCCACCATCCAGTTCCAACCCACTGTCACTTGGCTTCTGGTGGTCTCTCTGCTTCTGCGCTTGCCTCTGGGGAAGCCAGGTCAGTTCAGTTGCTTGGTCATGTCTGGCTCTTTGTGACCCCATGAACCACAGCACGCCAGGCCTCCCTGTTCATCACCAACTCCTGGAGTCTATCCAAACCCATGTCTATTGAGTCGGTGATGCCATCCAACAATCTCATCCTCTGTTGTCCCCTTCTCTTCCTGCCCTCAATCTTTCCCAGCATCAGAATCTTTTCAAATGAGTCAGCTCTTCGCATCAGGTGGCTAAAGTATTGGAGTTTCAGCTTCAACATCAATCCTTCCAATGAACACCCAGGACTGATCTCCTTTAGGATGGACTGGTTGGATCTCCTTGCAGTCCAAGGGACGCTAAAGAGTCTTCTCCAACCCCACAGTTCAAAACCATCAATTCTTTGTCACTCAGCTTTCTTCACAGTCCAACTCTCACATCCATACATGACCGCTGGAAAAACCATAGCCTTGACTAGACCAACCTTTGTTGGCAAAGTAATGTCTCTGCTTTTTAATATGCTGTCTAGGTTGGTCATAACTTTCCTTCCAAGGACTAAGCGTCTTTTAATTTCATGGCTGCAATCACATCTGCAGTGATTTTGGAGCCCAGAAAAATAAAGTCAGCCATTGTTTCCACTGTTTCCCCATCTATTTCCCATGAAGTGATGGGACCAGATGCCATGATCTTAGTTTTCTGAATGTTGAGCTTTAAGCTAACTTTTTCACTCTCCTCTTTCACTTTCATCAAGAGGCTTTTTAGTTCTTCTTCATTTTCTGCCATAAGGGTGGTGTCATGTGCATATCTGAGGTTATTGATATTTCTCCCGGCAATCTTGATTCCAGCTTGTGCTTCCTCCAGCTCAGCGTTTCTCATGATGTACTCTGGATATAACTTAAATAAGCAGGGTGACAATATACAGCCTTGATGTACTCCTTTTCCTATTTGGAACCAGTCTGTTGTTCCATGTCCAGCCAGAGAGACTCTCAAAGTGCCAATAGATCTTGTCCCACTCTGTTTCCCATTAACTCTAGTAATAGAGTGTTTCTCACTCAGTCTTGTCCGACTCTTTGCCTGTAGCCCACCAGGCTCCTCTGTCCATGGGATTTCCCAGGCAAGAATACTGGAGTGGCTTGTCATTTCCTTCTTAGGGGATCTTCATGACCCAGGGGTTGAATCTGGGTCTCCTCCATTGCAGGCAGATTCTTTACCATCTGAGCCACCAGAGAAGCCCCAGTACCCTTGGATAAAGCCCAAACCCCCAACATGACATCCGAGACCTGCCTCCCTCAGGCACCACATCCTCCATCCCGTGAGCAGTGACCATGAGGCCCTGGTTGGGAGTGTGGAATTGGAACCCTAGGCTGCCTGGGCTTGAACCCACTCCCTGCATGCTAGCTTTGAGACTTCCTTCCTCATTTGCTTCCTCTGTAAACTAGTGATGCTGGAAGTACCCACCCCCTAGGCTGTCCTTCAAGTCAAGGATGAAAGACAGTGCAACTCCAGGCTCATGGTTGGTGCCACCCAAGTGTTTTCTTGCTTCTCTCCCTGCTTTGCACAGCCTTCTTGCCCGTTTAGCTTTTTTTTTTTTCCGTGTTCCTTGAACTTGTCAGACTATTTCTCATGGTTGCTCCTCTTGTCCTTTCACTAAGGACAATGTCCCCCAGCTTGTTACTCACTCAGCCCATTATTTTGCGGGTTTCAGGTCAAATGTCACCTCCTCTCTGACCACCCCACTTAAGGTAGGCACCACCCTGCCTATGTGATGCTTTTGTCTGCTGGTGAGTTGTGTTTGTGCCAACCAGAATGTGCTTGTCACAGGGTGGGGTCCTTGCCTGTAGTTCCCTCCACTGTTTGGAGGGAGGCCACCGATGATTCTGTTTGTTACCAAACCAAGTACATCCAGTCTGGTGGCACCGGATTGTGGTGAAGGAAAATACAGCATTTATTGCACGTGCCAAGCAAGGAGTTCAGGCAGCTAATGTTCAAAAAGCCTGAACTCCTCGATGGGTTTCAGCAAAGCGTTTTTTGAGGCCAGGTGAAGTGGCCGGGCTGTGGGATCAGTTTGGGAACAGTTCTCTGATTGGTTGATAGGTTACAGGGTGAGCGATGTCACAGTTAACATTATCCTCAGTGCCAGTAGATCTGGGGACTACATGCTCATGGTCATCAAGTGGTTAATGTCTTCCATTTGGTGATGGTTTTGGCATCTGAAAAACAACTCAGGAGATGTGTATTAAATACTGTTATCCAGGGACTTGAGACAAGAGCTAAAGAGGAAGACATGCGGGAAGGGTCTGTCCTGGTAGGGCCCCAGAGGGTCCTGTTGGGTTACATGTTGGATGGATGGGTGAATGAATGGAGGCGTGAACACACAGACACTGAACAGTGGTGGGAGGGGCTGTGTCACTCACGCGGCATGAGGTGTGGGCTGCACCCTGTGCCTAACTTTTCCTGTGTGTTTTCCCTCTGATAAGCCGCACGGACAGGACTGCCAGCTTGCACCGAGCAAGGTGCCTGGTTCATAGGTGCAGCCTCATGTTGTAAGACTGAAAAGGGATGAGCAAAGTGGTGAGGATCATGGACCTAGAGGTCATGTGATCCTGATCCCTATACCGAATTAGCTCGATGCCCTCAGCCAGCTTTATCCCTCAATGCCATAGCCTCCTCATCCGTAAAATGAGAGTAATTGTGCCTGTCTCAAGGGTTGTTGTTATGTTTAAAGGTTTGAAACAGTGTCAACATCTGGCACAGTGGTGATTGCTGTGTACATGGGCGCTGATTCAATGATGATGATGATGCTTTTTAGTGGATTTCAAAAGGCAGAGTAGCAGAGAATTAAAGAAAAGCCTAATGAACTAAAGAGAGGAAAGCCAGGACCCGGGGAATGTTTGCCAGGGAATGAACGAGCCCTGTGTGCAGTATCAGTTGGATTCAGACTCATGAACTTCACTGACACTGAAATGCACTGAAGCTGATGACGGGACCCGTTTCCCAGAGTGTGGACACTGCCCCCCGCAGATATCAGAGATGATTCTCCAACAGTGCTTTTCATATTCTCTGTGGAGTAGGACCTGTTTGTAAATTTCCAGTGTGTTACAAGCTAATGTCTTTAGTGTGCAGGGAAACGCTGTGGCACTTCGCTGTAAAGGGAAGAGGGTGGTGCCTGGGACAGACCCTTACCTGTTTGCCACTGGCCACACACACTTGCCAAGTGGGCAGTGGGCAGGATGCCCTGTGGGCACTGTTGTTTTTGATATAACTTAGATGGGGCTTTGACTGTCATATGGGAATCCCGTGGTGAGAGGGCTATTCTCTTTGAATTGCCTTTCAGTCTTCTGGTTGTGGATCAAGGAGAAAATTTTAGTTTGTGGCTGGTGTGTCTTTGACACTGGATGCTGGCTGGTTTCCCTCTTCTAACAAGCAGAGAACAGCCTCAGGCACGGAGCCCTGCAAGGGTACAGTGTCTGCCAGAATATAATTACATTGACTTGTTTCCATTGTATTTACTTTGTGGCCGCTTAACATTTCTGGAAATTGATTCTGACTTTCTTATTAAAGCGGAGGAATAAAGTTTTATGTAGGTCCAAAAAGTCAGTAGACCTAAAATATAAATTAGCCCACAGCTGATTGTACATATATGACAGAACTAATGAAAACTGTACAGGAAGGATTCTTGACAAATTTTCAGAAGACTAATGGAAAGCAGGGTCAGGAGATGGGAATTGATGGAGTGAAGTTCGGGGGTCATTTGGGGCTGTGTGAGCCCCTCCCCCTCCCTGGTGGGACAGCATAAAGAACATGCCCACTCCATCCTGAACATCCACTAGTGAGAAGCCAGAGGAAGACGTTATTCTTAGTACCAGAGTTTGCTTCATTTTTCAGGTTCTGAGAATGTGTCTAATTGTGTTTCTGTCTTCACTAGGGTTGCTAGGAAGCCCAGTGTCCAGCTTCATCTCAAATCTCCAGTCTCGGCACAGAACCCTGTAGTGTGTTTTTTTTTTTTTGTATATCTAAGCCAAAATCATGTGTTTTCTTTCCTCCTCTTGTTTTATCTTTTTTTCTTTTTAATTGCCATAGGCACTTTTGTAAGCCTCTGTACCTCCTTTTTTGGAGCACGATGGAGGTAGTGAATAAATGCTGAATGAATTAATGATGAGCCCTCATACTGTGAGGTTGGGGGCAGCTCTGTTACTGGAGTTATCTGGAAGTGATCAAGACCAGAGGCAGCAGAGCCCTGTAGGCTGCAAGCCTTTGTTCTGGGAATCGGGCTAGATGACGTCACAGTTGCTGTGAAGGCTAATTTCTATTATTTGGTGGTGTTCATATCTCAGGCCTCTATTTAGGATACAACATAGATTTCAAGGCATATATTTGCATTCTGTGTGGGCTGAGGTGCCTGGCTTCATTCTCTCTATATATACCCACACCATCCCATGGGTATTTTTAAACGCACATCTTAAGAACCAACTTTTCTGCAGGAGCAGGCTTATCATTGTGCCAGGCCATGTGGGTTTGCGAGGGCTGAGGGCAGAGACCTTAACCCCTGGGGGAAGAGAGGGGAGCTCTTCTCCCTTGTAACCAGTGGGAGGTCGCTCCTGAGCAGGGCAGGACTAAGTTCCTAGTGTCTGTCCTCACAGTTGCTGGAATGGCCAGGAGGCCAAATGGCCTGAAGGTCATGTCTGAGGCCAGGTAGAGAGAATGACTCAGGAGAAAGACAGCTTGTCAAATGGTGGAGTGTGACAGAGGCAGCAGGGCTGGGCGAAATTGAGTCCTGTGTCTTTTCACACATGTCTGAAGATGGTTCAGGGTTTTGCAGGGGTGGTCCCCCAGGGGAGCCTGCCAAGCTATGTGGGCTGAGTGCTGTGTCCCTTGTGTCCTCCTGTGTGATTTGTTTGGATATTAGAGTGCTGTCTGGATTGGTTGGAGGCCCAGACTTGGGTGATGAGACAAGGGGGAAACTCCGCAGTAGCCCAGCCCCCTGACTTGACACTTGGGGAAACCGAGGCTCAGAAAGAGACCCAAGGCTGCAATTTCTCATCCTCCTGGAGTGTTCCCAGGAGAGGCTCTGCGTCCTACCTACTAACAGAAGCCTGGGAATCCACCTGACTCGGCCTTTTCCCTCCTCACCCCACATACCTGCAGTATTCCTGCATCCTGCAGGCTCCACCCCTAAATATCCATCTGCTTCTCATCACCTCCAGCCCCGACCACCAAGGTCCAGGCTTCCTCCTGCCTCCTCTGGAAGGATGCGGCTGCATCCTGACACCCCCCTCCACCCCACCCGCTTCCTCTGGTAGGCTCACTTAATTGGGTTTTACTGGGTAATTGGAGTGATCTTTTTAAACCTTTAATCTCATTACGGCAATATCCAACCACCCCAACCCCACCCCCTCCGCCATGTTTTTATCTTGCTTAAAATTTCTCAGGGGCTGCCCATGATTTGTGAGACTAAAAACACCCCAACTCCTTACTGTGCTGGCCCCACCTGCCTGCTCTGGCCCCTCCCTGCCTCTCTGGCCTCATGATGGCGTGGCGATTCTTCCAATCTCATGACCTTACACCTGCTGTAACCTGCATTGGAACCACCCTCTCCAACATGTACACACACACGTGTTTCCTGGCAGGCTCCTGCTCTCCCTTCCCATCCTGGCTCAAGCCTCCCTTGCTCATCTGGCCCCAGTGCATTCCTGGTTCCTTGGGACACCCACAGCCAACTGTCAGTGTCCAAGCTGGGGCCCTCTCCGTCTTTCTGTCTCTTACCCACTGGACTGTCAGCTCCATGGAAGCCAGGCATACCTGCCTCATGCTCCCCAAATTGCAGCATATTCCAGCGTGCAGTCAGTATGTGCCAAGGAGACAGAGACCTTAGATGTTGTGCAGTGATGGTGTGAGGTACACAGAAGTCTTAGGTCCAAGCAGAAAGTGTCTTCCTTCTCCTCTTCATCCTGCTGGTAAAATCTTTGTTCGCCCAGTTACCAAAGCATCATGTTGTGAGCTCTCAGATTTAGGGACCCCAGGCAGGGGGACCATCTTCAGTTCATCATCCTCAGAGCCCCTGCCCTTTGCACACTAGAAGAGTCTCCGATGCTGCCAGGACTATGGCCACTAATCTATATTTAATTTATAGATTTATATCTATATTAAATTTATAATTTAATATATTACTAAATTTATATCTATATTATATCTGATTGTTTGCTATCTGTCGTATTGCCAGAGCCTAGCCATCAAAAGTCACCAGCAATGTTCTGCAGTCAAACAAAGCTAGGTTGATTGTGGGAGGGTTTGTGCAGGAGGGCATTCACCCAGGGGTCTTGATAGCATACTGGCCTGGAGGGCTGGGAGGGGCTTCTTACAGGGTTCAGGGCTTGAGATGGAGAGGAGGAAGCCAGGGCCAGCCCGAGACTGGGTATCGTCAAGTGTGGCCTTCCACTGTGGGGATCTCGGTGGTCTTTGGTGAGCAGCTGAGAGAACAAATTGGATGGGTTGTCTTGGTAAGGAATCAGGATTCATGCATAGGAGGGGTCTTCTGCGCCTCTCATGTGGCCTCATGCGTGTCGTGGTGGAAACCTAGTCCTTCTCCGGCTGGACTTGTCCTTCACTTTGCTCACCTCTCTACTGTTTTCCACCCCCCGCTTCTGTCTCTATATACTCATATATTAGGGAGCTTAGCTCTTTGTTTGAGATATGAGTTGCAAATATTTTTTCATAATTTTGACACTCTTACTTACAGTGATTTTGTCATACAGAAATTTTCATTTTTATGTAGATGAATGTATCAGGATTTTCTTTCTTTTATGGCTTCGGAGTGTCATGGCATTATTAGAAAGGGCTTCTTTAGTCCGGGTTTTTTTTTTTTTTTAACGTTTTAGTAGGAATATAATATTATACACGTGAAGCTGATATAATGTTATAAACCAGTGTGACCTCACTAAAATTTTTTTAAATAAATGTTTTCTTTTACTTTTGCTGTCATTTTCTTTTTATACTCAAACCTTTCACAAATCTGGGATTTATCTGGATGTAAATGCGAGGGACAGACCTGTCCTACTTTTATTCCAGTTTGCCAGCAATGGTCCAAGCTCCATGTATCAAGTCAGCCCACTTTCCCCCAATTTTCATTGCCTTCTCTATAAATATATTAAGTCTCATGTGATCTGAGGTCTATATTTGGTTTTTCATTTTGTCCCATTGAAATCTGTCTATTCTCACAACGAAACCACATTGTTATAATTATCGTCACAGTATTATATGTTTTGATAGGAAGGAAGTCTGTTCCCCTCATCCTTATTCTTCTCTCAGCCTTCTCCTGGTTCTTTTTGTTTATTATTATATTTTTGTTTGTTTAAATTTTTGCTTGTCTACTGTCTGGCCTTTTTTTTTTTTTTTAACTCTCTGTCTTTTAAATCTCTTATAAATTTAGCAGGATTTTAATCCCATAGGAATGACTAGATTTAAACCTGAAAGAAGGCTTGGACAGCCCTTGTCTAACTCTCTCATTTTCTAGACAGGACAGAGATTCTTCCAAGTGATGCTGTACACTAGGAGTGGTGATGAGCCAGGAAGTGCCCCCATTCCTGCTCCCCACCCTGATTCCCTACTCCCCAGTCAGAACCTCCAGCTCCAAGGCTGGTCTTGTCCGTGGTCAAGGAGATACTTCATCAGTGAGGCTAAGTGCACCTTGATGATTTAAATTTGATCTAAGTCAAAGCATTGCCTTCTGCCAGTGCTGATTTCAGAGAGGATGGAGCTAAGGGTTCCACCTGATCTTCATTTCGCTCTTCACTATCTGAGCAAAGCTACAGTGTAGCCACCACCACTTTTTTGTTTCAGGGTCGAACTTCCTTCCACTGGAAGGGTCAGCTCCACTGAACTTGTGGGCAAAATTTTAAAATTACCCAGAGCAAGGCATTGAGCAAGGAAGCGAGTTGTGTGAGACCGAGTCTGAGGAACAAAGACATCGCAAGCATTGACCCAGTGGGGCCGCTGGACTGGAATCGTAATAAATAGAATTGGGTGAGGATCCAGAGGTCACACGTGGCTCGGCTCTGGAGGTGTCCTTGTTTGTGCTTGCGCAGAGTGTGCGTCAGCTTATAAATAGCATCTGGCCAGCTGCCCGATGATGATTTGGACTGTCCCTTGCTGGAGGCCTGTGCTGGTCGTGAGTCTCTGTGACCTCACTTGGAGGGGGAGGGGAGGCAATGACAGATGCTGCTGATATTAGCAATGAACATTCTTGGACCGCATGCCCAGCGCCATCCTCCACACACTCTGGGAATTAACCCTTCAGTCTTCACATAACCCTCTGAGGCAGGTGGTGTTTTTATCCCCGTATTACAGATGAGCAAACTGAGCCCCAGAGAGGGGAGGGCAGAGCCACTTGCTGCCTGTGGCTTCATGCTAGGATGTAGGTATGTGAAAATAAAGACAGCATCAGACAAAACCCCACAACCCAAAGATGAATGCTGTTGACATCCTGGTCAAGCCTGTCACAGTGTTTTCCTCTGTGTGTGTGTAGGTACAGATTCTATGGGCAAAACTGCACTCATGCTGCATCCTGTGTCTTTAACCTCGTGTTACTTTGTGAACATTTTCACATGAATATCTTATTGGCTGAGTATTTTTGGCTCAGGCATTTGTATTTTACCTCTTGAACTTAATTTCCATCTAGAAAGTTCGGATGGTAACAGGATCTACCTGATTGAAGGTGTCTAGTTTGCTTTGATTTGGGGAGGATTAAATGAACTCATGCACTTAGCCCCGTCCTGTGAAGCTCTAAACTTTTATACATGTGTGTTTATTTGGGATGAGGGCAGACAGGATGCTAGGCTATGTGAAAGGTCCATGTCACCATATTATATGTAGAGAGAAGGGCTTCCCAGTGGCTCAGCAGTAAAGAATATCCCTGCAATTCAGGAGAAGCGGGTTTGATCCCTGGATTGGGAAGATCCCCGGAGAAGGAAATGGCAACCCACTCCAATATTCTTGCCTGGAAAATCCCATGGACAGAGGAGCCGGGTGAGGTACAGTCCATAGGGTCACAAAAGAGTCAGGTATAACTTAGTGACTAAACAACAAGTGTAGAGAGAAATGTTTTGAAGGCTTTGGTATTAGCACAAAGTAAAATTAATTGGAGGTTGAAGCAGAGAGCACTCAGGGATTCCCAGCGTGTCCAGAACAGGGGTTGGCTGTAAATTACAGAAATGGTCCGGAAGTGCTGCCTTTAAGATTCTGAACACAGCATCAATTAGCACCAAACAATGGACAGCCAGCCTCTTTCAAGGCTTACCGAGCGCCTCTAGAGAGTGGCGACAAAGGAGGGAGAGATTGAAGTGATGACCTGAGTGCCTCCTGTAAGTGTGTGTTGACCCACCCAGAGGGAGGGACCTGCCCATTCTTCCTAAGTGGCTGATTGTGGTGGGAGTCCACCGCAGGCTGTATTTTTTGCTTCCTCGCTGCTTTGGGATGCTCATCACACCTCAGTGGAGTTTGTGCATTCAAGTTGGGGCGTTTGTATTCCAGCCACTTTGCTCAGAAGGCGCAGGGGTGGCTCTTTGAATACTAAGGAACAACCCCTGCTTTGGTCTAGCCTGGGCCCTCCTCCCTGGGCAGCTGTCCAGGGAAGAACACATGCCAGTGGTCTTTGATGAGAGGCTGGTCAGCTTCTGACCACTTGCGGTTGACAGGTCCCAGAGCAGCCCCTTGGCATACCCAGATCTGCTTTGGGGAGACCTTGAAGGTCATGAATTTTGTCTTTGCTTCATTCGTACTTTTGTCATTGTCATTGAGTTGTTAAGTCACGTCCGACTCTTTGTGACCCCATGGACTGCAGCATACCAGGCTCCCTTGTCCTCCACTCTTTCCTGGAGCTTGCTCAGATTCGTGTCCATTGAGTTGGTGATGCCATCCAGCCATCTCATCCTCTGCCACCCTTGTTTCCTTTTGCCTTCAATCTTTCCCAGCATCAGGGTCTTTTCTTGTTGTGAGATATCTGGCTCACCATGTGGATGGACACTGAGGCTGTCAGCAAGGATAATAAAATAACCACAGAGTTGAACAGAGGATGCTGGGGTTTATCCCAGACGTTTGCGCCGAGAGGAGGAGCCAGGCTGGGGACGGAGTCAGAGGATGATGTGACAGGAATCAGTCACGTATGTCTTCCCTTTTGCGTCTCGCTAGGGACATGTGAGGTTAGTGTTGCCCCACTTACCAGGTTATGAAACGCGGGCTCAGGGGTGGAGGTAATTGCCCCCCAGACTTGGCCAGGACCCAGGAGCCATTCTCCAGAGCCTTCCATAAAAGCTGTAGGCACATGTGGTCCCAGTGGGGATCTCCTTGCAGCTTTTCTTCTCAGTGTGTGCGCTCATTGTGTTTGATAGATTGCCACTGGAAGACTGAATTCAGATGCTCCCTGGATCCATGTCATAACTATATGGAAACAGGAAAATCTTACTAATTTTTATGGCGATTTAGACCTACTTCTTTATTCTTGCCCTAGACCCAGAGGGGCCTAACAAATATCAAGTGGGGAGAGGGGACTTTGGAAGCCAGGAGACTTGGCTGTAGACCTAGCCACTGTTTCTTTGTTATGGGGCCTTTGGCAAGTCACCCCCCTTTCCTCAACTTCATAGGAACTGTGGCTACTAGTCATGCCACCCCCTACTAGGAAGGAGGGAGAGGTGGTCATGTGTGTTGTGGATGTCTGGACTGGAAATGGTTAGAAGGAAGAGGGGAAATAAAGAAAGGGCAGGGCATCTTCCACCTGAGAGATGAGCAAAAAAACCTTTTAAAATTTGACAGTGTCACATGTTGGCAGAAATGCGGGGAAACAGCTTTTTTACGTTTCAGCTATAATTTGGGATGGCCATTTTGGAGTGGCAACCTGGCAACATCAAGTGAAACTGGCAATGTGCATACACCTGCTGTCTATTTCTAGGCAAGTATAAGCGGGCGAGGAGGGGTGGGCTGTGGTAGTCTTGATGATTAGAGCGTTGTGTGTGATGATGAAACGCTGAAAACACCCTGAATGGCTACTAGCGAGGGGTCAGATATGTCAGAGGCGATGTGTCCCTACCTTGGGACGCCAGGCAGTAGTTTAAAGCAATGAACTAAATTTCTATGACCAAAAGAATTTGCAGGACAAAATTTACAGTGTGATATGATGTGTGTGGGCTTCCCAGGCGGTGCTAGTGGTAAAGAACCTGTCTGCCAATGCAGGAGAGGCAAGAGATACCAGTTCAGTCCCTGAGTCAGGAAGATCCCCTGGAGAAGGAAATGGCAACCCACTCCAGTATTCTTCCCTGGAGAATTCCATGGACAGAGGAGCCTGGTGAGCTACGTCCATGGGGTCACAAAGAGTCGGACACGACTGAAGCAACTTAGCATACACATGCACATTACATACATACATGCGTTATGTATGTAAACCTAACTGCCCCCAACAAAACAATATGATGCATGTCAGATAAGTGTGGTATGAGGAAATGGGGAGGGGAGAGAAGGAAGGAGGTGGGGAGGAGAGAGAGAAAGAGAGCGAGCAAGTGAGAATAAGTGAGAGTGTGTTAGTGAGCATTCTAAATATTGAACAAAATCCCATGGACAGAGGAGCCTGGCAGGCTGCAGTAGTTGGCATGGGGTCACAAGAGTCAGACATTACTTTGAGTCTAAACTACCACCAGAAGGACATATGCCAAATCCATGACAATTGTCACTTTTGGGAGTGTTGAATGGAGTAAAAGAGGATTTTACCTTAATAATGCTTCATTGTATATATTATAAACATAACTGTGTAGTAGTATTATTATTATACACTGTATATATTATATATGTCATTATATGCCATATATATCATATACACTGTTATATTAATATATATCATTGCACACTATGTATTACTATATTATTACATAATATCTATATTATGTATATATTTTATATATATATATATATATTTATATATATATATATATAGCTTCCCTGGTGGCTCAGCAGGTTAGGAATTTGCCTGCAATGTGGGAGACCTGGGTTTAATCCCTGGGTTGGGAAGATCCCTTGGAGAAGGGAATGGCTACCCACTCCAGCATTCTGGCCTGGAGAATTCCATGGGCTGTATATTCATGGTGCCCCAAAGAGGTAGTCATGACTGAGCGACTTTCACTATGTGTGTATATCATAAACGCATACATGCACACACACCAAATGACAGCTTTAACAACTCCCAGTTTTATATTAATATATTTGATATGTTGTTCTGTGTACTTTAAATTTTTAAAAACTTATTCAGAGAAATTAGAAAAACAGTTTTAAAAGAAAGATTTATTTGGGGAGGGGAAGAGGCTGGATACGTGAAGATTCCTATTTTAAGTTCAAGGTCTAATTTGACTTATTTTGGTAATTTTCTTTTCTCCTAGAGAGTGTTTTTCAGCAGACACTTATTAATTGCCTGTTGTGTACACAGTCTGCAGAACTGTCCATGGTGCTAGTTCCTCGACTACTAGGCACACAAAACCCCTCGTTACATGAGCTCATCTTTGATGGTCTTTTTTCTGATAAGGGTTCACATCGTCATGTGTGGCCCACATAAGCTATGGAATATTGAAAACAGACGATCACCACCTGGGATGTACTTTTAGAAGCACGACTTCCCCAGATGTTCCAGTATTTCTGCTGATCCCAAATTCCCAAGGCCAAAAAATAAGTACAAAAAGATCATAAAATTGTTGGCATATTACATGGAAAGGGATGTCATTTCTTACTTTCTATGAGCCTAGAAGACTCCAAGAGTAGGGGAACAGCTCAGAAGAGCACAAACGTGCCAGGCGCATGGCTGTCACCTTTATCTGCTTCCATGGCGTGGGGTTTGGGGTGTGGCTTGCAAGGAGACAGCAGTACTTTCTGATCTTGTTTTAAGTCCTGGGCTGGAACCAATATGGCTTCCTCTAGATTGATGGCCCAGAGCTACAGGAAACACGGCCCCAACCAGTCACTTCCAATCCAGAAGTCACTGGTTCTTGAGGAATCCGTTGATCCCCCACTTAACCTTTGTGACTGCTGAAGACCTGGCATTCCTTTTTATGCTGTTAAAACAAGGCTACCAGTTCTGTTGATGCTGGTCTCCTGTATGTTGTGATTTCTTTCAAATGTCTGTATGTGCTTGGCTATTACATTTGGTCTGGCACATATTTTTTTCCCTTCCTCCTTACATTTGTTTTAAAAATATTTGACTAGATAATACATGTTGTTGTTGTTCAGTCACTAAATCATGTATGGCTCTTTGTGATAATATATGCCTGTAGTAAAAAAAAAATTAAGCATCATAAAAAGATGGGCATTTCTATTGTGAAGACTATTACTACCATCACTTTTATTAGACAGTAGAAAGTGAAACGGAGAAGGCAATGGCACCCCACTCCGGTACTCTTGCCTGGAAAATCCCATGGATGGAGGAGCCTGGTAGGCTGCAGTCCATGGGGTTGCTAAGAGTCGGACACGACTGAGTGACTTCACTTTCACTTTTCACTTTCATGCATTGGAGAAGGAAATGGCAACCCACTCCACTGTTTTTGCCTGGAGAATCCCAGGGATGAGGGAGCCTGGTGGGCTGCTGTCTATGGGGTCGCATAGAGTCGGACATGACTGAAGCGACTTAGCAGCAGCAGCAGCAGCAGAAAGTGAAAGTCATTCAGTCATGTCCAACTTTTTGCAACGCATGGACTGGAATTCTCCAGGCCAGGATACTGGAGTGGGTAGCCTTTCCCTTCTCCAGGGGATCTTCCCAACCCAGGGATCGAACCCAGGTCTCCCGTATTGCAGGTGGATTCTTTTACAGCTGAGCTACAAGGGAAGCCCAAGAAAACTGGAGTGGGTAGCCTATCCCTTCGCCAGTGGATCTTCCTGACCCAGGATTAGACAGTAGAAAGGCTCCCTTCTCTGCTTTTCTGGTGGTCCAGTCCTCCCCACCCAGGGTAACCACTGTTATGAGTGTCGTCTTTGTGACTCTTGGCAAATATCCTCAAGTCATGTATGTGCATATGTGACTCTGCTTTTCTCACGCTAATGATGGTGTGCGTGCATGCTAGGTCACTTCAGTTGTGTCCGACTCTGTGCAACCCTATGGACTGCAGCCCTCCAGGCTCCCTCTGTCCATGGGATGCTCTAGGAAAGAACGCTGGAGTGGGTTGCTGTGCCCTCCTCCAGGGGATGTTCCCAACACAGGGATTGAATCCACGCCTTTTACATCTACCTGCTTTGGCAGGTGGGTTCTTTACTGCTAGCACCACCTGAGGAGCCCTAATGATGGTATCCTTCACATTATTCCATCAGGGTTGCATGGTGCCTTTTCTTATTCACGAGTATTTTTCATAGATCATCCCGTATCTGTTCAGGTTGATCTTCTTTACTCTTTTTACATGTTCCTAGTATTCTAAGGAGAACATGTAGCAAAATGGCTCTTCTGCAGTACCCCACTGGCAAATAGGCTGTTTCTAAACATTTGTCAGTAGAGTCAGCTCTGCCATGAACAGTCTTATCCCTGTGTGTGCATCTTTTTTCTCAGGTTCAGACTTATTTGTGACATCTGTTCTGATGATTGTAACTGCTGAGTCGAATCATGCATGCGTTTTAAGTCTGAATAGATATGAAAAATTGGCCTGCAAATATATTATGCCAGTTTATAATCACACCCAAATTAACAGGCACTCTGTTTTCCAACCCCCTCACTAAGCCAGGTCATTGAAAATTTTAAGAGATGTGTCAACTAGGGTGGTCCTTACAAAGACATTTTTTACTTAAATTCAAGCTGTATTAACCATGGAAATGATATAATGGCTTGCCTTTTCTTCAGTATAATGCAGTGGGGGTGGTGAGTGGGGGTTGGTAGGGGTGTATAGGAGAGGCGATCGCCCACGTATTAGGAGTCCTTGAAGCCGAGCCATGGGGATGTGGCAATTTGTTTTTTTCATGATACATACTTTTGTAGGTACTTGCATTTCTTTGTACTTTTTATAACGGGGATTTTCAAGTCACAGGTGAAACAGTTTTACCATCTGACCTACACAGGAAAAGTTTGGGCGGTAAACTATCATGGATTTTTATTTTTCTGCCTGCATTTAGTCAGAGCCCATTGTGTGCCAGGCAACAGATGAAGTTCCTGGTGTGATCGTCTTACTCACTCTTGGCATCTCTGCAAGGTTAGGAGGTGATGATTTTATTTCAGTTTTACAGATGAGAAAACAGAGGTTCTGAGAGATTCACTGGGTCCAGGACCAGGAAACCCAGACATCTAACACAGTGCCACACCATGTATGACTGGCAGTCCCTTTGCCTGGCAGCCACTGCTGAATGCCACCTGCCTGCCAGGCTCTGGAGACACTGGTCACTCTTGAGGTCTAGTCAGTAGATTGACTCTTAACAGGACAGGAGAGACTGGAACTAATGTGAATGGATTATTCAAGCATCACAACAGCAACTCATCTTTTTAAAGAGATCGGATTTTTTTTTCCTTTGTCCACAGAACTTTTTTTTTTTTTTAATTTTATTTTATTTTTAAACTTTACATAATTGTATTAGTTTTGCCAAATATCAAAATGAATCCATCACAGGTATACATGTGCTCCCCATCCTGAACCCTCCTCCCTCCTCCCTCCCCATACCATCCCTCTGGGTTGTCCCAGTGCACTAGCCCCAAGCATCCAGTATCGTGCATTGAACCTGGACTGGCATCTCGTTTCATACATGATATTTTACATGTTTCAATGCCATTCTCCCAAATCTTCCCACCCTCTCCCTCTCCCACAGATTCCATAAGACTGTTCCATACATCAGCGTCACTTTTGCTGTCTCGTACACAGGGTTATTGTTATCATCTTTCTAAATTCCATATATATGCGTTAGTATACTGTATTGGTGTTTTTCCTTCTGGCTTACTTCACTTTGTATAATAGGCTCCAGTTTCATCCACCTCATTAGAACTGATTCAAATGTATTCTTTTTAATGGCTGAGTAATACTCCATATCTGATTTTTTAAGAGTGATTTCAGGTTTGCAGAAAAATTGTACAGAAAGCACAGAGTTCCCATAGATCTTCCCTACTCGCCCACTTTTTAAAAAAATTAGTGTCTTGTGTTAATGTGGTTCATTTGTTATAATTAATAAAGTGACACCGACACACTGCTATTAACTCAAGTCCACATATGAGGGCTTGCTCTTAGTGGTGCATGTCCTATGGGTTTTGACAAACGTGTCATGTGTAGCCACCACTGTGGAATCATACAGAACAGTTTCATGGTCCTGAGAGTCCCTTTTGTGCAACCTGTTCACCACCCCCCCCCAAACCCTGTCACTTTACTGCCAGTGCTGTTTCGCCTTTCCCAGGGTGTTGTATCATTGGAAACATGTATTTTGCAGCCTTTTCTTAGCACACACTGAATTCTTAGCACACACTGAATTCTTAGCAACACACCTGTAAGTTTCCACCATGTCCTTTTGTGTCTTGATAGCTCATTTTATTTTTATCACTGAAGAACACTCCATTGCATGGATGCACCACAGTTTTCCCATTTACCTATTAAAGGATGTCTTGATGGCTTCCAATTTTTGGCATACAAAAAAATTTTGAAATTTACATTTTTATAATGGTTAGGTTTTATTTGTGAATCTTGTTGCACTTAGAGCACCATCAGATGCTCCCATGATCTGAGGTCCAAATGGCCTGGTCGGCATCGCCCTCACCACCCTGCCTGGCTTCATCCCTTCCCACCCACAGCTACTCTTCTTCCTGTTTTTCCACCTGCCCTGCTGGATCCTGCATTAGCACCTTCCTGCTTTCTCTGCCCTCTGTCCAGACAGCTCTTACCCCAAGCCTCGCTGTTTAGATCTCAGCTCAAGAGACACCTCCTCTGAGAAGCCCTTCTTCACTGAAAGAAATCCACGCTGTCCAATAACCTTCCCTCACAAACTCCAGTTCTGATTTTCCTTAGTGTGTGTTTTGCTCCCTGAAATGGTCTTATCTGTTTGTTTGTTTGTTACCTGTCTCCCCACAGAGCACGGAACACCATCAGGTTCCTTTCTGGTCATATTGACTGTGCTAGAACGATGCCTGGGGGTGCAGGGAACAAAGAATATTTGTGGGATGAGTGAATGATTCATTCCCTGGTATGACTTCTCTAATGCCCCTCAAATTGTTAGCCTTACCTCTACATGGATCACATTCACCCGTTAAAAATAAGATAGGGACAGCGCATCTTCAGTGACATGAATTGTGTTTCCAATAGCTTGTGGGGAAACCGTAACTCGTTTTCATGCAGCTTCTGCTGGAGGTTAGTTTACGCATCCCCTCCCTTCATGACAGAAGGGATGGAGCCATCAGTATTGTATCATTCATTCTAAACCACCATGGTGCAAGAATCAATTCCAAAGAGATTCTTCAGAAATGCCTCTTCTCTCCTTTTCCTCCCCATCACTTTAGACTTTGAAAGGTGTTTATGTGGATTCTGCCATTCTCCATTCCTGAGGTTCAGATAAGCACCATAAACATGTTAGTATTGAACGGGTCTTGAAATTTACTGACATAATTTCCATTGTCCTGTCAGTTCTCACAAGCACGAATGGCCTTTTTTTGGTGTGGTGAGTGATCCACAGTTGGGGAGGTTTAAAGGCATTTTTATGAGGATGTTTAGTCACTGGGGATCACTTGTTCCTGACTCATGCATTTATTTTAAGTCTAAATCTTTTGAAAGGTCATTTAGATTTTTCAAACATAGTAGGCGGATTCCTGTCTCACATTCTTTATCCTTGCCCATTCTTTCTTTTAACAAAGGAAATTATTTTCAGGGAAAGAAGATTTAGATGAAACACAACCAGCCCAGGAGGAATATAGCTTTATACTCACGTTGGTGAGGTGTTTGCATCTTTTCTTAGAAGAAGGATAGTGTTCAAAGTAAGGAGTGATGAAAATTTTAACTGAAGTCTCATTTTTTAGTTATGCAATTCAGACGTGTATTTTAGAAACATTTTCAGGTAAGTGTAAGAAAGAAAATAATTATTATGCAAGTGTATCTAAATATCAGTAACATTTTGGTGTGTATGTGTGTGTGTGTAATCTCATTAGACTGTAAACTCCAACCAGGCAGCCGCTTGTCTGCTTTTTCATTCTCTATGTCTATCCCTGAGAAGATACTCAATGCCAGTTTACTGAATGAACTTAGGTATGTGTCACATCTTTCAAAGCAAAATTTGGATAGTTTTCTGTATTTAGTTTTGTATTTTGCTTTTTTTTTTTCCTATTCAATGCCAGCCATTCCTCACTTTCAAAAGGTTTTTTTGAAAACAAGATTTTTAATGGTGGAATGTTATCTCATTGAATGAAAAGCTGTGTTGGAAATCCTCTTCGTACTGCAGAGTTTGAGATCATTTTCATTCGTTTCCTTACAATCCATCTCTAGGAGTGGAATTCTTCGGAAAAGGGCCTGAACATTTTTAAGGCTTTTGTACATTTTTGCTAAATAACTCTCCGGGGAGAAAGTGCTGAGGCTCCTTTTCATGAGCAAAGAAGAAACTCGTTCCTGTACTCATGCCTTTGTGAAATGCAGGGCGTGGGGGGTCCTCTTACCATATTGATATATTCCTAAAATGTATGTTAAAAGCATTTTCCACAGTGACTCAGGAGGATTCTGGGTTGTCTTTTAATGGTGTATTTTCACGCTCAGAAGTTTTAAAAACTATTAGAGCAAATATATTAGTATCTTTTCTTTATGGCTTTGTCAATTTCTTTTATACTTAAGGTCATCCCCACCAGAAAGACCTTCTTCTGGTTCTTTTTCTTAATTTAATTTTTTCTTTTTATTTTTTAAAAAAATTATTTATTTTTAAATTGAAGGATAATTGCTTTACAGAATTTTGTTTTCTGTCAAACATCAACGAGAATCAGCCATAGATGTAAAGAATTTTTTAAATTCTGTTTTTTTGTCTGTGCCACACAGCAGGTGGGCTTTTAGTTCCCCAACCAGGGATCAAACCTGGGCACCCTGCATTGGAAGTGTGCAGTCCTACCCGCTGGACTGCCAGGGAGGCCTCTAGGTTCTTTTTCTTTATATTTGACCTTCAGCTCATGCGTTTTCATGTGAAGAGTGATGTCCTGACCTTCTGAGTTAGGTGAGAAACTCAGCCCCATCTTTCAAATAGCTCATATTCGTCACTGATTTGAAATGCATGTTTTATAATATACGTACTTCTTTTATTTATATTAAGTTCTCCTCCTCGACTTTTAACTTTCTTTTATTTACCTGGGTCTGTCCTTTTAATTGGAGAAGGAAATGGCAACACACTCCAGTGTTCTTGCCTGGAGAATCCCATGGATGGAGAAGCCTGGTAGGCTGCAGTCCATGGGGTCGCACAGAGTCGGACACGACTGAAGTGACTTAGCAGCAGCAGCAGCAGCAGCAGCAGTCCTTTTAATAACTACAGTTTTAGTATGTATTTTAATATCCAGCCTCCCTCAAAACGTATTTATATGTTAAAATTAATTGTAATTATACATTCATTAAAATATACTTAGTATATACTTTAATAGGAGGCCTCCCTCATTCTGTGTTTCTCAACATTTTCTCAACATACTATATTCTATAGGAATTCGTATTCTATGAGAATTATTATGAGTTATATCACACTAGATTGTAATATACAGTTAGAATTGCTTGAGATTTGCAAAATCATTTTAGAGAACTGATATCTTTACCAAATTGAATATCCCATTCAAGAACCAGATACATATCTTTGTTTTTTGAGACTTAAAAAAATCAATGTAATTCTCAGTTTAGATGCTATCATTTCCTCCTGAGGAATTCAGCATTTTTTTATGAGTTTTATGTCTCTGTGTTTAATATTTTGCATTTGTTACTGTGAATGGGATTTTCATTTTCTTTGAGTTAGTTGGGTGACTATTGCTAACTAATTAGGAAAAAACAGTGGTTTGAGTCCATTTTGTAACAAATTGTCTTGAAAACTCTCATAGCATTTGAAATAGTTTTCTAGTTGGTTCTCTTCCATTTTCAGAGCATAGATTGATTGATGAGCTGCCCACATAGCCAGTGATGAGTGGCTCTTCCTGTAAAACATTCAGCCGTGTCCACTCAACTGAGATGGCCCTGGTTCAAGGGCAGCTCTGGTCCACAGCTCCTAATACGTCTTCTGTGAAGATGCTCTGACTAGCGTTAATGTGCTCTTTCTCTCCTGTAGTCTGTAAGCCCCAGGATGACTGAATAAAGTTTAGGCAGCTCACCTGCGGTCAGCAGTGTGGTCATGTAGGGCTGGAACCAGACTTCTGAGGGCCAGGGCACTTTCATTTCTCCCCACAGGACTGTCAGCTCCCGAGGGAGGGGCACTTGTGTCTCGTCTACGGTTGGGGACCAGTCTAGAGTGAGCACTCTGTGTTTGCAGCATCTACCTGGCAGGTGTCTGGGGAATAATGAGAGAGTGACTGAGAATTCAGGGTTCCAGGCAGGTCTGTTTGTTATCTGTTTGTCCCCACTCAACAGGCAGACAGCTGAGGGTGCCAGACGGCAGTGTCTCTGTATCCTCAGAGGGCAGTTGATTGGGGAATTTCTGACCATGGGTTTCTGTCACTTGTATCCAGAAGAATACATGTGCTGCTGACGAGGCCCCTCAGAGGGTAGCTGAGGTCTGGGCTCTTCAGAGGAGGAAATGACACAGAGGTTCCAAAACTGTAGCTTTTCAGACTAACTCCTCCTCCGTGCCTCTCTGACAGTCTTTTCTGAGGATTTTGAGAACATGGCAACAGTGACAAACAGCACCCTGACCCCACCCCAATGGCCAGATGGAAAGATGTGCATCAGCGCCCACCCCCCACAAACCAGAAACCAGGCATTTCCGGCTCCCAGAAGCCAGAGGGCCTCAGCCTCCTGCCTGGATCCCATTAGCATTAATGGACATCACACTTGGGCCTGAAAAGATAATTGAGCTGTTTCCCTGAGAGCTGTTAATTGGGAAGGGAAGTGTTTGTTCTGCTTTGCTTGTTCCAGTCTTAACGTTTTGCTTAGAATGTGAACATACATGCTCACACACATGTGTGAAGAACCAGAACAACTGAGCCCTTCTGTGGGAGAACCCAAGCTAGGCAGATGGGAGGGGAGCCATCCTGAGCCTGGCTCCCTAGGGCGTGGCCCTGGGTTCTTCCTGGAACCAGATGACCTGGGGGGAGCTGGTCAGCATCCTCTCCTGGGTGTAAAACACCCACCACTGCTCAGGCCTTCAAAGGTCTGTGGGCCTTTTCCTCAGAGCTTCTCTGAAAGTGTCCCACTGCTTTCTTTCTTGCTGTTGTTCAGTTGCTAAGTCGTGTCAGACGTTTTGTGAACCCATGGACTGCAGCACACCAGGCTTCCCTGTCCTTTACTGCCTCCCAGAGTTTGCTCAAACTCATGTCCACTGTTGAGTTGGTGATGCCATACAACCATCTCATCCTCTGCCACCTCCTTCTCCTCTTGCCTTCAATCTTTCGCAGCATCAAGGTTTTTTCCAATGAGTCAACTCGTTACATCAGGTGGCCAAAGTACTGGAGCTTCAATTTCAGCATCAGTCCTTCCAATGAGTATTCAGGGTTGATTTCCTTTAGAATTGACTGGTTTGATCTCCTTGCTGTCCAAGGGACTCTCAGGAGTCTTCTCCAGGACCAGAATTTGAAAGCATCAATTCTTTGGCGCTCAGCCTTCTTTGTGGCCCAACTCTTACATCCATACATGACTACTGGAAAAACCATAGCTTTGACTAGACGGATCTTTGTCAGCAAAGTGATGTCTCTGATTTTTAATACGCTGTCCAGGTTTATCATGAGAAATGCTATCTGTTTGTGTTTCCTAACCTGTGCCAGGGAAGAAGGGTCTGCCTTGAAGTGGTGGGAATGAGACAGGCCACTGATGGGGTCTCAGGGCTGTGTCAGGGTCCCAGTCCCTGCCCTGATTACTCATGGTCACTGGAATGTGGTCTTTTATGGGGTCCTCACATATACTGTATTGTTTGGTCCTTTGCAGAGCCCACTGGGTTATGGTTTTTCTTATCTGGGAGGAGAATCAATCTGGTTTCAGGGAAGGCATTGATGAATTGCAGAGTGTGGACTGGTGACCAAGTCTTCCTGGCTTTGAGTTTTCTTTCTATGTTTACAGATGGTTACTGGAAAGGTTTATTTAAATCTTAAGTTCAGTTCAGTTCAGTCGCTCAGTCGTGTCCGACTCTTTGCGACCCCATGAATCGCAGCATTCCAGGCCTCCCTGTCCATCACCAACTCCTGGAATTCACTCAGACTCATGTCCATCGAGTCAGTGATGCCATCCAGCCATCTCATCCTCTGTTGTCCCCTTCTCCTCTTGCCCCCAATCCCTCCCAGCATCAGAGTCTTTTCCAATAAGTCAACTCTTTGCATGAGGTGGCCAAAGTACTGGAGTTTCAGCTTTAGCATCATTCCTTCCAAAGAAATCCCAGGGCTGATCTCCTTCAGAATGGACTGGTTGGATCTCCTTGCAGTCCAAGGGACTCTCAAGAGTCTTCTCCAACACCACAATTCAAAAGCATCAATTCTTCGGCGCTCAGCCTTCTTCACAGTCCAACTCTCACATCCATACATGACCACAGAAAAAACCATAGCCTTGACTAGACGAACCTTTGTTGGCAAAGTAATGTCTCTGCTTTTGAATATGCTATCTAGGTTGGTCATAACTTTCCTTCCAAGGAGTAAGCGTCTTCTAATTTCATGGCTGCAATCACCATCTGCAGTGATTTTGGAGCCCAGAAAAATAAAGTCTGACACTGTTTCCACTGTTTCCCCATCTATTTGCCATCAAGTGGTGGGACCGGATGCCATGATCTTTGTTTTCTGAATGTTGAACTTTAAGCCAACTTTTTCACTCTCCACTTTCACTTTCATCAAGAGGCTTTTTAGTTCCTCTTCACTTTCTGCCATAAGGGTGGTGTCATCTGCATATCTGAGGTTATTGATATTTCTCCTGGCAATCTTGATTCCAGCTTGTGTTTCTTCCAGTCCAGCGTTTCTCATGATGTACTCTGCATAGATGTTAAATAAGCAGGGTAACGATATACAGCCTTGATGTACTCCTTTTCCTATTTGGAACAAGTCTGTTGTTTCATGTCCAGTTCTAACTGTTGCTTCCTGACCTGCATACAGGTTTCTCAAGAGGCAAGTCAGGTGGTCTGGTATTCCCATCTCTTGCAGAATTTTCCACAGTTTCTTGTGATCCACACAGTCAAAGGCTTTGGCATAGTCAATAAAGCAGAAATAGATGTTTTTCTGGAACTCTTTTTTTTTCCATGATCCCCTAATTTTTGGAGGTTGGTTTATTCTTTGGGAGACAGGATAGGGCCAAGTTGGGGTTCAGAGCATCATCTGACCTGGCAAAATGAACCCAGTAACAGCTGAGTTCACTCTTCACCTCCTTCAGGCAGACACACGCTTTCTAATTCCCCACAGTCTCCAGTTAGCCTTTTATTTTTATTTGTTTTTTTCACTGAAGTATAGTTGAGTGACAACATCGTGTTAGTTTCATTTCATTTGGCAAAACGATTCGAATATATATATATATTTTTTCAGTTCTTTTTTATTATAATTTGTTACAAGATATTGAATATAGTTCCCTGTGCTATTAGTACATAAGGGATATGTAAGTATATAAGGCATATATAAGTATATATAAGGGGCTTCCCAAGTGGCATTAGTGGTAAAGAACCTGCCTGCCAATGCAGGAGACATAAAAGACATGGGTTGGATCCCTGGGGTCGGGAAGATCTCCTGGAGAAGGGCAAGGCAACCCACTCCAGTATTCTTGCCTGGAGAATCCCATGGACAGAGGAACCTGTCGGGCTACAGTCCGTAGGGTTGCAGCACAGAGTTGGACACGACTGAAGTGACTTAGCAGATGCTATAAGTAAATTTTTGTTGTCTATTTGGTATATAGTAATGTGTATTTGTTAATCCCAAATTCATATTTTATTCCTTCCCAGGAAACCATAAGTTTGGTAACCATAGTTTGCTTTCTAGGGTAACAGTTTGTTTTCTATGTCTGTGAGTCTATTTCTGTTTTTTATATAAGTTCCTTTGTATCGCTTCTTGTAGACTGCGTGGATAAGGGATATCATATGTATTTGTCTTTGTCTGACATTTCAGTTACTATGATAATCTCTGGGTCCATCCATGTTGCTGCAGATGGCGTTATTTCCTTCTTTTTATGGCTGAGTAATATGCCATTGTATGTATGTACCACATCTTTATCCATTCCTCTGTCACTGGACACTTCCACATCTTGGCTGTTGTAAATAGTGCTGTCCAACTAGCTGTTTAAATTCTTTCTCAACTCTTGTTTCCTGGAAATGGTTGACCTCTTTCAATAGAGCCTTCAGCTCTGCCAGTTTCACAAGCGGTTCCGTCAGTGACTTCCCAGCATCTTTTTGCCTCTTTTCATCCTCATTAGCTGTTATTTTGGCATTCATGTCTCTCCAGGGTCTGCCCCCACCTTCCCATCTCATGTCTGTCTCCACTGCTTCCTCTCACCCCCCCAGCCCAGCATCTTGGGATTCCTACATCACAGCTTTCCTTTCATCTGAAAGCTCTTCCACACCTCTCAGGATTCTATCCAGCCTTCAAAGGCCAGGTCAAATGCTACACCTTCAGGAAGACTTTAGGGGGAAAACTGGAATTCTTTTTCCTGCATCTGAGAGCATCACAGGCTTATTGTAGAATATTTATAAATAAAACAAAAATCATCTTCCATCGTGTCACCCGAAGTTAATCACTGCAAATATTTTCATATATCCCATTCATCCTTTTAATCCAAACATATAGAAAAACTCCTTTATAATACTGATACCATATTTTAGAATAATTATAGATATTTATTTTAAATATAGGATTACATCTTGAAATTTTTCAGCATCATAGCTATTTTTTAAATATGTGATTTTTATTGCTTGCTTGAAATCCTGTCCTCTCTTATCCAGTGTGTCTAAACATTCCTCTTCCTGTGGGACTGTTTAGGTTTAGTGTTATGCATGTATGTACTTAGTTGCTCAGTTGTGTCCAACTTTGACCCTGTGGACTATAGCCTGCCAGGCTCCTCTGTCCATGGGATTTTCCAGGCAAGAATACTGGAGCAGGTTGCCATTCCCTCCCCCAAGGGATCTTCCCAACTCAGGCACAGAACCCACATGCATGTCTTATGTCTCCTGCATTGGCAGGAGGCTTCTTTACCACTAGCGCCACCTGGGAAGCACGCGTGTTATGTTATTTTGATTTTAGAGATTCTTTTGGAGTTCCCAAAAATGTTTCTCTAGGGAAAAAAATAGTTTCATTTCTTCCTATCCAGTCCTTAAACTTTTTGTTTCCTATTATACTGGTTAAAGATCTCCAGTACAATTTTAGAGAAAGCCACTTTTGTCTCATTTACAATCTCAGAAAGAAAATTTTCAGCATTTCGTCATTATGAGTTTGTGACAGCTATTTTGTATGTATTCTTTTCGAGATGAAGGAAGTTTCCTCCTTGTCCCAATTTTCCATCATTAACTTTTAATGATGAAAGGGTGTGACATTCTAGAAAATTCTATTTTTATATCTATCAAAATGATCATGTGACCTTTCCCCTTCTAGTTAATGTGCTTTATCCACTGACTGATTTTTGAATGTTGAACCAACCTTATGTTTCTGGAATAAGCCCAGCTGGTTTGTGATGTTTGTCTTTCTACACATCTCTCTGATTTTAACTTCTGTGTAGGTTTCTGTGTCTGTTCACAAGAGAGATGGGCCTCCTGTTCTCACTTCAAGCGATGCCCTTTTCTTGTCCTGGCATGGAGGTAGGATCCTGGCCTCCTAAAATAGGTTCCCTCTTTTTCTATTCTCTCCGAGACTGATGTTATTTCTTCTTTAAGAGCTTGGAGGGATTCTCCATCAAGCCAACGCATCCTTCAGTGGATACTTGAGTGTTTAGAAGAGGTGACATCATTCTGAGATGATTGCACATTAAGAAAATGAAAAGAGGCAAAGGCAGAGGTGCCTGTCTGTGTTCCCCTTAGTAGGAAGGATTCATTCATCCAGCCGGAACGTTCTGGTTGTTGGCCTGTACCAGGCCGTGCCAGGCATCAGTGCAGTGAGGGAGCCACACACAGAGGCCCTGCCCCCGGAACAGAGGACTGTTCTCAATTCAGAGCTAAGCATGTGTCCATGCACTCAGGACCCCTCATCCTGTCATTGAGTCCAAGCTCATACTGCTTGCCTCGCAACAGGCCAGTAAATTGAGAGACAGGTTGTTGGGGCAAGGAATAGTGACTTTATTCAGAAAGCCAGCAGACTGAGAAGAGGGTGGACTCCTGTCCCAAAGAACCATATTGCCTGATTTGGAATTCAGGCTTCTTTTATACTCAAAGGGGAAGATGTAAAGTCAAACACTTCCTGGTTCTGGTTAGGTTCCAGTCAGTCTCTGGTCATCCTGTGGTGGGGCCGTGTTAATTTCTTCCTCTCTGTAGCCGTTCACAGGTGGGCCTGCTCAGAATGTTTCCTGTGGGCTAAGTGAGTAGCTTAAGGTTCATTACCTGGGAGGCAGGGGTTCCAGAGATGGGCCATTGTGTTTAAATTTATAGTCATCATGCCTTTAGTGATGAACTTGTAATAGAAACTTTTTTATTTGTGGCTCTGTGTAGAATGCTTTATCTCATTTAACTGTCGTGTTCTAAGGCCTCATGAAGTAAATTGTCCTTGGCCTTGCAGATGCAAAGCAGTAAAGCTGAATTCACGCCAAGAAGACTGACATTCCAGCCTGTGCTTTTAACCATGTTGACGGGAACCATAATCTGGGATCTGCCCCTCTTTAGAGAAGAAAATGATTTTGGGAAAAAAACAACTGTGTTGTCAAGTGTGTGTTTTTTTTTTAAATATTCCTTCAGAGTCATATTCTCTTAAAGCCTAAAGAAAACTTCCAAAATTCAAGGCACCCAAGTATCTGAAGAAGCTCTTTTGAGTTGATGTGTGTCCAATTTATAGTCTTTCAACTTAGCGGGGTTAAGTAGATGGAGTTCTCCTCCTAGGCAGTGACTTCACATCCTGGTGGAGCTCCCCATTCCAGGTTTGGGGAAAGGTCCCAAGTGGTAGGTAACCTGGGTTGGCAGTATCCTCGTGTGTTCTTAGATGCTTGGTGGCTGGGGCAGCCTAGAAGTTAGGTGTGTGCGTGTGTGCCCCGTCGTGTCTGACTCTTTGCAACCCCATGGACTGTAGTCCTCCAAGCTTCTCTGTTCCTGGAATTTTCCAGGCAAGAATACTGGAGCAGGTTGCCATTTCCTTCTCCAGGGGATCTTCCCAACTTCCCAGGGATCAGAAGTTATGTGGCCAAGAACAAAAAGATAGTTCTTCTGTTTTTCCTCCAAGCACTTTGTCACTTGGAAGGTTTGAGATGGCTCCTGCGAAGCCTGAGGGCCGGGCAGTGGTGTCAGCGGCCTGCGTAGTCTCCCCTGCTCATGGAACGCTGTCCAGGGCCACCTGGTTCCTCTCTTGGCTGCTGTGAGGTTATGAGTGACCCTAGACAAAATGCTTCTTGCTGCCGACATTTGTGTCAGTCCCTTTGGGGAGGGGATATGTGGACGCTGTATTTCTGGCAAAGCGTCATTGGGACCCCAGCCCCAGAATCTCTGGCTCTGCCCGCCTGGATTTCCTGCAGGAATCTCTCCTTGTGTGTGAGAATACCAGTGAAGGACAGTCAGTGAAAGTGGAGGCCCCTCTTGCTGATGGAGAGAAAACTCTCCTGCAGATAGTTCTCATCCTTTTCCATCTTTGTTCATTTACAGAATAAGATCTAATTTTAATTTCTGTTAGGCTAGTCTGTATGAAACTGCCATTTTTGTAGGTCAGCGACGGCCGGATTTGGGCAGTTCCAAATGGCTCAATCTAATCTACAGCAAATTAAATTAAACTGGAGGAATATGCAAATCAACTCTTCGCCTGGCTCTGGATTTTCAGAAGGCCGTCAGGTTATTTCAGCCTTGGTTCTGCTGTGTGTTGTGATTCACTGTTGATGGTAACATCATTGTGGTCGCTCTACACGTGGCTTCCTCTTGTCACTGAAAACCTCCCTGCTCTCCAGGTGGCGGGAATCTCATCTGCAAGGGATGTTACTTATCTAGATAAGAAGCCATCACATCTCATGAAAACTTAATGTGGCCAAGTGTCTAGTTGGATAAGGGTTTTTTTTGTTTTTTTTTTAAATAAGTTAGTTCTTGCTGCTGCTGCTGCTAAGTCGCTTCAGTTGTATCCGACTCTGTGCGACCCCATAGACGGCAGCCCACCAGGCTCCCCCGTCCCTGGGATTCTCCAGGCAAGAACACTGGAGTGGGTTGCCATTTCCTTCTCCAATGCATGAAAGTGAAAAGAGAAAGTGAAGTTGCTCAGTTGTGTCCGACTCTTAGCAACCCCATGGACTGCAGCCTACCAGGCTCCTCTGCCCATGAGATTTTCCAGGCAAGAGTACTGGAGTGGGGTGCCATTGCTTTCTCCGAGTTAGTTCTTAGCTCTTGGTAATACCAGTTGCTGTTGTTCAGTTGCAAGTCGTGTCTGACTCTTTGTGATCCCATGGACTGCAGCATGCCAGGCTCCTCTGTCCTTCACCATCTCCCAGAGTTTGCCCAAGTTCAAGTCCATGGAATTGGTGATGCCATCCAACCACCTCATCCAGTAACACCAGATAAATATATTAATAATGGACCTCCCCCAAGGCCGTGGTGCTGATAGCAGACTGGGGTGAAATTCATTCTCTCTCTCTTTTTAAAAAATATTTATATATTTATTTCTTTGGCTACACCGGGTCTTAGTTGTAGCTTGTGGGATCTAGTTCCCCAACCAGGAGCCGAAGCCAGACCCCCTGCATTGGGAGCTCAGAGTCCTAGTTACTGGACCACCAGGGAGTCCCCACTCTCTCTTATTTGTGGTTTTTCCATAAAGGGATTTCCTGTCTTTTGTTTTTCTTCCTGAGGTAAATTTCAAGTTTGACAGATTCTTGGGCATTTTGACTGGATTTCATGCTTTTACCCTGCGGGATGGAGTAGTAGAGCCTGTCAGCTCACCTCCCCAAGAGACGTGGATGAATCAGACTGGCAGTCCCCAGCTGAGCCTCAATGTGGGGGGCTTTAAACAGGCTTTGAGGGATTTGCCAGGCTCGCCCATGCATGCTCCTTAGAAGCTGGCTCCTTTTCAGGCCCATCACAAGAGTGACTGATGTTGACACAGCACTGTCACATGTCACCGTCAAGCATCCCTGGGAGACCTGGAGAGGACTGGGACCTGCCTGCAGTCATGGGGCCAGTGTGACATGGAGCTACCCGTCTCTCCTGCCTCTGGAGCCCAGGCTGCTTCCAGGATGTCAGATGGGACCGTGCGCTCCTTGAAGGCAGGGGCACTGTGCTTACGTGTCTCACTCTCCCCGCAGCCCCCAGCTCTCTTCCAGGAGGCTGGCGGTGAGTGTGGAAGAAAGGCACACTTGTGCTGGGGTGGGGTCATCCAGTGAGGAAGAGGCAGCACCACCAAGGTGCCACAGGAGGCAGCGCGTCTGACCATTTCTTTGGGGGAGGCTGACACAGAGTGGAGCCGCCACGCTGGGTGCACACATGTATCAGTAAACATTAAAGCCACCCACAAGGAGCCCAGGGGCTCACACGGACAGGTATGTGGAGCCTAAATCAGGTGGAGGCCACGGCTTCTTACGTCTCCTGGTTCCTGTCCCCCTTTGCTTTTGAGGGCCCGATATTGCAGCGGTCCAGTGGTGCTGGTGACGCACAGCTGCCTGCATCCGGTCAGCACGCTGCCATCACGTTAGACGGTCCCCGTGTCTGTGCATTGGGGCTGGCCTTCCTTACTCAGCCCGAGTTCTCAAGGAGGGTGAGCCACACAGGGTTTTCTACCTTCCTTTGATCTCAGGACTCTGGTTCTTCCCAGTTTTGTTTGCTGTTCATTTTCCCTCCAGATCTTTAAAAAGAATTGTTCTTCCAGGTATCTTAAGTGTCCTGTCATCATGGCCACTTCTCCTGAAAGCTTCCAACCCAGTCCTTGCAGAATCCAAAAGGAACCACTAATCTTTTTTTTTTCATTTGTCTTTGGTATTTTGCTCTTAGAAGGGAATACCCATTCTGTTGAAATCGAAAGACTTGGTAAAAGTGCTTTTGATGATCCCCTTGAAAATCATGAGATTTGGGCCAGGTTCTCTGAGGTATCGTTACTCATCCATCAGGTGTTTACTGAGTGCCTGCTGTGTCCCCTGAGACTGTGATCCAGGATGCCCAAGGAACCTAGAAAACGGATGGCAGAGAAAGGTGCTGATGGGAGGTGACGTTGATTAAACCTTGCCATGTTCCAGGCACCATGTTAAGCCATCCACACGTGTGAACTCATCTAATCCTCCCAAAAACCCTTTGCAGTAAGTACTAATGTCATGCCCATGTCATGGATGTCAGGAACCCAAGTATTGGAGAGGTGAAGTACCCTGTTCAAATTGCAACGGTTAATAAAAACTGGGTGTCTGCGCACCCAGCCCATTCTGACTCCTGGAACCTGAGCGTGGCAATGCTACACTGTGCTTTGTAGGATAAACCCACATTGGCTGCCGTCACGTCGAAGGCCCTTCCTGAGGACTGACTTTGTGTGATATTCTGGCCTGATTGGTGTGAGTGGGCAAGGCCCACGTGTCTCTCTGTCTTGCGGTAGTCATTCCAGCCAGAGAGCCAAAGAACCAACAGTTCAGATGCTGTGTGTGAGAGGTGATGATAGTGGGTGATGATGCAGGGGCTGAAGGTGCACAGGGCAGAGCCCCCACTTCTGAGCTGTGAATGGCTTTTGTAGGATGTAAAATTTAAACTGTGACCCAGAACAGGAGTTGGCCAGGCCAGGAGAAGGGTTTTCTAAAGGAAAACCCAGGTAAAATCCTTGAAGCCCGCCCCCCCCCAAAAAAAGACCCTGCAGAACAAAGTTGCGGCCGGTCTGGTTAGGGTGGTAAGTGATGAGGTGGAGAGAAGGCAGGACCAGATGCTGTGGGGAGAACACTCTGGGCCTCTTGCCATCCCCGTTGTTCCTGATATTAATGCTGGTAAGACGAATGGGCAGTGAAGATGTTCAGAGAACGGCGTGACTGTGAATAGACCAAGCTGCCTCTTTCCAGGGAGGTTTGCACATTTTTTTCCCCTGGATGAAATTCCCCAGCCTAGCTCATCCTTCTCATCTGGTCTGGATAACCTCCTCTGGGAGATTTGTCTAGTCCCCCATCACATGCTCCCATAGAGCTCTCTTATGTGTGTGTTCTAAATAGCTTCAGTCGTGTCTGACTCTTTGCAACCCCATAGCCTGTAACCCGCCAGGTTCCTCTGTCCATGGGATTCTCCAGGCAAGAATGCTAGAGTGGATTGCCATTTCCTTCTCCAGGGGAGAGTGGTTTTGATTGTCAGATAGGGTCTTGCCTCCACACGGCAAGGGCTTGAGCCCAGCTTACGGTCCCTGCAGCCAGAATGCTTTGAAATGTGTGATCCTGAATGAGTTTTTAATTTAGGGGGATTGCAAAGTTTGCACACTGCATGAGGCTTTTTGTTTTTACTGCTCTTTTACGGCGTGAATCCCAGCCCTGATGTGTGTGGGGGTTATTGTTGGGCATCCTGGCCAGTGTTCTTCTGGACCCCAGGGTCCTGATTCTACAAAGAACTGGGTTAACACGTGTGAAAGACAGCCAGGCCTGGAGGCAGCTTGGAAGCGAGTTGACAGAAGTCCCTTGGAAGGCTGCTCTGCCCGGTGCAGACCTGCTATGGACGGAATAACCACATCACTTACTCCCAGGGACATCGGGCTTCCTCGGCACGAGGCCAGGCCCCACTCAGATGTGGGCAGGCGGGCGGGAAACCACATAACTGTCTGCTCCTGGCTCTACCCAGAAACCACTGCTCTGCTGGGTGGGCTTGGCAGGTCTGTCCCTGGCTGCAGGACATGTCAGGGAGCTCTGGGGGGCCAGGGCATGCTTTTTGGAGTTTTGTAATTGAGATAAAAGGCCCATGACATAACATTGGACATTTTTTAGCTATTCTAAAGGATACACGTCACATTGTTGCATAGCCATCCCCACTCTCTCATTCCACAACTTATAAGCACTAAATGGAAACTCTAGACCCATTTTAATGGCACCCCACTCCAGTACTTTTGCCTGGAAAATCCCATGGACAGAGGAGCCTAGTGGGCTGCAGTCTATGGGATCACTAAGAGTCAGACACGACTGAGCGACTTCACTTTCACTTTTCACTTTCATGCATTGGAGAAGGAAATGGCAACCCACTCCAGTGTTCTTGCCTGGAGAATCCCAGGGATGGGGGAGCTTGGTGGGCTGCCGTCTATGGGGTCGCACAGAATTGGATACAACTGAAGCGACTTAGCAGCAGCAGCAGCAGACCCATTTCATGCCCCTTCCTTTCTACCCTCAGCCCTGACAGCCATGCATTTATTTATCTTCTGTCCCCGTGGATTTACTTCTTCCGGGCATTTCATGTCGATGGACTCAGATGCTATGTGGTCTTTGGTGACTGGCTTTGTGTATCCCGTGTTCATCTGTGTCCTAGTGTGTGTCAGTGTTCCATTTCTGCTGGACATGTAAACAGTGCAGCCCCCGTGAAGCACAGGCTGGCACTTCCTCAAAAAGTGAACCTGTACCAAAGAGGGAAGTAGGGTGGGCAGAGGGTAAAGTAGGAGTTTGCGATTAGCAGACTCATAGATTAGATATATTTAATATAAATAAACAATTAAATATAAACATTTAATATAAAATAAACAATGAGGACCTGCTGTATAGCACAAGGAACTATATTCAGTATTTTGTAATAACCTGTAAAGGATATATGGGAAGCCCCGGTAGCTCAGTGGTAAAGAATCCGTCTGTAGTACAGGAGATGAGGGTTCGATCCCTGGGTTGGGAAGATCCCCTGGAGAAGGAAATGGCAACCCACTCCAGTATTCTTGCCTGGAGAATTCCATGGACAGAGGAGCCTCTCCATGGTGAGCTATAGTTCATGGATGTGCAAAAGAGCTGGACACCACTCAGTGACTAAACGACAGTAAAGGATATCACTGAATCACCTCGGTGTACACCTGAAACTAACAACATTGTAAACCAACTGGCCTTCAGATTTTTTAAAAAGTGATGCTTAAAGCTGCTGTGTGCTGCTGCATGCTAAGTCCTTCAGTCGTGTCCGACTCTCTGCGATCCTGTGGACTGTAGCCCACCAGGCGCCTCTGTCCACGGGATTCTCCAGGCAAGAATACTGGAGTGGGTTGCCATGCCCGCCTCCAGGGAATCTTGCCAATCCAGGGATCGAACCCGTGTCTCTGTATCTTATGTCTCCTGCGTTGGCAGGTGGATTCTTTATTGTCTGAGTCACCAGGGAAGCCCGTAGGATCCAGCGATTCCATTCCTAGGTATATATCTAAAAGAATTGAAAATAGTTGTTCAAACAAAACTTGTACATGAATACTCATAGCATCACTATTCATAACCACCTCAAGGTGGAAACCACCCAAATGGCCATCAGGGGATGAATGAAGAAACAAAACTCTATTCATATGATGGAATATTACCTTTTTTCCCCCGTATTTATTAGAGCTCACTGAACTCCTACTGATGCTTCAAAGCTTACTTCAGGTGTCCTCAGTCTCCCAGGAAGTCTTCCCTGAGTCCAGAGACCTGTCCTTTTTCTGCCCACAGAGTCCTGTCTCACTCTCGGTCAGAGTGCCTCGTCCATCATCAGTCTGTTCACTGATTGCTTCCGGCGTATCTCAGGAGCCCCCTGTAGCCAGGCCTGCATCTCCCCAGTGGGCAGAGGCTGGGAGATCAGCTCATCTTGGGGGTCGGGGGAGTGTGTCCTGCTGGGGTAAGGTGTGCTGGGCCTGGGCTTGGTCTTGCCAAGGCTCAATGCACCTCCCCGTGGAGGAAACCGTGGTACCAAGACCCAGGAGATCAGAAGGAGGCAGCTCTTTGCAAAGGTAGGAGGGAGAGGGGTCCTTCAAGGTCCACCAAGCACAGGGGTCTGGAGGTGGGAAGGAGCGAGGGGAAGCTGATGACCCCCAGGGCCAGAGCTAGTGGTGAGGGGAGGGGTCATGGGGCGTGAGGAACCATGTGGGATTTTATTCCAGTCGCAAATGGAAGCCATGGGAGGGGTTCAGGCAGGGAGAAGTGGGCACCAGGGGACATGACCCATGGAGGACATTGCGGGAACCTGGGAGTGATGGGGTTGACCAGAACTGGGGTGGGTGGCAGGGGAGGGTGGAGTGGTAAAGCCCACTGTCCTAATTGTCTATTTACATGACTGTCCCCTCCCTCACCTCTAGCCCCTGGGACTGGATGGGCAGGGGCTGGGTCTCAGGTAAGGTGGAGATGCTCAGGAAAGCGGATTGTAGTGTGAGTGGGTCCATCCAGTGCATGTGTGGTGGGGAGTGGACAGAACTGGCTGCAGCCCCTACCCAGGGTGACTCTCTGGTGGCCCAGAATGTCAGGGAACGGTGGCTGCGAATGGGGCTACCGGGGCTAGCCCTTGCTGGGGGTGCCAGAGGGGGCTGTCGTCCAACAGCAGCAGGAAGCCCTTAGGGATGGTCTGGGCAGACAGATGTCACCTGCAGGGGCAGGTTTCCAGGACTGGCCCATCACGAGCTGATGCTTGTTCCCAGGAAGCGTGCGTGGTATGGCTACGAGCTTGTCTATTGTCTCCCTCTCGTTCTGGTGCTTCCATGACAGTCACCAGGCCCTGGGGAGAAGCAGGGGCCATGGTGACATGCAGACACTTGTAGTGTTCAAGCGTCACACTGTTGGCTCTTGGGTAAAAGTTGTCGGTGAGTAGCTGCAGAAACATATTAACAGTATAGCAGGAAACCTCATCAGATTTGCCAGGGAACTCTACTTGGTAAATCCTGAGAACCACGCCTCATTGTGGTAGGATTATAGCCTTCAGATGTTCCTGGACAGGTCCCCATGGGCAAGGGCTATGAACTTGAGCACAGAAAAAAGAAATCTTCAGCTTCTCTCAAGTACCTGCTGAACCCACCTGGACTGTTTGGGACATAGGGAGGCAATTATACAGGACACATTTCGTCTCTGCTTGTAATAGGGAAGAATCTTTGTATTCTGTTGCAAGTTCATCACTAAGGGGATGCTGCCTATAAGCTTAAAATGATGCATAATGGCCCATCTCTGGAAACCCTGCCTCCCAGATAATGAGCATTAGGCTAAATGCCTTTTGCTCCCAGGAAACCTCCTGACTAGACCTACCTATGAGTGACTGCAGGAAGGAAGAAATTAGTACATTTCCCTCCAGAGACTGATGGGAACCAGAAAATGGTTGACTTTACTCCCTCCCCTTTAAGTATAAAAAGAAGCCTGAAGGGTACTCTTTCTGCCCCCTTCTGATGCCTATGTCAGAAGCTTTTTCTGTCTCCTTTATACTTTAATAAAACTTTATTACACACACACACACACACACACAAAAGAAGCCTGAAGTCCAACCTGGGCAAGATGGCTCTTTGGCACATGAGCCACCATCTTCTCGATTTGCCAGCTTTCTGAATAAGTCGCTGTTCCTTACTCCAACAACTCGTCTCTTGATTTACGGGCCTTTGGTGCAGAGAACAGTACAAGCTTGGATTCATTTACATGCTCTCATGGTTAAATAGCCAAGATGGGCATTAAACTAATGAACATGAAATCAATAGCTAGTTATAAATTGTGTTGAAGATTGTGGTAGAAAAAATAACAGGAAACCTAACAGGTGAGCATAGACAGTGGGGCCATGTGGAATGAGTAGGAGTTTTTCAGGGAAAAGTGTTACTGTTAGAGTGATTGGCCTGGGAGGCAGCCCTGTGGTGGGAGGAACAGAAAGAGACAGAAGTAGAGCACAGTGGGGCATGGCATGGTGTGAAATAAGCAGAGGCCAGGACTCTGGGATCATAGCTGAGGTTGTGTATTTCATTCTAGAAGCCGCTATGACATTAAGCAGGGAAGTGATGCAAAGCCCTGTTTGCTTAGGGGAGCAGGGTTAGTGGATGCCTGGGAACCAGGGAGGAGGCTGCAGAGTTAGGTGGGCAGAGTGATGCTGGCCTGGAGCCTGGAGGTTTGGAGTGGGCTAGAAGGTAAAGGCTCAGATTGGAAAATGTTCCTTTTCTCTCTTTTTCTTTTACTACAGGAGTGTCCTGTAGTACTTTTCCCCTGAAGACATTTCCAAAGGGACCGTTTAAGGCAGCAGTTGGCAAGCGACAGCCCATGGACCAAATCCTCCTGTCACCAGCTTTTGCAAATAAAGTTTTATTTAAATATAGCCACACCTATTAATTTACAAACATCTACTGATGTTTTCCGGAGAAGGCAATGGCACCCCACTCCAGTACTCTTGCTTGGAAAATCCCATGGACGGAGGAGCCTGTTAGGCTGCAATCCATGGGGTCGCTAAGAGTCGGACACGACTGAGCGACTTCACTTTCACTTTTCACTTTCATGCATTGGAGAAGGAAATGGCAACCCACTCCAGTGTTCTTGCCTGGAGAATCCCAGGGACAGGGGAGCCTGGTGGGCTGCTGTCTATGGGGTCGCACAGAGTCGGAAACGACTGAAGTGACTTAGCATAGCATAGCACTGATGTTTTCATGCTACAGCAGAAGAGTTGAGTTATCCTAACAGGTTGTTCGGCCCTCAGAGCCTAAGATACTTAGTATCTGGCCTTTTTCAGAACACATTTGCTCATCCTTGACCTAAGCAAAATTGGGTCTGGGACACACTATCTAAATACATATCTGTTGGTTCAGAATCTTCCCAGAATTTATAACTTGTTTAGTTCCTGTGAAAAATGCCAAAGTATGCATATTTTAAAATTAACATTTGTATATCCTTAAGCATTGACTGACATTATTTAAGAATTTCAACTTGCATTTGAGGTTTGGAAAGTCAGAGTTGGAACTTGGGCTTTGAAGATGTTGGGTGATGTTTTTTGTCTAAATTTATCCTGCGATGCTAAACTCTCCTGATGTCTTATTTCACTGTTTATGTCTTCTCTCTGAAACACTCGTTTGTCTCCACTCTGTAAAATAGGATCTTTAAGAGGACGCCTCTAAAACCAGCTTTTAGGCTTTGCAAAGTCTCTGGGCTTCTTGAAGAATCATTTTTATGAGTGTTTACTCATGTGCAGAAAAAGCCCAATGACAACAAAGCTGATTTTCTAGATCCCACCTTTTCCCTTGCGTGACCCTGTCCTCTTCATGTTTCAACTCCTGGTTCTAAGCTCTGTGGAGCCTTTTTGGATCCACTTGATTTACAGATTTGAGCTGATTTCACTTGGAGAATTGGCCATATGTCTGGCAGACACCCGCCACCATTGGCAGAATTATGGAGTTGATGCTAAACAGATGGGCTTTCTAGCTAGATGTGCTGTTTTTTCCACGATGCATATGAGGGAAAAAAGAAGCCACTTTAATAAGGTCTTGATTTTTCCACTGGTGTCAGAGGCATGAATGATGCCCATTTATCTAGAATTAATTTCAGCATCATTGCTGTGCAGGGGGCCTGAGATAACTGGAAGAGGCTTAGAGACTTGGGAAATTTAGAGACCTCTGCTAAGACCTTAGTGAATCCCGTTACCTTTGGAAACAGATATTGGGGAAAAGACTTTTAAATTCCCTAAATAAATTGTCATTAGTGCAGAATATATTCAAGGGGCTTAATCTCAGGTTTATTGCTCAAGCTCCATTAGATGGTTTGTGTGGTTGTCACTGTCTGGGCAGCAAGTGCAAATAGGGATTGGCCGGTCCTTCTGTTTGGGAGAAGCTGGCCAAGTGGTTGAATGAGACTGTTTATTGCAGGACTTCTCAGAGCCTTTCCTACGATGGTATGTGGTGGGGCTCTTCAGGCAAGACTTTCCGTGTAGACAGTGTTTTCCCAAGTGTCTTCATTCACAAAGCATTGCCACTGCTAGGGCTCCATGGGAGACTCTTTGGGCAACACAGTGTCATGCCCAGATGGGGAGCTTTGGGTCAGAGAACCTGGCATCCAGTGCCAGACCTACCACTTCCCAGCTATGTGACTTTCCACACGGGCCTCTCGTAGCCTCTGCTTCCTAAATGTAAAATGGAGCGGAAGATGTCCCCACCTCCCGGGGTTGTTTCTTTGGACTGAACACCCAGAAGGGTTTGGTGGCCTTCCTTTGAGCATGCCAAGACATGTTCTTCTGTGATGAAGCATTTGTTTAATTCTGAGTATTCCAGAGACCAGTTATTCACTCTAAGCTCAGCCAGGGCCTTGTGTTTCCTTCTGTATGTTCCTTAGCACCTCGACTAATGAGGGAGGGAGAGAAAGGAGGTGCCGTCTGCTTAGGTGGCAGCCAGGAAAAATGATGGGCCAGCATGCGGCCAGGAAGTTGCTCAGGAATAATTATCTGCCCTCATAAAGGGGCACAGAGGTGCTCAGGTCTTTGTTAAGTACCGTTGACCTGCATTCTGATTCCATTTCAGTTTTTGTATTCCAGGATCCATTTCTCATTCATTCATTCTCTTCTTCATTCATTTACTCCTGCACCCGCTGCTGTGCTGGGCACCTGCTGTGGGGGTCCCTGTTCCCTCCCAGCTGGAAGGCGGCAGTTTTTCCATCGCAGGGGGCTGTCACTGTTCACAGGTTCTGATGGATATACTTGGAGAACTGTAGAGAGATGTCTGCAGAGTTGCTGGGCATAGAGCCACAGGCCTTCAGGAATTCTTCCCCCTCCCACCCCACCCCCGCTTTAAGTAAATTCATTCTTCTTCCTAATCCCTGCTCCCCTGCCCCACTCAGCAACCAGCTTCTTCCTGCATTCTGAGCAGCGTGACCCTGGGGATGTGGTCTCACTGCTCCCTGGAAGCTGTCCACATGTGGCCCAGTTCTTCTTGGGTTTATCAGTACCCCCCTAACATATCCTGCTCTTGGACTGATACTCCAGAACTTTCCAGGAGGACAGGAGAAGGTCAAACCAAGACTAGTTCTGTATTGGGCAACTTCAAATCCATTTCATGAATTTGGCTTTGGACCTTCAGAGCCATCCAGATGGTGTGTCTATGAAAGCACCCAGCACTTTCTTAATAGACAGCAGCCATAAAGCCACATCTCTTGCAGACTGGGCACAAGTTATTGGTCTTTACACCCTAAATGCCATGATTTTCGTGTACATTGCTTTAATGATGCTCTCTGCTCCATATCTGCTTCTCCTCCTTCATCCCATATCCCAGGTAACAGCGCTGTTATCATCTGCTCCATGGGGTCTGACATTGGGGTTAGGACGAGGGCTTTCAGAGCAGGTGTCCTGATTTCCAAGCCCACTCTATCACTTTAGCCGCGTGACCTGGGAAAGTTGTTTCTCATCCCTGCTTCCATTTTCTTTACTCTAATGTGAGTGATGAAGATAACGACCTGCTTTCTCAGGTCTTGACGGGAACGGAATGAGCGGATCCATGTCAGGTGCTCAGAACACAGCTTGTCACGCAGCAGGTGCCCAACAGATGCTGCTGTTGCTGATGACAGTGACGACAAAACAAACCTTGGTTTTCTGGAGTCTTCTGCCTGTGTTCCTGGCCCCTTGTTTTCTCACCAAGATCTGGTGAAGACTCTGCTGCAATGACGTCCCTGGACCACCCTGCTCTTCCCTGCTGTCCCATGGCCCTCACCCTGCCTGGCCTCTCTCAGCGGGCCTCCTGGCCTTCAGCCTTGTTCCCTGAAGCTGCTGCCCACACTGATGTTCTCTGCAGCCGTTCCATGTGGCTGGTCTCGAACCAGATCCCTACGTGGTTCTCATGCTCTCAAGGCGCCATCGTGGCCACACACGGCTCTTCTTGGCTGAACCCCTCCATCCTCTCCATCCAGAAATGGAGAGCTCCAGCCTAAGGGTTTTCAGATTCACATACTCAGACCCATGCCAGCAACTTAAAAACAATAAGGACAACACTTGCTATTTTTTTCATTTATCCATGTATTTATTGATATAGCAATAAGAAAGATTATTTTCTTACTTTGAGTTTATCTTTTCCTATTATTGATAGTCAGTGGTGATGACAATGATGATAATTTTATGTCTGTGTATTTGTGGGTGTATGTTGGTCATGAGTTGGCACCATAGACAGATGGAATCTCTGTGTGGATCCCAGTTTTATATGTGGAGATTTTATGGGGCATCTGAACCTCAGAGACTGGAGGCGTCAAATCTTACTCCCCCACGTTCTTTGTTATGCACCAGACACCACCTGCGATCATGCTTTTATGGGTGTGCACCTTTTATTCAGCTCCTAGTTAACCTCCAAGGCCCAGCTCCAGTGTCACCCCCACCCCTGGTAGCCTTCTCAGAGTTTTCCCAGCCCAGGCAGGAAGAGTTGCTTCCTCTGAAGTTATAATTCTCCGTCTTGGTTCTCCCTGGTGATTCAGTGCATCTTGATTTCCCCCATAGTCAGTGAGTCCATCAGGGCAGGGGAGTGTCCGGCATCTCTTTATTTCACCTCACACCTGGCACAGTGCTTTGTTTACATAACGTGGGCACTACATATTGCCAGGCGGATTCTTCGGGGAAGGCAAGGACTCACTGAAGAAACAGAGGCCACACTGCTGACCCACATCCCCACTTCTCGTTTGCTTCTTTCATGGCTCATTTCACGCTCTGGAGTCACTGTTTCCTTGCTTCTCTTCCTCCTCCGTAAGCAGGTGAGCTTCATGCAGAGCAAGACAGTGTATCAGTTGTGTTTACAGCTCTGTCTCAAACTCAGAGCAGCCCTGGCACACAGCAGGCCTCAGCTGATGCTTGATGAATGAATTCATGAATGAATGAGTGAAACAAGCAAAAGGTTGTGTTTCAGTATTGTCTGATACAGATGGGGCCTGTTTCCCCTGTGAGGCCTGTAGCTCAGCACACGGCACCCGGTAATCAGTGAGGGGGGCTTCCCTCCCAGTGTGTTTTGGGGAAGGTGACCTGGGGAAGCAGAAGGAGACAGGGACAGGTCAGTGGATAGAAGACAAGGAAGCCGAAATGCCTGATGTCACTAAGAGGAGGACTTTGGAGTTAGGAGGATGGGGGCTCCAGCCCTGGCAGCTCTGCTTCCCAGATTCACAGATCAAGCAGGTGTTTATTTGAATGCCTCCTGGGTGCCAGTTGCCTGTGAAGATGCCAGGGACCCGTGATGAACAAGATGGCCACAGTTCCTATTCTTATAAAGCTTATATTTGTTCTGATGGGAAAGATAGATGATAACAATAAACAGCACATCCCAAGATGAGATCTGACTGTGATCAGAGCTAGGATGGAAGGGAGTATTAGGAATAAAGGAGCTGGCCCTGAGACAGACATGGAAATTAGCCCATAAGCTCAGTGACCTCCTTGGCCGTGGCATTGGTATCCTTCACTGCCTTGTTCTAGCAGTGCCTGACTTGTAGCTTTGTGGGATCTATCAATGGGGGTGGATGGGCATTGAGTCCCGGGGGACAGGTGTCTCCCCTGCTGTGAGCCTCAGAGGGAACCGGGAGAGGATTGGAGTTGTCTAAGGCAGGGGTCCGCAACCTGGGAGCCACAGACCCTTACCGCTCTGCAGCCTGTTAGGAAGTGGGCCTCACAGCAGGAGGTGAGTGGCAGGTGAATGAGAGAAGCTTCATCTTTATTTACAGCTGCTCCCCATCACTCACATTATTGCCTGAGCTCTGCCTCCTGTTCAACAAACTCAATAAATATGATGTGCTTGAATCACCCTGAAACCGTCTTCTGCACCCCTACACTGGTCCATGCGAAAGTTGTCTTCCATGAAACCAGCCCCTGGTGCCAAAAATGTTGTGGACCGCTGGTCCAAGGGACCAGAGAAGGGAGGGGCTGGGGCCGGCCCCTTCAGCTCCAGGGCAGGGCGCCCGCCCCATCCATCATGTGGGAGCCTGTGAGGTGCTCCCGCCTGCCCTGTTGCTGCAAGCTGTACTTCCTCAGCAGATGTGGGGAAAACAGTTTTCATTAATTAACTGCTAATGCCTCACAGGTGGCAGAGGTGCCCCTGGAACTGAGTGCCACTGCACTATTCAGAGTCTACTAATGTGTCTGCACCTCCAGGAATCCTCTCTGATGTGGGAAGGAGGCTCCCCAGCAACTCCAGGGATGCTGAGCAAATTAATGGGCTGGAGAGAGGGGTGGCAGTCCCCCCAGCCTCTCTTCTCTGTGTGACACACGTGTACGGGTGCACATGTGCACACCCATAAAGGCTCACACATATATACACCCTCTCTCCTTGCCCACACACTTGCCCACATTCACTCCCACCTGCCAGTGTGAGTGGGCCATGCAGTGCCCAGGAGGACCACCCCACTTTTGCTCCCTCGGACCTCCAGTCACACCATCAGTGACAGATTCATGCCCTCGGGTGGCTTGTAAGCGGTTCCTTCGCTGACTGCGCATCTCTTCTGAAGTTTCTGACCTTGGATTGTAAGTCACAGCCCTCACCTGGTCTAGCCCTCACCTAGGGGCAGGCAGGGAGAGAGGGAGGTGGAGGCACAGCCTTCAGACCTCTGGAGGGGGTCCCCACCAGGGCGCAGGGGTCTTTACTCCTCCCATGACAGCAGGAAATCCCCCACCACCCCCACAACCTCAGGGAGTCACTCAGACTAAGGTGTCTTCCTGGTCACACACATTGGATATTAGATAAATGAACAAATCCAGTTGTTTGAGCTGAAGAACCCCGGAGGCTCCTGCTGGGTTTTGAATCAAGTTCAAGCCTCTGCCTGTCTCCCCAGCTCATCCACAGCCCTCCCCTACTGTGCTCTTCCTCCAAGCCCTTGAGCTCACTCCTCCTCTGCCTGGGACCCTCTTCCCTGCTCCACTCCTGTCTACACTGCTGGCTCCCTCATCCAGGCTTTTGCTCCAATAGCCCCGCTCAGAGCAGCCTTTCATAACCGGCTGTTTACAGTCACCCACATGTTCTCCTAGCTCCCTGAGAAAGTGCTGGGTTCTGTCAATCCATCCTCGCGTCTGGAAAGATTGCCTTCAGCACGTGGGTTCTTGCCTCATGTATTCTGGACACCAGGGGTTTGGCTGCAAACCAGATGTCAAAGCAGACCCTGCCTTCCAATTAGGGAGGTGACTATGAGCAGCAGGCAAACAAGTAATTGTGCAGGGGTGTGTGTGTGTCTGTGTGCATGCAGGCACATACACACACACGTGTGTGTGTGCTTAGTCACTCAGTCGTGTCTGACCCTTTGCAACCCCATGGACTGTAGCCTGCCAGACTCCTCTGTCCATGGAATTCTCTAGTCAAAAATACTGGAATGGGTTTCCATGCCCTCCCCAGGGTATAGTCCCAACCCAGGGATCAAACCCATGCCTCCTTTATCTCCTGTATTGCAGGATTCTTTACCAGCTGGGTCATCAGGAAAGCCCATACACCAGGTGATAAATGTGATGGGGAAAAATCAGGAGAGGAAGGCAGCAGGGAACAAGGTGGTGAACAGGGCTGGTTTCTTAATAGCCACACCTGTTGTCCATCTTGCAGAAGATAGACCTTTGTGGGGATAGAAGCCCCACAAAGGTAGGGATCCTTTCTGTTCACTTCTGTACCTCCTCCTCCTGGTGCAGTTCCTGATACATGCCTGGTGTCAGTAGGTTTTTGTTGAATAAATGAATGAGTGAGTTCTCTCAAGAGGAGTGTGGAGTGAAGTCTGCTCAGTGGCCACAGGCTGCCTGTGTCCCAGACTGTACTGTGAGGACCCAGGTGTGTCGAAGTGAGGTGGGAACCACAGTACCTGCTCCAGCCACTAGGGGGCAGAGGTGAGGTGGGGGGAGCAAGGAGACCATGGATTAAAATAGTGATGGTGGTGATGGCGGAGGGAGAGGGGAGGGGGCGATGAGGGAGGGGCTGCACTGTCCTTCTGCCTGCCCCTCATGGGTTCAAGCAAAGCAGACGAGGACTTGGGAAGTCCCCTGTTCCCTGTTCCTCCAGCAAGGCCATGGCAAAGGTGAGGATGCAGAGGGGAGAAGGAGGGTGGTGTGAGCCCCTCAGCCCCAGGGGGTGAGTGACAGAGCTGAATGAGTGAGCCCCAGTGCCTGGTTCTGGCACCTGCATCCTAACACCTGTGACATTCTGGTTTCTATAAGTGCCAGTGATACTAATGCATAGGATGCTGATGATGAAATGGGACAGGGGGGCCAGTGGGCAGGAGTGAGGTGGGCGTGGGCAGGAGCAGACCTCAGAGCCCTTTGCAGGCTTGGTAGTTTTGTCCTAAATGAGGAGAGAGGTCACGGGGAGTACGCAGGAAAGTGATATGGGCAGAGTTTCACTGTCGGGGTTCACAGAGAACACCAGTTCGAAGGCTTGTATGGGCTTCTGTTAGAATGGTTGATGTTGTGTTTTTTGGCAACTTCTTGTGTAGTTGGAAGAGGATCAGCTTCAATGATCTTCTCAACTGGTTGTCGTCAACTTCCAGTGGCAGCCACTGTGCTCCTCATCTTCAAGGCTCTCATCTCCTTTGCAAACTTCCCGAATCACCACTGCACTGTGTGTTTCTTAGCATTGAAATCCACCTGCCTATGCAGGAGACATGGGTTTGATCCTTGGGTTGGGAAGATCTCCTGGAGAAGGAAATGTCAACTCGCTCCAGTATTCTTGCCTGAGAAATCCCATGGACAGAAAAGCCTGGTGGACTGTAGTCTATGGGTCATAAAGAATCAGACACAACTGAAGTGACTTAGCAAGTGGGCTTCTGGGATGGAGATGCTGATGGCCTGGGTTGAAGTCCAGCTATTCCAGGTTTGGGGTCTGATTTGTGGTTTATTCTCTGGGCTACTCCTTTTTGCTTTGGCTGCTAGGAAGCTCTGAGTGACACATGGTGTCTAACCCTTGATGCAGTGACCCTGTCCATACTCCTTTCCTTCGGATTTCCTCAGACACTCATTGTATCTTGTCGGGCATGTGTTTATGTAATGGCCACACATCCTTTGTGGAGTGAGAGAGGCATTAATATAAACAAGGTGATGGCTATTCTTCCCCATCCCCATGTACATCTCTGGGGATCTTTGTCTTTATCTTCAAACCAGCCCAGAAGCTTGGGGAGACCTGGCCAATTCTTTCCCCTTTGTGCCAATAATGCCTTCAGGACAGTCAGCTTTCCTGGGGCCACGTGGTTCTGGCCGTTCTGCTCCCATCTGGCGTCCGTGGGCGGAGGAAAGAAGGGAGAGGATGTAACATGGAATAAACCTCCTCTGGGGAGAGAAGGACTGTCTGCAACCTGCACGCCTGGAGCATGGAGCTGGGGATCTGCGACCAGTCCTTGGACTGCCCTGACTCACTCCCTGACCCAAAAGTCCTGGGCCCCTCCTGGATATTCAGCCCTGGGGTCTTAGGTGAACACAAGAGGTGAAGACAAGGAGGATGGCCTTGGCTTAGGAGCCTGGCTGGTTCCTTGGGTCTGCGGGCAGAAGTTCTTGAACAAGACACCCCTGGACTGTCTGTCCACATGGGATTGCTTTGTGGAGCCAGTCCCGGGTATATATTTAACATTTGATTAAAAACCGCTGGAGAGGGACTTCCCTGGTGGTCCAGTGGTTAAGAACCCCATGCAGGGGGCATGGGTTCTATCCCTGGTCAGGGAACTAAAATTCCAAATCCCCCTTGGTGGTGGTTTGGTGGGGGGGAGGGTGCGGGGACAGCTAGAGAGAGAGTCGTTGGCTGGGACCATCTTAGTTTATGTCTCTTGTTGTGTTCCATCCATCCATCCATTTGGTTCCTGCTCTGGGCAATAAATTTGTATCATCACCCTAGAAGCAGTTTAGCAATATGAGAGAGGTTTCTGGAGTCAGACTGCCTGAGACCAGAATTGTGTTGCTCTGACAGCCTCAGTGTGCCCATCTGTAAAATGGATGTAATAACAGTCTCCACTTCATAGTTTTACTATGGGAATAAAATACCATAGCACCCAGTCCTGAACAAGCAGTGACTTTCACTCCATAAGAATTATTATATTGCTTATATAAATTATTACATGAAAATTTCTGCCGGAAGTCCCCCATGCTGGTGTGCCGTGTTAATCAGAGTGTCTACAGTTTCAAAACATAAATAATAGTACTTTACATGCATTGTAACATGCTATCAATAAACTGTGTATTTCATGTGGTTCTGTATGACTTCAGACTTCATGACCACGCTATGGTCACACAAAAACTTCCTCTCCACCCTCTCTCTCTCTCTCTCTCTCTCTCTCTCTCTCCCTCTCCCCCCTCCCCCAGGTTTGCTTCCCAGGGCACCGACCTCCCCTTAACCCAAGGTACCCTGGCACCCAGGAGCCAGACCTGGGTGAGAGAGAGGTATGGGGGATGGCCATTGTTTTCCAGATGTGGACACTGAGGCTCAGGGGGCTGAGTGGCTTGGGCTGCTGATAAGAAAAGCGCTTGGAAAGTCAAACCTTGGGGGTTTCTCTGGAGGCTGCTGGCCAGGGGACCAGTCACATGGGGCATCAGGCTGGGTCTGGTGATGACCAGCCCGCCCCAGGCCCTGGCCCCTCTGACTGCTGGTGACATCCTCTGGCCTGGTACTTGCTCATTCCAGCCCTACTCTTCTTGTGTCTTCAGGTCTCTCTGGGGTTTCTTGGTTCTGGAAGAACTCAGGCTCCCAGCTCCTTCTCACGGGGGCGAGAGGTGAATTAACCTGCTTGGTGTGCACTCGAACACGGGCTGGCATGCGATGGAAGATGAGAGTGTGCCCATTGCCTGGACCGCCCTCTTGAGCCCCAGGCTTTGGAGGATCACTGTGGTCCCCAGGGGAGGGGGGTCACCTCAGGCCCCCCAGGGTGTCGTGTGAGCTTGGTCACCACTGACCCCTCTCTGGGTTTTCTCCTTCCAGATGAAATGGACCAAACCCCCCCAGTGCGCTCCGAATATCTGGTCTCAGGGATTCGAACTCCCCCCGTGAGGAGGAATAGCAAGCTGGCCACCCTGGGCAGAATCTTCAAACCCTGGAAATGGAGGAAAAAGAAAAACGAAAAACTGAAGCAGACCACGTCAGGTGAGTATGGGTGTAGGAGACAGGTTGGGGGGTAGGCAGGGTTGGGGTGGAGGCCCAATGTCACTGTCAGCTCGCTTTCTTTTGCAGATGTTGGGAGGGGTGGGTTGTGCTCTGTGGGCCCTATGACAGGAGCTGTTCCGCCTCCTGCAGGTCCCTTCCTCCTCTGGTCCCTCCAGGTCCCTGGCTGGGGCTGTGGCATCAGCAGCAGGCACACCCGTAGCCCATGCACCACCCAGACTCCAAGGGGCACACGTGACCCCCTTGACCTAGTTACGAATGCAGACTCGGGGTTGGTGCAGGGCCAGTCTGGTGCGAGACCCAGCTGGTAACCATCTCTCCTGACTGACCACACCTGAGCATGAAACACCCTCCCTTCCGCACCTGGAAACTCACTTTGATAACCCGGGGCCTGGAGACAACCACCGACCCCAAGAGTCCCCCCAGTGATTCAGATGGTGAGGGCCATCAGTTTAGCTGCGATGCCTCAAGGCTCCTGCCGAAGAAGGCCTCCACTTGCCAGCTCCTAAGCTCTTCCTGAAGAGACTTCATATCTGGGCATTCCACCCACTGAAGGTTCTAGAAGCCCCCCTCAGTCACCTTCAGCTCTGTGGGAAGTTGGCTAACAGGAGGTTGTACCTCTGCCCCTGCCCCGGCCGTGAGCCAGACCCACGGGGTGGATTTGGTGACAGTGACACAACTGTCAGGGTAAAAGCGACACGTCATGGTAACCAACTAAATGCTCAGAACCACCCCGTCGCCCGCGCTCCTGCCATACCAGGACAGGAAGTGGGATGAGACGGGCAGCCGCCTCCAGGGCCGAGCAGTGGTGGGTCGTGGGGCAGCCGGGTTCAGGTCTGGCTCCTGGGTGCCAGGGTACCTTGGGTTAAGGGGAGGTCGGTGCCCTGGGAAGCAAACCGGGGGGAGAGGTGGGGAGGGGGGGGGGGAGAGAGAGAGAGAGAGAGAGAGAGAGAGAGAGAGAGAGAGAGAGAGTCTCAGCTCCCACAGGCCCTGTTAGCTGCGGCTGGAAACAATTAGCGAGGGAGGCGCTGGCGTGGAATTAGTCCTGGGCCCCAGGGATCTGCCTGAGAAGTGCCCTTCTCGGGCTGCTGCCTCTGGCGGTCCCTGGGGGTCCCAGCCTTGAAGTGGCGCAGACTCCAGCGCTCAGAGCACGGCAGAGGCAAAGCCACTTGTGAGGAGCGGGGGGCTCCTAATAGCAGCAGCGAGTCTTCCATTCACACTTTGTGTTTCACAAGGATATGTTTCTAACTGCCCGAGAATTTGATTGACAAGCTCTCCTCATCAAGAATGAAAGCAGAATACTGATATTCAATGAATCTGATGCAGCTTCATATGCCAGAGAGCTAGGGAGGGGGACTAGACCCTGCCTGCTTGAAGCTTTCCTCCAAGGGGGTAGTCGGGAGACAGATAGACAAACAAGGGAATGAGCACGTGACAGCCAGGATCTTGGTGCAGGCGCTGGGGAGCAGGTGGGTGGGGTGGGCATGGCCTTGGGATGGGTGGCCTGAGAAGACCCAGGTGAGGGGGTGACACTGAGCCAAGGTGTAATTGACCCCTGGAGAAAAGCAAGGAAGAGCATCGCAGCTGTGAGAATAGCCGTGCAGGTGCGCCAGGTTGGGCATCAGTGAAAGGCTCGGGGGCTGGAATAGGGTGATCTCTGTGACCCCAGAGAGCCCTGGTGCTCTCTGAGCTGTGGGATAGGAGGGTGGGCTGTGTGCTCTTGGGACCTTGTGCTCCTGGTTCGCTTGGCACTGGGCTTCAGGAGGTGACCTGTGAGCTTATCAGAGCGCTGCGGGGACCCTGCCAGGGCACTGAGGGTCTCCAGGTGAACACCTGCAGCAGCCCCACCTTCAGGCAGGCATCCCCAGCACTGGGTCCTTTATCAAGCATTTGGAATTCTGCAGACAGCACTGCATCTTATTTATTTATTCTAAACCATCCTTTCCCCCCAAAGTGTGGGATGTTATTTACTTCAGCGTATCAAATCCTTGATTTCACAGGCATCCTTGGCCAGGATGAGATGAAGTAAAAATAAAGATGATTTAAAGGGAAAAACAAAGCAAACTGTAGTTTGGCCAGAGTGGGGATTGGGCAACACCATGAAGGTGGCTCTCAAAGCCTGAAGTCTGGAAGTGGCATTGCAGCCTGTACCTGCTGGGGGTGAGTGTCCCTGAGATACGGACACTGCCCCTGGCTCTGCCTCTTACATCAGGAGGACTCACAGACAGTACGCGTAATGCCCTGCACCCAGGCCAGCCTCCCGTAAGCACCTCTCAGTGCTGGTCGGACGACAGGGTCCCTCAGTTCAGAGACTCCACTCTGGTTCTGCTCGCCTCTGTTTTTGGGCTGGACAGCAGCCTTTTTGCTTGTCCCTCCCAAAGCCAGAGTTCCACGAGGCTTCCCTGATGGCTCAGACCATAAAGAATCTGCCTGCAGTGCAGGAGACCTGGGTCCCATCCCTGGGTCAGGAAGATCCCCTGGAGAAGGAAATGGCAACCCAATTACTCAGTTTTATCCACACTTCTGGCACCTGGAAATTGGCTTGGAAATTAAGTTCCCTTTGCCCCAAATGTCTCTTTGCTGATACATTTGGGGTTTTCCTAGTCATCCCTGAGTCAACGCCCTCAGGAAGGCCACCGGAGTTCCCTGGATGCCCTGTCCTGGGCTGTCTGGTTCTGGTTGATGCCACTGGCCTGCTTGTAATAGATGTGAGTCCTCTGTGCCAAAGTGCTGGCCCACAGGCAGAGCTCATGCCTCTCTTGCTCCCCCATGCCTACACAGAGTAGGTGCTCAGAAAATATTTTTGAATAAATTCAGTGACTCCTTTGTCATCATCTGTTTGTCATCGGCCACTGGACTTTAAGCTTCACTGGTTGGATGGCAGTTCCATTCCCCATTGTAACCTACATCGGGCAGAACACTCACATGTGTGGGGGACTCAGGGCCCTCTGTGACCCAGGCTCATAGCTGGCACTTTGCATCTTTTAAAGAGAGGGTCTGAGAAATGATGTGGGTTTGTGTTTGGGAATTGCATTCTACTGTAGGCAAATTGGTTTCTGGGCAGTTAGGGGGAAAAGGAGCTCATCAAGCAAGTGAGCTTGGCCCCTGGGAGGGGAGAGGTGGAGCGGGGGCAAGTTGGAGTGCTTTGCTCTGGGAGGAGGGCCAAAGGGCTATTCTGAAGAAGAAATTGACAAGGGCCCTTCTGCACATTAGAATCAGTGGAGGGGAATAGGGGCCAGCCCGCCTCCTTCCTATTTGACTGGCACAGTCTTTGAAAGGGTGAACCTGGGATTCACTGGAGGAGCCTCCAGTGGGGCAGTTGTGCAGAAGGCTGATCTGTGAACAGACAAAGGGCAGCCAAGATGTATAAAACCACAGACATGCACCCCAGAGCATCGAGGGCAGAGAGGGAACAGGGCCCTGGGTTGGTAAGTGAAGGCGAATACGGCCAAGGAACAGCCAGTGAGAACTTAGAGGGCGGTGTTTGGGGCATCGCTTCTCAGATGAGCCAGGAAACCACTGCCTTAAACAGAATTCATTCGCCTCCCCAAGGCCCGGCTTTCCCGTACACGATCAGCACACTGCTTGGTAAGGGAGCTTGGGTTCCTGACCGCACCCCTGCCTGGTAGCCCCCTGACCCACGGTCACCTGTTGCTTTACTGCTCTCTTCCCGAACTGGAGGTGGCCTTGGCCGAGGCTCCAGGTGGGGCCTGAGATGCGCAGCCTGGGACTCACCTGATGTTTGTATTTCGTGCAGCCTTGGAGAAGAAGATGGCCGGCAGGCAGGGCCGGGAGGACCTCATCAAGAAGGGGCTGCTGGAGATGATGGAGCAAGGTAAGTGGGGCTGGGCAAGGCTGGGCCCGGGAACACAGAGCTGGGGGTCTCATGAGGGCCCAGCAAGTCCCTCAGGGTGGAGTGTCCCAGGAGTCTGTTGTCCGGATATGGCGGCTGCACTGGATTCTCTGTGGTTAGAGAAGTTTTCCAAGTCAGGACCCATGGCTCAGCCCCTGCCCCTGAGGACCCCTCTGTGAGTGTAGGAGTCAACCACTCCCGGGGCTTGAGCTGAGCGCACCCACTTGCCCTGGGGAACGAGGGGTTGCTTCCCACCCCAGCCAGGTGTGGATGGAGTTAGTGGTTTGTCCCGATTCCTCTGGAGTTGTAGCGGTGACTTTTGTTTCTTCACATTTGTAGTTTAATCCTTGATTTGTTGAGTCTTCGTTCCCCACGACGACTTAGAACTGCAGCTGCCATTTCTTAAGTGTCGACTGTACACCCACTGCTATGCTGGGTTCACCTTCATCCTTTGGTCCTCGCAGCATCCTCGGGACTGGGTGTGGTGGTACCCCTGTCTCCAGATGAGGAACGGAAGTACCTGGGAGGTGGCTGCCCTGGGTCATGCAGCCAGAGGCAGGGCCCCGATACTGTTCAGTCTCTGATCCAGAGACAGTACTCAGCATGGCATCTGTGTGGTTGCCTGTGTTTGCGTCTTTGAGAAACACCTGGTTTTATCACCATCACAACTAATTTACAGAATGCTTGATTTTCCCTATCTTCCTCCTTTGGTGATAGTGTGAGGCATAGGACTTGGATTCTGACCTTAAGCTTCTTGCTTTCTAGTTCCCTGAAGCTTGGCGAGAGTAGGAAAAGGGGGTCTCAGAAAACCTCACTGCTGTTTACCAGTGTCTCTGGAGCTGAACCAAGTTCTTGCCCCCTTGATTGAAAGAATTCAGCCTCACGGAGCTAGATCCCCCAAGGACACGTGACTAAATGGAATTCCTATCTCCATAAGATATTAAGATATATACTAAGATAAGACACTAAGATATTCCTAGTGTCTTGGTAATTTGGCCCAGGCATCAGGAAATAGGAAGGGAGCCCATGGAGTCAGTGAACCCAGATTATTAGATGGTCTGCTTCAGGCAGGCTCCTCATATCCTCTCTCTTCTTTGGATTTAAGAAGAAAAGTAGTTTGATGATACTGTTTTCAGGGAAAACTGCATGGGAAATTAGTGCTAAAAATCCAACTTTGCCTGGTACAAGAAAAAAGGGGGGGGTTGGTATCAAATCCTGGGACTTTCAGATGCTAAACGGTCTAGTCTGTGTCTCAGATTTAGGAGAATGTCATTGCCGAGATGGGAATCTGGACTGTTTTAAATTTATTGTTGTTCAGTTGTACAGTCGTGTCCGACTCTTTGTGACCCCGTGGACTGTAGCCCTCCAGTCTCCTCTGTCCATGGGATTCTCCAAGCAAGAATACTGGAGTGGGTTTCCGTGTTCTCCTCCTGGGGATCTTCCCAGCCCAGAGATTGAACCCGGGTCTCCGTGCATTAGCGGGAGGATGCTTTACTGTTCAAGCTACCGGAGAGCCCGACAGTCTGGTGGGGAACAAAGATTGGGTAATCCCACAGGTCAGCATACAGTCACAGCTGAGCTGAGTGTGCTGAAGGAGAGGCACGGAGCTCATGGAGAACGTGAGCGGGGCTGATGCTGGAGGGGCCAAAGGTGGCGGGAGTCAACAGGCTGCTTCTCGAACTTGCTACAATTAGGGTCACCTGGGAGCCCTGCTGGCCAAGGCGCTGGGGGCGGGGCTTAGGCGCCCTGCTTTATAAACCTCCCCAGCTGGCTCTAATGTTGGTGCTGCCAAGGGTGAGACGCAAGAGCAATAGGGAATCGGGTAGCGTCTTCCAGCCCCATGGAGCAGCCCGTGCAGGACCCCACAGGGGAAGGGAGCAGGCACCTCAAGAAGGAGCTGCTGAGAGAAGGTGGGTGGGGAAGTGGGGAGGTCAGGAATGGGGAAAGGGAGAGAGTCTGGCATCTCACAGGGCCTAGCGCCCTCCTGCCTCTTCCTTCAACGTGGACAGAGGCAAGAGAACAAGACTCCCCAGGAAGCGGCTGGGTGACAGGCTCCTCCGGGGCCACGGGGGCCCAGGAAGCCACAGGGAGAGTGGGCAGAGTCTGGGGTGAGCCTGCTGGGGTGCTGCTGGGGGGCATTGCTGGTTGGGGGCGTGTCACTGGTTGGGGGTGTGTGTGAGAAGTCGGGCAGTAAGGGTTGCCCCAGGAAGGGACCCGGGTCAGGGAGAGGGGGCAGGGATGTGGGCTGAGTACCCACTCGTACCCCTTATACTCTGTGCTGACTGTGTAATGAACACACAGTGATGAGAGGAGACCTGAGGATGTTTGGCTGCAGCCTCCTGGGGTAAATGCCTGTTGGGCCAATTGTTTCAGTCCTGCGCTTGTTCAGAAAATGCCTGTACCCACTGCAGGTGAGGTCCAGCTCTTGGTCAGGCCTGGTCTGTCCCTAATTTGTCCTGCAGCTGGGACAGCATGGTTCCTGCTGGATGGATAAGAATCTGTGGCCTTGCGCGTTGAACCATCCACCTCCCACACAATTCAGAGATGGCCTTCCCCACCCCACCCGCCCACCTGGGCTGGTAGTAGCCAGGAGCTTTGTAGCCAGAAGTGCCCCCTGTGGCCAGCCGCCCCCACCCCAGCCTGGACTTCACACTGGGGGGTACCTGCGACATCAGGTGAGCCTGTGATAGTGACCCAGGGGCCCCGAGTGGCTGGAGTCCTTCACAGCCCCGGGAACTTGTACTGGGACCCCCTTGGCCAGGCAAACCCAGGAAGGGCCTCTGCCCTGCACAGGTGTGCACTCACGTGTACATGGACGTGCCGCCAGCTCCAGAGTTTGCCCACAAGGCAATTGGATCACGGCAGCATGAGCTGGCTGTCGACGGGCCTGCAGGGGTTGCCTGTGCATCCCCGAGACGAGCCTATGTCCAGCGAGTGGGTTTGCCCTCCCCGCTCCTCGTGAGGGGGGTGGTGTGTTATTTTGTGATACTGTGAACTCATGCTTTGTATGAACCCCTCTGAGCTCGCCTTGGTTCCTGAAGCTCTAAGAAGCTGCCGGATCCAGGAAGGACCCTGTTGGCATTGCTAGGAGACTCGTGAGATGGGACCGGGTCCGCCTGGGTGAGGAGCTGACCTTTCCCTCACTCTGCCTTCACTGCTTTGGCTGGTGACGTGTCTGTGTCAGGCAAGGGCTGGCCGGCATCCTGGCCCCACACGGGGTTCCCTGGTCCAAGCATATTGAGTAAGGACAGGAGTACCCCCACTTCTCTGTCCAGTTGCTCTGTCTGCTCCTGAGTGACATTCCCCGATCTCCTGTGCATCCTCTTGGCTTTGTCTTAAATAATTTAAGGAGTTTCATTCTGCATCAGTGGTCTGAGAAGGAGGTGGTGGTTACTGCTGTGCTGTGTTCAAGTGACCCGAGAGACCACGAGGTCCTTCTCCTTGGGGCAGTTGGCAGTGTCAAGTCAGGTCTGGCAGGAACGCCGGGGGCTGTGTGTGTGCATGCATGCGTGTGCTTGCACGGTGTGTGTTGCATGTTTGTGGTGTGTCCCCTCTCTCCATGGTTGCTCTGTGAATGACCCCGGCTCGTGCTCCTCTCTGCTGCCCTTGGAAGGGCCTGGCGGGGACAGAGCACCGACGTACAGTGAGGGGAGCAGGGGACCAGCTGCCCGCAGCTTCCCCACCCCCCAGCGTTGCTTAGCAACGACCCTGCCACCCGGGCTATTTTGAGAACTGTAACTTTTCATTGAACATGATTATGAGCCGGAGCTCTGAGCACAGCCCAAAAGAGTCATGCAAGCCTGCTAAGCCATAGAAGCAGGTGGAGGAACCCCAGAACCGTGTGTTGGGGTGCAGCATTTCTTGAGCCCTGTGGAGGGTGGGGACCTTTGGGTCTCTTTCAGGTTCAGCGTTCTGACCATTTTATTGATGAGGATGGAGATACCTTTATTATTAGCAGGGATCATCACCAGTGGCAAATGAGCCACAGCTTCTAAAATTTGGGGTCCCCATCTATAAAGGACCTTAAGGGGTGGGGGGCTATGATGCTCAGGTAAGCTGGTGCCAGCAGAGCGCCTACAGCCCCGCAAAGCCTCAGTCAGTGCTGGCTGTCACCTGTAACCAATGGACAGGTAAGCTGGTAGCAGGGACTGTCACAGCTGTGGGTCAGGTGTGTGTACACTAGTCATGAGAGAGGGTCCGAGATGCTGTAGTTCTGAGCTTGGTGACCTCTAATTGTGTCCACTGGGCAGGTTCTCTTGGCTTGTGTCTTGGTCTTTTCCTGGGGTGGAGTTGGTTGACTGCTGGTCAGATCTGGCTGATGATCTGTTTTTGTAAAGCCCCTTGAGCTTAGAATGGTTTTAAACTTAAAGGATTTTTGTAAAAATAAAAAAGGAGTATGGAGCATGGATCTTGTGGCCTGTGGCCCAGAGAGTCTAAAATACAAATACTGGCCGCTTCTCTTTTCTGGGGAAGGGTCACCAGTACCTGGTCTGGATCCTGCCCCCAGCCGGGTGACGTGGCTGCACAGATGGCATCTTATGGGCCCCAGATCTTCAGACTTCTGTCTTTTCTGCCCTCTCCACCCACCTCCCCCGAGGGGACATGCAGCAGAGGGAACATGAACAACAGTGATGACAAGCGTATGTCCCTCCAGGGTCTCGTCACAGACCCGGCCTGGGTTGGGGAGGGCTCTGTTCAGGGAGCCTGTTGATAGCACGTGGGCAGGGGGGCCCAGGCCAAGTGGTCAGACCATCGCCCTTGTCATCCTCTCCCTCGTCCCCTTCAACAACAGCAATGAGGGTAACGAAAGCCTGTGCATGGTGTCTGCTTTATGTCAGACTCTTTATAGACAGTACTTCACTGAATCCTTGCACTGACTTCTCTGAAGCAAGGAGTTATTAGCCCCATTCTACAGAAGTGGAAGTTGGGGGCTGGAGCCGTTTGCTGCCTGGGCACAGGAACTAGGGGCAGTGGAGAGGGAAACCTTATGCTTTTTGTCCCACTGGGACACCTGGGGAATGGAAGGGGCACTGCCATCTGACAGCAGGTAAGAATTGGGACTGACGTGGGCAGCGGACCTCTGGCTCTGAAATCAACCTCTCCTCCCCTCTACCCACCTGCGTGTTCTCCTAGCCAGGCTGCCCCACCCCTCCCCGCACTGTGCTGAGCAGGCCAGCCATGTGGATGTGCACAGATTACACTGACACCCAGCCCCATGGTGGCCTGGATGAACCAGCTCTAGGGATTAGGTTGTGCAGGGGGCCGTGTGGGTGCTGCGAGCCCAGAGCTAGGAGCTGCATATCAGAGCTGACCATGATTGACTGGCTGAGCCTCCAGCCTGGACCTGTGCTGTGTGGTTCTTATACCTGGACCAGTCAGTCATTATGCTCCAGAGCATCAAGCCCCTCAACGCTGATATGACCCCATGGGGGCGATCAACCAGGCAAGGGCCAGACCCTTAAAGCCTCCAGCCACTGAGCCCCAAGCAAGGGGCGGTGCTGATCCTTCTTGAGGTGTCCTGCTAGGAGTCTGGTATCCTGCGTCCTGGGATGGCCACTGTCTCGACCAAGGACTCCCTGATTCCTGCTCAGCCCTGGGCTGTGCCCTGTTTCTGGGCTGGTGATGCCATGTGTGGCTGCCCAGAGTTTAAGCCTCCTGTGGGAGGTGGGTAAGGATTGTCTTGTTAACCTCCTGATTTCCGGGGTTGGCACAATGTCAGATCTGACATATGAGAAGCATTTGTGTGTTGGGGACCAAATGGTGGGAAGTGGGTGCTGAAATGGAAGGTTATTTATAGCCACAATGGTACAACCTAGCACCTTGGGGATGGACAGCAATCAGCGCTTGTCATCACCTGTGTGGGTGGCCTTGGCTGATGGGACAGGGACACCACAGAGGCTCAGATGTGGGTTGGAAGTGGTACAGGCAGAGGCCGGGGCAGGTGTGCTGTGATGCTTGGTGCTGCCCTAGGAAGACAGTGGAGATGGAGAAGAATTCCCAGGGTGTGTGGGATCAATGCAGGGTACCACCCCAGCCTGGGATGGCGTTCTTCCAGGAAGTCACCTTGTATGAATGCGAGCCGGTAGGAAGGGAGTCAGGCTCGGCTGACAGCTGACATTCTTGCAGATGCTGAGAACAAAGCATGCAGTCCCGACGGAGAGCCCCGTGCTGCACAGAGCGAACCCTCCACACCCCGGCAGGAGCCGCTGACTTCAGAGGAAGCGCCGCCGGGAAGCCCTTTGGCCACAGGGACAGACCAGGCCTCCCCAGATGAGCCGCTGGCCTCGGATAACCATGCAGACGATGCAGGTATTGACTGGACGCTGGGGTTGAGCTGCTCTGGGGATGACTGTTGACCTGGGTAGGATGAGGGTCCTGGCCTGCGCTGGGCAGCAGCCTTGGTGGAAGGCTGTCCTTAGAGGCAGCAGGGCTGGTTCATTCCTTTGAGGTGTGGTCAGCGTATCAGCAGCTACTGATCTCTATCGTTACGCTGGTGACCAGAAGAGCCAACGCGCTTGGCTGCTTGTGTGCATGACGCCGTTCTAAGTGCGGTCACGTATGTTGGCACGTGGAACCCTGGAAGAACACCCAGATGACTGATGCTGTCGCCCCCTTCCACTTGTTGATGAGAAGGGGGTGCACAGGTAACTCATCCAAGGGTTGTTTTGTTTTAGTTGCTCAGTCGTGTCTGACTCTTTGTGACCCTGTGGACTATAGCGCGCCAGACTCCTCTATCCATGGACTTCTCCAGGCAAGAGTACTAGAATGGGTTGCCATTTCCTACTCCAGGGGATCTTTCCTACCCGGGGATCAAGCCCATGTCTCCTGCACTGCAGGCAGATTCTTTACCTTTGAGCCACCAGGGAAGCTCCAAGGGGATAGAACTAGAAACTTGAGAGCAATGTCTTTGACATCAGCCTGACCTGGGTTTGAGATGTGACTGAATTCCTCACCAAGCTGTGTGGCTGTGGACAAGTCATTTATCCTCTCTGAACCTGTGTTGCCAACCATAGATGGGGGTCATGTGGCACACACTTCTTGGGGTTGCTAAAGTGAAACCACTCGGCTCAGTTGTCGCTCACACTGAGCGCTCACCCAGCGTTTGCTGCCGCTGCCAGGGGTTATCATCGTCACCTTTATCGTCATCATCACTTTTGTCGTCGTCATTGTGGTGGCGCTAGTGGTAAAGAATCCGCCTGCCGATGCAGAAGACGTAAGAGATGTGGGTTCAGCCCCTGAGTTGGGAAGATCCCCTGGAGAAAGGAATGGCAACCCACTCCACTATTCTTGCCTGGAGAGCCCCGTGGACAGAGGAACCTGGTGGGCTACAGTCCATGGGGTCACAAAGAGACACAGCCGAGCACACACATACATTATGGAAAAGCAGCCCTTTGGGAGACGGTGATGCAGTAACTCCTGGTTGTTGGGTTGCTTGCCAACGCCCCCCAGAAGCCCTGACACGAACAGCGCACGTGTTTGGGGGTGTGGGTGCACCTGAGTTTTGCTTTGAATGGGGACTCCCCTGGGTCTCTGGCAGCCCTGTAGGTCACAAACCTTGCACCGAGAACACGGACCAGGACTGCAGCTCCAGTCTCTTCTGGAAGCCTGACCTTGAGCAAAGCCCCATTCAATGAGTGGATTGAAATCTAATGCAGAGACCTGAAACTCGCCACTTCCAACATTGCCTGGGCTTAAAACTCGGGAGCATTCGCAAAAATCTACGCGTGTAGCTAGCTGCTTTTCAGCCATCAAAGTCCACGCCCCCTGGACCCTTGTTCCCACACAGTCACTGTGGCTGGGAGCTGAGAAGATTGGATTCAGTGATTTGGGTTGGCTTTGGGCTTTTGTGTTTGGGGTGATTCCTGGTTTTGTGTGGATGGTGTGGCATCAGCCATAGAACATTCTCCAAAAACCCCAGGAGGACCCGTTGTTTTGATGTTAGGTGGGACAGGATTCTGTGGGACTGGGGCTGAGCGCTGGTGTTCCAGAAGTACACGAATTTAGAGGAAAAGTGGCATTCAGTGAGCATGTTCTCTGTGTGCTGGATTATCTTAGCCCCATTTTTAAAAATTTTATTTTATTTTTGGTTGCGCTGAGTCTTCATGTCTGTATTCAGGTTTTTCTCTGTTTGTGGTGAGTCGGGGCTACTCTCCAGTTGCAGTGCTGGGGCTTCTCCTTGCAGCGGCTTCTCATTGCAGAGGCTCCAGGGTTCACGGCTCAGTAGTTGGGGTGCACAGGCTTAGTTGCCCTGCGACATGTGAGCTCTCAGGTCCCTGACCAGGGGTCGAACCTGCATCCTCTGCATTACAAGGAGAATCTTTTCTCATTTTACTACCAGGGAAGGCCCCCATTTTGTAAAAATTAAATTTACTTATTTTTAATCGAAGGATAACTGCTTTACAATATTGTGTTGGTTTCTGCCAAACACCAGCCTGAGTCAGCTGTAGGGAAGTCCCCCATTTTTTTAAGATGGACCAGAGAGATTAAGTCACTTCCCTGAGGCCGCAGAGCCTTCACATCAGTGGTGAAGCTGGGATTTGATTCGCAGACATGCTCTTAACATTCGACAGCCCCAACTATAGCCAGACTTTGCTGTGCTTCTGGCATGTTCTGGAATGTGGGTGGTTCTGTCATCTAGAAGAGGGTCAGCAGATTGCTGGCTACAGGTCAGACCCAGCCTGCCTTTGTCTGTACAATCAGCTCGTGGGCTGGCACCGTGAACCTGGGGACCAGGCAGAGACAGCACCCTCCCTGTACCCAACACCAGCCTCTCAGCAGGTGTCCGTACGTCACCGATGTGCACTGCTTGGCCCGAGCTGTAGAACCTCTTTTCTGGGAGTTGGCCAGTCTCCTCGCCCATGTCCAAGCATGCTGGGTGTCACTGGGGTTCGGTGAAACTGACCACGGCAGGTGTCCCCCCAGCCCACCCAGTCCTCCTCTCAGACTGGTCTGTCTCAGTCTCAGATCGTCTCTGGTGGGTGATAACAGGTTATAAAGCAAGCCCCCCGAACCACCAGTATGTCCCAGGCAGGACTTTGGCTTGTAGCTCAGTGGGTGAGCAGCGACCTCTGCTGGTCAGGGCAGGAAGGGACACCCTGAGGGTGGAATTCCAAATGCGGCGAACATGCAAAGCTGACGTCTGCTTTTACATTAAAAAAAAAAAAAAAAAAGTTCAACACAGTACTTGAGATGTTAATGTTTCAGGGTCACAGTATTCTGGAATACAGTGGTAGCTACACGTTCACACGGGGTGCGAAGGAAGATGCTGATTTAGAGAGGAGGTGCTGAGATACCAGTTCCCCAGACTAGGACCCTTCAGACTGGTTGGGGTGTGAGGGCTCAATGTGTGATGAGTTTTGAGGAGAGAATCACAGGAGGTTAGGGGTGCAAGTGCCTGGTGTGTTGAGTCCCAGATCCCTAAGAGCACATTGGGGGACCCACATTCCACCTTGGGCTGGTGGGGTGAGGAGACCTCCACAGGTCTGCTGGAAGCTTACCCTGAGATCTCTCTGGTTGAAGGGCTGTGGCCACTGATTCCCAGAAATCCAGAGCCACCCTGTCCACTAGCTTCGTGGTGATTTATATTAATTTAAACCAAAAACAATTTAAAAATCCAGCTCTCCTGTTCCATCAGCCACTGGTCAGGTGCTCACTGGCCAGCGTGGCTGCTGTAACAGAGAAAGCAGAAGCATTTCCATCATCTGAGAAAGGTCTACTGGGCAACACTGAGGTGACAGGTGGCCCCACATCCACTTGGGTGGGCGGCCAGGGGAGTTTGCTCTTTGTGTCCGCCAGCAGAGTTTTCTGCACCAACAGAGACCTTATAAGCTGTAAAGCTGAGCCCTTTACAGAGAAGTTTACTGCCCCTATTTTAGACAATAGATTTGGGCCATGATATGAAAGTGTTAGTCACTCAGTCTTGTCCAACTCTTTGCAACCCTATGTACTGTAGCCCTGTAACCCACCAGGCTCCTCTGTCTATGGGATTCTCCAGGCAAGAATACTGGAATGGGTTGCCTTTCCTGAGACCTTATAACCTGCAAAGCCAAAGCCCTTTATACAACAGTTTGCCACCCTTTTGTTTAGAGACTGGATTTGGAGCATCGTGGGCTGGAGAACAGGAGCTTGAAGGCCACTGCTGAGGCCCAGGCAGAAGCTGGAGTGGCTGGCACTGAGAGGACTATTTCTGAGACCTATTTTGGAAGTAGTGTGCCCAGGATGTGTTCATGAATTGGATGGTGAGGAGGACAGAAGAGGGATGGAGCATTGTGTCTAGTCTGGCTGGACAGCTGGGGGCTGGGGGACCATGAACTGAGTCTGGTGAAGGTGGGCTTCTGTCTCGATCAGTGTCATTGTCCACAGCTCCTAGGAGGGTGCCTCGGCAAAGACACTTGTGAGATGGATGGATGGATAAGTGAGAGAGAAGAGGGAGTTGCGGGGGGTGGTTTCTCCTGGGAAATCAGGAGATGGGTTTGCCTGTGTTTCATTTTGATGTTGACCTCCAGACACAGGTGTCACAGTGGCTAATAATGGATGAGTCTGGAGCGCTGGGAAAGGGTCAAGGGTCGACAGAGATGGGATGGATTCTGAAGCCAGAGGACTGGAGGAGAGAATTAGAAGAGAGAGTGAGTTAAGGAGAAGAGGACTGAGGGCTTAGGGCTGGGGCAGTCTGGAGGAGCCTGAGAGGGGGTGAGCAGGTGAGGCCAGTGCGGCAGGAGGGCACCAGGGGACATGGTGTCCAGGAGCCACAGAGGTGGGAGGACTGTGCTGAGACAGCCAAGTGGACCTGTTCTGGCCAACAAGGGTGTGGGGACCCTGACCCTGGGCTGCTCTGTCTCCTTGCTAACCTTTCTCTTGGTGACCCTCCCAAGGGGTCACCTTGGGGTCACCTTGTCCATACTTCAGGTCTCAGTGAGGAGACCAAGGCCCAGAGGGAGAAACTGGCCCATTGGAGTTTCCGTGGTGACAGGACCCAGGGGACTTAATATCAAACAGCTGTGGGTCTTGAGGGGCCGCCCTCTCCATAAGACCCCACAGAGCATCTCCGCGGAAGTCTGAGTAGTGTCTGCCTCAAGCAGGGCCCCTCAGCCTTGGGCATCCCTCTGGAGGGGACACTGGGCAGCGTCTGGAAACAGTCTGGTTGTCTCACAGCATCTGGTGGATGGAGTCCATGGCTGCTGTTCCAAAATGTTTTTCTCCCTGGCAGAGTGGCTTGTAACTGTCCAAAGTGCTGAATAGCTTCTAACAACTGCTCTGTGATCTCATGGAAGTCTCCCTCCCTGCCTGGTGGTGGGCAGAAGCGGGTGTTTTATACCGATGAGGAAACTGAGGTTTAGCGATTGGAGACCAAGGTCACACTTCTTGAATAAGTCGATCACAACAGAGGAGAAGGATGGATGTGAGAGAGTTGGGGGCCTCAGGTCAGGCGAGTCATTCCTCTGTCACCTGTCTCCCCTGAAACCATGACATGGGGAGCATGCTGGGTGCTCAGAGGGTAGGAACCAAGCTTGGAACTAGTCCTTCAAGCTCATGCCAGCCCATCTGCTGGTGCTTCCATCTGCAAGCACGGCCGCTGAGGGCCTGGGCCAGGAGCATGGCCGCCCAGGGATCGGGGTCCACTGCCCTGCGCTGATTTACACAGACCAGGAGACCCAACACAGTCACAGGGCTGCTGCCCACGTGGAGAAAAGGGATGGTTCTCACTTGCCTCTGGCTCAACAGGAAACCACATGTCTGTTTTTACCCAGAAGCAGAAAATGTGTTTTCATATTTTTGCAAACCTTTTTCACTAAAACAATCAGAATTGTAGACTCTTCGAAGTAACAGGTAACAGTTCATAGGATATAACAATAGTCTTGAAGTCTAGGAGTCTTAAAAAAAATTCTATGAACAAATCATACTTTTGAGGACAGTTTTACTGAGTCAGTTGCAGTGTGGTGGATGACCCTAGAGCCTATTATACAGCGTGAAGTACAGTCAGAGAAAAACAAATATTATGTATTAATGTATGTGTGTGTATATACACACACACACAATCTAGAAAAACGGTACTGATGAGCCTATTTGCAGGGAAGGAATGGAGATGCAGAAGTAGAGAATGGAGTTGTGGACACAGCAGGGGAAGGAGGGGTGGGGCAAGTTGAGCAAGTAGCACTGACATGTGTACACTATGATGTGCAAAATAGACAAGCAGTGCTGAGTGTGCATGCGTGCCCAGTCACGTCCTGCTCTTTGCAACACCATGGACTGTAGTCTGCCAGTCTCCTCTCTCCATGGAATTCTCCAGGCAAGAATACTGGAGTGGGTTGCCATTTCCTCCTCCAGGGGATCTTCTCTGCCCAGGGATCCAACTCACATCTCCTGCATTGGCAGGCAGATTCTTTATTGCTGGACCGTTAGGGAAGCCCAGATAGCTAGTGGGAAGCTGCTGTATAACACAGGATGCCTGGCCTGGCTCTCTGTGATGACTTACAGGGGTGGGATGGTGGGGAAGGTAGGTTCAACAGGGAGGGGAGATATATATATATATATATATATATATATATATATATAAAAAATTGTGACTGAACCACATTGTTGTATGGCAGAAACCAAGACAACATTATAAAGCATTTTTCCTCCAATTAAAAAAAATTCAAGTTAAAAGCTAAATAAGGCAGATGTAATAATAATAAAACCATAGTGTTTTTGCGTGCATGTCCATACAGGACATAAAGTGAGGATGATGCTATAATGGCTGTTCTCAGTGATACAAACCTGACTGACACTCTGCAGTGAGTGGGAAGGGGACGTTTCTTTTCTCAGATCTTGATCATCAGGATTTGGGAGGCCCAGCCCTTCTGCGTCTCCATGAGCTTCACAAGGGAGAAGGTCTGGCCAGCGAGGCCTTCAGCTTCCAACGGGGACAATGCGAAAATGGAAACGGTGATGACAGTGGGGTGTATGGGATGTGCAGTGTCCCTTCTATAGTTTCAGAGATTTGTGAGGACAGGATCAGGTTTGCCTCAATCAGCACCATGGACAGCACCCCTCCCTGTTAGGAATACTCCCTGACTGATGGGTGAATCCTTCACAGAGACTTTGGGGCCAGCTTTGCAGAGGGAGTTAGGATCTTCTCTCATAGGTGGTTGCAAAGATGAAATTACAGGATGTGGGGCAATGCCTTGCCCAGGGCTTGGCACCTGGGATGTGGTCTGAGAGGGTAGGGAGGCTGGGGTCCCAAGGTGGGGATGGGAGGCTGCCTCTCTTCTTGTGTCAAGGGAGAAGGAATGGTATATTGGGGATGGTAGGTTTGTGTTTGAGCTCTCCTGCACCACTTGGTCTGATGACCTCAGCTTCCTCTGTAAAGCTGGAGGTAAGGCTGCAAGGGAGGGAGAGAGTAAGAAACTGTGGAGGTAGGCGAGACACAGAGAAGGTCTGAAGCTGAGTGACTGCAGGATGGAGCAGAGCCAAGGGCATAGAGGGAGGGGTCCTGAGATGCCAGGACTGGGGCTCCTGTGTCACCGTCTTTCTTCTATAGTGCTCCACAGTGACAGGAGCCAACAGATGGAGGCTGCATCCAGAGATGGGGGTTTTCCTAATTAGCTAAGTGGAAAGGAAGTGTGGCATAGGGCCTGAGGGGTGTTGGTGAGATGGTGGTTGAGGGATGGATGATGGAACTTGAGCTGGAGAAAGAGAAGGGGGAAAAGAGAGGGTTGATGGGTGGGGAGAAGGCACAGGGGTGGATAGGCAGTGCTCTCGGAGTGGGAGGAACCTGACCAGCCGCTGGAAGAAGAGGGGATCGGGGACGCTGGGCTGGCTGACCCTTCCTCAAAGCTAAATACCCTGCTTCTCTCTCACCACTCAGCTCAGGCTCGCCCAGGGCAGGGCTGTGGAAAACCGGGCACAGAAAATCAATAGCTCAGGGATTTGAGGGTCTGCAATGTGCTAGACATGCATCTCGTTGTTGCTTCTTGGTTAAACCTCACAGCGATCCTGGGAGGGACTCTGGCTGTTACTCCAGTGTCATCTGTGGTGAATGGAGACACAGGAGGTCAGTAACTCATCCAAGGGCACAGAGAAAGTGCAGGGCCAGCTCAGGTCTGATTCCAGAGCCTATGTTGGTGACCAGCAACCCCAGGTGAGGTAGGAGCCTCATGCCACCAGCTGAGGGGGAAAAGGGACAGAGTCACCCACACTCTTGAAGTTGTCTCCCTCTCCCTTCCTTCCCTCCTCTCTCTGCTTCTGATGTTTCTGCTGATTTTTGAGCTTCCTGGGAATGGTGTGTGTATGGGAAGTGACCCCTCTGTACTCTGTCCAATGATGACAAGCCCACCCAGCCAAAGCCCCCGCACTGTCTTCACGCCTGCCCCAGTCAGAGAAGCAGTGGTCTGTGTACTCTGTTTTTCCCTTGAACCAGCCAATATGTCGTCAGCGTCCAGAGAGGAAGAAGCAGACACCGCCGGCAGCCTCCCACCTAGCACAGATGAGCCCTCTCAAGCCTTAGCTGGGTCCGACTCCCTGGACAGTCCTCCCAGACCCCTGGAGAGATCCGTGGGCCAGCTCCCAAGCCCCCCGCTGCTGCCCACCCCACCGCCCAAGGCAGGCTCCAGAACCACAAGAAGTGTCACAGGTGGGTCTGCGAGCATCTACCCATCCACCCTCCGTCTTTCCTTCCTCTCATCCATCCATGCCTCCCACCGGTCCTGACTGGGCTCGCACTGTGGACTGGCTCTCACCCTTTGCTTCTGTGGGTGGGGCTCTGGGCAGGTCCTGGGGAGCAGAGCTGGAGGTGGGAGGGCAGCCCTTGTTGAGCTTGGTTGACAGGAGCAGGGGCTTGGGCTTCTTTAAGCAAACATGGGGCAATTGTCAAAGATTTATTCCAGAATCTGAAGGCAGGAGACGCAAGCACACCTTTCTATCTGGGTACTCAGGTGTCTGACTGCCCTCCTCTACTTCTGGGTCAGTGTCTGTCTCTTTCTTCTTACCTTCTCCCTCCCTCCCCTTTACCTCTGGCACCCCCTCTTCCACCTCCCTTCCCCTCCTTCTCTTTCGATCTCTCTGTTCCTTTCCTCCCTTCCCAACCCTGTCTCCCCTCCCTTTCTTTCTCTCTGTCTCACTTCTGATCTCTGCTCACCTCTGTGGGCGCTCCAACTGGCAAAGCAGGCCAGGAATCCACACCAGACTGCAGGGTGGTGGTCAGAGCTGGGAGCCCAGCTAAACAGAGGCCTCCCAGGGCATCTCCTTCTGTAGCTTTGGCCACCCTGGCTGAAAGATCCCAGGACATGGAGACATTGACTTTTCAAGTTTTGGTACATGTTGTCTCATCACTGCTGGAAACAGGAGACACTGCTGCTGTCAGGAAAAGCAGGCCCTTCAACAAAGAGCTGATTGTTTTTAAGAATAAATCCTTACACTGCCTCTGAGGGCAGTGGGCATGAAGATGACAGTGGACTGCAGAGCTCAGCAGCATTACTCTAATCCCTGACCGCCAGTGATAATATGACAACTCACCACTTGTCAGGAGCTGCCCAGCCCCAGGTACTCCCAGGAGCCCAGCCCTTGATCCCTGGACCAGCCCTTCTAGGGAGGGAACTCTGCCCTCAGCCCCAGATCCCAGTGTCTGCATACAGCAGGTGCTCAGCAAGTGCAGGTGACTGATCAAAGGAACAGTCAGGTGATGTGACCCCCTTATCTGCCTCCTGCCTCCTCCTGCATCTCTGGGAATGAGTCAGAGCGTTCAGTCCTTGGTTGACGTGGTCACACAGATGAAGTTTTGAGGCAAATAACACTGTCCTGTATTTTGTTACTATCTTCGCAGTAATCCCCATTCCATCCACTGAAACATAAATCAGTGGCTAAGGAAAATCCACTGGCTAAGGCACCATCCCCCCACTTTATTCTGGCTCCTGTGTAATTTGCTTAGAGACTTTCTTCCCACATTGTGCTTGGATGCGATCAGACCTCAGCCCATTTTGTCTCCCATGACCCCTCCACTCTCCCCATGTCTTAAATCGTGGGTCCTAGGGGCCTGTGGTCAGCTCCTCTGACTCCCACCTGCCCCTCAGGGCTGAGGAATCTGAACTCTGGATTAGGAGTGGGAGAGGACAGGAGGGTTACCTGCTGCGGACTTCTGCCTGGATCTCTTGTAGCTGAGTCTGCATTTTGGCGACTCTGCCTTAATTTCCTTTAGGGGCGCGATGTTTGCTTCAACATGTGGCCACTAGGCGGCAGCAGAGGAGGAGGAAGGGCAGAGGAGCCTGGTGGGAGATAGTCCATGGGGTCAGTCCCACCGAGTACACACACGCATGGCGTTTAACACTTTTAAAATATGTTGCCTATTTTTTAAACATATCAAAATATGTCTCAATATTAAACTGAATCACTTAGCTGTACACCTGAAATTAACACAATATTGTAAATCAACTACGTGTGAGTGTTCAGTTGCAAAGTCGTGTTCAACTCTTTTGCAACCCCGTGGACTGAAGCCCACCAGGCTCCTCTATCCATGGGATTTTCCAGGCAAGGATACTGGAGTGGGTTGCCATTTCCTTCTCCAGGAATCTTCCTGACCCAGGGATCGAACCTGCATCTCCTGCATTGGCAGGTGGATTCTTTACTGCTGAGCCACCAGGGAAGCCCGAATCAACTATACTTCAATTTATATAAAAAAAGAGAAGCATATTAAAATATGATTGGGAACAACCTGTGGGGCCCTGGGACTTGTCATCAGCCCAGATCTTGTCCCGAGGAGAATGGGAGAGCCATGATCAGAAGACTCCCACAAGGAGAGGTGCAGATTGGAGGCAGACGCGAATGGGTGATGGGGAAGCAAAGGGAGGCTATGGTGGTGGTCCAGGCTGAGCAATGGCTATAGAGCTTGGGGAGTTCTTCCAGCTTCTGCAAGAGGAAGTATGGCTTCAGGAGGTCAAGTTTGTCATAGAGAAATAGGAAGGGGGCTTTCCATGCTTGAGACCCTGCCAAGGGCCTGTGGGCACTGCCATCCATTCAGCTCAGGGGTCCCAAGGATGGAGGGGAACCGATCAGGGATGTACCCATCTCCGTCTTTGCAGGGAGGGAGCTGGGCACAGCATCTCAGATAGGATGCTAGTGAGTTCACCTGGCCTGGAGCCCTGCATCCTCTCTGCTCACAGGCTCCTGTGTTTCAGCAAAGCCCCTCATTTCTGACCCCAAAGACTTATCTTCTTACTGGTTCTTCTCATGCCCCAGGCCAGGCCACACTCTTTCAAGGCTCTGGCGGGAAAAGTACTGACTCTTCCCTCCGAGGACAGCTTTCCACGCCCACGGGGTCTCCTCATCTCACCACTGTCCACCGGCCTCTGCCCCCCAGCCGCGTCATTGAGGAGCTGCACAGAGCACTGGCCACCAAGCACCGCCAGGACAGGTGAGGCCCCTCCCCTGGCAGGGGGACCTGTGTGCCTGAACCCCCCATCCAAGGCCAGTCTCACTGGGGGCAGTCACAGGGGATGGGTCCAGGCTGGCCTCATAGCTCTGCTCTCACTATCCTGGAATTCTCAGTTGTTGAGCAAGGTGCTTCCTTTTTCAGTTTTGCACCGGGCTCTGCAGCTGGTTGGTAGCTGGTCTCAGTGGCCACATTCTGAGAGGGATAGGGTGGGAATTGTACACATGAGAACCAGGCACAAAAGCCCCTGTGTTTCCCCTGGAGGGTCCAGGGACCCAGGGTCGAGTGGGAGCATCACACGAGAGGATTGAGAGGGAGAAGTAGCCGTTATGTTGTCTGGGGACTCTGATCGCGTCCCATTTTCATCTGGCGAGAGCACAGGTAACCTGCCCGGAAGCTGACTCTTACTCTTGACCTCACATGCCTCATAGGCTGAAGACTAGTGAGTCATTGGAGGGCAAAACAGACACCAGAATACGTACGTGGCTTGGCAGAAATATTGGGCAAAGAAGATGCCCTGCTTGGTTCTTAGGAAATCCTTGATCTGCACGTTGGCGGTGCTGTCTCAGCAGGTTTTGTTACATGCGTGTCAGCATCATTCAGAGCAACACATTCTGAGCAGCCTTGGGCTGAAAGCCCTGTGAGCCCCTGGCACTTCTTTTCCTGAGCATCAGTTGCACACACTCGGGGGCCGTCTTTGCAAAGCCCGTTATAAGTCTTCAGGTCAACTTTGCAGGGTATCCAGGTGACGGGGACAGTGAATAACCTGTGCTGCATCTCTGATTCAGCTTCCAAGGCAGGGACAGTAAAGGGTCCCCGAAGAAGCGCGTGGACGTCCGGCTGTCGAGGACGTGCAGCGTGGAGCGGGGCAAGGAGCGGGAGGAGGCCTGGAGCTTCGACGGGGCCTCTGACGGTAAGCGGACTGTGGCCAAGGAGTCTGAGGAGAATAAGGAGAACCTGATCCTGAATTCTGAACTCAAGGACGACCTGCTCTTGTATCAGGACGAAGAGGCCCTGAACGACTCCATCATCTCTGGTGAGCAGAGGGTGGGTCTCTCGGGGCGGGAGCCTCCTTCCAGAGGCATGGAGCCGAAGTGCAGGTTTGGGGGTTCTGCTGCTGCCAGAGCCGAGGGCACAGGGTGGAGGGCATGTACCAGGGAGTAATGGAGAGAGACGCCCCATTGTATGTGAGCTGCGGCCTGTGGGCTGGCTCAGGGCACAATTAGGAGGAACCCGAGGAGACGTGTTTGATTCTGACAGTCGCATATACATCTTCATGTGTATTTGAAAAAACAAAGGGGCCTCAGCCAGCGACTGACAGGGTCAATGCTTGGGATGATGTGGCAGGATGTCGTGTTGGTGGCACTTGGATTGCCAGCATTTGGAGGATGTAGCAGAAAATGTTAATAAGAAAGCAAGATGAGATGGAAGAGGGAGGGCGGGCTGATGCCAGTGGTCATCTCAGAACTACTATAAAGCCGGCAGCGTCTGCTTGTTCAGGACCATGTGTCCACCAGGTCCTTGGAGGTCTGTCCTCAAAATGTGTTCTCCAGGTTAGAATATTTGCTCTGTTTTACCCTTGAGGATATGGGGGCTCGCGAGACAAAGCACTGTAGACCCTCGTGATAATGGGTACTCAGTCCTGATGTGAGCTGTGCTGAGCATCGTCTCTTGTAGGAGGGTCACGAGTGACACGACTGTAAGGCCTTTAGGGGAGGGTTATTGTTCCTCCTGAAAGCATCTCATGGGGACAATCACGACAGTCTGCAGGGAGCCCCTGGGGACCTGGTCCCAGTGTTGATGGAAAACGGAAGTGTTGGTATTGACTGTGACTTGGTTGGTAATAAGGGGATCAGGCGGGGGCAGCCGTGACCAGGTGGACAGACCAGGAGCCCAGGACTGGATACTGGCCTTGGCTGTCACCCCCTCCTGTGACCTTGCATCCCTCTGGACCTTGTCCACTTTGGGTCTGGTGAAGCACTTCCGGGAGCACCAGCCGTAGTGTGTGTGTTGGTGGGGTCGGGGTGGAATGAAGCTCACATGTGGTTGGAAGTGGCTGACAGAAGTCAAACCAGGGTCTTCATGTCAGAAACCTAGAGCCAAAGACCCTGGACATCTGAGAAGACGCTGAAGCCTGTGGTGTCTCCCAGACTTACCTGGTTCTGGGACTTTTCCCCTTAAACACCCATCAGCCTCCTACAGGACAGGGTGACATCTGAGAATGGCTCATGTAGGCAGGGGTCAGGGTTGAAGCAGGTCCCTCAGCCTCGGCAACACTGAGGCCTGGACGATCCTCTGTGTGGGGCTGCCCTGTGCCTTGTATGGTGTTTGGAGCTCCCCTGGCCTCTGCCCACTGCTCAAGGGGAGGACCTCCCTGCCTGTTTGAGCTGCCAGGGGCTCCAGCTGGCTTTGCCTGTGGCTGCATCAGTCAGATCGCTGCCACCGTCTTGCATCAGCTCTTGTGTGTCCTCTCCTTCCCTTATCTTGGGATTTAGGGCCCATCTGGATGATCCTGGATGATCTCCTCATTTTAAGATCCTTACCTTAATTACATCTGCAAAAGCAAATTACATCTTTTTTTTCCCCCAAATAAGGTCACGTTCCCAGGTTCTGGGTACACCAATCTTTGGGGGTCACGGTCCACCTGGAGCAGCTGCTGCTGCTGATGTAACATATTCCTCTTCCCATGGAGCCAGGGCCACCCCCAGGGCCTTTTACCCCCCACCCCTACCAACCCCATCATCAGGCCCTCAGCTGTGGGACCACCTGCAGCCTGGGCAGGTCCCCACCTACCTCTGCCTCCTCCTCACTGATCAGATCAAACTCCCTCATCCTCCACTCTAAAGACAGCACTCTGACCCTTCCTTCAGTGCTTCGCACAGTGGTAATTTTACCGTGATTTTTGTGATTATCTATCTTCCAAAGTGAAGTGTTTGTTGCTCAGTTGCATCTGACTTTGCAGCTCTTTGGACTGTAGCCCGCCAGGCTCCTCTGTCCATAGGATTTTCCAGGCAAGAGTACTAGAGAGGGTTACCATTCCCTTCTCCAGGAGATCTTCCTGATCCAGGGATCAAACCTGGGTCTTCTGCGTTGGAGGTGGCTTCATTACTGTCTGAGCCTCCAGGGAAGTCTCTCTGTCTCTCCACAGATCTATCCATTATTCAATTATTATGCGTTTCACTGCTGTCCGCGCAAGGGCTGGTGCCTCTCATCCACACACACCCAGGTCTATGTAGGAGTGAGTGGGTAGCTGCTGGGTGAACGGCTTTGACTGCCATCTGCCTATCCAATGGTCCTCCAGCCCATGTGCCCTGAGCTCTAAGAGATCCTCTGTGGACTCAGCACGTCCACTGGAGTCTTGGAGGTGTCTCTGACCTGACCCCTTCGGATCTAAGCTCTCGACCTTTGCCTCCAAACCCAGACTGTTCCTGTCCCCATGAGCAGGACCTCTGACCTTCCATGACCTGGGGCCATCTCACCACTCTTGGCCTTGCACCTGACATGCAGATGGCGCCTCCTTGGAGATGTCAGGCCGATTCTCCTTGGAGATGTCAGGCCGATTCTCCTCTGTTGAGCTGCTCCGTCCTCTCTCGCCTGGACTCAGCCTCCCCCGGGCCCCCCTGCCTCTGCCATCACCCCTGTTCTAGCCCCTCCACACAGATGGACATTGGGCAACGTCATCCCTTGCTCACACCCCTCCAGGGGCTTCCTGCGGGTTTAATGCAGGTCCTCACCACGACCCCTGTGGCCTGTCCCCGTCACCTGGCTTGTCTCCTCCTGGGCCCCCGGGGACCTGGCCACAGCCGCTACCTCCACATGCACTTACCACAGGGCTCCCATTCCCACTGAGTAGGAAGTATGTGCAGCTCCACTGGGTTTAAAATGCCACCTCCTCCAGGAAGGTGGCAGGCATAAACAGGTGACTCTTCCCCACCACGGCCCTGCTGGCCCCTCCCTCACCTTCTGTCCCTGAGTCCTCTCCCCACCAGCACAGATGCCTGAAGTCAGGGCTTCATCAGGTAGAGGTTCCTGCCACGTCCGCAGCCCCACATGCTACACACACAATAAGTATCATGTGTGACTGGGTGTTGGGATGGAAGGAGGTGGTGTCTGTAGTCTCCTGTGGGGATCAGCCACTTTCCTCCTTTGAGGTTTCTCCCAGGGTGTGGGTCAACCCTGAGTCTCTTGTTGTTTGTCTCCAAAAACCGGTGTCCTTAACTGAACTTGGAGATTGACAGTGTTGGGAACGGGGAGTGTAGAACTCATTCTAGAAGCTCTGCTGATGTTATCATGCCCAGGGTCCCACCAGGCTGTGCTTGGGAAGGGCTGCGCTGATTATATTTGCAAACCTGGGCAAAGCTGCCCCTCCTGTGGGTACCAGCACTGGGGCTCAAGGTCGAGGGCTCACATCCAACCCTTCGAGCATCCCTGGAGGGCTGGGCCCATTGCACACAGTGAGGCATACCTGGAGAGCCCCACATCCAGAGGAGCCCCGACATCTGTGGCTGAGGCCGTGGTACACAATCTGGGATCCCTGAACCCTGAAATCCAGTACAGAATGTGGGCTCTTCACCTTTATTATGCTCTCGTGTGTGTCCGTAGCTCCCTCAGAGTTACGGATCTCTGGGACAAAATGCTTGGAGGGAGAAATTCCATATCAGTTCTGGAAAAAGTCTACACATCTTACTTTCGGGGGAAAATGATTCACCATGGGAAAAACTCATGAACACATTCTGCTTTGCCCGGTAGGGCAGCAGCAAAGATCAGCTTTTCTTGGCTTCTCTCGAGTTCAAACCCCACTCCTAGGGTCACAGCTGGTATGTTATTTGTAGATCTCTGAGGTGCAGAAGTGGTGCTAGTGGTAAAGAACCTGCCTGCATCCTAACCTGCAGGGATTAAATGCAGGAGACATAAAAGACGCAGGTTCAATCCCTGGGTTAGGAAGATCCCCTAGAGGAGGAAATAGCAACCCACTCCAGTATTCTTGCTTGGAGAATCCCATGGATAGAGGAGCCTGGAGGGACTACAGTTTATAGGGTCACAGAGAATCAGACACAGCTGAAGCAACTTAGGACTGACAGACGGAGGTGCAGAAGGAGAGAAGTGCCAGGCGGCAGCTTCATCGATTATTTATCACAGACACTGCACTCAGTTCAGTAGCTCAGTCGTGTCTGACTCTTTGCAACCCCATGGACTGCAGCACGCCAGGCCTCCCTGTCCATCTCCAACTCCCAGAGTCACTCAGACTCATGTCCATTGAGTCAGTGATACCATCGAACCATCTCATCCTCTGTCATCCCCTTCTCCTCCAGCCTTTAATCTTTGCCAGCATCAGGGTCTTTTCAAATGAGTTAGTTTCACGTCGGGTGGCCAAAGTATTGGATTTCAGCTTCAACATCAGTCCTTCTAATGAACACCCAGGACTGATCTCCTTTAAGATGGACTGGTTGGATCTCCTTGCTGTCCAAGGGACTCTCAAGTGTCTTCTCCAACCCCACAGTTCAAAACCATCAATTCTTTGGCGCTCAGCTTTCTTCACAGTCCAACTCTCACATCCATACATGACCGCTGGAAAAACCATAGCCTTGACTAGATGGACCTTTTGGCAAAGTAATGTCTCTGCTTTCCAATATGCTGTCTAGGTTGGTCATAGTTTTTCTTCCAAGGAGCAAGCGTCTTTTAATTTTATGGCTGCAATCACCATCTGCAGCGATTTTGGAGCCCCCCCAAAATAAAGTCTGACACTGTTTCCACTGCTTCTCCATCTATTTGCCATGAAGTGATGGGACCAGATGCCATGATCTTCGTTTTCTGAATGTTGAGCCGTTTTCTGAATGTTGAGCTTTAAGCCAACTTTTTCACTCTCCTCTTTCACTTTCATCAAGAGGCTCTTTATAGTTCTTCTTCACTTTCTGCCGTAAGGGTAGTGTCATCTGCATATCTGAGGTTATTGATATTTCCCCAGGCAATCTTGATTCCAGCTTGTGCTTCATCCAGCCCAGCTTTTCTCATAATGTACTCCGCATAGAAGTTAAATAAGCAGGGTGACAATATACAGCCTTGACATACTTCTTTTCCTATTTGGAACCAGTCTGTTGTTCCATGTCCGGTTCTAACTGTTGCTTCCTGGCCTGCATACAGGTTTCTCAAGAGGCAGGTCAGGTGGTCTGGTATTCCCATCTCTTTCAGAATTTTCCACAGTTTATTGTGATCCACACAGTCAAAGGCTTTGGCATAGTCAATAAAGCAGAAATAGATGTTTTTCTGGAATTCTCTTGCTTTTTCAATTATCCAACAGATGTTGGCAATTTGATCTCTGATTCCTCTGCCTTTTCTAAAACCAGCTTGAACATCTAGAAGTTCATGGTTCACATATTGCTGAAGCCTGGCTTGGAGAATTTTGAGCATTACTTTACTAGTGTGTGAGATGAGTGCAATTGTAAGTTAGTTTGAGCATTCTTTGGCATTTCCTTTCTTTGGGATTGGAATGAAAACTGACCTTTTCCAGTCCTGTAGCCACTGCTGAGTTTTCCAAATTTGCTGGCATATTGAGTGCAGCACTTTCACAGCATCATCTTTCAGGATTTCAAATAGCTCAACTGGAATTCCATCACCTCCACTAGCTCTGTTTGTAGTGATGCTTCCTAAGGCCCACTTGACTTCACATTCCAGGATGTCTGGCTCTAGGTGAGTGATCACACCATCATGATTATCTGAGTCATGAAGATCTTTTTGTATAGTTCTTCTGTGTATTCTTGCTACCTCTTCTTAATATCTTCTGCTTCTGTTATGTCCACATCATTTCTGTTCTTTATTGAGCCTATCTTTGCATGAAGTGTTCCCTTGGTATCTCTAATTTTCTTGAAGAAACTGCACTGGTATTTATTTATCCTCATAACTTGGTGTCGACGGATCCTTTGCATGTGATGTCTGTCTGGTGTCACCACTCCGGGAAGTGTTTGTTATCAAACATCTCATCCACCAGAATCCTCCAGTAGCATCTACATTAGGGCTTAATTCTTGAGGTGGTGGGGGCCCCGTCTGAGGCAGACCTGCCCCTGACTCAGCTGTCCTGATCAGACTGTCCTGTTGGTTCTGGTTGAAGTGAAAAGTGTTTGCTGTAGTCTGGGTCTGACCGTTGGATTTCCATGCAAGGCAAACATGGTGCCTTGATCAGTTCAGAGAGATGTGTTACGGGCTATGTGTTTAAGTCTCCTGCCACGTGTACACGCTCTCAGACACGTTTTCACACATACCCGGCCACATACCCGATACCTTTATGGGCACGTGCAGTCAGCGCCAGACAACGGCAGGACACGCAGCATGTTCTCAGGTCCATCAAAGGTAACTTTTAGAAAAGATTTTGCTTTTTAGTCCCTGGTGATCTAGTGGTTAGGATTTGGTGCTGTCACCGTCATGGGCCGGGTTCAATTCCTGGTACGGGAAGCATTTGTTTGGACTTCCCTGGTGGCTCAGACGTTAAAGAATCTGCCTGCAATGCAGGAGACCTGGGTTCAATCCCTGGGTCTGGAAGTTCCCCTGGAGAAGGGAATGGCAACCCACTCCAGTATTCTTGCCTGGGGAATTGCATGGACATAGGAGCCTGGCAAGCCTGTGATCCATGGGATCACAAAGAGCCGGACATGGCTGAGTGAGTAACCCAACAGCATGCTTTTTAGAGCAATTTTAGGTTCATAGCAAACTAAGAGCGAATAGTTTTCCCCTATCCCCGGCCCCATACCTGCACAGGCTCCCCACCCCAGCACATCATCAACACCCTCTCCAGAGTGGCGGCATCTGTTACAACCAATGAACCTACATTGACGCATCGCCCGAAGTCCGTACTTTAATTCAGGTTTGTCCTTGGTGTGTATGTGCTGTGATTTTGAACAAATGGACAGTGACATGTCCATCTTTATGTTGTCAGTAGAGGGTTTTCACCGCCCTGACGATCCTCTGTGCTCTGTCTGCTCGTTCCTCCCTCTCCTCGACCCCCGGCAGTGCTCATCCTCTTTCTGTCTCCATGATTTGCCTTTTCCAGCGTGGCACAGTCGGAGTCGCACAGTAGGCAGTCTTTTCACCTCGGCTTCTTTCTTGCAGGAATATACATTTTATGTTTCTGCTGTGTCACTTTGTAGTTGGATGACTCTTTTAATTTTTTTCCTTCCCCCCCCCTTATTTTTACTTCTTCCTAGTTTTTTTTTTTGTGATATAATTGATAAATAATTAGTAAGTTAGGTGTGCAGCATAATGTTCTTCTTTGTTTTCTTATTGTTTTAAGCGTTTTTGGATGACATCTGTTTATCAGATATATTTCGAAAATGTTAATTCCCAGTCCATAACTCTTCTCATCATACTCCTAACATTGTCTTTAACAGAAGTTTTAACTTCATGAACTCCAACTAACTAATTGCTTTATTCCTTGAAGTGCGCCTTTGCTCTTGTATATAAAACGTCATTGCTATGCCTTAGGTCACCTTGGTTACTTCCTGTGTGATCTAGGATTTTTATCATGTAATAGTTTGTATTTTGGTCTGTGATCCGCTCTGCATTCATTTTTGTGAAGGGAGGAAGGTCTGTGTCTAGGTTCATTTTTTGTTTTCAGTTTTGTATCTGGGTGTCCAGTTGTTCCAACACCATTTGTTGAAAAAGATTATAGAAGTCCATCTTTGTCTCTCGTTACTTTTGTGACTTGAAGTCTGCTTTCTCTGATATAAGTATGGCTACATCCACTTCCTTTTAGCTGCTGTTTGCTTATAGTATCGTCTTCTATACCCTCACTTCGAACCTGTGTTTGTCTTTAAAGCTAGGACATGTGTCTCCTGGAGGCAGCATATGGTTGTCTCGTTGTTTTTTGTCTTTCTGCCAAAACAAAAGGCTTTGTTGAAAAGGGCCACTTGAGCGGAGAGCAGCAGGGTCAGGGAACCCTGGAGAAGTGCCTCGTGGGTCTTACTTTTCAATCCGGTGGTCAGTCTGTGTCTTCTGATTGGAGAGTTCCATCAATTTGCGTTTAGGGTGATTCCTGATACAGGAGGATGTGCTGCCGTTTTGACTCCGGTTTCTGGCAGCACTGGGTCACCACTGCTGCTTTCTCCCTTGTGTTTCTGGTATTTGGGGTTGGTGGTTTTCCAGGACACTTTTTGTTTTCTCTTTCTCATGCTTTGTGTCTCTGCTCTAGATTCGCGTTTTGTGCTCACCATGTCCGTGTTAATCGTATCATGGGTACAATAGTCCTCTTTCTACTGGTAGCGTTCTCATCTTCTTTGGCCTATATGCTTTCTGTCCTTTTTCTTCTTCCCCTTTTATGTTCCAGTTTATTTTGGGGCTTCCCTGGTGGCTCAGATGGTAAAGAATCTGTCTGTAATGCAGGAGACCCAGGTTCAATCCCTGGGTCAGGAAGATCCCCCGGAAGAGGACATGGCAACCCACTCCAGTCTTCTTGCCTGCAGAATCCCATGGACAGAGGAGCCTGGCGGGCTACAGTCCATGGGGTCGCAGAGTCAGACACAATTCAGCAACTAACACTTTCACGTAGTTATTTTTACTAAAATTCTCTTCTTTTAACCTTTATGCTTAGTTGCTCAGTGTGTCTGACTCTCTGTGACCCCATGGGCTGTAGCCCGCCAGGCTCCTCTGTCCATGGGATTCTGTAGGCAAGAAGACTGGAGTGGGTTGCCATACCCTCCTCCAAGGGGTCTTCCCAACCCAGGGATCAAACCCAGGTCTTATGCATTGCAGGTGGATTCTTTACCATCTGCTGCTGCTGCTGCTAAGTCGCTTCAGTCGTGTCCAACTTTGTGCAACCCCATAGATGGCAGCCCACCAGGCTCCACCATCTGAGCTATCTTAAAAACCCACTCTGATACGGAGTTGCAGTTTCTGACTCTGCCTGTTACCATGTTACTCACATAGGTGTGTGCTGTCCCTTTTTTGCTTCAGGTGGAAGAGTTCCTTTCAGCATTTCCTGTAAGGCAGGTCCAGAGCAGGTCTGACTCCTTCAGCCTTTGTGTGTCTGGGAAAGCATTTACTTCTCCTCCCTATCGGAATGATAACTTTTCTGGATAGAATCTTGGGGGCCAGTCCCTCTCTTTCAGTATTTTGAGAAGGCCAGGCCACTCCCTTGGCCTGTAGAGTTCTGCTAGCAGCCTGATGGGGTTCTTTTGTAGGTGACTTTTCTTTTTCCTTGGGATACTTTGAAAACTCTTTGTTACTGACTTTTGACAGTTTTAATACAGTGTGTCTTGGAGAAGAAGGTCTCTTTTGAGGTAATTAGGTGTTCCCTTAGCTTCATGGGCTTGTCTGTTCTGTTCCTTACCCAGGTCTGGGGTGTTCTCAGCTATTATTTCTTGTTAGAATTTTATTTACTTTTGGCTCTGCTGGGTCTTCATAGCTGCAGCGAGCAGGGGCTGCGCTCTCATTGCAGCGCGTGGGCGTCTCATTGAGGTGACTTCTCGTTGTGGAGCACAGACTCTAGGTACCCAGGCTTCGGTAGTTGCTGTCACAGACTCAGTAAGTTGTAGTGGATGGGTTTATTTGCTCCGTGGGAGGTGGAATCTTCCTGGACCGGGTATCGAACCCATGCCCCCTGCATCGGCAGGTGGATTCTTAATCACTGGGCCTTCTCACTCGCCTAATATCCCTCCTAAAAGAGTCATAATAATGTTCTTTTAGAATTTCCTCATTTTTTGAGATACTCTCTCCTCCTCTGGGCTTCCCTTGTGGCTCAACTGGTAAAGAATTCACCTGCAATGCAAGAGACCTGGGTTCGATCCCTGGGTTGGGAAGATCCCCTGGAGAAGGGAATGTCAACCCGCTCCAGTATCCTGGCCTAGAGAATTCCAGACTGTATAGTCCATGGAGTCACAAAGAATTGGACACGATTGAGTGACTTTCACTTTCTTTCACTTTCTCTCCTCCTCTAGAGGACCTGAATTGTTTCTAGATTTCCATCTCCAAGCTCACTAATTCTCTCTTGCCTGTCGTTTCCTCTATCTCCAGTGCTTTTCACTTGCATTCTCTATCTTATTTATTGAATTTTTCAGCTCCATAATGTTTGTTCTTTTTTAGAGTTTCAATCTCTTTGGTACAGGATTCTGTCTGTCTGTTCTTTAATTTTATTCCTGAGCTTGTTGAACTGCCTTTCTGAGCTTTCTTGTAGCTCATTGCTTTTCTCCGTGACAGCTGTTTTGAATCCTCTATTGGTTGGATCACAGTATTCCATGACTTGAAGTTTGGTTTCTGGAGAATTGTCGTGTTTTGTTTGTTTGTTTTGTGTGTGTGGAGCAACGTTACTGTGGTTCTCCATGGCACTTGATGAGTTGTTCCTCTGCCGCTGCATTTGAAGCTGTGAACAACTTTCTTCTCTAGGTAAAGCTTTAAAATATTTTTTAAACTTGATTCTAACAATTCAACGGACTTCCCTGGTGGCTCAGCAGTAAAGAATCCGCCTGCCAATGCAGGAGACGTGGGCTCCATCCCTCGGTCAGGAAGATTCCCTGGAGAAGGAAATGGCAACCCACTCCAGTATTCTGCCTGGAAAATCCCATGGACAGAGGAGCCTGGTGGGCTACAGTCCATGGGGTTGCAGAAGAGTGGGACATGAGTTAGCCAGGTGAGAAGTAAGAAGCTTTTCTTTCCTTTCCCAGTAGGTGGTGCTATAGCACACGTTTCTGGCTTCTCTCACTGCACTACCTCTGTTCCTAGTTGAGAATCAGCACTTTCCACCCTCCACCTAGTGCCCTGGTTGCCTCTGCTTGTGTGTCTGGGGTCTTAGTACCTTGTTGCTTCTGGTCATCACCCGGGACACACATGACGGACACTTCCACTGCGTGCAGGGTCTCCCGAGTCCCAGGCTCCACTGTGGCAGGGGGAGCCTGGGTCCTGAGTAGCTCTGGTGTGTCTGGGATCTTGGGGTTTATGTGCACTGCTGCTGCAGGTTGGGGGAGGTCGTTTATGGGCACTTCTGTGACCAGAGGCAGGAGGTCACCAGCCCTGACTCCACTGCCATCTGTTTCCTTGTGGCCGTGGGCACTATTGTGGCCAGGAGACTGGAGTTGTGTATGTTGCCTCCTCTGGTGCTACTACTGGGTTCTCTGGGGCTGCAGGCTTGGCAGCTGGGGGTCTGGGATCACAGGCCCCACCTCTGCTGTTGCCCAGGTCCCATTGCCTCTATGTTTTCCAGCCCACCCCCCTGTAGATGCACAGGTGTGTGGCATTTTCCAGGTCCTGATGTGGTGGGCAGAGGCAGCTTTCTTGAGCTGTGGTTGTAGATTGACAGGGACAGACAGGAGCTTCTCGTCCACCATGTTGCTGATGTCATTCTTTGCTGTTGTAGTTCAGTCGCTCAGTTGTGTCCGACTCTTTGAGGCCCCATGGACTGCAGCACACTTGACTTTCCTGTCCTTCACCATCTCCTGGAGCTTGCTCAAACTCATGTCCATTGAGTTGGTGATGCCATCCAACCATCTCATCCTCTATCGCCCCCTTCTCCTCCTCCGTTCAATCTTTCCCAGCCTCTTTCCCAGTGAGTCGGCTCTTCACTTCAGGTGGCCAGAGTAGTAGAGCTTCAGCTTCAGCATCGAAGCTGAAGCTTCGATTTCAGCTTCATTCATCTTCCAGTGAATATTCAGGGTTGATTTCCTTTAGGACTGACTGATTGATCTTGCAGTCCAAGGGACTCTCTAGAGTCTTCTCCAACACCACAGTTCAAAAACATCAATTCTTTGGTGCTCAGCCTTCTTTATAGTCCAACTCTCACATTCATACATGACCACTGGAAAAACCATAGCTTTGACTACATGGACCTTTGTTGGCAAAGTAATATCTCTGTTTTTTAAATGCTGTCTAGGTTGGTCATAGCTTTTCTTCCAAGGAGCAAGCATCTTTTAATTTCATGGCTTGGATTTCATGATGCCATTTTTTTACTAGTTTTTAAAGTCATAAATGGGTGGTATTGGGTCTGTCAGATGCTTTTTCTGCATCAGTTAATTTGATCATGTGATTATTAGTTCTTAGCCTGTTGCTGTGATTCATTATATAAATTGACTTTCAAAAGCTGTACCAACCTTGCATATCTGGTAAAAGTTACATTTGGTTGTGGTGTGTAATTCTTTACACATTTTTGTATTCAGTTTTGCTAATCTTTTAGGGATTTTTGCATCTGTGTTCATGAGAGATTCTGGTCTTTGATTTTCTTTTCCTGTGACATCTTTGGTTTTGGTGTTAGGGTAATGCTGGCCTCATAGAATGAGTTGGGACGTAATCCCTCTGCTTCTAAACTGTGAAATCGATTATAGAGAATTGATGTAATACTTCCTCACAAGTTTGGTAGAATTCACAAGTCAAGCCCTCTGGGCCTGGTGCTTTCTGTTTCAGAAGATTATTGTTTATTGATTCATTTTATTTAGTAGAGGCTTGTTCAGATGATCAATTTCTTGTGTGAGTTTTGGCAGATTGTCTTCTAGGAATTGGTCCATTTCATCTAGGTTATCTAATTTATGGGCACAAAATTGTTTGTAGTATTCCTTTAGTATCCTTTTAACATCTGTATTATCTATACTGATAATATAATATACTGTTATCTGTACTATTATAGGTAGTATAGTATAGAGAATATACTATAGCTAATATTCTATTATCTATACTAATAGTCCCTCTTTTATTTCTGATTATTAGCAATTAGTGTCCTTTATCTTTTTCTCTTAGTCTGGCTAGATGCTTATTGATTTTATTGATCTTTTCAAAGAACCAGCTTTTGGTTTAGTTGATTTTTCCATTTTGTTCTATTTTTAATTTCCCCCATTTCTGCTCTAATTCTTACCATGTTTTCTGCTTGCTTTGGATTTAATGAACATGTCTTACTTTTATCATTAGCAAACCAATAAGGATAGGTATTTTTTTATTTAAAAATTTTTATTGACATATAGTTGATTCACGATGTTATGTTCATTTCTGCTGTATAGCGAAGTGACTCAGTTATACATATTCTTTCTCATATTCTTTTTATTTATTTAAATTTATTTATTTTAATTAGAGGCTATAGGTATTTTTTAGAAAAGCCTTCATTCCTGCTTTGGGGGAGTTCTCAATCTTATAAACACACAGATAGGCAAGAGTAACACAACAGAGCCTGCAACAGAGGGGCTGATGCCTGGGCTAAGAACAGGTTAGGTGGTGGGCAGATGTCAGGAGGAGGACCAGAGGCTGTTTCATAGGGTTTTGAGGAGTAAGTAAGAGTTTGCCAGGCAGGTGAAGTCTCAGAGAGATGGCAGCGGTGGGCGCACTTAGGAAACTAAAGCTGGCGTGGACCACCTGGAGCCCAGAAGGGGTCCAGTCTGGAGAGTCTTTGTTGGTGTGGGCGTAGGGTTGATGTGAGAATCTCCTCCATCAACGCTTTGCAGTTTCCTAAGTAATCTGAGAAGGCTGAGAATCCCCGCTGTGATGTCACCAGTCAATATTGCTAATGGTGAAAAATATCACTACTGAGTGGTACATTGCATCTGTTTGGGGAAGAGGACTTCCTCTATGGCTCGCTGAGTAAAGAGGCTACCTGCAGTGTAGGAGACACAGGAGACCTGGGTTCGATCCTTGAGCCAGGAAGACCCCCTGGAGAAGGAATGGTAACCTACTCCAGTATTCTTGCCTGGGAAATCCCATGAACAGAGGAGCCCGGTGAGCTGTACAATCCATGGAGTCTCAATGAGTCAGATACGACTGAGCAACTAAGCACACATCTGTTTGGGGAAGAATGTAAGTAAAACCTGAGATTCTGAGTGCAGTGATTTTTGAGGGGGCCCAGCAGCACAGCCTGGGCAACAGCTGCAGGAGAGAGAGGCCCCGGTGTGGCTCAAGGGCAGCTCCCACACCCGCCTGATCCGTCAGCTGAGCTGTGTCACCTGTTGGGGGAGGAGCTCCTGGGAAGCCATGTGACCTGCTTTGAGGACTTGCCCAGTGGGAGCCCTGGGGCTGCCCTGTGTCCTGAGCAGACAGGTGTGGCATCTGGTCTGCTATAGTCTTAGGATTCCAAATGTTTGTTGTTGTTCAGTCGCTCAGTCATGTCTGACTCTCTGCAACCATGGACTGTAGCCCTCCAGGTTCCTCTGTCCATGGGGTTTTCCAGGAAAGAATACTGAAGTGGGTTGCCATTTCCTCCTGCAGGGGATCTTCCCGGCCAGGGATAAAACTCACATCTCTTTCATTGCAAGCAGTCTCCTGCATTGGCAGGTGGATTCTTTACCACTGAACCACCAGGGAAGGCAATCCAGATGTTTACTTGAACCTAAACAGAACCCCCAAGATAGGCTCTACAGCTGAAGACACTCAGGGGCAGGACTTTACCCTGGAAACAAGGGACCTAGCAAATCATTCTCAGTGAGGCTGTGACCAGATAAGCGTTTAGAACCAAGTATCTAAAGAGAGGGTCACCAAGTTTTCTGTTGGTGCATCCCAGGAGCATACACACACACACATATATTACATTTGTATGTTATTTCATTATGTATTATATTTATTTTCATTTATTTATTTATAAACTATGCTGAAGCTGAAACTCCAGTACTTTGGCCACCTCATGCGAAGAGTTGACTCATTGGAAAAGACTCTGATGCTGGGAGGGATTGGGGGCAGGAGGAGAAGGGGACGACAGAGGATGAGATGGCTGGATGGCATCACTGACTCCATGGACATGAGTCTGAGTGAACTCTGGGAGTTGGTGATGGACAGGGAGGCCTGGTATGCTGCAATTCATGGGGTCGCAAAGAGTCAGACACGACTGAGTGACTGAACCGAACTGAACTGATACATGAGTTGCACCCTACTAATATATTGCAAACATTATAAAATGTACACGAAAGTAGTAATGAAGGAAAGATGACATGAAATAGCCATTGTGTAAATATTTTTATTTTCTACCACTGCCTGACTTCCTGAATCTTTAAAGTGAGGCCTAGAGATTGGCATTTCATAAAGAACATAGATGGGGTGGGGGTTGGGTGGTTAGTGATTCTGGAGCACTTTGTCCAAAATCCATCCTTGATTGCTGTGGTTGTTCAGTCTCTTGGTCACATCCCCATGGACTGCAGCACCAGGCTTCCCTGTCCTTCACGGTCTCATGGAGTTTGCCCAAGTTCGTGTCCATTGAATTGGTGATACTATCCAGCCATCTCATCCTTGATAGGTCCACCCTAGTATAAAAGCTAAAATTTGCTACAGTGTCTTATATAAAAATCTGCTTTGTTGTTTATTGAACAAGCATTGCATGTCCCAGCTCTGGGTCCCTGGGTATTCTCAGGGAAAACTGGAGCACCCGAGGGAGCCCATGGCTACACTGAAAGCTGCCATGAAGGCAAAGAGGAGGAAGAGGGCCACGTCTGCCATGAAGGCAAAGAGGAGGAAGAGGGCCACGTCTGGATGAGAAATCCTGACACGTCGGGCTGGACGATGAGATGACACAGGGACATCACCGTGGGGAGTGACATGGCCAGGCACTTGTGATCTTGCCTGAGCTGAAGGAAAGGGTGGCCCTCTTTGCAGACTCTGACAGCCTTTCCCCTGGGACACAACTGGTGAAACATGAAAGCTAAAGTGTGTTATGTTATTTGAATGCTATTTTAAATGTGGTGGAGGGTATGTTGAACAGCCCCTGGCAGTGAATCCTCTGATGTGAAGAGTCACCTGCAGTCTGATGAGGTGAGAACTCGCCTGTCCTCATGAGAATGAGTGCACAGACCACCACTGGTCACTGCTCCTGCTTGGCCTGGGGCTCTAGGTTTGGCGTTACCTGGAAACTGGCCATTCCCCACATGCACACCAGGTGGCGCTGCAGAAAGTCACTGGGATGCAAGATGCTCCCAAGACCAGCATCCTGGGATGCTTGGCCACCAGCTTTGGGACAAGCGTGTGGGCTGTTTGTGGTGGGGCCTGTGAGACTCTGGTGGTTCTTGCCAAAAGCACCAAGCAGCAGAGTTGTGTGTGGGACTCATAGGCCCAGTGATAATCTGATACAACAGAGCTCCTATTGTATCTACGACCAATCCAAACTAGGCTCCAGACTCCAGAGAATTCTGGGGATGTGGAATTATAGTAATGCACAGAATTATCCACTGAAATTGCAGTACTAGCTCACATTTGAAATTCACTCTTATCGTTGGATGACAGGGGAAACAGAGTGAGCCCCACAACCGACTGTCCACTTTCTGCCTGGAGCATCTTCCTAGGCTGGAGGGTGCAGGGAGGTGACCTCCAAGCAGAGTGGTGGTCACATTGATATGGGGAACAAATCACAGTTCTGTGGTGCTGAAGCAGCTGGAGTTTGTAGGACAGGGTCCTGAAAAAGGGGAGTATGTGAAGGGGCCCCGGAAGTTCATGTGGAAATTCAGCCAGCCAAAGGCAGACAGAATTCCTCAGGACTTAGCAGAGATCACCTGTAGGAGCAAGGAAGGTGTGTGATCCTGGAAACTGGGGATGCTGGGATCAGTCCAGACCACAGAGAGGTTTCAGTGAGCACCATGGACCATCTTTTAAAACCCTAGAAAGGCCAAACCTTGGAGTAAGGAGTGTGCTGTGGAGTAGACAACCATGTTCAAAACTGAAGTAGACCTGCCATTGTTGCAAACATGTTGAGAGCCTTAAAAAACAGGATGAATGAACAGATGGAGAATCTTCACAGAGAGACAGACACTATAAAAGAGAACCAAATGCAAATTCTAGAATTAAAAAGTATAATATCTGAACCAAAAAATCCACAGCAGCTTTAAGACGGCCCCACAGCATCCATACTTGCGCCAAGGCAGGTGAAAGGGCTTCTCACTGGGGCCTCTATAGCTCGTGGCAGGTAGGGGGACATTCATATCTTCCTCCTCCCACTCATGTGGCCTGAGGCTTCCCCCCACCCCACGCCCCCCAGGATCACCAGTCTGGACATGCAGTTTATTGGGAAAAGGGCTGCATTAGTGGTGTGGGGATATGCATCTTTGTAGCTAAGGCTGTGTATGTCTCCATGAGTATTTCCTTAGGATAAATTCTGAAATGTAACTAATTGAGAAAAAGATCTCGTGTTGAGTTTATTTTTAACTCCTCAGCCTTCTGTTCATATTTATACACGACCCCATTTACGTTCCTCCCTCTTCTCAAGATGGTACTCAAGACTGGGATTCTGGGAGGAATAGTGAGGAGATGATCCAGGGTGGAGGGGGAGAGGAGTGTCTGTCTAAACCTAAAATACACAGCAGCTTTGGCTCAGGAATGCTTGCCTTCCCAGAAATGGAGCTGATGGGAATATTCATTCATGCGCAGGGAAACACAGAAATGAGGGCAGTCCCTGAAGCTTTGCTTAAAAGAGCCAGAATAAGCACTAACCTAGATGTCCATTCACAGGGGAGCTGGATCAACAAGTAATGGGATCAGGGGACATCCACACTCGGGGAGTATCTGGAAGCCATCGAAGGGAGAGAGTTGGGTCAGGCCGTCCTGCTTTAGAATCGGATGTGTGAGCGAGCCAGCCTTTGCTGGGCTGTGTGTGGTGCGATCCCACTTCTGTGAAACAGTTAAATGGGGCTGTCAGTTGTTAATGGCAGACAAGTTAGGTCTGGAAGCAAGTCCCACAAAACATTCACAGTGGTTTCTGCTGGAGATGAGATGTGGGTGGGGGAAGGGGATCCTTTCCTCTAACTGATGCTGTTGGGCTTTGGTTGTTTGCACTGTTCTCATAGTTGAGTGAGAGATCAGGCTTCTTTGAGTCAGAAAGCAGCCTGCCTGAGCTCTGCCTGGGACAGCTCCCACCTCCATGAACCTAACCTTCCCTCTTGTTAACTCACTGGTAAGACACCAGGCAGAGCCCAGGGGGGCCAGTCTGCTCTGATAGAGTCGGCACCCCATAAATCAAAGGGTGATCTAATACTATATTTTTTCTTTTCTAAAGTTTATTAATTTGGCAAATGACATGGGTTGCTTTTCAAATGTTAAACCACCTTGCCTCCCAGTTGGTCAGTTTTATCAATTGTTGGATGTGATTTGCTACTGTTTTGTTGAGAATTTTACATCATTGTTCATGAGGGCAATGAGTCTTTAGTAGCCTTTATTAGGGTATCTTTCTTAGTTTTGACATCTCTAAATTCTAGCCTCGTAGCATGAATTTTACCATCTATCCTTCTTTTCAGTGTTCTGAAATATTTTGTATAGAATTAGAATTATTTACTTCTTACATGTTTCACAGTGGCTGCAGGTTTGTTTGTTTGTTTTTAATAGAAGGTTTTAAAGTAGAAATTGTATTTATTTAATAGATACAGATCTATTCTGGTTGTATGTATCTTCCTAAGTGAGTCTTAATGGTTTGTGTTTAGATGGATATTGCCCCTCTAATTTCTGACACTGATAATCTGTGTGTGTGTGTCTGTGTGTGTCTCTCCGTGTGTCTTTCTCTTCCCTTCTCACTCTTATCTCCCCACTTCCCCTGAGAAGTCTGCCTAGAGTTTAATTGGTTTTATTGCTCTTCTCAAAGCATTAGCTTTATTGTTTTTCTATTTTCTGTTTCATCAGTTTCTGTCCCAATCTTTATTATTTCTTCTCTACATCCTTGGTTTTAATTTGCTCTTTTTCTGGTTTCTTAAGATAGAATCAGGGGTCATTGATTTGGGCCTTTTATTCTCTTCAAATATAGGCATTCAATGCTGTAAATTGCCCCCAATATCACTTGGACATGCTGTATTTATTTTTACTTCAAAATACTTCCTAATTTCCCTTGTGATACCTTCTTGGGACTGTGGGTTGTTCAGAATTTTTAAATTTAGTTTCCAAATATTTGGGTATATTTCTAGAGATCTTTTGGTTATTAATTTCCAATTTAATTTCACTTTGGCCAAAGAATATACTTTGTATGACTTGAGGACTTTTTAATTTACTGAGACTTGCTTTATGGCCCAGAGTATGTATGGTCTGTCTTGGTAAATATTGCCTGTGCTCTTGGTAAGAATGTGTATTTTTCTGTTGTGTGTTAGGGTGTTTCTATAAGTGTTCATTGGATCAGATTTCTTGATACAGTGTTGATCACATCTTCCATATTCTTACGCATTTTCTATCCACTTGTTTTGTCAATTACTCAGAGGTCTGAAATCGCCAACTATAACTATAGATTTATGTATTTCTTCTCTCAGTTCTATTGGTTTTTGTTTCATATATTTGAACCTCTTATAATAGGGTCATAAATATTTAGGATTGTTTTGTCTCTCTGATAAGCTGTCCCCTCTGTCATTTGGGATGATCCCATTTATCCCTGAGAAGCCTCTTTGCTTTGGAATCTCCCTTGTCTGATATTAATGGACCACTTCAACTTTCTCGTGATTAATCTTTGAATGGTACTTTTTCCCTTTGTAATGTTCATCTCTTTGCATCTTTTTATTTATTAAAATTTTTATTGGAGTATAGTTGCTTTACATGAATTTGAGCAAACTCCAGGGGATAGTGGAGGACAGAGGAGCGGAGCCTGGCATGCTGCAGTCCGTGGGGTTGCAGAGAGTCAGACACAACTTAGTGACTGAACAACCACAACAATAGTTGCTTTAACATGTTGTGTTAGTTTCTACTGTACAGCAAAGTGAATCATCTACTTGTATGCATATATCCCCTCTTTCTTTTAATTTCCTTCCCATTAAGGTCACCACAGACACGGAGTAGAGTTTCCTGTGCTGCACATTAGGTTCTTATTACTTATGTATTTTATACATAGAGTATATATGTCAAAGTCAATTCATCCCACAGCCCCTTTCTCCCTTGGTATCCATATGTTTGTTCTCTGCCTCTGTCTATATTTCTGCTTTGTAAAGAGGATCGTCTATATCAGTTTTTGCAGATTCCACATGTATGCTTTAATATATGATATTTATTTCTCATGTTTTTATTTAAATGCATGTTTTATAGGCAGCATGTAGTTTGTGCTTGCTTTTTTGTCCTTCCTGGGAATTTTTGCCTTTAGTTAAGCTATTCAGAGGCTCAGACAGTAAAGAATCTGCCTGAAAACAATTCAGGAGACTTGAGAGCGATCCCTGGGTCGGGAAGATCCTGTGAGGAGGGAATGGCAACCCACTCCAGTATTCTTGCCTAGAGAATCCCACGGATAGAGGAGCCTGGAGGGCTGCAGTCCATGGGGTTGCAAAGGGTCAGACATGACTGAAGCAACTTAGCACCCACGCATGCGCCCTCTCCAGTATTCTTGCCTGGAAAATCACATGGACAGAGGAGCCTGCCGGGCTACAGTCCATGGGGTTGCACAGAGTCGGACACGGTCACTTTCGCTTTCAAGCTCTTCAGACTGTTTACACTTCAAAGATCCCTTGATTTCATTGGGTTTAAATCTCCTCTTTAGTTTTGCAGATCTCCAGCCTCTCTCTGTTCCCCCTTCCCACCCCTACCCTGCAGACTCTCGCTGTCTCCATCTCCTTGGTCTTCAGGCTTCGTCTTCTTCGCTCAGGGGCTTTCCAGGCTCTTCCTGGTGCCTCTCCCTGGTCCATGACCTCAAGACCTAGTCAGCTGGGTGATCATAGAGCTCACTGTTTGGTTCCCATCTCAAGGGTCACTATCCTTCCCAGTGTCATCAAAACCACTGTTTCATATATTTTGATTTTTGTTTATTTGTGGGTGGGAAATTCAGCATGTATTACTCCAGAAGTAGAAGTCAAAATCATCACTTTTCCTTTGGAGCCCTGGATAAATTTTCATGGCACATCCTTCCATGGAAAAAAACTGTTCTGATATGACAAATCCCCCAAAGGGAATCCTTCCTCCAGGATCCAGCCCCAATGCTGCTTCCTCTAGAAATCCTTCCTTGATCTTGACTAAGTCCCCTTCCTTGTGTGGCCTGTTTTCTTTTGCCTGCACTATGGAACTCAGCAGACATTTCCTGAGTTTGTGCAGGAAACAAAGTGAAAAAGGCAGAATTCTCTCTGTGGATGAGCTCACCAGATTTGTTTTCCTCCATTGAGTGAAATGTTTCAAGCTTGGATAATGACCATGGTTAGAGAAAGCCACACAAACAGATAATTGGGATATGTTGTGAGAGTGTGCAAATAGGAACACACATAATGTGTTTGAGATCATTACAGGTGCTTGTTTTCACATCTCCTTCACCCAAGTGAGCTCAGCAGGGTATGCCCCACCTGGTCATTTCTCCTCTTGGGCTAGGTGTGCAACAGGAACAACAGGCCCACTAGAAATGGTGCCTTACTGAACCTAATAGATCCATGAAGGGCGCAGCTAAGAGTGTGGATGCTGGGGTCAAGCCCAGGTGTAAGTCTTGGCTCTGTTGCTTAACCTTCAGCAAGAAAGCAGGAGCTCGGTTATGGCCATGCTAAGTTTGAGATGCTTGATTGGGACCTGAGTGGAGACAGCCTGAAGATGCAGCATGGATTCAGGAGAGAAGATGTGACTGGAGAGGGAGAATCTGAGTTTTAGTAGTTGGTCCCTAGTGTCATGGGGCAGGTGAGGTCATGTAGGAAGCAAACATGAAGGAGGGTTTGAGGGCTGAGTCCTGGGCACACCCTCATCTAGAGAGGGGATGATGAAGAACCAGCCAAGGACACTGATGGGAGGACGCCGGCCAGTGCAGTGCGTAGGGAGAGAAGAGGTAGGCTTGACAAGGAAGAGAGTGGTCCAAGGCCTGACATCCCGCACGAGCATCCTTTCCCTACTGGGTGGATAATGGCGCTGATGATACAGGGCTGGGGGATGTTCTGCATTCCACACTCGCTGGTGGTGAGCCTGCATGGAGTCAGGAGGTTGCCCCCTGCCCGGTGAGGTGGAGTCCAGAGCTCTGGGGTCTGCTGCTCTCTGGCCATGCTGGGCCCTGGGAGAAGAGCCAGCTTTGCCTACCGTGCCTGCTGAGCCCTGTCTGCCAGCCAACCATGCCTGGGAAAGGCTCTCCAGCATTGGCTGGAATGGAACTGGATCTGTAACATCCTTTTTTATATATAATTTTATTTATTTCTTTTTGGCTGTGCTGGGTCTTCATTGTGGCATGGGTTTTCTCTGGTTGTGGTGTATGGGCTTCTTGTTGCAGTGGCTTCTCTTGTTGCGGAGCATGGGCTCTAGAGCACATGGGCTCCAGTGGTTGTGGCTCCCAGGCTCTGGAGCACAGGCTCAGTCATTGTGCTGCATGGGCTTAGTCACCCCATGGCATGTGGGATCCTCCCATACCAGGGATCAAACCCGTGTCTCCTGCATTGGCAGGCAGATTCTTTACCACTGAGCCGCCGGGGGAGTCCAAGGTTTTACTTTTAACTGACTTAGTATTTTTGGCCCATGCGTTGGTTTTTATTCACTTTGGCCAATTAAGAACTCCATAGAGTATTGAGCAAGAGTGGTCTGAAGATAAGTGAAAGCCTTGCACTTGGAAAGACAATATTGTTTCAACCAATGCCCCCAGGGAGAAGACATTTTGCACTGGGCTGGCTCTGAGTCAGATCCAAGGCAGGCAGCCTTGGATGGGGTGGGGACTTCAGGGTACCAGTGGCAGGTCAAATGATGCCGCTCTTTGGGGATGAGGGCCGTTCCTCTCCCCACAGTGGCTCCCAGGCACCCCGTCCTCAGGAAACAGCTGACTGCTGCAAGGGTGCTCCAATCTAGAGAGAGGGGCAGGGGACTGGATGGAGCAAAACATTCTCACTGAAATCCCACCAGTTCCTCTTGAATAAAGACCCCCTGTGCTGCTTTAAATTACTTTATGGAATTCTGAAGACGTTGACCCTGATGATATTTGCAATTTTCTTGTTGTTCTTATGGAGGGGAGAATTTTCTACCATCTTCACTACTTTTACTCCACAAAGGTCTTTCTTTTTAAACAATTATTTAGAGATAAGGAAACTATGTTGATGATAAAAATAAAATACAGATAAATTAATAGGTAAAGTCCATTTCTAGTGTCTATGCCAATTTATAAGAAGATTGTATATATTTACAAAATTAAATGCAAATGTAGATACAGATATATATCTATATTTATCTATCTATATATATATATATGGTGCATAATTTTCCTACAAGTTATTTTTCTTGGCAATGTATCGTGACTGTCTTTTTGTCTCTCAATAATGAATGTAGCACTGTTTTTAATCGGGGCTTCCCAGGTGGTTCAGTGGTAAAGAATCTGCCTGCCAATCCAGGAGATACAGGTTCTGTCCTTGGGTCAGAAATATCCCCTGGAGAAGGAAATGGCAACCCACTCCAGTATTCTTGCCTGGAGAATCCCATGGACAGAGGAGCCTGGTGGGCTATAGTCCATGGGGTCACAAAGAATCATACACGATTGAGTGAGTAAACAGCCACCACCACCGTTTTTAATAGGTTGATGATATTCAGATGACACACCATAATTTGGCACATGCTGTCTTGCTGGGATATTTTGGCTGTGTTTGTTGTTGTTGCTCAGTCACGAAGATGTGTCCAACTCTTTGCAGTCGCATGGACTGCCACACACTAGGCTTCCCTGTCATTCACTATCTCCCAGAGTTTGCTCCGACTCATGTCCATTGAGTCGGTGATGACATCCAACCATCTCATCCTCTGTCACCCCCTTCTCCTCCTTCCCTCAATCCTTCCCAGCATCAGGGACTTTTCCTATGAATCGACTGTGTTTAATTTCTTTATTTTGTAAGTAAGGCTGGGTGGACACCCTCGTATGTGTGTTTTATGTGCTTGTCCCATTTGTTTTGGGAGCAGACTCTTGGAAGGGGGATTTCTGGCTCCAAAGATAGGATCACAAGTGTATTTGGGGTCACTTGCAGAGACGATGGTCCCCACAGTCAGGAAGGGAAGTTTCCTGGCCTCCGTTTCTCTGCATCACACCCTACTCTGGATCACCTGCTCATTTAGACTCATGCTGTCAGTATGGTAGAAGTACCACTCACATTCATGTAAAACCTTCATTTTAAGCCATTTGTCTGGAAATTTCTCTTTGACTTTTAAGTAACCAAACCTGGTTACTTAAAACCTGGTAACCCCTGATAGCCTGGGAAAGACTGTCAGCCCAGACATTTTCATAATGGCCCTATAGGTGCCCAAGCTGTGCTCATAGAGGATCGAAGATTAAGCAGAGAATTACCTGCTCTTAGAACTAAGACTTCCTGTGTAGTGAATTCTCATCACATCTAGAAATCTCTGATGGAAAGGGTCTTTCAGTTAAGAACAAATATGCTTAAAGTTTGTAATGACAAGCCTGAGACATTTGCAGTAGGCTTAAAGACGTTCTTTATCAAAAGCTGAAAAGATTAAACTGCCTTCAGTGTCATTTCATGGTTAAGCATATTACACTCGTCTAAAATGGCAATCCCTCTCGCCTTCCCGCCATGTATGAGACCCTTGACATTCACGAAGGACGTGTCCCGAGACCTTTGAGGCTCCCTCAATTCATAAATGCCAGTTTGGCTTTCAATTTTCCCCAGACCATGCAGCAGAGATCAACAGAAAAATGCATGTGACTGCTTTAGGCTTTTATGATTCTATAAATACAGGACTCCAATCATGTATAAAGCTATTAAAGCAAATCAGGCTGGAGTCCTGGCCAAAATGGTTTCTGGGGTCATTATTTTTCTCTTTGTCTATAAAACACATAGTAAACAAGTTCACATTAGAAAGTCAAGTTTCAGTCAAGTACGATTTTTTGTATCTTACTTTATCCCAAATTTCTGTTAAACTATCACTTTGCTGGACATATTTCTTACTTTGCGTATCCGTACCCCATGCTTGGAATTGACTTTCTTTAGGGAGACGCGATTATTAATACATAGTTTGCCTCCAGCTGTGGGATGACCACATTGGATGATGGTTTGAACTCCAAGAATTAAACCTATCCCCTAATAAAAGTGCAAAACCACACACCCTCAGAATTGCAGTCTACGTTGTATTAATACTTGGAGTTTTTTGCCAGTTGTCAGCATGCGCACTGGCTGCTGCAGGTAGGGACTCTGGTGTTCAGGAAGCTCAGTGCCATGTCCTGGCACCTAAGGCGTGACCCTTCTCTGACCCTGAATGCAGCCAATCCCCATTTCTGCTATTAGCATCTTACTGACGAGAGAGATGTTACTACTACTTCTGTTACCCAACTTCCGTGGTGGTTCAGATGGTAGGATCCATCCTGCAATGCGGGAGACTCGGGTTCAATCCCTGGGTTGGGAAGATCCCCTGGAGAAGGAATGTAACCCACTCCAGTATTCTTGCCTGGAGAATTCTGTGGACAGAGAAGCCTGGCAGGCTATGCAGTTCATGGGGTCGCTAAGAGTCAGACTCGACTGAGCAGCTAACACTTTTACTTTCTTTTGTTACCCGAAAGTTAGTGACTGGAGTGTTTCAATGTTCTCTTACGTAAATTGCCAGCTAAAGGTGCTAGTTTCTGCAAAAATCTCCAAGTCAATAATGCGTTAGGTAAATCTGAACATCATTCCTTAAGATCTTACATTTTATGTGCACTCAGATGTCACTCTGCTGCTTCCGGACGTGGGGAGAGAGAAAGATCAGTGTCAGCCTTCTAGACCCTGAGTCAGGCTCACTCAAAAGGATAACCTGCGTCAACACTGTTCCAGGACCAAGGAGAACAGACTATCATGGAACTTTCAGTCTAGTGGAGGAGACAGATGATAAACTAAGGAACCAGAAAGATCAGATAAGGGAGGAATTGATCCTGAGGGTGACGGAGATTAGAGGACCTATTGGGTCTCTGAGGGCCGGGTTCCAGGCCAATGACATGGTTCAGAAGGTAGCCAGCCCAGGATGGTCCAGGCAGAGTGGGGTGCTCAGCACTGGACGGACATGTTGCTGAGACCCTGAGCTGGGATGTTCCAGGAATGAAAGGGGATCCAGGTGGCCATGGGGTAGCAGGCAGTGGGGAGGAAGGGAAGGGCCATCATGGATAAAAGTAACTAATTTATGACCCGAACTTGGACACTTTTGAAAGAGAAGGTGGTGCTATTGATAATTGCTCTGGGACAGCAAGTGTCTCTCACGATGGTCAGTGGAGACCTGCATGCACAATCGGTGCCCCACCCATGGAAGGTGTGGGACGAGGGGGCTTTGTGAAGGAGGCCCCATTCTCTAGGGAGCACTACAGCTGCCGGACTCACCCCTGTGGCTCTGGTGCAGGGTTTCCCTGCAGTGGGGATGGGGAGCGTCTCCCGCGGCAGCCGGCACCTCCTGACACCTGTCATGTCATCGCCCCTTTTCCCAGGGACCCTGCCAAGGAAATGCAAGAAGGAGCTCCTAGCGGTGAAGCTGAGGAACCGGCCCAGCAGGCAGGAGCTGGAGGACCGAAACATCTTCCCCCAGAGGACGGATGAGGAGCGGCAGGAGATCCGGCAGCAGATCGAAATGAAGCTCTCCAAGTAAGTGTGGGTGCATGGGCCCCAGAGGGGCTGGTCCCACCTGCCCACAGCCCGGCCCTGCGTTGCACCCACCGCCATCAATGTTTGGGACTGAAGTTTCTTGCTGTGGGGGCCATCGGAGCATCCGATGCTTGGCGGCCTCCCTGGCCTGGACACACGACATCCCCCGTGACAACTGACGTGTCCCTAGATACTGCTGAGTCCCTCCCACCCGGGGCCAGTCTTCCTTGTGGAGAAGGACTGGTTATAAAAGCAGGGCCTGTGGTTTGGACAAGCTCTGGGGGGACGGGGTGGGGTCTGCTGGTCTGTGGCACCCTCGGAGAAGCGGGGCTCTAAAGCAGGGGCTCCTGAGCTCAGGGGTCCCAGTGTTTTGGCCGGGTGTCTCTGGTGTCCTATGCATCGTGGGACATTTAGCAGCATCCCTGGCCTCTGCCCTGGGGATGCTCACAGCCCGCCCCCACCCCCCACCACTGTGACAACCACACATCCCCTGGGGACGGACCCACTGCCACCCCTTCTAGGACCACTCCCCTGAAGGTCTCCCTGGGCTTCCCCTCCAGGTCGTCCCTCTGCCTGAGGCTACGCCTCCTCACTGCAGGCAGATGGGCCCTTGTTCCCCATCCTGCTGGGGGCTTGGGCCCAGTGTGTCACCCTCTGAATGCCTTTACTTCCGCTTTTTCAGGGCCGAGGGCAGTGAGTGGAAGTGGGTAAAGCCCAGCACCCAGATGTTGCATTTCTCTGGGTCTCAGTTTTCTCGCCTGTGAAATGGGGATGACACCAGCTGTGGGCTCACAGAGAAGGAGCAGTGGGGTCACATTTCTGCAGGCTGTGGGGTCCCCGGCTGGGGTCCTGAGGGCCTGGAATCACATAGTCCCAGTTTGAATCGCCACTCTGTGCTAATATGCTGGGGATCTTGGGCCAATGGACTCACCTCCCCAGGTCTTGCTTTTCTCATTCATGAAGTGGGGTGCTGATGCTGTCAAGGTCATTGTGAGTTGCAGGGAGGTCCCATAAGGATGGTGCATTGCAGACCTGGGGCATGTAGTGGGTGCTCAGTAAGTCAGTGCTCAGGGTTTCCCGGTGGCTCAGATGATAAAGAGTCTGCCTGAATGCGGGAGACCTGAGTTCAACCTCTGGAAGATCCCCCGGAGAAGGGAATGGCTACCCACTCCAGGATCCTTGCCTGGAGAAGTCCATGGACAGAGGAGCCTGGTGGGCTAGCATCCATGGGGTCGCAGAGAGTCAGACATGACTGAGCAACTAACATTTTTCAAATCAGTGCTCACCGTAGCTGGTGTGGCCTGGGAGCCCCTCCTTTTGTGTTGGCTGTGAGCTGTGTGGCGAGGGTGTCCACTGTGGATGGCTGTTGAGGTGCCCATGGTGACCAGTGGCCCCAAACCCAGAACAGGGCTCCCTGTGGAGAAGCTTTTTAAAATACTGATTGACGAGCCCCGCCCCCCACCGCCAACCTGGATCAGTCTCTGGGGAGAGGGGGGACTTTAATGAATTCCCTGATTTTAATGGGTTGAAGGAGTCTCTCCAAGTTGGATGTTCCTAGCCTGATTGCAGTGAGACTGTCAGACCCCCAAGCACTTGTCTCTGTGTCTGGTCAGTCAACAAAGGCTTATCTCACTCGAATGAGGGGCAGGCCGGTGCTGTGGTTGTTGCTGCAGATAGAGCTGTGGGAAATGAGGGAGAGAGGTCCCCTGAGCCCCACACCCCTGAGAGCATCTTCAGACCTCTTCCTGTGTGGTGGTACCCACTCTCGGGCTTGGTACCAACCAGATGCTCAATGAGTGCATGTGGGTGGGAAGGAGGGAGGGCTGGGAACACGGCTGCATGTATCTCATGACCGAAGGGATGTGCCAGCCGATCAGGCTCTGTGTCCCGGCTGCCTGTCTCATAATGCCATGCACTATCACAGGAGGCATGGTTTTCCATCTCTCTCATTTCTAGCGAGATTAAATTTTTTTTTTTTCTTAGTGCTTATTAGCTTTTTCAGTTCCTTTCCTGCCCATTACCCGAAGTTTTCTTTATCTTACTGACTTGAGGAGTTTACTCTGGAAATCGAAGCTCCCAGCCCTCTCTGGGTCTGCACATGTTACTACCTCTTCTTCCTCTTTGGGGCCGGCCTCATCATTTTGTTGATGTTTCCTTTGCTTTGTGAGAGCTCTTCATTTCTAAAGTCACCAGATGATCGATCATGTACTTCTGGTGTCAGCAGATGTTCTCCATGAAGAGCTGGATACGAGTATTGCTCGGGGACCTACCGTGTCTACCGTGACCACACAACTCTGTTGTCACACTCACTCAGTCATGGCCTGTGTGTGGTGAGTGAGTGCGGCTGGGGTCCAGTGGAGGTTTATGCACAAACATAAACAACAGCCCACCCGGCCCCTGATGTACTTTGTGGTTCACACTATTTGTGCCCAGTCTTAAAACATCCTCCCCTGTCCAGATGTAAAAAAAAAAAAGAAAAAAAAAAAGATTTTTACACACGTTGCATTTGCAGTTGTCTTCTTTGCCAGTCGATAATGGTTTTCTATTTGCTAAACAAAACCAGGGGCTTCCCAGATGGGGCAGGTGATAAAGAACCTGCCTGCCAATGCAGGAGATACTAAGAGATGCGGGTTTGATCTCAGGGTCCGAAAAATGGACCCTGGAGGAGGAAATGGCAACCCACTCTAGAATTCTTGCCTAGAAAATCCCATGGACTGAGGAGCCTGGCAGGCTATGGTCCATACGGTCACAAAGAGGCAGACACGACTGAAATGACTTAGCACGCACACACTCAAACAAAACCAAGTTTTCCTTCAAAATGAGATATTAAGCAAATTAAAGAAAAAATAGTAAGCATTTTAAGTACATGTGATTCAAGGAAAACAAAATGATCATGATGATGCTTGACTTAAGAGAACTCTGGGGACTCCACTCCTGTCTCCTAGGGCAGACAGGAGGTGGGAAAAGGTAGGGTGCTGGGACCTCGAAGTCCCTCTGATTAAGTGATACCCCAAACCCAGGCTCTGGACTGGACCTCCTCCATTAGTCACTGAGTCTGTAGCTTGTTTTAAATCTTGAGTAGAACATAGTAGCTCTTTGGCTGTTTGTCACCATGTTTAAAAATGGAAAAGCAAGCCTGGAATTAGACACGGAGGGGCCATGGCTGAGAAATCACATCCCGGGGGGCAGATACAGCCCTCCCGGCTGCCTGGTTTGTTTCCCTACAGAAGTGGTTTAATTGGATCCTTTGTCTTTGTTTTGCCTCCTTTCAGAGATTCTTCTGCCTACACTTGCTGAATAATTCAGCCTCTGGTTGCCATGGCGACCTGCCATTCACCATATCCTGAAGTGCAGTTGGTGTTTTCGTCTTGTGTATTTTTTTTAAATTTCCAGACCCTGACTCTTTCATCTTTTGGGCACTCCTAGAGCATTTTTGGATGAAGTGGTCTTGGTCTCCCCCACTCTATGTGCTGCTCCTTGTTGTGGAGGAGGGGGCGGCATATGAAGTCAGAGTCAGCTTGGGGGGAGTGAAGCCCCGTGGTAGTTCTCACCCGCTTTCTGTCCAGCAGCCCAGCCCACCTTTACTGTGTGTGTAAATGAATCTGTAGCGTCTCACAGACCCAAAGCTCCAGGGCCTCGCACAGTGGGCGAGTTCTGGAAGTTATGGTCTTGCTTCAGTACAGTTGTGTGCTCACCGTTTAAGAGGAGCCGGTGATAAGGGTGCCTGACAGCTTTCTTTATTACTATTGTTGTTGTTATAAGCTTGAGGTGTCCAGCACTAGAATTCAGCATTTGTTTACAAAATTATCAAATGACAACTTTGCCTCTAAGTGCAGAGCCCGTGCAGTGAGTTTTGCTTGCTTTCCCTCATTTCATTTAATCTTTGTAGGAACCGATCGTCATCATCTCCATTTTACAAATGAGAAAACTAAGACTTGATGAGAGAGGTTTAGAAACTTGCCCGGGGTCACACAGCTCTGAGGAGGTGGGCTAGGTTCCTCAGAACTCCCAGCCTGGGTGGCAGGGGAAGCAGGTTCTCAGAGGCGGTCTCTGGCTTATCTGAGTCTCTGGGTTTTCTCATTTTGTGTGGCTTCCGTCAGGACATTCAGGCCTCCAGCCAGGCCCGGAGCCTCTGTGCAAAACGCTTCATGCCTGTGTTAAGGTGGGGATCACTGGAGGGGATGCAGATGTGCCCCCTATCCCGGAAACAGCACGGTTAGTGAAAATATCCAGAGAGAGACTCTGGGCCAACCATGGGCTTTGGGGAAAGGCAGCCAGGAGGGTTCAAATCCCAGGCTTCCCTCACAGTGCTGTGGGCTTGTGTCAGCACCGCCTTCTCCGAATCTCCCCCGGTTTGTAAATTCAACACCGTAGCAGCACCTTCCTCCTGGGACCTTCGGAAGAGTCTAGGATAGTCCCTCTACAGACAGGTGAAAGTGTGTTCCTGGTGGGGAGGGGAGGGGCGTGGAGCTGCTGCTGATGGTCCTGGCTGGGTGCACTTAACTAGTGGTCATCTAGGAGGGGCGGAGGCCAGGCCAGGGTGCTGAGCTGCTGTAGAACTCAGGTTGTGTTAGTGTAGTTGTTAACGACCTTGCTTTTGTTCCCCGTGAAAGTGTTAGTTGCTCAGTTGTGTTTGACTCTTTGCAACCCCATGGGCTGTAGCCCATCAGGTCCCTCTGTCTGTGGGATTTCCCAGGCAAGAATATTAGAGTGGGTTGTCACTCCCTCCTCCAGGGGATCTTCCCAACCCAGGGATGAAACCCAGGTCTCCTGCATTGTAGAAGATTCTTTACTGTCTGAGCCACCAGGGAAGCCCTTATGGTGCAATTTGCCTGGAGCTGGGGGGCGGGGTGCCAGGAACCTCCAGAATGCTGCATGACCTTCTATTAAGTCTCCCTTGGGGGCTCCTCTGCTCTAGGACCGCCTTGTGAGAAGCTGATGAATGCTCAGTAGTGTCCTCCAGGAGCTGGTAGTTAGCACGTTTGTGTGGGCATTAAGTGCTCCTCGAGCTGGTTCCTCTGCATGTCCTGTTCTCCCGTTTCCAGAACAAACTGCCGCCACTCAGGCCTCCAGGAAACACAAGTTCCCAGAAAACAAGTGTTTTGTGCTACTGCTCCCCTCCCCCGCACCTGTTTTGAAAACTGCAGAACTTAAGGAGGCGGCTTGTTGCTTTTAAGGATGGTGGTGGAGATTGGCACCCCTGATAATCATGCCGTGGGGCTTTGTTTCTGCTAAAGGTGCCAGGAAACCTGGGGCAAAGAGCAGGGTCTCAGTTCTATGGACACAGGGTTTTGAAAATATTGAAACCTGACTTTTTCTGGGCTTAGCAGGAAAAAAAAGACTTAATTGCTGGAAAGGAAGCTGCTCCTTTGGGAAGTGTTGAGGCATCCTTGCAGAGGGCGGGGGATTGTATAATAACGGATATTGATAAACACTTGCTGATTTTCCTCTTCAGCAGTGCTGGGTAAGAGCCCAGCTCCTCCTGGGTGTCTTGAGTCCAGCCATGCAGACATCATATAAGTGGGGACAGAGAAGCATGGTTATTAATGATGGTCATTGTTAACACTTATTTAGTGTCTTCTGTGTACCAGCTTCCTGCCAAGTGTTTCAAACACATCACCTCCTTGGAGCCTTGTGAGAGCTCTCTACGGTAGGAATTGTTAATAGTCCTATTTTCGGATGAAGATAACTGGCTCAGGACAGTGCAGTCCCTTGCCTGTGCTCATACAGCAGGAAGTATGGGGGGCGGGGTCATCGGTCATCCCATCCACGCCAGTCCCCACATCAGAGCGTCCATCCAGGTCACCAGGGAGTTTTGTGAAAGTGCTGATTCCGAGGCCCCACCCCAGATCTCCTGAACAGAGCCCTTCCCTTGAGTCTCGCTTCTGTCTTGCGCTGAGCCGTATTCCCTCCCTCAGGACCCTTGGGAGACTGTTCTCGGAGACCTTGGGACCAAAATAAGCCACGCTTATTACATTGGTTTTTTAAGGAGCGTGCATGTTTGTAGATAATCGTGTTTCCCTTTTTGTCCTGGCTACCAGGAAGCTCGGAGCCAAGTGTGCAACTAACTGCCTTATATCATTTGGGTTGTGTGTCTATGTTTAACCTTCTCTTGTATGGCCTTTGTCTTAATTTCATCAACTTTTTTTTGGAAGGAAGGAGTCTCACATTTATTGATCATACTATGTCTAACTCACCTATTTACATTTTTGTCATGGTTACCAGAAACCAAATAGATATTAAAATAGACTCCTGTCATTTGACTTAACATTGGAGATTTTGGATAATTGCCAGTAATTTCTAAAGTATAGAACTTGAAGTTTTTCTAAAGCATTCATGCAAAGCCGATGCCCACCTGAGGCTGAGGCTGTGGAGAGAGTGAGGAGCCAGGAGTGAGACAGGATTACTGGGGAGCATCTCTGTTTCAGTTTGAATTTTCTTTTCTTACCTCTCTTTCCCATCTGTTGTAGTTCTCCAGATGTGCTCTGGTTGTATTCCTTTAAAAATTTGTTTTATTAGAGTATAGTTGCTTTACAATGTTGTATTTTCTGCTGCATAGCAGTGAATCAGCTGAGAGTGTGTGTGTGCATATGTGTATATGTATCCCTTCTTTTTGGGGTTTCTTTCCCATTTAGTTCACCACAGAACATTAAGTAGAGGTCTCCATGCTATACAGTAGGTTCTCGTTAGTACCTATTTTATACATAGTGCTATATAATGTTAATCCCAATTTCCCAATTCACCCTGCCCCTCTCTTTCCCACCTTGGTGTCCATACATTTGCCTTTACATTTGTGTCTCTCTTTCTGCTTTGCAAATAGGTTCATCTGTACCATTTTTCTAGATTCCACATATATGTATTAAATATATGATATTTGTTTTTCTCTTTGACTTACTTCACTCTGTATACCAGTCTCTAAGTCCATCTGTGACTCTGCAAAAGCACGGTTTCGTTCTTCTTTATGGCTGAGTAATATTCCATTGCATATATGTGCCACAGATTCTTTATCCATTCTTCTGTTGATGGGCATTTAAGTTGCTTCCACGGCCTGGCTGTTGTAAATAGAGCTGCAGTAAACATTGGGGTGCATGCCTCTTTTGGAATTATGGTTTCCTTCAGGTATGCGCCCAGGAGTGGGATTGTTTTGTTGTTTTTTTTCTCAGTGTTACTTTAATTTCCTCAACTCTTAATTTTATCTTTAGAAAGTATATTTTTCTATACATGATTTCAAATCCAGTTCTCAACTTTAAATATAAAAGTATAACTAAAAATACATATTTTTGTGTATACACAAAATAGCATACACGAGATTTTGCCACTAGCATCGTGGCAGAGGGTTTTCCATTCTTCTGCTAGTGTTTAAATTTTCATTTGTAATAGTGGTCTAGTGTGTAAGGGACAGACGGGCACCTTTTCCCTCTTGCTGTCAAAATCTTTACTTTTAATATAGAACTACATACAGTGCTTACTTCTTTTTATGTGTTATTCATAAGAACAGCATTTCTAGAGGGTTTCCCTGCGGGCTCAGTGGTAAAGAATCTGCCTGCCAATGAAGGAGACGTGGGATCTGGATCTCCCTGCATCAGGAAGATCCCCTGGAGGAGGAAATGGCAGCCCACTCCAGTATTCTTGCCTGAAAAAATCCCATGGACAGAGGAGCCTGGCAGGCTGCAGTCCATGGGGTCGCCAAAGAGTTCCACACGACTAAGCAACTAAAACAACAACATCATTTCCAGGAATGAGAAAAGAGGAGGGAAAACACAGTGAGTGAGATGATTTCATCATTCATGAATGAAGACCAGTTGTTAGCAGAACTCCGTAGATCACTGGGAAATAGCCTAGAATTCATGGTTTGGGAAGGAGGGAGCAAAATTTCTAAATAAACATATGAAGATAATTCAGCTTCACTAGTAACTAGAGATGTGAAAAATTTATAATAACAAAGAAACTTTCATCCCCAATTAAAGTGACTAGAAAGTTTTTAAATATTTTAAAATATTTTTACATTATATTTTGCTAGCATAAATACTGATAATGAACTAAAAACACCCCATCCTAGAGGGTGGTGGTTTACATGCCACCCACCACTGGCAGGCATGTGACTCAAAAACAGCCAAGCGGGTGAACAGCCAGGATGGCAAGTCGAATATTTTAACCAAACACTCCACTCCAGGGCAATGGCACCCCACTCCAGTACTTTTGCCTAGAAAATCCCATGGATGGAGGAGCCTGGTAGGCTGCAGTCCATGGGGTTGTGAAGAGTCAGACACGACTGAGCAACTTCACTTTCACTTTTCACTTTCATGCAGTGGAGAAGGAAATGGCAACCCACTCCAGTGTTCTTGCCTGGAGAATCCCAGGGATGGGGGAGCCTGGTGGACTGCCGTCTATGGGATCACACAGATTCGGACACGACTGAAGCGACTTAGCAGTAGCAGCCACTCCAGGGAGCATCCCTTTCTGGTGCATCAGAACTAACAAGCGGATAAGGTCCACATCCTCCTCTGGTCTTTTGTCTGCTTCAGTGTCAGCAACTCTAGAACCTTCCTTCTTGTTCTCTGCCATGTGGGGCCATGTACACCTGCCGTAGCATCACTGAGGGTGCAGCTCCTGAGGGCCCGGTGCAACCACCCCCGGCTCGTGTAATGACAGCTGTTAGCACCACACTTCAGTACCTTGTAGATTTGCCTCCTACCCCACGGTGTATGCACACTCACTGTGATGTAAGGGGATGTTGTGATGACTTAACGGGGAATCTGGTTGAGACTGCAGCAGAGCAGGCCTGTTTCTCCCACGGCATCGCTTCCACGCCCTTGCATGTCTCCGGGGAGCACAAACCCCGTCACAAACCTCGGGTCCCTGCAAAGCGTAGGGGCTGGGTGCCGGGGTGCAGAGGCGCATCAGGAACCATCATATCTAATCAGATACGTACAAAATAGACATATGAATCAGCCATGGAAGCGAGGGTCTAGGAGGAAGAGATTAAGCTGGCAGGAGGGAGGCAGAGTTGGGGTGAGGCTTTGAAGAGTGGGTAATGAGGAGCATGGTCTTGATACGTGTCAGTCCACATGGTGGGCTGGCGTGCAAGGATGTCCCAGGCAGAGAGCAGCTGCAAGAGGGTACCGCAGCCTGAATCCGCATTGCCTCTTGGAGAATGTGGTGTGGTTGTGAGGAGCTGGGGTGGGCAGGGTGGGGGAAGCTGAAGGGCTCAGCAGGACCAAGGGGTGGGCGGCCTCCTGCTCCTGGGCCACACGCAGCCACCTCTGGTCCCTCCCAGAAGGACCCTCCCTTGATGCCCCCACCCCCATCCTCCCCAGGGTCATGGCCTCATAGCCTTTCTCTCCATCCCATCATCCCACTGTTTTCTTCCCTGCAATAACTGCTGTCTGAAGTTACCCTTTATTCCTTCCTTTGCCAGTTTGGGGTCTGGCTCCCTACTAGAATGCCAGGATCCTGTCTGTTCTCACTTGATGGTCCCTCATCCATTGAGCAGCCACTCCATAAATTGGTGCAAACAGTGGCCAGAGACATCTGGCCTTTCCTGAGAAGCAGTGAGGGTCCCAGAGGGGTTGCAAGCAGGGGTGTGGCAGGGCGAGGGCATATCCGAGGACCCCTCTGCCTACATGTAGGGGGTCAGCAGGGGGCCTAAAGCGGCCACATGACTGGTCTGTAAGAGCTGAGGAGAGGAATGTCGGCACATGACAATGGGACTGGAGAGGGATGGACTGAGAGCCGGGAGAGGATAGGGAGCAGGATGTGGGTGAGGGCTGGAGGAGGTGGCCCCAACAGGATGGAGTTGATGCTCTGTGCTGGGGGAGGGAAGACAGGAAGAAGGCAGGCAGGTGCAGGAGGGAGGCTCTGTATCCACGTTTGGACACGCATCCCTGGCACTCTTCCTGGGGGTCCAAGCCATGAGCAGGAGTGGGAGGACCATGTGGAGGCACCTCCCCGGCGGTGTTGAACTCAGGATGCAAGTTACCAGCAGCACCAGCTCAAGATCAGGGTCACTGAAGCACCAGCACATTTTCCGGGTTGTGAGGTTCCTTTGATCGTGGGTGCGTTTCCTACCGCAGGGTGTTCCCTCCAAACATGCAGCACAACAGAGGGACAGCAAGTGGCCGGCTGTTTTCCTGAGAGGGACCCCTGGGGACAGAACAGATGTGTTGGGTTTAATAGGTCCCGTCCATCTATGGGAACTGGGCAGCATTAAATGTAATCCAAAGGAAGTGAGGGAACTTGAAACCCACATTCCTCTGTTCCATCAGCCTGCAGGCCTCCAGCCACGAGGTGATGCTGAGTAATTTGGGGATTTCGGTTGGTACACTGGGGCAGGTGTTTCTGCTTGGATGCAGTGGGACAAGGGCAGCCGAGTCCTTCCTCATGTTGCTGAGGAGGGGCCAGGCCTGGGCTCCCTGACTTCGGGAGGTGGAATCTTGCAGCCAGGCTGGGACTGCCGCTGGGGGCCCAGCTGGACTGAGTCAGGAGAGGCCGCTGTTGAAGGAGGCTGCTGGTTAATGAGCCGCCGTCCGCAAGGAAGGCACAGGGTGTTCTCCCAGCCCAGCTCGACTGCACGGCCAGAGCCTCAGAGGGCTGGACTCGGCATTCCAGGGCAGACACAGGACAGGACATGTGTCTGCCCTGGCTCTGAAACGGCCGGAGGGACAACTTCTAAAGGGCTTTTCAGACAATAGAGGAGAAGAGGGAACTGATGGTCAGCAGTAGAAGCATCGAGAGCTGGTGTGCACCAGCGTCCCGTGCAGCCCCAACGGGTCTTATCGTTGCACCTGGTGGGCGAAGGGGCTGACCTGGAAGACCTTGTGTGCGACCCCCTTGGCTCTCATCCTGGTCAGAGGAAGTGTCTCTGTGTGGTGGGGAGAGCATGGACTCTGGGCAGGATGTCTTGCTTCCTGTCTTGGCTCTGCTGTTTTCTGGCTGTGTGACTACAGGCAGGTGACCTCTCTGGTGTGTGCCTCATTGTTCTCTTCTGTAAAATTGGAATGATTACAACAAAGCCTATCTCTTAGGGCTGCAGAAAGGATGCAGAGAGACGGGATACGTAAAATGTCTGGACTTCTGTGTGGTAGGGAGGAAGCACCAGAGAATAAAACAAATAAATATGGAAGTAGGGAATTTCTTTTAACAGTGTGAAATGTAATTTCCATACCGTACAATCCACCCTTTCAAAGTGCACAGTTGAGTGGTCCTCGTATATCCGTGAGTTGTGCGTCCATCACCACTAGCAATTTTAGGACGTTTTCATCACCCAAAGGAGCCCCTCACCCCTGAGCCTTATCTCCAATCCTTAGAACAGTACCTGGGCCATGTGGGCACTTGGTAATTTCTCAGTTACTGTCACAAGGGTTGAGGGATATGCTTGTATGAAGGCCCATTATCATGATCAGTGTCACCATCCTGTTCTTCACTAACTTTATTCTCTTCCTCAGCATCTTCATCACCATCACTGTCTTGATCCTCTTCACCATCTTCATCACCTCATCCATCACCTTGTCCATCTTCATGACACCACCATCATTTTCATCAGTGTCTTATCCATCTTTTTCTTCTCTTTCTACATCATATGTCTTCATCATTTTTGTTGTTATCTTCTTCATCTTCTTTCCCACCATCTTTAGCAACATCTTCATCTACATCTCTATCATCACCATCAGCATCTTCATTGTCCGTCTTTGACACATGGGAAGCACTTAGGAAACAGTGGCTCTCGGTCTCCTTGAGGTCCAGGTACCCCACTTCCAGAACTGAAGCCCACATCTGAGCTTCACGCTGACTCTTGCTTGGAGAGAAATGGGGCCTGAAGTGGTGGAAGGCTGAGGGAGGGGCGAGGACCCCTCAGACCCTGCCAGTCCAGCTCAGGGTGCATCCAGTACAGTAACTGGTTGGGGTGGTGATCTCGAGTTACCAGCCACCCTGGGAGGTACAGGGTCCAGGTCTCTACAACCCTCCGAAGAGGATTTTGAGATCCCAGGAGCAAAGACCTTTGTATTAGCAGTTTCTCTTCTTTTTTTGTGTGGAGAAGCAAATTTACCAGACTTACTTCCCCAGCCCTCCAGGGACTCTGGGCATATTCTCGGGGCTCTTAGTCTCCCTCTGTTTAGAAACCTCAGGGGACACAGAGGCCTGTTCTACCCAGATAAACCATCCCGGCCCCTAGCTTGGTGCCACCTCCCTGCTCCACTGCTGTGGCAAGAGGCCCGTGTGAATATGATGTAGCCTCCAAGGTCAAGAGGAATGCTGGGGTTAACTAGGCACCTGCAACGATTTGTTGCAAAAATACAGAAAGGACTCGTAGGGCAGGGCTGAGAATGGGCCCTATGGGATGTTGGGGGGGAGGGTAAGACGAGACCTCCCCCTCCCAACTCTGGAGGGAGAGATGCGGTGGTCCCACAAGGTCTGGGAGGTGGGCGAGGCCAGGACAATGCAGGCAGAGCAGTGGCTGTGAAGCCTGGGTCTCACATGTTCTGCTTTTCACTGGAAGTAGCTAAGCAATAGAAAATAGCACTTCCAAATCAGGAAAGGTTTAACAAAATCTAAGCCTCCGAGGATATATGCGTACAAATTGGACTTGGGGTGGAGCACATGGTGTCCAGATAACCATGTTGTCTGGCTCATTATGGCTTTTTTTTTGTATAGTTCTGTGTATTCTTGCCATCTCTTCCTAATCTGTTCTGCTTCTGTTAGCTCCTTACAGTTTCTGTCGTTTAACATGCCCATCCTTGCATTATGTATTCCCGTTGTATCTCCAGTTTTCCTGAAGAGATCTCTAGTCTTTCCCTTTCTTTTGTTTTCCTCTACTCCTTTGCAGGGAAGGAAGAGCAGCATCCAGGGCCCCAGGCCCCCTGCAGGTGGGGCTCAGGCCCCCTCGTTCTCATCAGCTCATGGCCTTTGAGACTTCCCATGGCGTCAGCTGCTCTTGGTTTTCCTCAGTTGCTTGGGAGTCTGTCAAGGAAAGTACAGCATGTTTTATAAGGAAATGCAAAGCAATACCAGTCTCCCTTCAGCATAAATAAAACATGATCCATACCCAGGGGCGCAGGTGGTCTGGTGGTTGAGAGCTCACGTGGCTGGGAGGTGCAGACTGAGGGAGCCCAGGGTAATCACTCCATCTGTCTGAGCCTATGAAATGGATGGTGATGCTTGCCTGCTTTACCCAGAGTCTGAGCTTATCCTGCACAAGTTATAGTCCCAGTAGTAATAGTGCAGTGGTAGCTTGGTTGTTGTTTGGTTACTAAGTCATGTCAGACTCTTTGTGACCTCATAGACTGCAACACGCCAGGCTTCCTTGTCCTTCACTATCTCCCGGAGTTTGCTCACATTCACGTTCATTGAGTCAGTGATACTATCGAACCATTTATTCTCTGTCACCCCCCTTTTCCCTCTGCCCTCAATCTTTCCCAGCATCAGGGTATCTTCCAATGAGCCAGCTCTTTGCATCAGGTGGCCAAAGTATCGAAGCTTCAATGTCAGTCCTTCCAATGAATATTCAGGGTTGATTTCCTTTAGGATTGACTGGTTTGATCTCCTTGTAGTCCAAAGAACTCTCAAGAGTCTTCTCCAGCATCAATTTTTCGGCGTTCAACTTCTTTATGGTCCAACTCTCACATCCTAAGCTGTCTTGATTTGTCAAAGCTTTCCTTCCAAGGAGCAAGTGTCTTTTAATTTCATGGCTGCAGTCAACATTGGCAGTGGTTTTGGAGCCCAAGAAAACCAAATCTGTCACCGCTTCTACTTTTTCCTCTTCTATTTGTCAGGAAGTGAAGGGACTGGATGCCATGATCTTAGCTTTTTGAATGTTGAGTTTTAAGCCAGCTTTTTCACTGTCCTCTTTCACCTTCATCAGTGGCTCTTTAGTTCCTCTTCACTCTCTGTCATTAGAGTGGTATCACCTGCATATCTGAGGTTGTTGATATTTCTCCCAGCAGTCTTGATTCCAGCTTGTGATTCATCCACCCTGGCATTTCACATGATGTACTCTACGTAAAAGTTAAATAAACAGGGTGACAATATATAGCCTTGTCTTACTCCTTTCCCAATTTTAAACCAGTCCATTGTTCCATGTAAGGTTCTAATTGTTGCTTCTTGACCCACATACAGATTTCTCAGAAGACAGGTAAAGCGGTCTGCTCTTTCCATTTTTTAAAGAATTTTCCACATTTTATTGTGATTTACACAGTCAAAGGCTTTAACATAGTCAATGAAACAGAAGTAGATTTTTAAAAAAATTATCTTGCTTTCTCTGTGATCCAACGAATCCTGACAATTTGATCTCTGCTTCCTCTGCCTTTTCTAAACCCAGCTCTTAACATTGGGAAATTCTTGGTTCACGTATTGCTGAAGCCTACCTTAAAGGATTTTGAGCATAACCTTATAGCATGCGAAATGAGCACAAGTGTAAGGTAGTTTGAACATTCTTTGACATTGTCATTCTTTGGGATTGGATGAAAACTTTTTCCAGTCCTGTGACCACTGCTGAGTTTTCACAATTTGCTGACATAGTGAATGCAACACTTTAACAACATTATCTTTTAGGATTTTAAATAGCTACGCTGGAATTCCATCACCACCACTAGCTTTGTTTGTGATAATGCTTCCTAAGGCCCACTTGACTTTACACTTCAGGACATCTGGCTCTAGGCGAGTGACCACATCGTGGTTATCTGGCTCATTGTGACTTTTTTTTTTTTTGTATAGTTCTGTGTATTCTTGTCATCTCATCTTAATCTGTTCTGCTTCTGTTAGGTCCTTACCATTTCTGTCCTTTATCATGCCCATCCTTGCATGATTTGTTCCCATGATATCTCCAGTTTTCTTGAAGAGATCTCTAGTTTTTCCATTCTTTTATTGTCTTCTACTACTTTGCATTGTTCATTGAAGAAGGATTTCTTATCTCTCCTTGCTAGTCTCTGGAACTCTGCATTCAGTTGGGTATATCTTTCCCTTTCTCCCTTGATTTTTGCTTTTCTTCTGTCCTCAGCTATGTGTGAAGTCTCCTCAGACAACCACTTTTCCTTCTTGCATTTCTTTTTCTTTGGAATGGTTTTGGTCACCACCTCCTGTGCAGTTACAAACCTCCGTCCATAGTTCTTCAGGCAAGTTGTCAACCAGATCTAATCCCTTGAATTTATTCGGCACCTCCACTGTATAATCATAAAAGATTTGATTTAGGTCATACCTGAATGGCCTAATGGTTTTCTCTACTTTCTGCAATTTAAACCTGAATTTTGCAGTAAGGAGCTGATGATCTGAGCCATAGTGAGCGGCAGGTATTGTTTTTGCTGACCATATAGAGCTTCTTCATCTTTGACTGCAAAGAATATAATCAGTCTGATTTTTGTGTTGATCACTTGGTGATGTTAATGTGTAGAGTTGTTGCTTGTATTATTAGAAAAAAGTGTTTGCTATGACCAGTGCATTTTCTTGGCAAAACTCTATTAGCCTTTGCCTACTTCATTTTATACTCCAAGGCCAAACTTGCTTCTTACTCTGGATATCTCTTGACTTTTCACCTTTTGCATTCCAATCCCCTGTGATGAAAAGGACATCTTTTCTTGGTATTAGTTCTAGAAGGTCTTGTAGGTCTTCATAGAACTGTTCAACTTCAGCTTCTTCAGCATCAATGGTTGGGGCATAGACTTGGATTACTGTGATGTTGGATGGTGTGTGTTAGAAACGAACTGAGATTATTCTGTTGTTTTGGCATTGTACCCAAACAATACATTTTGGACTCTTTTGTTGACTCTGAAGGCAGCTCCATTTCTTGTCAGGGATTCTTGCCCAGCAGTAGATAAATGGTCATTTAAATTATATTTACCAATTGCCGTCCATTTTAGTTTACTGATTCCTATGAAGATGTCAATGTTCACTCTTGCCTTCTCCTGCTTGATTGCATCCAATTTACCTTGATTCATAGACCTAGCATTCCAGGTTCCTGTGCAATATTTTGCTTTACAGCATCAGACCTTACTTTCACCACCAGACACATCCACAACTGAGCATTGTTTCTGCTTTGGCTCAGCCACTTCATTCTTTCTGGAGCTATTGGTAATTGCCCCGAGCTCTTCCCCAGTAGCATATTGGACACCTTCTGACTGGGGAGGGTGGGGGCTCATCTTCTGGTGTTGTGTCTTTTTGCCTTTTCATACTGTTCATAGTCATGGGGTTCTTGCAGCGGGAAAACTGCAGTGGTTTGCCATTCCCTCCTCCAGTAGACCATGTTTTGTCAAAACTCTTCTCTATGGCGTGTCTGTCTTGGGTGGCCCTGCATGGCATGGCTTATAGCTTCATTGAGTTACGCAAGCCCCTTTGCCATGACAAGGCAGTGATCCATGAAGGGGGGTAGCTATGTTAACATTTATTAAATGTGGGTTGTATGCTAGAGACTGTGTTCTGCCTGCATTCGCTGAAGCCTAAGATGTAAATGCTATTGTTAGCTGTCTTTCATAGCTTAGGAAATGGTGGTTCAGAGAGGTCAGGTAAGATGTTCAAAGACATATAGCTAGTATGTCCTATAGCTGAGATTTGACCCAGTCAGGCTGGTTCTGGACACTGGGTCTGGAGGCACCCTGCTTCGTGCAATGGTTGTAGACAGACAGGCTGGCATGTTTGTTCCATAGTCACTGATGATCCAGGCTTCCCTGTCTTCCTGCCCAGTTATGCTCACACTGCCACTTAACCCTGTATGGTCCAGGATGGCTTCAGGAGCGCCAGACATCACATTCAACTCTCAAAGGTACATAGATCTCAGCTGAGTCAGCTCTTCAAAAGGACTCTCTTTAGAGGCTTTTTGGCACACTTCTCCCTACGGCTTCTTCGTCAGAACCTCTTTCATATGGCTATGCTTAGTTGGAAAAGAGGCTTCCTTGAGTAGAATCGGCTTTCTGATACTGTGTACATAAGAGGGGAGAATGAAGACTGTGTAGGTAACTAGAGGTCTCTCCTATTGTTGGTATCCAAGCTAATTTTGTTGTGAGAGAGACTGAATGAAGTAGGGAAGTGGGGGAGCAAACAGATGGACGAGTGAGTGAAAACCCTGCATCTGTGAGGTCACAAGCTGGGGAGTCCCTTGGAGCCCCTGTAGTCGGCATTTCTAGGTGCCTTGTGTTCCCCATTGTGCAGTGCTGGGCCCAGGGATTTCAGAGGTGGCAGGAAGCTGGGGCTGGGGGTGCAGACTCTGAAGGGCCCCTGGGACGACGGGGTCAGACACCAGTGTCCCTTCCTCACTGGTGGTGTTGATGGTGGAAGTCACTCCCTTGTGTCCGGCTCTGTGACCCCATGGACTGTAGCCTGCCAGGGATTCTCCAGGCAAGCATATTGCCAGTCCATTCTCCAGGGACTCTTCCCGGCCCAGGGATCGAACCCAGGTCTCCCGCACTGCAGGCAGATTCTTTACCATCTGAGCCATGGGGGAACCATTAGGGGAACCATTGGTAACCCCTAAATGACATTGAAGCTCAAGGAGAGATACTCCCTGGGCAGCCTCGGTGTACCCACCTTGGCACGTAACACTCAAGATGGAGGAGGGAATGGGAGAGATGCAGGAGCCACGCTCAGGACATGGCATGGGGAGGGAGGTCAAGCAAGAGAGAGAGTGGTCCCTGCAGCACGAGGGAGACACAGGAAGTGGCCTGTGAGGTGCTCAGGGCACTGTGGGGTCTCGTGTTGCCTCCCACTCACCCCTGGGAGATCCTAACCTCCTCTCTCCCCAGGCTGGTGAGGCCATGGCTTCTTAGCAGTGCTTGGGCGGGTCTGTCTCCTGTTGAGACTATTTGGTGTGTGGGGTGATGCCCTTTCCTTTTTTTAAACCAAGGGCAGTTTTGTGGAGTTTGTGTGTCTCTTTGCCCTGCTGTTTCCTCACCTGATATTTGCTTGTTCACTGCAGTCTTGCTGAGCCTCCGCCCTGGGCCTGGGGCACTGTGCTAACCTGACTTCCACTCCCGGACCTGCTGGGTGGGGGTAGCAACCAAGAGATGCAGCCCCAGCGCATGATTAAGATCTTGGCCAAGGAGGAGCCTGGGGTTCAGGGCCCTGGGGAAGTAGCAGGATGTTCAGGATACCCCAGTTGGGGAGACGAAGAGAGGGATGCAAGGGGGTGGCCTTCCACCACCCACCACCCAGGAGAGCTGCCCCAGGAAGGTGGAAGGGAAGGGAAGGGAAAATGTGGGGAGGGCAGGAAATGCAGTGTTGGAGGATGGGGAGGGGCAGGACCTGGTTCCAGCAGGGGCTCCATAAATGTGTGGACCTGAGACCAAGTGATCCTCATGCTGGAGGCAGCAGCGGGAAGCATTGTGTATTACTTTAATTTCCCAAAACTGAATAAGGGATCAACACTCGTGATAGATCTTAAATAGCGCGTCTCACTCCCACCCCATCAGAGGCTGCCAGTGTCCAGGGGCTGTTTGGAACCACCCGGAGGCGAGTCTCACCCCCTGTGCTCAGTGGACACCCTCCCCATACGGGGGCCGAGCATCGCTGAGAAGAGACCACAGACCCATGAGGGAGGGGAGCAGAGCCCTGTCCTCTGTACGCAGCACTGGTGATAAACCCCAAAGGTGGCTAAAGGAAGGAATGATCAATGTGACCTAAGGCATACAGATGTGCATTTATTCTGCTGTCTTTTGAGGTGGAATCAAAGACTTCTCATTGCAGAAGCCTCTACAATTAGTGTTCTTTCTTTTTTTTTTTTTTTTCTGTGTTTTTTTTTTTTTAATTTTATTTTATTTTTAAACTTTACATAATTGTATTAGTTTTGCCAAATATCAAAATGAATCCACCACAGGTATACACGTGCTCCCCATCCTGAACCCTCCTCCCTCCTCCCTCCCCACACCATCCCTCTGGGTCGTCCCAGTGCACCAGCCCCAAGCATCCAGGATTGTGCATCGAACCTGGACTGGCATCTCGTTTCATACATGATATTTTACATGTTTCAATGCCATTCTCCCAAATCTTCCCACCCTCTCCCTCTCCCACAGAGTCCATAAGACTGTTCTATACTGTTCTGTACTGTCTCTGCTGTCTCGTACACAGCGTTATTGTTACCATCTTTCTAAATTCCATATATATATGCGTTAGTATACTGTATTGGTGTTTTTCCTTCTGGCTTACTTCACTTTGTATAATAGGCTCCAGTTTCATCCACCTCATTAGAACTGATTCAACTGTATTCTTTTTAATGGCTGAGTAATGCTCCATTGTGTATATGTACCACAGCTTTCTTATCCATTCATCTGCTGATGGGCATCTAGGTTGCTTCCATGTCATGGCTATTATAAACAGTGCTGCGATGAACATTGGGGTACACGTGTCTCTTTCCCTTCTGGTTTCCTCAGTGTGTATGCCCAGCAGTGGGATTGCTGGATCATAAGGCAGTTCTATTTCCAGTTTTTTAAGGAATCTCCACACTGTTCTCCATAGTGGCTGTACTAGTTTGCATTCCCACCAACAGTGTAAGAGGGTTCCCTTTTCTCCACACCCTCTCCAGCATTTATTACTTGTAGACTTTTGGATCGCAGCCATTCTGACTGGTGTGAAATGGTACCTCATAGTGGTTTTGATTTGCATTTCTCTGATAATGAGTGATGTTGAGCATCTTTTCATGTGTTTGTTAGCCATCTGTATGTCTTCTTTCTTGTGTGATGCATTGTCTAGGAGTGAGAGTTAGACTCACGGAAGCTGAGTCCTTCTCGAGGTGGAAGTCCCACCATTTACAGCTTCCTCTCCCACACGCCTGCATGGCCATGTTTCAGCATCTCACCTTTACCGACTCCAAGGCAGCCAACTCAGTTCTCCTAGAAAGAATGTTTTCTTTTTCCATCCATATTGAATCGTTTAAATCAATGTACATAAATTCTGATTAAATCACCTAATTACAGATACATGTTCACCTGGTTCGCATAGATTTGGGAACACGGGACCTGTGTTCCTGACAGGGACCTGCTTGCTGACACGGGGCCTGGGGTGCCAGTCACATGTGCTCAGTGGGGTATGCTTTTCCAGAAGGACTGGGAGCGTCGGTTAATCCAGGTTAGGTCAGTGGAGGTAACTCGAGAGAGCTTTCCCCACGGTATTGTCATCTTTGTTTATGGAGAAGGAGGCTGTGCCTGTGACATACAAACCCAGCTCCAGGGGAGGTGGTGGTGGTGTTTACTTGCTCAGTCATGTCTGACTCTGCAACTTCATGGACTATAGCCCACCAGTTTCCCCTGTCCTTGGGATTTCCCAGGCAAGAATACTGGAGCGGGTTGCCATTTCTTCCTCCAGGGGATGTTCCCGACCTAGGGATTGAACCCACATTTCCTGCTTGGCAGGCAGATTCTTTCCCAGTGGAGCCACCTGGGAAGCCCCAGGGGAGGTGTGTATTGAGAGATTTATGGCAAGGCGTTGGTGGCAGTGGTTGTGGGGCTGGCAGCACAGGTCTGGCCCACCAATGGGGCAGGTAGGCAGGAAGGGCCAGAACTCCTGTGCATGGACTGAAGCTGGTGTCCACAGGCAGAATTCCCTCTTCACCAGGGAGCCCCAGCCCTGCTCTGCACGTCCTTCCACTGATGGGACCAGGCCCACCTAGGCCATCTAGGACTGTCACCTGCTATGGATGTTAACCTACAAAACACCTCCACCATGGCTCCTAGATGAGTGACTGACTGAAGAACTGGGGTCGGGGCCTCACCAGGTGAACTCCACCGACTGATGGCCCGAGAAGGTTGTGAACAGACGGGGTGGTGGTGTTCGAGTTCACTCCATGACTGGATTTAGAGCTCCAGTGCTTAATCGTGGCATGATTTTGCATCTTCTGAATTGATTTATGCTCCAGAGACCAGCCAGGTGGTCCAGGGAGGACCAGTCTAGACATGCTCATGCTTTTTTACACATGCCTGGAGCTGTACTGCCAACTGACCACAGCATCTCCACCCAGGCCCTTAGTGGGTGCCAGAGCTCTGCCCTGAATCTAGCTCACACACACTGTGTCCATATGAGCTATCCAGAGAACATCCTCTTAACCCTCAACTGTTGGGCAAAGGATAAATACCTGCATTTGTAGCCTTGTACTGTGCTACGTTGCCTCAGCCATGTCTGACTCTTTGTGACCCCATGAACTGTAGCCCACCAGGCTCCTCTGTCCATGGAATTTCCCAGGCAAGAATACGGGAGCAGGTTGCTATTTCCTTGGATCTTCCCAACCCAGGGATCAAAACTCTCTCTCTTACGTCTCCTGCATTGGCAGGTGGGTTCTTTACCACTAGTGCCACCTGGGAATCCCAGGTGCAACCTTGGTAAAGACCAAAAAGTCATCACCAGAGTTCACCCGCTCAGCACACCCCAAGGCCCAGGGTTGGAGTGAAGGTTGGGCCTCCTCCTCCAGCCTGGGGTCTTCCTGGAGGAGGACAGGTGTCTTCCTGGGAGCACAAGGTTTAAGCCAATGGTGCCCCTGGCTCACCTGGGGAGATTTCGTGGGCTGTCACTGGAATGAGCCAGGCCCCAGCCCGGGAGACTTGCCCCTGCCTCTTTAGACGCTCAAACAGAACCATCAAAAACAGGACACAAACAGTTTCCCTTGGACACTCAAACAGGAGGGTCCAGAGCTATTAGTATGACTTGAGCCTGCAACCCGGGTGTGTGGTGGACATGCATGCACAGAGGGGTTTGGCAGAGCTTTGTTGCTGAGTTTCCCTGAGCATTAGTGTCTTGGAAATTGATGGAAAATGACACACCTTGTTTCATTCAGAACTTTACCAAGAATCACTCATTTCAGGAACAGCTCCCCCAAGGTGGCATCTCTGTGGGTGTGTGAGTGACCAGCATGGACCCCGTCTCGCTGTTTGTAATTGATGTTGTTGTCATGGCAACTGTTTTGTGTAGCCACCTTCACCACGTCACCTGATGTGCTCCTGTTGAACAAGTATGTGTTGAATGGATGCTATTGGATTAAAACTTCCCTTCTTCCTCCTGCATGTTACAGCCGGGTGTCACATCAATTTTTAAAAAGTATGCATGTTCGTGGACTGGAGTAAGGGAAATGAGACCGAATTCTTGTTGTAAAGAGGATGTAGCATCTGAGCTTGTGGCCCTGAATTAGGAGAAGGATGGCTGTGCCTGAGGGAGGCAGTGTGGGCAGCTCAGTGTGAGGGTCACAGTGCACAGAGTCTGGGGAGGGGACCCCGCAGACTCACTGACCTTGTGGGGCTTGTCTTGAGTTTGGTGGGGACCCCAGGTTTGAGGTCATGGTGAGAGTGGGGGGTCATGTTTCATGACCAGCCTGCTGCCATAGGGCATCAAGGAAGCCGGGGGCTGGCAGAGGCTGGTGGCCTGGGGATGGAGAGACAGATGGACATATGAGGTATTGGCTCTAGAACCCAGTGGACTTGGAGATCCCTGGGGGCTGGGAGTGTGGAGCCAGAGGGACAGAGGGTAGCCCTGGGTCTGGGATGAGTGTATGACTGGCAGTGGGCACCAGCTTCTGAGTTACGGATGCTGGACAACAGGGACATGTGAGGAGGTGGGGTTGGGGGTCCTGGGTTGTGAGATGCCATGATGGGGGACCAGCAGTCAGCACCTCGCTGGATAAACCCTCAGTGGGCTGATAATTCATCCTCACCAAGGTAACTGCAAGGACAGAGGGGGCTAAGGTCTGGGGGTCTACTGTTCCCAGCATGGATGAGCTGCACCCCTCAGAGCCTGTAGCCTGGCTCTGGTCTATCCATGGCCTCATCTTCATGTTACCTCCTGGAGAGGGCTCCCCTCCCTGATTCTTTCTCCCTGGCCCATCCACATGTCCCTGGTGGTCTCGTCGCCCAGACAGCCTCTGTGGGAACAGAGGAGCTGTCTTCTCGTTCACAGTCCTTGAGCCACATGTCTGGATCAGGAGTCATGATGATGATGGAGGGAGATGCACCCCCCGCCCAACTCCCACCTGCTGGGGAACCCTGTCCCAGGCGGAGACACCAAAATCCTCCTTGGTGACTCAAGGCTGGTGGTGAAGCAGGATGGTATTCCCAGAGAAGAGCTCCCAAAATAGCAGGCATCTCTGGGGGCGGAGAGCTGTCCGTCTGCCACTACAGCTTTCCCTTCCAGGAAGGCGTTCTGCCTTGCTTAGCGAGATTGCGGCTCAGTTCTGTCTGATGCTGTTGTTGTTCAATTACTCGGTCTTATCTGATTCTTTGCAACCCCATGGACTTCAGCATGCCAGGCTTCCCTGTCCTTCACTATCTCCCAGAGTTTGCTCAAACTCATGTCCATTGGTGCTATCCAACCATCTTCATCCTCTGTTGCCCCCTTCTCCTCTTGCTCTCAATCTTTCCCAGCATCAGGGTCTTTTCCAATGAGTCAGCTCTTTGCATTAGGTGGCCAAAGTATTGGAGCTTCAGCATCAGTCCTTCCAATTAATATTCAGGGTTGATTTCCTTTAGGATGGAATGGACTGGTTTGATCTCCTAGTGCTGTCCAAGGGACTCTCGAGGAGGGGTGTACAAAGGACAATTCAGGCATGGCCACTGACATAGACAGGCCTGGAGTGCCAGGTACCTGGTTGGTGCTTTTCGGGCCATTTCTCTTACCTCACAGCAACCCCAATGGGTGCCTATTGTCGTCAGTCCATTTTAGGAGAGGAAACAGGCTCAGAGAGAGGAGCTGGCTCTGCCTGTAGACTGTGTGAGGCAACTGATGGAGACGAGTGTGCCTGGAAAGAGTCTAACTGTGTGTTGAGCCTCCCTGAGGGAGACACCAGCTGCCGGATGCTCCCTTGGGTGGCCAGCCAGGGCCACTTGTCCACCACTGGCCTCAGAGCTGAGCTTTGGACCTGCTGTCCTCAGGTCTCCTTCCCACCATGCCTGGTGCTCCCAGGAATGCAGCCACTCCCATCCAGTGTGTATGGGAGGCAGAAGAGGGTCACGGGGTCCTCAGGACAAGGAGGGGATTCCTGGGCCCCCACTCACTCAGGAGCCTGGTCCCATCGTGAGGCAGGTGGAGTGTCCACAGGGGAGCGAGGCCACTGGAAGGTGTGGGCCGTGGGGACGGTGAGGAGCCAAGTGCCCCCTCAGCCCGGCTGCTGCTCTGCGGAGCTGGGGGTGGGGTAGGAGTGCTGATCGATCTGAGGAGCCAGCTCTCCCATGTCTTCAAGGGGAGCTGATGTTTTTAAGAGTTAAAACTCCGATTTTATTAACATTTGCTTCATATTCACATTCTAAAAAGTATCATGGGGGCAGCGATGAGGCTGCTGGCTGGATTTGGACCATGGTCATCTGATGGGGCTGGTGACCAGGCTGTCCCCCCTCACTGCAGGTGGGCTCAGGGAGTGGGGAGCTTGCATACGAATTCCGAGGCTCCGGTGCCCTGATCTGCGCTCGGGAAGGCTCCAGGCTGGACCTGGCTGCGGGCAGCAAGGGGGAGGTGGCTCTGGCCTTGGTTGCACGGTGCCCTGGGAGACAGGGCCAGCATCATGGCCAGCTGTGCATTCGTGTACTAGGTTAGGTGCAGCTGTGCTGCAGTGGAAACCCCCGGATCTCAGGGTCTTTACCCAGAAAAGGCTTATTTCCTGCAGGAGAAGTCCGCTAGTCTGGGTGACCCTCCAGGGCAGCCAACCTCATGCACAGGCCAGCCAACCTCATGCACAGGCCAGCCTGGCTGCTCCGTGTGGAGGGTCTGCCATCTTGCCGTCTTGCCCATGGCCCCCTGGAGGGAGGGGAGGGTTCCCTCTCCTATGTGCACAGGTGGGGACCAGCCAGGGATGGGGCGGGAGGATGGGCAGGTGCCTCTCTTTCTCCTGGTTTCTTTTCTTGGTGTCGCTCCCACGCCCACGCAGTGCTGTAACTGGCTGCCACACTCGTGCTTTCTCAGAGGGGAGAGTCAGAAATAGACTGTGGCTTCCCCAGTTCCAGGCGGCACCTGCTCATCACCCACAGCAGCAGCTTCTGAATCAGGAGGGAGCGGACCGCGTGGGCAGAGCTGGGGAATCCCTCAGGGTGCTGACCCTGCCCACCCCTCCCAAGGCTCCTCCCCTGCCTTCCCAAGGCTCCGCCCCTCCCCTCCTGAGGCCACACCCCCTCCCCCCTAAGCGCAGCCAGCCTGGGGCTATGTCTTTCCCGTCCCGTCCCCGAGAGCCATCTGCTACTGAGGCTCCAAGGATGTTTTAGCAGCACCCTTCCAGGGCCACACGGAGGGAGGGGAACTGGCGCCCATGGTTTTCTGCTTTGTTCAGGCCAGGCATGTTTGTCTGTGCCAGGCTCTGGGGTCTACACGAGGAATAACACCTGCTTACAAGTTTGTTTCTCTGAGCCCCGCCGATCTCACCTGTAAAATGGGCATAATCCCGTTGTCTGTCCTTGACATTAAGGTCGTAGTCACTCCTGCTTTGGGAAGCCCCATTCCCACATGGAGAATGGAGCCCAGTCTCAGGTAGTAAATGAATGGAATATTGTGTTTAATATGTATTTAGTCCAATGTGTATTATGTAATTTGTAGTTTGCACTGTTCTTACTCTGGAGCCAATATCTCCCCCTTATCTGGAGCACTTCACTGGCCTTTGACCACTTGTGGGCCTGGCTCCCGGAGGTTCCTGTCTGATGGGGATCCCTCCCCGCCTACTCCACCCCTGGCAGCTCCACTTCTTCTGTGGGGAGGTTCTGCCCTGTCCTTCCTTGGACTGTAGTCCAGGAGAGTCTGGAGGTGCTTCCAAAGACAGATCCTCTCCACCCCGCCCTGTCTGCTTCACACCCTTCAGCACATTTGGGGCTCCAGAGATCCAGACTTGCAGGCTGGGTGGGTCCTGCCCTCTGCCCCAGAGGTGCACACACACCTCCACTCAGTCCAGTGACACTTAGGAAACCTCATCTCAGGACCTGTGCTCCTCCCCTCCCTCCGGGCTCAGCAATCCCCACTAACCCTTCTGATCTTGACTCAACATCAGCTTCTCAGGCCACCTGTCTGTCCAGGTTGGCCTACCTACCCCCTACGCTATCATGATGCTGTAGGATCCTCCTCTTAGTGCTGGTCACTATGGAAATGAAAGGTGGTTTGTGTGACAACTTCACACTGATGCTGAAGCTCCAATACTTTGGCCACCTGATGTGAAGAACTGACTCAAAAGAAAAGACCCTGATGCTGGGAAAGATTGAAGGCAGGAGAAGGGGACAGCAGAGGATGAGATGGTTGGATGGCATCACCGACTCAACGGACCCGAGTTTGAGCAAGCTCTGGGAGTTTGTGATGGACAGGGAAGCCTGGTGTGCTGCAGTCCATGGGGTTGCAGAGTCAGACAGGACTGAGCAACTGAACTGATTGACTGACTTGTGTGATAACAGACTGAATGTCTGACCCCTCTAGAGCCTGTGCTCCCTAAGGGCAGGGCTGGGTCTAACTTCTTCCCATGATATCCCAGGACTGGGCATGTCCTTTGTGCTCACTAAACCTCTGACACAAGAGGCCTGGTGAACCCAAGTTAGTTCTCAGTCTCATGAGCTGGGGTGTCAGGTACAGTTAGGTGTGAGTCCAAATGGGGACTCTCGACCTGCAGTACTCGCTTCCCTGTGATTGGGGTCCCCCAAGGAGCAGCTCTGGCTGGCAGTCCAGCTGTGGGCTCCTGGGGTCCCTCTGGGTAGAGGGGCAGGTTGCTGACAATCCAGCAGGCTGCATGTTGTTCACAGCTGGTGGACTGCCCCTTCTGGGCCATTCGGAGGTGCTTTGAGGGCCTGCTGTGGCCCTCACGCTGGCAGGCCTGCCTTCACCCCTAGAGCTAACGGTGGAGATTTTGGTGGTGAGATATCCACACTTTTCTGAGACATGCAAGTTGGATGAAATGCCTCTCTGGGACCTCAGTCCATGATCAGCTGACAACGCACAGGTTGGGTTCTCTCCAGACATTTCTTGAGAAATCTCTGTCCCAAGCAAGCTTGGTATAACAGATGTATTTGTGCATTTCCTCATTCAGTTCTCTCACCTTTGTGAAGATCTATGATTAGTCCTCGTTTTAGAAGAGAACACAGGGCTCCAGTAAGAAAAAGCCCTCCATGGGGGCAACGTGAGTAGAGTTTTGGGGTACTTTTCAGGCTTGAGGAGATGCATGGTCTCCATCCTCAGCTGTCCCTGTGGGCATCATAGCTGGTCAGCTGGCATCCCCTGAGCAACAGGCTCTGCACCTTTTGTGGATTCTCCACAGCACTGCCAAAAGTTTCCTCTTCCAGGAAGTCCTCCTTGATCACTGCCCCCACGGCTGTCTCCAAGTCCAGCACCTGAACAGTTAGGAGACACTGTCTAGAAACGTGAGCTTCTCAAGGCTGGTTCCTTGTTTTCTGCTGTCTCTTAGGAAATGGACCTCCCCTGCCCCTGCCCCCTCCCTCCTCCATCACATCCCCACCCCTGTTTTCTCTTCTCCATGGCATTGCCCACTCGCTGGGATGATTGCTCACTTGCTGTTTGTCTGCCTTCCTCTCTAGACTTGAGTTTTTCAAGGGCAGGACCACTGTGTCCTGGGGCTTGGGACAGTGCCTGGTGCAGAGCAGATACCCCCGCCCTGCCCCAGTCACTTAGTGAATGAATAAATAGCATCTGGGGGGTTTTGACCAGGCTGAGGGAGCCCCACCCAAACAGCTTGGTTTTGTGCCTGCTGCTTGCCAGGGAGCGGGAGGCCCTGGCCCCTGGGTGCCAGCCAGGAGTTGTCTGAGGGCACGCTGAAGTCTCAGCAGACATGCAGACAAGATTTTAAGCAACCACCCACCAGCCCGCAGACACACAAAGCCCGCCTAGGAGTCCGACAGCACAGTGTCGCCTAGAGTGTGGAGGGAGGAGCAGCTGAGCACCCGGGGGCCCTGGGCTTTGTGCTGGGACAGGGGTTATAAATAGGATTATGGCTCCGCATTGTGGGCATTCAGAGGCTCCGCCTGTCACCTCCCTGCAGTGGCAGAAGGATCCGGAAGTGGGGACGTTTTTGGCTCTACCCCAGGGATAACATTATTGGAGTTACAGAAATAATTGGAGCTTGGCATTAATGTTGACTAATTATGCCTCCCTCTCCTGACAAGCCTTTTATTTATGTATGTATTTCTTCTTTTTGGCTACGTCCTCCAACTCCCTCGATGAGAAGCCATTTAAAAGGAAATGATAATTTGTCCTCCGATCTCACCAAGCGGACGGGCAGAGCAGGCGGCGGGCGGGCGGCCGTGGGCGTGGCCCGCGCGCGCGCTCAGCCCAGGAGAGTCCCAGCTAGGATTGGATGCGCTTCTTCCCTACGCGCCTGGGCTCCGCGCCCGCGAGAGGCAGGAGCTTCCCCATCGCCTCCCCGCAGGCAGGGTCGGGTGAGGCCGACCGCGGCTGGAGCAGGACCGGGGCGAGTGCCAGTGTCCGGGTCGCTGGGAGCTTGGGACACAGAAGCTGGAGACGCGGCTGCCCGCCCCTCCCTGCGACCCCAGACAGGGGACCATCTCCCGGCTAGATCTCGGACCCGCGCCTGGGGAGCCATCCAGCCTGCCGGGCTGGCAGCAGATCTGGACATGACGAGCTGCTTGTCCGGAGTGGGAGCGGGAGCGCGGGCTGCCCCAGCCGCCCGGTGACAGAGGGCCACGTCCCTCCTGCGCGGGGGTCGGACTCGATTTGCCAGCAAGAGGCTGCCTCCGACGGAGGGCCCCTCACCCCTCCACCTCCCCCGCTCCCGTTTTTTGGGAGGCGATCTTCAGGGGGTGCGCCAGCCACCTCGGACCCTCACAGACCCTGGATGCAATTCGCTGGCAGCCACCATGGTGCAAAATGTAATTTTGGTGTTTTTCCGCAGACGACTGAGCCAAAGACCCGCGGTGGAGGAACTGGAGAGAAGAAATATCTTGAAACGTGAGTAGTGGCGGCCCCCTGGGGTTCCCCTCACGTGTGCTCCACGGAGGCTGCTGCGGGAACCTGGCTCTGCAGGCTGGCTGAGCCCTCCTGTGTTCCCCTCGCCCTGAGCTGCTGGGGAACTCTGAAAGCAAGCCCCCGGGAAAGTTGAAACACCCAGCAACATCCCATTGAAAATTAAAAAGGAAAAGGCTCTCCTGGCATCATTAAAAATGTCCCTACTTCGGGGTTGTGTCATGAGCCGGCTCTGTAGTTGGAAGGGAAATGATGTCTTTTGGCAGGCTGGGTTTCAAGCAGGTGTCCCTGGCAATTTGGGACTAGGGCTCCCTCACGGTCACGGACATCACAGGCAGGTGTGGACAGAGTATAAAACCTACCAGGGAAGAGCTCAGCCCTCTGTAGTTCCCTCCCTGGGGAGTAAAGCAGCAGCTCAAAGGAACAGAGAAGCCTAGGAAGTTGCCTGTGGCTTAGAACTCTACAATTTTAGATCCTCACCTCCTTCAGATCCCCTGGGTTTTCCCAGGGAGGGCTGTAGTTGCAACATGTGCTGAGCACCAGCATCCAGGAAGAGCCTCCCTGGTGTAGAGAACACTGTTCCATCTCATTAAAGGCATTGAGGATTTGGGTGGTAGAACCCTCTCAAAGGTGTTTCCCAGATACTTCTTACGTATCTGGTCAACAGACTTCGTTTGCGAGGTATTTTCTATAGCATGTTTTCTAAGGGCCTGGATTTTTTAAATGTTTTCCTCTCTTTAAGAGTGAGCACTACAGACATTCTCTGAATTTGGTTTTTCATTCCATGAACGTCTTTTTACAAAGTTAAGACAGTCCCATGACTGACCTTCTGTCCAAAAGTAGAAGACAGAAACTCTGGTCTGGGTGCTGAGTCCTAACTGACTGCTTCCTCTTTCTTGACTTTATTAATTGCCTGGAAGACTCCCCCTTTAAGGACTGTTGGAAATATTTAAACCCTAAGATTATTAATTCTTTGTTTTAGGGACTTCCCTGGTGGTCCAGTGGTTAGGACTCTGAGCTTCCCCTGCTGGGGGCACAGGTTCAATCCCTGGTCTGCTGCTGCTGCAAAGTCGCTTCAGTTGTGTCCGACTCTGCGCGACCCCATAGATGGCAGCCCACCAGGCTCCTCCGTCCCTGGGATTCTCCAGGCAAGAATACTGGAGTGGTCAGGGAACTAAAATTCTGCATACTGAGCAGTGCAGGAAAAAAAAAAAAAGTTTTCTTTTTAAACTTGATATGGTGACTGCTATTCTATATTACATCAACTAAGCCGTATCTGAGAATTTCAAGAACATCTTTTCATGGATAGCATACTTAATCAGGTGGGCATATACAAATGTGAAGCTGTTACCGAATATTTGAATTTTAAAAAATTAAGTCACTAACTTATAAAGCTCATCAGTCACAGATGCCCCCTCAGGTAGTGATCTAAAACTCAAATGGGGCAAGTTCAAGGCCCAAGTAGTGCTGCCTTCAGCCTGGTTTGCTGCCCAGAGTGGGCAGAGGCTTTTCTCTCAGGAACCATTTCTCCTGTCAGTGGTCACTTCTTCTTCGCTCTAGTGGATGGCCAGGTCCTCCCACCAGCAAGTGCTTCTAATTGTGTTGATCTTTGCACATAGACACTTGGACATGAAAGCCTGAATATCAGAACTGTGCCTGGTGAGCAGAGATGGCAGGTGGATCCCGGACTGACGGCACTCATCTCCAGGGCAGGAAAAAGGCTCCCTGTGTGGCCCTGACAGTCCCTTCCTTGCCACTCAGCCAGTCAGGTCCGTCCCTAGTTGGAAACTTCCTGAGTGCCCTGGGCAACATCCTTGAGAATGTCACTGCTAGTTTGGGGTGGGTGGGTGGTTTGGTTTGATTCTGTAGAGATGAGGATCGACTAACTATATATAGTTCAGCCTAGAGCATCATCCCCACAGCCCTTGACACTGGCTTGCACTCTTGCTGCATTTTCTGCTTTGAGTCAATGGCTTAGAATATCAGCACATTGTATCTGCTCCCCTTCAAGTAGGGAACTCATGGCTAACTGAGATCATGTTGGAAGAACACTTGGGCCTGTGCGTTTGTGGATACGAGTGTCAAGACACTAGTGGCCATATTTTATATGGTTGTATTAGAAGTGGTCATTCAGAGGGGGGGCCCACTCTGTGCCGGGCATTGTACTCAGTGCTTGCTTCTCTTCCCTCGCTGAATTGTTACCAGACAGTCGTGAGGTTTGCATGGCTGTTCCCATCTTCCTAGTGAGGAAGCTCAAACTTCGGGAGGTAATAGGACTTTTTAACATGAGTGTTGGCAGAGGGAAGGAGCTGAAGTTCATGTGCAGGTGAATGGCTCCATCATCCACGTTCTGACCACTGCCTTAGGAGCAATAGTGCATCTCTGATTATTTACAGAAGGCACTTGTGTGACTGTCCAAGCTACTGGCACTATTTCCAGAAAATCTGGGTATGGAGGCTCTGATTATGGCTCCCTTGTTTTGTATAAAGCACAGGGCTTTCTGAGTCTGAGAATAAGAGATCTATAAACCCATTGCTCAGGGGAGCTCAGAGTCTATGGCTTAGGCTCTCAGGAAGGACCTTGGAATTGGCGCCCCACCGAGCACCTGGCCTGCAGGGGGACACTCCCGGGCACCTCCAAGACCCCTGCTGTGCTCCGATGACCTTGTAATGATGCCAGTGTTGTCCACAATTTAAAAAACAGAAAGATCTGCTCTTGTTTCAGTGTTTTTATATGGAGGGTGTACTTAGGATTTGTTCATGGCCTATTTTTAAGACATATGAAGAATTATGGGACTTCCCTGGTTGTCCAGTGATTAAGACTCTGTGCTTCCACTGCAGGGGGCACAGGTTTGATTACTGGTCAGGAACTAAGATCCTGAGTGCCACGTGGCATGGCCAAAATTTTTTTAAAAATCTAAAGAATTAGTTTCGTATCATCATTTAAATCTCTTATGGTTGGCCTTCTGTGTGGTATTTTCACATTTTTTTCTAATTGTATTATCAGCTTTCAGATGAGAGCTTATAATTATGGTTTCTTCTGGTTTTTCACTTAGATTAAGAACAAGGAACATAACAGGGATTGGTTTCTTTTTCTGAAACATCTGAATGAAAGATGAATCTTCCTTTTCAAAGAAAATTACCGAAAAGTACAATGACTAGTATGTTAAATGCCCATACACCAAACCTCCTAAATGCACAGATGTTTAAAATGTTTCAAAGAAAGACAGGTAACGTGAGCTTATGTTAACGGCGAGTTGCAGAATTTCCTTTCCTCAAACCTGGCGGTGTTTCTAGGAGTGCTGACAGATGAGGTCCCTTTCCCAGGAATGGAATTCTGGGCCCCCTCCAGGGACCTGAGGCTTTATTTAGCAACAGTGAGAGCCAGAAATAGGACATCCATTATCTCTTATCCCAGGGCGGAGCTTACGTTTTACACTAAGTCTCAGCATTCTGCTCCATTTTTAGCTTCCAAGTGTAGGTGTAAGCACGGCTTGCATGTTAATAGTGACACTCACTAGGCAAAACCAATTTTGGTGAGAGACTTGGTTCCTATAAAAGGCAGGTCATGTGTCTCACTTCTGCAGTGGAGAATCAGCTGGGTTCCTGGGTATGTTTGGACTTGAAATGTATCCAGAAAATATGAATTCCAGGCAGGCATATGTTGCCCAGAATCTGAGGTGAATGTTCCTTATCTTATGTTGGTTGGCTAAAAGTATGAATCCCTTTTACATGGAAAAGCAGTGACAGTTCTAACAATATTCATTCATATATACTTGAATATAGTTTATATATATATATATATAAAACTTATCCTACTAAAACATTTTTGTTTGCCATCTATGTTCCTGGTTGTAAATATACACAGAGATGATATTTGATTAGGAGAGAATTGCTTCCTGTTTCTCCTGCAAATCAATGCCCAGCATCAATCTGTGTGGTTATTTCTAACACAGAAAAGGGCCCAGGAGAACCAGGCTGTGATGAAGGCAAAACTTTCTTCTACAAGTGTTTCTGTGGAACAGTGAGACCATAGTTTCCTGAGCAGTGACTGGCAAAGTGCAATGATATGGAAAAAAGTGTCACTTGTCAGGCGTCCTTCCTGTTATACCGGTAGCCCCCACAAATGTCCAGATCTGAGCACGTGTCCTTGCTAAAGAGGAGAACGTCTCAACCTGCTTCTTTGTTTTCATCTTTCACAGAAAGGAACGATCAGACAGAGCAAGAAGAAAGAAGAGAAATCAAGCAAAGGTTGACAAGAAAGGTATGATCATTTAAGCATCTTGCCTGAATATTAAGGTAGGAAAGACTGAGATGGGTGATGCAGGCCATCCCTCTGTGATGCTGACCTGTGACTTCTTGGGCAACAGTGAATTTTGACTGGACATTCAAAAAGCAGTGCCTTTTGCATCGACCTGGGGGTGACTGATGGCCCTGTGGACTATGTGCTCACCCAGCCATGGAGTACACGACTGCGGCCGTGTGGCCTCGATGACATTGCCATTTGTTTCCGGGAAGTCAGATGCTGACTGGCATGCTCTTCATTTATTTGAGCTCTTTACACAGTGCTCAAGCAAAGCATGCCTGGGTATCAGTGTGTCAGTTTACCTTTCACACTCTTTGGTTCCTTCCATTTGTCTAGAAGATCCTGACTACAGAAAACTTGATTAGCTTCAAGGGTTTGTGTCTGAGACTCAAATAGTTAAGTCAAAATGTATTATGGCCGATATAGGTAGCAAGTCTGTAAAGTTTGGTCTCCTTCTAAAGCCCTGACCATCTCTAAATTCAAGTCTTCTGGTGTTCCCTTTCTCTACTGTATTCTGTAATAATAATATAATAAATTCCTGTCCTACTTGAAGTTAGTAGAATATCCTGAGCTTATGAGTGCTAGTGGTAGTATTTAGTATTTCAACTTTATCAGTAGCTTTTTTGGGAAAATCTTACCTAATGATAGTTGAAAAGCAACAGCTGGTGCTGTAAAATTTTTCCTTAGATAATTCACCCAGCTTTCCTTGAGCTGTGCTGTGGTCAGGGCACTGCTAGCTTCCTGGGGGTGTGAGTGCTCATGACAAGATATGTTAAAGGGAAGGGATTGTCATTTAAGAGTGTATAATTTAAGCCCTTCATGTTAGAGTTTTTTTTTTTTTTTTTTTTTGCATTAGGGTTTTATTTCAGCTTCAGAGCTTACATTTATTTATAGACAGGTCCTGGTTTGCTCAGGGTACTTAAACAAACTAAGAAAGCTAGTTTGGCATGTGAGACCTAACTATGGTGATCTTTTATTTTAGCTTAATCAGAGACCCACGGTTGATGAACTGAGAGACAGAAAAATTCTGATACGATTCAGTGATTATGTGGAGGTGGCGAAAGCACAGGACTATGACAGACGGGCAGACAAACCCTGGACGAGACTGTCGGCAGCAGATAAGGTACTGAGCAGACGTGTGCACGTTGGCTTATGGGCGTGTATGTGTCAGAAGACAGTGGGCACCATCAGCTGTTGAAATAAGGCCATGCTTGACTGGATGTGGCATCACAAATAGAACCTGGGCTTAGGGTCGTGTTTTCAACTAGGGGATGGTTTTGCCCTTAGGGACAATTGGAAATGACTGGGACATTTTTGGTTGTTACCAAGTGGGCTTCCCTCATAGCTCAGTCGGTAAAGACTCTGCCTGCAATGCAGGAGACCCGGGTTTAATCCCTGGGTGGGGAAGATCCCCTGGAGAAAGAAATGGCAACCTACTCCAGTATTCTTGCCTGGAGAATCCCATGGACAGAGGATCCCAGCAGGCTACAGTCCATGGAGTTGAAAGTCGGACACGACTTAGTGACTAAACCACACCAAGAGCCCTCAGGCTGTCTGGACTGAACCCAGCCTGCCAGGTACTTAATCCTCCAAAATATTCCTGAGAGAGAGGTATTGCTATTATCCCTGTAGAGGTGCCATCAAATAGGTGGCTGGGAAAAGACTGACAGGGCTTAGACCCGGGGGCCTCTGTCTACAGAGTCTCTCCTACCTCCCCACTTTGAGTGACTTCCAGAACTTTTAAAGCCTCCCTAAAGGAGAGGAACATAATACATTCAGCCAATGAGTGTGCTGAAATTGCTAATGGTTCCTTGTCTTCATAAGCTGAGTGTGAGTCTGTGAGGTTATATATGAACACACATAAGCAGTGCATCCTCTTGGAACAATGCAGACAGGCTATAGTTGGTTACCCAGGGTGGATGTGCTCAGAGGAGCCTGGCCGTGAAGGGAGAAATTCAGGCATCTTTGGCAGCCTTTCCTTGCCTCTGAAGCTGTGTCTGCTGTTTGTCTACCCTGGCCTAAGAGTTTATCGGAAAGACGCACACGATGAAAGTGGGCGTTGGGAAGCTGGAGGAGGGCCAGATGAGAAGCCCTGAAAATACTGAGATGCACATCTCACCCACATGTAACAACAAGATTATGTTTCAAATGACACAAAATGTAAATGTATCCTGAAGTTAGAATAACTTCTAGATTAGTTGTAAAATTCCAAGTAAGTTCACCAAAAGCTGAACCTCACTCATTATCCTAAGGTCCTTACTTTATAAGTGCCCTGAGCATGTGCTTGATCTATCTGTTATGTATCCTGGTGACATGGGATGGGGGTGGGGCGGGGTCAAGGCAGGGGGGTGATATATTCCCACTCGAGCACAGTAAACAAATTCACTAAATACTTCCAGAACACCAGCTCTACACTAGGTTGGTAGGGCTATAAAAATAAGTAAAGGCCTAAATGCTAAGCACAAAATTTTTTTTACTCTATCACAAAATAACAAAATCAGCAAGTATTACGAATGGCTGTCAATCCACAACCATGATACTCATTTCCCATGCTAGCTTTCTAATGTCCTGAAAAATAATGTGCTCTTTTTTAAATTCCAGGCAGCAATTCGTAAAGAACTGAATGAATACAAAAGTAATGAAATGGAGGTACATGCATCAAGCAAGCATCTGACAAGGTCGGATTTCTATTTGTATGAATTTTATGATACTTGCAATATGGTATTTTTTTTTGAAGAGAAAATAAAAATGTCACAAATCACTGTGTTCGGATAAAAAGCAATTCAGTACGTCTGCAGAGAATTGTCTTGAACAGACAGAATGCAACTCAATTGAAAGTGCTATTGGTTCCTGTGGTTTCACATAGGGCTTGGCAGGCTTTCCTGGTGGCACAGATGATCAAAGAATCCATCTGCAATGCTGGAGACCTAGATTTAAGTCCCTGGGTTGGTTGGGAAGATGCCCTGGAGAAGGGAATGGCTGGTTACCCACTCTAGTATTCTTTTCTGGAGAATCCCATGGGCAGAGGAGCCTTCTGGGCTACAGTCCTTGGGGTCAAAGAATTGGACATGACTGTGGGACTAACACTTTTGGTGAAGGGTGGGATGTAGAACAGTACTACACATTGTTTTATTTAAGTAGTTAATGTGTATTTAAAGACATTAGTCTCAAAGCACTGAAGGTAATTTGCCTGTATTCCCCTTCTCTCATATTTAGAGACAGAATATGAGAGACTGCCCGCCCCCGTCCCTCCCCCAATTTATTTATACGTAGAGGAGTGCTGTGAAATTACCGATCTCACTTGTCTCCCACCTTATTTCGAGCTCATGCTCCCCTGAAGCTCTTCCAAACCGCCTTTGTTCCTTCAGCAAATACATATCACTGTATGCCATTCTTATGCTGCGAGTCAGCTGTAAGTAAAGGAGGGTCCCGTCTCCAAGTGGCTGATTCTTCCATAATCAAGACTTTTCATACAAGGGGAACACACCCATGAACAGAGGTGGCACAGGTTGGCCTGCTGATGCCAGTGTGCTCACAGGTGGCATATTCCCCCAGCACTTCCCCTTCCTGTCCATGAAGAGCCATGATGAGGGTCTCTCACACATTTATCCTCAAAGGACTGCCTGATGCCACAAGCTGTTTGTCATCTCTCCCTTGGTCTAGAGATGCTCAGGCCCCAGACACAAAGAGAAAGGAAATCCTGAGTGGAGATACTGCCTTAAACCAAAACAGTGGACTCCTTTTCTTTTCTGTTTGGCACAAAATGGCCACTGTGGTGGTTATTTATAAGATTTACTCTGTAAAGTGTAATATGGCTATGGAATAGAAAGCAGGCAAACAGAATTCTGTCCTATGAGATAGATGACTTTGAATATATCAAAGGGAGGAAAAAGAGGTTGGAAGAGCAGGAAAAATGAAGCAAGTAGTTTGTTTAAAGATGTTTAAGGTTTTCCCCCATGACTGGCACACTTTGGGGCAGGAATAAATCATCTTTCTTTTGAGTGTTCAGAACACTAAAAAGTGTTTAGGAAATAAATACTCTCTGTAAAATATTCAGTTATTTTTAATGTTCAATCCTGTGTTACAGAAAAAAGATGTAATTACTGCATATTCTATCTATGGTAATGTGAAAATATTTAATACATTTCTATTTATACATTATTAAAAGATATTTACTAAAGATATGTACTTTCTCTCATAAGTCCTTGATAGCTTTTTTAGATGACAGAATTTTAAGAGTGAGCCCAAAACTTACACATCAGGAAGTGTTAAGATTTTTATACCACATTTTAGCATTTAATGTCAGCTTTTAAAAGTCAGAGCAATGATTTTAGTCATATGAAGTTTTAATTGCATTAAACAGTACCACAAACACATTTTCAACTCTACAAAAACAAAATTATAACTCTACTCTAATATCCAATCATTTGTTAATCAGTTCATTACCTCTGCTGCTTCAGCAAAGCCCTGCTGTTTTTGTGAACTTCAAGGGCCTACCTAGCAGTTTTCAAGCTAAGTTTTAGATAGGCTTAAGAATTCACCATCTGATTCCTTTTGTGTTATGATGGGGCCTGAACGGTGGGTGCCCTCCGAGGCTGTACACCACTATAACCCAGGCAGGTCCATCCTCATGTTTTACATGTTGGACTTCCACAAAGATTTTAATAGCAACAGAATAATTTGTGGAAAGTTTTTTGCAATTTAAACTTAGATATGTATAACCTTGTCTTTTTACAACTTCTAGATTCCACAGGCCATAGAGATTTTCTTCTGAGAAGAATTGTGCTTAATTTTTGATACCAACACTGAACATTCATCAGGGAGCTTTCCTGAAGTTCAGCTCATGACTACCTGCTGTGTTTGCCAGAGAAGCAGGACCACACACACAGGTGAAATCCTGGCCATGCTCACCTGTGAGAGAATGACCAGAGGACACCCTTCACTCTCTGGGGCCTGAGGAGTGTCAACTGTTGGGGTCAGAAGAGACCCCAGGGACTCAACCTGAAGAAAACTGTTGTTTGCCTTCCTGCCTTGTTTTGCAGTTCTGCGGTATGACCGAGGATGGTGACGTGCGTGTGCAGGGTCACCACACTGAGGCTATGACCAAGGGATGTGTACGCAGTGTCTTCAGTACCATGTGGAAAAGACCTTTTTATTCTCATCACAATTAGAGAACTCTTTAAGTTCCTGTTATACAAAATGATTTACTGTATTATACTTTTTCTTTTTTTATATAATGTCTAACAAAAAATACAGCTGCAACATTTTGATTCCTGTTAATTTTGTTCTTTAATTAAATGACTACTTATTGCAGGAAATTAACCTGGGTGTTACAGTTTCTTGGGGTGGGGGTAAGAGATTTTTTTAGAAAAAGGATCTGTGAAACAAGTCAAATCTTATTATTTTTGAGCCATCAAAAGCCAAATACAGGAGAATTCAAACTTTTTGTGTGTTTTGTAAATTCTTTTAGTATTTGTGGTTTGTGCCTTAGGAAATCAAATTATCTTTTTCAAGTTAAGTTTTTAAATCATTTGAGTAATAAACCTAGAAATAAGTAACAACTTGTTGAAAAACTCAAAGGAAAATGACGACCTCTAAAAGTATTTTTAATTTCGTATTTGCAAACATTATTATAAGACTCTGTTGTAAGAGACAAAGGTTTAGATTGAGTGGAGCTCTAAGAGGATATTTATCCCAGCACAAACGTAAAAGGTAACCTTGGCACAAAGAGGGGAAAGTAAGTTAAATAAGAATAAATGTTCCCTGGAATATATTTTTACTTAGCTTTTGAGTAAGTATCATTGCAAAAATGAGCCTGCCCTCCTGGTCCACTGAGTCCAGGAGCACAGTGCTTCCATCACGCCGTTGGGATCTTGCAGAACCTGTGCCCAGATCCCAGCTCTGCAACACTCAGCAAGGTGTTTATTTCCTCTGCCGGAAGCTCTCCCACCTGCTCCCCACCTGACCCCGCCCCAGCCTCTCTCACACACACATACCACAATTGGAATCTCTAAATGAGAAAAAGGAGGGAAGTGTGTGTGTGAAGTACCAGCAAAGTGCCCAGTCCATCATGTGGGTGTGGTTGTCAGGTAGCTGTGGAGCAGCTGAATGTCCTCTGTGACTTCTCACCGCACAAGCTACCTCACTACTTCCCATGACCTTTCTTGTGCTGCTCTGTGGCTGCAGTGGGTCAGGAGCCCACTGCTCAGCCCTTGTGGCAGTACTCTGTCTTAAGGGATTTGTGATCAATCCTAGATGTAAGCAAACATACTGTTAGTTTGCCGAACTGTAGTCTTTTTATAAGAAATCAGTGTATGGTAGAAAAATTCTAGCTCTGCCTCTTCATACTGTGTAACCTTCTGTGAATCGCTTGACTTCGCTAAGCCTCAATTTCTGTGTCTATGGAATGATATCTAAATCTTTTCTAACTAGAAGCCAATCTCTTAATTTTATAAGCATTTATGTGTGTGTGTATATATATATTTTATATTTATGTATGTATATTTTATATGTAAGCTGTTATTTGTGGCCAGTCAACCCTCTAAATACTTAATTTCTATTTTAAGCTACATAGTAGAAGCTTCCTATTTTATATTTTATTCAATTAAAAATATTAATTGGAGCCAACCTATATAAAAATAAGATTTCAATCTTCATCACATAGAAATATCCTGGCCCCCAAAGCAAAAAGGATCACTGCTGAGAATATATCTAAACTGTAGCTTTAGTTAAAGACAATCTGATAGATGGGGCACAAAGTCAGGGTTTTTGCCCAACTAAAGACGCACAACTAATAGATAAATAAAGATTTATGATAAAGTACAAGATACCCAAAGCAGAGTTTGGTTTGGTTCTAGACTCAAGGGTTCTAAAATATAAAACTGGAAGACATTTTCATTGTAATCAAAATATTTGCAAAGGTATCTAGCTTCTACTACTGTATTTGTATTAATCATAAACTATTACCCTAAGTTATATTTCCATATTTCATGTTCTTAGCAGGTATTTTAGAGGTGAGATAACCTAAAACTGTGAATCAAGTATGCATGTTTACTCGGCACCTAAGTGTGTGTAATCCTGCACTAAGTAAGTATATGATGTGGCATCTCTAGTCTCTCATCCTAGTTAGCTGGAGGAACAGAAACAAAAAGCAATTCATTAATCACATGATACTGGTGATATACATGCATATGGATATAAATTTAAATTTACATATATTGTGTAAATTTGAAGAGAAAGTTTATATACTTAGGAGCTGAAGACTTAGAAAAAATAATTCTTTCTTATTCAATAACAATTAGATACAGTATCTGAATTATCATACTATTAGTAGTCATTAATAAGGTTCTTGTGCATTGACTTGACAATTTGATTTTAACAGAATAAAATGACTATTAAAGTAACAATATTAAGTCATTAAGGAAATTATTTTTAAGGAGTTTAAAAATTTTTTTAAACTTAATTGGTAATTTTGTGACAAGAAACTGAATCACAGCCAGAAGCATCAAGTTTTAAGCCAATATGATAGGAAGAATAGTACATCCTATGACTTTGTAAAAAGTACATTTAAAAAATTTTAAAGGGGCTGTGGACAACTGAATGGATTAAAAAAACAGCTAACATAGAGGGTCCACCTTGTGGAAACACAAGGTAATTACAAGTCTAAAAGGTATCCTATTGTACAGTCGAAGTTTGAAAGTCAGATTTTAGCTATATATACACAGTTCTTCAATGGCAAAGTCAAGTTCAGAAATGCAAAATTCTAATTATACTGCTAAAATTACTAGTTCAACATTATTCCAATACCTATTTACCCAGTGTTTTTTTCAGAATATCTTTTCAGAGTTCTTCATGTGAAAGAAACATCTCAGAAGATGCTCATAAACAACTGAAAATACAGAAAGTCAAATTTACTTCAGGTCTGACAGGAAGGACCTAAGAGCTTGCTCCAATTTTTACAATACTAAGGATCATTTCTATTTTTTTTTTTTAATGGCCACTCCTCACAACCTGTGGATATTTGTCCCCTGACCTGGGACTGAAGCCTGGGCCCTCAGCGGTGAAAGCTTGGAGCCATAACCACTGGACCTCCAGGGAAGTCCCAACAGTGCTTAGTATTCTATTTTAAGTGTTTATTCATGGCACTTATGATTCTCCCATGCTTACTGACATTTTAATCAATATTAATGAACCCAGACCTAACTGTGACCTGGTTATTATGTGGTGGTGATGGGATGGCTAAAGAAAACTACCTCTAGCATCTGTAGAGAGCTTCACCCTAGGCCCTGAGGCCATAGAAAGCAGAATTCATCACCCTAGACTAGTTTTAAGAAGGAATTAAATGCTAGATAAAAACCACACAGTCTACTGCCCACACGTGCTGGGCATCTATGGTGTCAGGAACATGTGGCTTTTAAGTCTCTGTAATAATGTCTATAGAGTTTAGTATTTAAGTTTCTGCCTGGCGGTACTAATGGTGCAAAATTTTTCTCTCTTCCATGTCCTTTCCAATGCCTTCTGGAGCAATTTGACCACCGTGTGGTAAACCTGCACCAAGGTGGTGTTAAACTGTGATCCAGGTAAGACATAGAAGTCATTAGTTACAATGCTTATTTATTTTTTAATATGTCTGAAATGGGAAAATCAAGAAGTGTTAGCTGTGTTAATTAACATGATCGTTAACCTCTGCTAATGCAAAACTGCTTTAACTCACTACAGTAAGATAAATTGAGGAATAAATTTTGTAATAAAGAACAGAGATATCTGACTTTCAAATGTTTCTTCTAAAAGAGGGGTCTTGCAAACTATAGCCCACAGACCAGATCTGCCTTTTTTTTTTTTTTTAATGGTCTGCAAGGTAAGAATGGTCCTTACATTTTTAAAGTTATATTTGACAAGTTTATACAAGTACATACATGAGATCTTTAAATTTACCTTTTAGCCCTTAAACTTTTTTTTTTTTTTTTTTACTGTATAGCCCTTTAAAAGACAGTTTGCCTACTCCTGCTCGAAAATCTTTTTTTTTTTTTTAAATAAAGAATAGAAGATGCTGAGTTACACAGAACAGTTAGGTTTGTTTCTAAGCTTAAAATTTTTAACATCAATTTTGTTACAAATTTCAAACTCATTATAAGCTCACACTGACAATAGTACTTTGACATGCGTAAAGTGCAAGTTGGGTAAATAACAAAGGTGCTACTGATATCAAGGGCATATGTTTCATTAGTATGACCACTCACTTCCAACTTCCTTTTATTGAAAATTATTGTTATCAAATCTTAAACCAAAACTATGTTATCTACAGTTCAAGGCAGTACAACACACAAATCTCATTCAACAATCTGTATTCCTGAAGAAAAAAAATATTGAATTGTTGGTCCAATCCCTGGGTTGGGAAGATCCCCTGGAGAAGGAAATGCAAATCCACTCCAGTATTCTTGCCTGGAGAATCTCATGGACAGAGGAGCCTGGTGGGCTACAGTCTATAGGGTTGCAAAGAGTTCGACATGACTGAAGCGACTTAGCACCACATGGCAAATGTTGTTTTAGAGTATTTCTATTGGCTTTTTTGACCCAATGTATGTTTTTAAAAACAAAAATTAACCATTACAAATTTATTATCTTCTTTGGTAATGAAGCCTGTGAATATCTGATTTGCCTACACAATTTGTCAAAGGTGCCAATAAAATAGAAATCCCTGTGATTTTACATGACTTTTAAAAATACATTTTTAAGTACATGGAAACAGTTCATTTATTATCTCTGTATCTAGAGCTGAGTACAGGCATGTCATATAGTAAGATGCTCATATGACTGGCTGGCTAATACTTTGTTATTAACTTTGATAGAAATACAAACACTATACAGGATTTGAGGAACTGAAAGTTTTAGAAGGCACGCTGGTCCTCCAGGAACATACTACATCTGCTCACTCACTTATTCATTTTGTGCAAGCCTATGTCTCCAAGCACTCTTTTAGGTTCTAGAAGTAAATATATAAAAGTTGGCTTTTAGGGCACAGGAAACCTCTGAAAAGGTTCTTTGTTGTTTTGCTGTTATTTTTAACATTCAGGTGAAATACAGGTAACATAAAACTGACCATATTGAAGAATAAATGATATTCAACACACTTACAAATTCATATGGCCACCACTTCTGTCTGGTTCCAGAACATTTTCATCATACTTGAAGAAGATCCCATGCCTAATTTGCTGTTTCTATGAATTTATACATTCTGGATATTACAGTAAATTAAATCATGCAACATGTGACCTTTTGTGTCTATTTTCACTTAACATGTTTTTGAGATTCATCCATACTGTCAGGCTAATCAATACTTCTTTCCCCTTACAGCTAAAAAATATTCCATTACATAAATATACTACATGCTTACTTATTTGATTGCCATTTGGGCTGTTTCCACCTTTTGGCTATTGTGAATAGTGTGCTATTTTGAATATTCCTGTACAAAAGTATTTGAGTATCTATTTTCAGTTCTTTTGGGTATATAACTTAAGAGTGGAATTGCTGAGTCACATGGTAATTGTTTAACTGAGGAACGACCAAACTGTGTTCCATGGCAGCTGCATTATTTTATATTCCCCTGTCCCGACCCTCCGCCAAAAATAAGACGCACAAGGGTTTCAATTCCTGCCCATCCTTGCCAAACTTGCTTTCTGGTTTCTAACTATCATAGTGGGTATAAAGTTGGGATCTAACTATGGTTTTGATTTCCATTTTCCTAATGATGCTCAGTGTGTTTGTGTGTTTGTTAGACATTTGTGTGTCTTCTCAGGAGAAATGGTGGTTCAAGTCCTTTGCTGATATTTTAATTAGGTTTTTTGGCATTTTGTTTTCAACCTATAAGAATTCTTTGAATATTCTGGCTACTAGACCCTAATGAGATGTGACTTGCAAATATTTTCTCCCATTCTGTAGTTTTTTTCCTTTTATGAAAGTATTATTTGCATGAAAATCCTTTTTAAAAAAAAAATTTCTTAAGTCCAAATTGCTTTTTTTTTCCTGTTGTTGGTGTTTTTGGTGTCATATCTAAAAATCCATTGCCAAATCCTACGTCATGAATCTTTATTCTTATGTTTTTTTCCTATAGGTTGTGTAGTGTTAGCTCTTATAGGTTTTTGATCCATTTAAATTTTATATATGGTGTAAGGTAAGGGTGTCCCATTTTTGCATGTGGCTATCCAGTTCTCCCAAAACCAGTGGCTGAAGAGACTATTATTTTTCTATCAAATGGTCTAGGTACCCCTGATGAAACTCAACTGGACTACAGATGAACAGGTTTATTGCTAGACTCTCAAATCTATTTCATTGGTCTGTATGTCTGTCCTTATGTAGGTACCACATTATTTTAATTTAGCTTTGTAGTATTATGGAATTGGGAACTGTGAATCCTCCAACTTTATTATTTTTTTTCAAGATTATTTTGCTATGTTGGATCCCTTCCATTTCCATGTGTTTTTCAGGACTGGCCTTTTCATTTCTGCAGGAAGGACTTGGGATTTTGATAGGGACTGCATTAAATCTGTAGACTGTTGCCATTCAACAATATTAAGTCTTAGAATCAGAGGGGATGACCATGGGATGTCTTTCCACTTAAGTGTTCTTTCAACAGTGTTTTGTAATTTTTAGTTTTCAGATCTTTCAACTCTGCTTTTAGAAATTTTAGTCTCTATTACTTAGTCTAACAAATGGCTTATCAATTTTCTTGATATTTTCAAAGAATCAACTTTTGGTTTGATTTTCTGTTTTTCTATTCTTTTTAAAAAATCTAAAATATCTATTGTTTCCTTCCTTCTGATACTTTTGGGTATATTCACTCATTTTCTAGTTTTTTAAAGTTGGGTTATGAACTTGAGATCTTTCTTCACTTCTTAAAAAAAAATATATATATATATAAATGTACAGTTATAAATTTCTGAGCACTGCTTGGAGTATGCTGCATTTTCATTTGCCTCGTGGTATTTTCTAATTTCTCTTGTGATTTCTTCTTTGACCCATTGGTTATTTAAGAATGTATTTTCACTGGAGAGTTTTACATACGGAAGTCATAAGCATGGTATAATTTATGAATTAGCGAGAATATATTGGCTGCTAAGTAAATAAGAGGCTGTAAATTACAAGGCAAGTATGAATGCTGGGAGGCTATTTAGGAGGCTGTTGAAATTGTCCATATGAGAAATAATGCTGAGACTGTCAAAGGTAGTGACAGTGGAAGTGACAAAGTAGGTATATTTGTAGAACATCTTTTGGTAGTAAAATCTACAGGACTTGTTGATCAATTAACCGGCCAAAGAAAAAGAGGCAATCAGGAATTACTCCTAGGTTTTGGCTTGTCTAGTTAGGTGGATAAAAGTGACATTTACTGAGATGGAAGAAGAGGTTTATCTTTTTTTTTCCCCCTTTGGTGGTGAGAGAGACTGCTGAGAAAGCAAGAGTTGGAGAATTGAGATGTTTATTAAAACTGTCAGTAAAACAGTATATGATGTTTAGTTGCTCAGTCATGTCCAACTCTGAGACACTATGGACTGCAGCCCACCAGGCTCCTCTGTCCGTGGAATTTTTAGGCAAGAATACTGGAATGAGTTGTCATTTCCTCCTCCAGGGGATCTTCCTGACCCAGGGATTGAACTCACATCTCCTGCATTAGCAGGCAGATTCTTTACCACTAAACCGCCACGTAAGCCCTAAAACAATGTATATAACACACTAATGTCCAAAATAAAGGTCAGAATGTTTCTACATTTAGAAGTTATTAATATAGAAATGGTTATTAATTGGTACCAGATGAAAACACCTAAGGAGAAAGTTTAGATTGAAGAAAAGTAATAATATGGAGCTCATTCCTAGTCTTAAGAGGTAAAAGGGATGTTAGGAATAAGATAAGAAAGAATGGAAAATCTGTGTCAGCCAAGGGTTTTTAACCATGGAATGGCACTGAGAAGCTAAGACAACAGAGGTAAGGTTTGGTAAAATTACTGGTGATTTTGATAAAAGCTGTTTCAGTGAAATTATAGGGATAGAAGCTGGACTCTATGAGGGATGGTAAGGAGCAAGTAAGAAGTATGAATTGAGATAGTAAGTAGAGAAAACTCTCTTGCTACGCTCTCTGTAAAGCTAGCTTGAGAATTACATATGAAGGGCAGCAGTTAAAAAGGAACGTGATGTTAAAGTCCATTTTAAAAAAATGTTTTTAAATAAGCGTGGGCTATACACACCAATAGGGAGAAGTCAAAGACAACAGGATTCAGAGTACCTCCAGGTGATTAGACTGTCCTGAAATAATGAGGGTTATCTGCTGTTGAAACGTGTGGGAAATCAGAAATGGCAGTATTGATGCAGGTAACATGTTAGATTTTAGGGAGAAGAGATGAGGAAAGTATGAGGTAAGGCCATACCCTAAAAGGTAAAGAATTAAGGAAAGAGGTACTGATATACAATAATGCTCTGGAAATGTGGTACAGGCAATTAAACAGGGCAGGATAAGGATTGCTGAGCAATGCAATATAGCCATTTGAAATATGTGGTCATTGAAACATGTATAATATCATATATGAAACGAGTCGCCAGTCCAGGTTCGAAGCTCGATAGTGGATGCTTGGGGCTGGTGCACTGGGACGACTCAGAGGAATGGTATGGGGAGGGGGGAGGGAGGAGGGTTCAGGATGGGGAACACATGTATACCTCTGGCGGATTCATTTTGATATATGGCAAAGCCAATACAATATTGTAAATTTAAAAAATAAAAAAGCAAGCAAAAAAAAATATAATTAAGGTTTAAATTTATGACCACATATTTGTTTTTCTCAAGTGATGTTCAAGTTGTGGAATGAAGGGTTTGAACTAGTAGATAAAAAGCTGAGGAAAGGTGAGAGGGTGAGAGTACTGTCTAGGACTAAGGACTCTAAAATCGGTAAGGCAAGGAAGGAAGGACAAGAGGGTTAACAAGCATAGCAGACAGTAGTGGAGTAAACAGCCTGGGACTACTCTAGAAAGCAGGGTGGGACGATCAACATCTGAAGTGAGATTCAGGGCACACTACTGATAATGACAAGGTCAAAGCAGAATGGTTTAAAGAGCTGGGAGAAAGCGGGCACCTGGGTGGGATTACACATACAAAACAGTATGGGAATCAGCATGGGTTTAGAGGTCTTGGAGTCTGGCCAAGGGGGGTGGAGATAAAAAAGTATGTGTGTCATAATGGATTAATTTTGAAGTCTCATGGGGGAACACAGAGTTACAACTCCTGAGTTGTTTTAATATTATAGCAGACTTGTCACTGTTTCCTGAAGTAGAATTTCTGCTATGCTATCAATAAATCTTAGCTGATGCTAACAGTGGAATAAAGCTATGATGCAAAGGTTTTTTTTTTTTTGCTTATTTAGATTAAGAAGCCACTTTTACCACTGTACTTAAATACTGGTAAAGTGAGATGGTGTGATGGTATACTTCAGATGTCTGACTGGAGGATATTCAAACAAAATGATTTATAGAATAACTGTATAACAATCAAGTTACAGCATTTATTTCAACTTTATTACACAATTAAAGCAAACTAAGTATGTATTCATTTTCATATATTAATCTAGCAAAATATTACAGTGAACCCTAGGGCTTAAAAAGTACTTGTCAAAACAGCCTGCTTGAGTTAATAATATGTCTACCTAGAATTAAAATGGTAACTCTGTTAGGCTATTTAGTGCCTTCTAGTACAATGGAGCCACAGCTGAATAAATACTCTCTCCAACAGTATGCTGAAAGTACTGCTGTACACTCAGGTAAGCATTTTAAATCGGACTTCGTCCCCTTCTATGCATCACTAAATTTTATTATTTGAACCACGTTCTAAACTAGTAAATTTTAACAATACTTTATATATTTAGTTCAAACTGTTTGCATTTAAAATATATTTTATATGATAGATTTTAGTAACTAGTTGTATGAATATAGTTAACTTGGTAATATTTGTCTCATGTAAATATTACTATAAAAGTAAGCCAATTCCTTCTACTGATTGGTTTCCCAAAGCTTTCTGAAAAAAGTATTGCACAGACAAAAGGCTTCGGGGCTAAGTCATGTTATGGTGATTACAGGTTCTTTCTTATCCAGCAGAGGACAGACAGTTCTTTGAATTTAGAGGGTTCTACAGAGGTACTCTTGCTTGGGTAACATGTCTTTTCTTTATAGAGCTACTCTGGTATTTCCTAAGCTAAACAGGAATAATTGGATAAAACTTGTTGAGAACAACTAGACATCAAAGATTGTTTCTCTCATGAGCCATGAATAATGACCTCAGTCCTCTGCGTACAGTGTGAAGCTCCTCTTCTTGCTGTGGCCAAGAAAAAAAAAATCACTTTGAACAGTGATTCACTGTAAAACTATCATCCTATCCAATCCCCTAAAGGCTGTTCCTAGGTATCTACAGAACTATATGCTTATTACTGATATTTTAGATATATATTTAGATGATCAAGTGAGAGATCAATTTTAAACCCCAAGTCAATGAAATTTTTTTACTTCCTTTAAATATTAAATCCTCAGTCTAGAAAAGAACTTCAACAAGGATCAGTCTAGTTAGTTAGCTTATGTGCTTCCAGCTAAACTGGCTTAGTAACAACTATCGTCTTAGCCTCTACTATCAGCATACTGAGGTTCTATTAAAATTTAATCAAAGTATATTAAAATATCCTGTAGTATACACAGAAATGCCTCTATCTCTGAGGAAACACCAAAGGCATGTTTCCCTTGGACGGCACCTTTAGACACCTTCCCTGTTCCCCACCCTGGCGAGCTCTTCCCCCCAGAATCCAGTTGCTTGTCTACTAGACCTCTGCAAAATCAGCTAATTGTATCCTCAAATCTAAGTAAAAGAAAATTCTTTCTTGCTCTGCCTGACACCCCTTCTCCTTCAGAAGACACAGCAAGACTGCTGTGGTGTACCTTGCTTAGATACATACAAGGAAATAATTATTCTAGCTTCCTTTTAAATTGCTCTTTCTTTTAAGGAGACACTCATTTAAAATCACCCCTATTTTCTACTATAAATTTGCTCCCATTTTAAAGAACTAAACCCCAGTGGTTTCAATCCAAAAAGAAAGACCTGTGGAAGAATTTCTCATTTAAACACATAAAAAGCATGACTGATCATTCCATTTGAAAAACCCAAACTAGATATTGATTTACCATTTCCTTAAGAAGTCTGTCTTGCAGCATTTTCATGTTTTCTTTCATCAAACACATCTGTGAATAAATAATTTCTTCCATGGAATTTACTTAGTTCACAGCAAAAAGTTGGACTAACCAATATTGAGAGATTACATACAAAAATACAGAATTTATACCTGAGATGTAACAATATTTTCTTCACAATCAGTGCTGTAGAAGACATTCTTGTCCAATGAAGCTTTTAAAAGGTGAAGTCTAAAATAATGAAAGTTACCTGTGCATTTACTTCGGTACTTAACAAATTAAATTACTATAATATAGTATATATAATTTTAATTTTTTGACCAAAAAGTCTTGTTATATATTCTAATCATTAAGAATGTCATACTGACCTCTGTTGTTCACGTTTTTGATAGGCACTGAACTGCTGGAATACCTTTTCCCGAAAGTCCTAAATTTAAAAGTACAAAACTAGTTACACTGTAGTTATGACTAAAAATTAAAACTAAACAGTAGAATTTACTATATTTATTTCTAATTTAAAAAACAACTTGGCTATATGCTAAGAATATTGCAGATGTCATAAACTCTTTCAGACTTTCTCCCTGTAAAAGGTAGTCATAAACTTTATATGTATTTACTAAAGTACAGTTGATTTACAATGTTTCAGATATATATATAGCAAAGTGATTTTAGTTACACATGCATACATGTATTTTTTCAGATTCTTTTCCATTTAAGTTATTTCAAGATATTGAATATACTTGGCTGTATAGGTCCTTGTTATTTTACCATTTTATATATAGTAGTATGTTAATCCCCCTTGATCATAAACTTAAGTCTGTATTTTTAGTGTATGTACATGAAACTAACTAAAAATCTAGGATAAAACTAAATTATGTCCTAAAAAACAAAAACCTTTATGGTATAGTCTAAAAGTAGAAGGTTAATAGAAGTTGTCCTGAGTGCAGCTCTTTAAAAATGAGGTTTTATAATTATTTTTAAACTCTTATAAGCACAAACCACAAATTCCTTCTCCAAATCTTTTAAATACTGTGAATCTTTCTCAAAATTCTCTAGCTCCTCTATGATGATGAATTGGAACTTGTCAAGTTTTTTGATCCTATTAAAGAAAGAAAATGAGATTTTTTAAAAAAAATGACAGCACTCAGAATACAAAGCACCTAGGATATTTCAGAAGGGATTTTTAGCACAGACCTGTACTCCTGAATCTTCTGGTTGATTGCTTTTATATGTTGTTGAATTGTTTTCCAAGTCTGTTTAGTAAAATAATCCATCATTTTGTGGCGTATCTGAAAAACACTCATTTTTTAACTTGAAAAATCTTTACAAAATAATCTAACCAAGATTATATTAAGACCAAAGCCTTTTCCATGAAATATAAATGACTAAGAACTTAGAACAGTGAAAAATTAAAAAGTCAAGTGATTTAAACTGAAGTGTTAATGAATAAGCTCAGTCCCACCAGGAAGGCTCTGACTGAGGGTTGGAATTGCTAGTTATTTTCATAAGTACATCACATTTACCAAAATGCTAGTGATTATAGTTCTTTTCAGGAACACAGCCCAGGAGTCACACTCAAAATTACTACCATTTTCCATAAAACATATCCACATCTAGTCACAGATATGCAGAATGTACAAATCAGGGCTTCTCTGTTTAGACGAGGGTGACCTTGGATAAATCAACTCAAAAGAAATCTACAGAATCTTAAATAATTTCAGAGTTTACCCATGAAGAAAAGAAAAAAGCAAAGAAAGAGAGCTGATAACCTGTGCAGGAAAATGTCTTAACAGGAGGGGAAAAAGAACTGTCTAAATACAGGCATGTGAGAAAAAGAGATGAGTGGATAAAACAGTAATTTAGAATTACCGTATTTTAGAAAGTATTTTTGCAAATATCACCTCACTGGAACCACAATAACTAAGGAACTTAAGTACAGAACTGGTGAAACGAAATGGGTTTCTGACTGAGACTGTTCATCCTCTATACTTTATATAGTACCCTCACAAGCAGTTACTGCTGTGAGATTTTAAAAATGTATTAAAGACTAGGCAAAAACAGAAAATTGTTCAGAAAAAAGAAAAATCACAGAAGACTCAAAACGTTAAACTGAAAAGGAAAATAGGACAGAGAGAACCCATAGGTAAATATGGGTAATATAAAATTTTAGAAAAACTTGGCTCATAAATCATTCCAGCTTTTTACCAGTGCATGAGGAAAGCTTAGTTCATGAATGGGTGTTTTGTTGCCGAAGGGTTAACTGAACTGACAGTCTAGTAGAAAGTGTGGCATATTATCATAATTTAAAGGATGACAACTCACATTAACTTTCCTCTGAAATTCTGTATTGAGCTGCTCGCACATCATCATCCCTACATCTGAAATTTCAGTTTCCCAGTTCTCCAAAGGAATAGAAAAGTCATTTGCTGATAACGGAGATATACTTTCGGACACTAAAAAAATGAAGACAATCAGCTAAAATTAAGATACGCATTGTTACAAATTTTACCTTCTTTGTCATGAGACTAAGAACAATCACTTATTTTCAGATTCTATATGTAATCTAAGGATTATAAATCATAGGCATATTTTTCATTTAAAATATTCTGACTTATAAAAAACCTTTCAGCATGGGAATTAAGGCAGAAACAGTAATATTAAAATGGAACATATTTGGATTGATTTTTTAAAAAACTAATTCTTTACTACTTGCACATTAATAACCCAACTATTTAGTGATATGCTAATCTATCAATTAATACTGTAGTAAAGCCTATATATATGGTAGTGATGAGGAAGATTTATGAGTAAAATCATGCTTACTATAACAGTAAAATACAGTGAACTTTGTGATAAAGCATCCTCCTTGGATCTATCCAAAGTTATCTTTACAAAGGAATTTGTTTTATGAAAGAAGTCACTCAAAATTGAAGAAACCACTTTCCAAATTAATTGCATTTTGACATAGACATCTGATCTACCTACCTTTGTAGGTGTGATGATCTGCATCTTTGCTTTTACAGAGTTTTTTGGGAAGCAAGTTTGCTCTTTCTTCTTCCACTTCACCAGAATTATTTAGACTATGTTCCGTGTACATTCGTTTGCGACTAAGATGTTGTATACAGCCTTAGGAACAGTAAATAACAGTGCTACAATCTTAATTAAAAATACCTAATATATATATATATATATAATGTAAATATAGAATAAAATACTATATGGGTTTTTAACTGTAAAAAAAAAAAAAAAGCCCTTGTTTCCGTTTGTATAGTTTTAGACAACTGCATTAAATCCTATATAATTTTGACATTAAATTGAATAATGGTATAATTATAAAAATATAATTCCTTTAGGTGAAATTTCACAGTAGTATTTCAGTAATTAATATGCGTTTTTTAAAAAGCAAGTCTTTGACCACAAACCTGACATATGTGTGGAGTCACTGGGCATGCCATACCATGTTTTCTCTCTTTCTTCACTAGACGTGGATAATGGAGATGCTGAATGACTTTTCTAAGATAAGTATCAGAATTGGAAAAACATTCTGTGTAAGTACTCCTGGATTCACCTTTGACCATCTCTCTCAAGTTCTATAGACAGTAAGTTGCAAATGCTATCAATTTGGTTTTTTTCCTCGCATTGTTTCTATCCCTTTTTAATCTCTCACACTGCTATGCATTTTCCTAAATCCTTATGTGAACCTCAATCTTAAATTACAGCAATAGTTTTGAGCTGCTTTTTAAAACTAATCCTATTTTTCAATTCTTCCTTATTAGGAGTTTGATTTGAGTCAGGAGGGAAGCCAAAGAAAAGTCTAAACTACTTCCTTCAAATTATATCTTTAAGCCACATCTTTGTCCTCTAACCTTATGTCTTACTGATTCAAATACAAATGTGTTAGCCCAATTAGTCTTTTTCCTGTTTTCTGAAAATCTGTGTCCATTTCCAGTCCCCTTCTATACTTAAGTTAATGATGTTTCTCTACTCAGTCTATATATACCAACCTGTCCTAAGTGGAGGCTGGTATAGCCCAAACAAAACCCAGCCCACTCCAAGCTATAATTCTGTATTAACATTCTGTATTTTATAGGTTATTAAATATTAATCTTTTTGTTGGTTGACTTTTATAGTGGAAAAACTCAACCAAATTTCTATATAATCATGAAACCACTAAGTCTTAATTATAAATATGTAAGTCAGTGGTTTAAAGCGATAGCCTATTTAAGACTTTCTCGTAAGTATTTCAACTTTTTTTCTATGATCAAACCATCTTACATATTTTAAACATCACACTTTCAGATAACAGGTGAAAAATACTAAATTATTATAACTATTACTAAAGGCCTGTAATCTGATTCTTATTAAGAACTATTTTAGTTTAAGGAAAGCTTACTGGCTGTAGTACCATATGACTTTCATATTTGGAGGTTCAATTTCCATAAATTTTTCCTGAAGTATAACTGTTTACATCTGAATAGCTGTTGCAATTGGGCTTCCCTGGAGGCTCAGATGGTAAAGAATCTGCCTGCAATGCAGGAGACCTGGGTTCGATCCCTGCATTGGGAAGATCCCCTGGAGGAGGGCATGGTAACCCACTACAGTCCATGGGGTTGAAAAGAGTTGGCAACTGAGCACAAGTACATTCTCCCCTCAGTATCTGTGGGGGATAGGAGGAACTGGTTCCAGGACCCCTTGCAAATACCAAAATCCACTGATGCTCATGTCCTACATATGAAGTACTGATTCACAGTTGGTTGAATCCATGGTTGGCTGACAAAGATGTGGACCTATAGATATAGAGGGTCAACTGTACCACATCTGTATTACTTCTATTCACAACAGTATTATACTTAACTGTGCTATGAATGAACAAGACGTACAGAAACCCAAAGGAAGTTAAAAAAAACTAAAGAAAAATACAAAGACATTAAAGTAAAACTACTTAAATTCTGAGGGAATAACTAGTTCACTGCTAAAACTCAACACCCATTCATAAGTGAAATAAGGCATTTAAACAATTAGAACATTAATTTGCTAACAAGTATCTATTAAAAACTATCGATAAGCATACATACTAGTACGATATCTATTTAACATTGCTCCACATGTCAGAGTCACCTTGAAAAGACCATGTATATAATAAGGATTGGAAGAGAAAATGAGAAAATGACCATAAAAACAGTTTGATTACCTATTTTGAAAATTCAAGAGAATTTAAGCAGGTAATTATGATAGAATTTGCCAAGGATGTGGGAGATATAAAAATCAACAGTGTTTCTATACAAAAGCAAAAAGTTAAAAACGCAGAAAACAATTTAAGTTTTTTTTTTTAATACAGTAAAGTAAAAAGCCAATAAAGCACTGCAGAAGTATAACTTTCTTTGTGGAAGATTTTGCACAACTTTGTTGGAAATAAGACCAAACTGTAGAGAGAAAAATGAAATATATGGATGAGAAATCTCAGTATTGGTAAAAAGCAATTCTTTCCTTAAACAAACTAATTCTAAACTATATAGGCCAAGTACAGGGCTTATAATTTGGAAGTATATTATAATATGGAAGTATGAGAGGAGGGTCAAGATGGGGGTGGTGAAACCACTGTATGCATAAAACTATTAATATACAAACTGAAGTAATGCTGTGTTAGCATAGAGACAGAGAGAGGTACTATCCTATACTTTACTGGGCGAACAGCTGACCCATGAGCTTGCCAAGGCAGTGACCCAAGTGTCATCACAGATGGAGAAAGGAGCAGTTATCCAATGTATGACATTGTACTAACTCACTATCCATATGCAAAAAGAGGAAGCCTAGAAAAACAGAAAAACCTCAAATTTAGAACTAACATTTGTAGAGAAAATATATTTATGACAATAACTGAGGGAAGGATTTCTTGAACAAAAGATTGGTAAATTTCACATTTTGATTTAATTAAGTGAAAAGACAAGCTATATTCTAGAAAAGGAATGTTTGCATTGGATATAACCAATAATTAATATCCAACATATAGTAAGAACTCCAAATTTATAGGAAAAATCAAACAATACAGTTTTAAAAATTAAAAAAAGGCAATTTACAAAATGGCCAATCTGAAAAATGCAAATTAAAGTCAGACACATTTTAAATTCATCAGATTGCCAAAAAGAAAAAACTAAAACACAGTAGAAAAATGAGCAATATCACATAGCATTGCTGGAGAGTGTAAGCTGGTACAACAAATTTACATAGCAAATTTCCAATACCTAATGAAGAGTCGGGCTTCCCTTGTGGCTCAGCTGGTAAAGAAAGAATCCGCCTGCAATGTGGGAGACCTGAATTCAATCCCTGGCTTGGGAAGATCCCCTGGAGAAGACAAAGGCTACCCACTCCAGTATTCTGGCCTGGAGAATTCCATGGACTCTATATAGTCCATGGGGTTGCAAAGAGTTGTACATGACTGAGAGACTTAGAATGAAGAGTCAATAGTAAATTGGAAACACAGTGTCTCCTGTAAATGTCCAGCCAATAAATATGTAACAAAATTTCATCTAGCAAACAGCATCAAAGTAGGTGAGTGGGGATGACAAGTGCTGAGATTTGCAACATGGGATACTAACGGAAGAAAGGATTCAGGGAAAGGAAGGATGATGAAGCAATACCAAGAAAGGACCATGGCATGGCTGTCTAATCAATCAATCACAAAGGGTTTTAAACTGTGGTCTGTAGAAATTAAGAGTCTTGCAAAGGTGCCTTTGGGGGATTATCAGAGAGGGAAGGTCAGGGTTCAGACCTATCTGCTTTAAACAGTATAGCTGCATTTTTACAGTTGGCACACTGAAAGTTTCATATAAAATTTTGTTTGAAATATATGCTTTGTGAAAACTACTGGTTAAACAGAATAAAAGGTCATAAAACACTGCAGGAGTAAAAACAGTTCACAAACAATGAAAAATCAGAAAAAGAAATTAAGGAATCAACCTCATTCACCATTGCAACAAAAAGAATTAAATAGGAATAAACCTACCTAAGGAGACAAAAGAATAGTATACAGAAAATTATAAGACACTGATGAAAGAAATCAAAGATGACATAAACAGATGGAGAGATATATTCCATGTTCCTGGGTAGGAAGAATCAATATTGCAAAAATGACTGTACTACCAAATGCAATCTACAGATTCAATGCAATCACTATCAAATTACCAATGGCATTTTTCACAGAACTAGAACAAAAAATTTCACAATTCATATGGAAACACAAAAGACCATGAATAGCCAAAGGGGTTTTAAGAAGAATGGAGGTTTTAAGAGGAATCAACCTTCCTGACTTCAGATTATACTACATAGATACAGTTATCAACACAGTATGGTACTGGCACAAAAACAGAAATATAAACCAATGGAACAAGATAGAAAGCCCAGAAATAAACCCACACACATATTGGTATTTTATTTTTGACAAAGGAGCCAAGAATATACAATGGGGCAAAGACAGCCTCTTCAGTAAGTGGTGCTGGGAAAACTGGACAGCTACATGTAAAAGAATGAAATTAGAACACTTCCTAACACCATACACAAAGACAAACTCAAAATGGATTAAAGACCTAAATGTAAGACCAGAAACTATAAAACTCCTAGAGGAAAACATAGGCAGAACACTCGATGACATAAAGCAAGATCCTCTATGACCCATCTCCTAGAGTAATGGAAACAAAACCAAAAGTAAACAAGTGGACCTAATTAAATTTAAAAGTTTTTGCACAGAAAAACAAACTATAAACAAGGTAAAAAGACTACCCTTAGAATGGGAGAAAATAATAGCAAATGAAACAACTGACAAAGGGTTAATTTCCAAAATACACATGCAGCTCATGTAACTCAATACCAGAAAAACAACCCAATTAGAAAGTGGAAAAAAGACCTAAACAGACATTTCTCCAAAGAAGACATACAGATGGATAACAAACACATGAAAAGATGCTCAACATCCCTCATTATTAGAGAAATGCAAATCAAAACTACAATGAGATATCACCTCACACCAGTCAGAATGGCCATCAGAAAGGTTACACATGAGAAATGCTGGCAAGGGTATGAAGAAAAGGCAACCTCTTGCACTGTTGGTGGGAATGTAAATTGATACAGCTACTATGGAAGATGGTATGGAGACTCCTTAAAAAACTGGGAATAAAACCACCATATGACCAACAATGCCATTCCTAGGAATATACCCTGAGGAAACCAAAATTGAAAAAGACACATGTATCCCAATGTTCACTGCAGCACCATTTGCAATAGCTAGAACGTGGAAGCAACCTAGATGTCCATCGACAGATAAATAAATTTTGGTACATATACACAATGGAATATTACTCAGCCATAAAAAGGAACACATTTGAGTCAGTTCTAATGAGGTGGATGAACCTAGAGCCTAGAAGTATTGTACACTAATGCATATATATGGAATCTAGAAAGATGGTACTGAAGAATTTATTTTCAGGGCAGCAATGGAGACACAAACACAGAGAACAGACTTACGGACACGGGGAGAGGGGAGAAGAGGGTGGTGAGATGTATGGAGAGAGTAACATGGAAACTTACATTACCATATGAAAAATAGATAGCTAATGCGAATTTGCTCTATGTCTCAGGAAACTCAACCAGGGGCTCTGTATCAACCTAGAGGGGTGGGAAGAGGAAGGAGATGGGAGGGAGGTTCAAGAGGGAGGGGACATATGTGTACCTATGGCCGATTTATGTTGAGGTTTGATAGAAAACAAAATTCTATAAAGCAATTATCCTTTAGTTAAAAAATTAAAATATTAAAAAAAAACAAACCAAAACACTTGACTCAAAATCATGGGACAGAAGGCTGGCTGGCTTTTTCAGAGATTTTAGATTGTGGCTATAGGTGTGCTGAACTTCCTTAATTCCATTTTTGTATACAGAGATTAGCACATATCAGGGGAATAATATATTTGAGGATTTACTATGTATCAGGTAATGCTTACATAATCAGTCTATTTAGTTTTTCATAGCCTTGTTTTACAGATGAGAAAATTGAGGTGCAGAGGGATTCATTAGCTTATAAAATGTTTCACAGCTAGCAAACAGTGGACTCAGGGTTTAATGTAATTCTAATTCAGAACTTTCAGCTAGACTCAGTTATAATGAACTACATTATCTTGGCAATCAGTTCTGTAACTTTATTACTACTACAAAATTTTCCAAATCAAGCCATCTATAAAACCTAAGCCAAAAAAAGGGTTGGAGGTGGTGGGGGGGTGCATTGTAAACTGACACTGAAGTACAAACAACTTAAAAAAGAATTCAAACTATAAACTACTACTTGTAGACATTATATATTTAGCTACCCTCACTTTGACCCATATTTGATCCCTATATCTAATGTCTTTTTAAAAGACTTGACTATATGTACATATTTTATCAATAAGAAATGGTACAAATAACAATATCAGTGGCAGAATAAAGAATTTTTCAATATACCATTAAGTTAATAGTCATACTGTTTAAAACTAATAGGTAAAGTTCCTCTATAAATCTTTAAAGCAAATGCTATGGTCATACTGTTTCAACTACATTCTTTGTCAACTTGTGATTTAGTAACTAAAAGTGTACAGATTTTGAGTTTTGGTAAAACCTGAAAGAAGTGCCTGTGCTGCAGGAAGAAGCCTATTCCAGTCTAGGAAATGCAGTTCTGACAGGTAGACAAACAAGTAATACCTCTTTGGAAGGGACTGTTTCTATTACAGAATTCTTATCAGTACTCCGTAGTTCTCATATCACTGCACTGTCCTCCTGAACGTATCAGTCTATTAGTTCACCGAGGCTATTTTACTTATTGGTAAGTTCCTCTCTCCCCAAGACCAAACTCAGAACCTTAAGTAGACAAGCACTGTGTATTTGATTTAGAGGCAAATGATTTACTTCCTTCAGGTATATCTGATAAAATATATATACACACATTTTTTTTTTCTTACCAAAAATAATGATTGTGCAATTGATGAACTTTCTCTTGTACACAGTAAATTTTTCTCACTGTTTTTGGATGACTTTATTGGACCTCCAACTCCACTGTTTAAGGATTCAGGTGATGAAGTTTTTGGATCAGGTGATTCTGCTACACAGTCACAATCCTGAGTAAAGTCCCTTTCTGTTATTTTCTCTACACCTATATTGCCTCACAAAATACAAAAAGAGATGACAGTTGACATCTTAAGAAATAGTATTAAATTCTAAAAATATAATAATTTAGCAAATTCCCAAATTTTAGCTGTATTTAGAAAGGATAAACTTTGAATATATCAAGATAAAATTATATATAAAATATAAGACTTTAAAAAATTATTCCTCAATTTAAAACATAATTGTAACAATAAGAACTTTCAAACATTTTCAAACAAAAATATCTATAGTATGGGCTATACTATAATGATCAACATAATTATTGAGTATTCTAACACCATAGGCAGTACTGAGATATTAAAGTCACAGAATTTTATGGTAAAATAGCTTGGGAAATCATCTGATCTAAATCTTTTATATGTGGATGAGAAAATTCATGACTGAAATAAGTCTTAGTGTAAAGAATTCTCAGAAAGATAGTTTTCAGATCAAATCAGGGCATGTGCAACTGTCTTCTGAATGTGTGCCTGTCTGAGATGACAGTGGTCTTGAGCATTATGAAAACATTCTAGAAAAGAACAAAATAACTACTTTAGAGGAAATGTACATTAACTGGTATAAACCTTCAATTTTAGCTAAAATGACACTTATAAATGCTTTAAAATATCCATAAAAGGAAAAAGGTATTAAAGCTAGTTACTTATTTTTATAGTTTCTATACTTGAAAAACATATACCTATGTCAGAGCTCCAGAGAAAACTTTTTTCTTTGCCAGTTAGTTTTAAATAAAAGCAAAGCCTCAATTGTTTATGAAGATAATCCACTGTGAGTCTACAGAATCAACATGATATTCCTTGGGGACTTTTGTCAATGTAATGTAAAAATGAGAAAACAGAAAGCCCCATAATTATTTCCATTTTATCTGGAAAATGTATTTGGTCTTTAACTTCCTAACTTTAGTGTCACAGTAATATTGTTGCCAACTAGCCTTAGCAAGACCAAGTTACTAGCATTAACTAACATAAAAATGAAGTTTTGACTAGTAG